>NC_084531.1:2430747-3030747 GCF_024500275.1 Phycodurus eques
GGTGATTATAAAATTCAGGTTCCTTCAATTTACACCATATGTAACGAGACACACACCGTCCAACTCAACTTTCATCGCGTCAGTCCATATAATATTCTCCTAAAAGTCTTGCGAATCATTCAAATGTTTTTTTAAACAAAAGACAAGCCTTTATGTTCTTTTTGGTCAGCAGTGATTTTCACCTTGGAACTCTGCCATGGATGCCATTTTTGCCCATTCTCTTCCTTATTGTTGTGTCATGAACACTGACCTTAACTGAGGCAAGGGAGGCCTGCAGTTCTTTAGAAGTTGCCCTAAATTCCTTAGTGATCTCCTGGATGAGTCATTGCTGTTCTCTTGGGGTAATTTTTGGAGGCCGGCCACTCCTGGGAAGGTTCACCCCTTTTCCATGTTTTCTCCATGTGAGGATAATGGCTCTCTATGGTTCGCTGGAATCCAAAAGCTTTAGAAATGGCTTTCGTAACAATTTCCAGACTGATAGATGTCAATTAATTTACAGGTGATGGGGCTGGCGACCAGTTCAGGGTGTACCCCGCCTCTCGCCCGAAGAGAGCTGGGATAGGCTCCTGCACACCCGCGACCCTAGTGAGGATAAGCGGTACAGAAAATGGATGGATGGATGGCCATATAATTAGAATATCATGAAAAAGTTTATTTATTTCAGTAATTCCATTCAAAAAATTAAACTTGTATATTATATTCATTCAAAACACACGGACTGATATATTTCAAATGTTTTTCTTTGAATTCTTATGACATGGTTGTAACTGACAACTCATGAAAATCGCAAATTCAGTATCTCAGAAAATGTGAATATTACTTAAGACCGATACAAAAAAATATTTCTAGAAATGTTGGCCAACTGAAAAGTATGAGCATATACAGCACTCAATACTTAGTTGGGGCTCCTTTTGCCTGAATTACTGCAGCAATGCGGCGTGGCATTGAGCCGATCAGTCTGTGGCACTGATCAGGTGTCGTGAGAACCCAGGTTGCTCTGATAGTGGCCTTCAGCTCTTCTGCATTTCATGCAAATTTCTTGATGCCTCTGTGCCATTTGCACAATCATCACTGCACCAGCTATTGGTCTATTAGTCATCTCAAACTGCTCTAATTGCTCGAGGACTCGGCATCATTTTGTACAATTGTCCAAAGAAGAAAATAGGACCGGCATTACTGGTAACCTTTTATTGCTCAGTGACTGTCTTTTTGTGTGTTTTTTTTTATGTCTCACAAGTATTCTCTGTCAATTGACTGCTCTCGTACGAGAGCAGCTCCAACTACCGGAGAAAATTTCCCTGTGCGTTTTTGACATACTTGATGATGATGATGACGACATACTTGATGAAAGATGATTCTGATTCTCTCTTCCTCCAGACTCCGGGACCTTGATTTCCAAAGGACACGCGAAGTTTACTTTCATCAGAGAACATAACTTTGGACCACTCAGTAGCAGTCCAGTCCTTTTCATCTTTAGCCCAGGCGAGACGCTTCTGACACTGTCTCTTGTTCAAGAATAGCTTGACACAAGGAATGAGACAGCTGCAACCCATGTCTTGCATACGTCTGTGCGTGGTGGTTCTTGAAGCACTGACTCCAGCTGCAGTCCACTCTTTCTGAATCTCCGCCACATTTTTAAATGGGTTTTGTTTCACAATCCTGTCCAGGATGTGGATATCCCTATTGCTTGTGCACTTTTTCCAACCACATCTTTTCCTACCCTTCGCCTCTCTATTAATGTGCTTGGACATAGAGCTCTGTGACCAGCCAGCCTCATTAGCAATGACCTTTTGTGTCTTGCCCTTCTTGTGCAAGGTGTCAATGGTTGTCTTTTGGACACCTGTCAAGCCAGCAGTCTTCCCCATGATTGTGTAGTCTACAGAACTAGACAGAGATACCGTTTAAAGGCCTTTGAAGGTTTTTTGAGTTAAGTAGCTGATTAGAGTGTGGCACCAGGTGTCTTCAATATTGCACCTCTCCACAATATTCAAATTTTCTGAGATACTCAATTTGGGGTTTTCATTAGTTGTCAGTTATAATTAGCAATATTAAAATATTCTTTCACACAGGGTCAGGTAACTTTGAATAGTTTTTTTCTTAATAAAGGAAACCACAATTTAAAAACATCATTTTAAGTTCACTTGGGTTTTATGTGTCTGACATTTGTTTGATGGTCTTAAATATTAAAGTGGGGAAACTATGCAAAAATAGAAGAATTTGAGAAGGGGGCCAATACTTTCTCACAACACTGTATGTCTATTTTTCCAGAAGCGCATTTGTGAGGTTACACCAGAGGTGGGTAGTGATGCGCTACATTTACACTTTTACATTTACTCAAATAACATTTTGGATAAATTTTACTTGTCAGAGTAGTTTGAATGCAACATACTTTTTTTACTTTTACTTGAGTATTTATGTGAAGAACTGATACTTTTACTCTGTTACATTGAAACAGTTTGGGAGGTTACCCCTTCCTGTACTACCATGTCTGTGCACTGGTGCACAAAGCAAGGTCCATAAAGACATGAATGAGATAATTTGGTATGGATGAACTTGACTGGCCTGCACAGAGTCGTGCCCTCAACCCGACAGAACACCTTTGGGTTGATTTCGAGTGAACAGTGAGGCAGGCCTTCTCGTCCAACATCAGTGTGTGACCTCACAAATATGCTCCTGGAAGAATGAGCAAAACATCGCAGAAGCTCACTCAAAACCTTGTTGAAAGCCTTCGCACAAGAGTTGAAGCTGTTATAGCTGCAAAGGGTAGACCAACATCGTATTAAACCATATGGATTTAGAATGGGATATTACTTAAAATCATATGAGAGTCAAGGAAGGTGAGCGATAACCTTTGGCAATGTAGCGTATGTATTCATTGTGGTAGCTAGAGGAGATATAAAGAGCTGCCTGAACCTCTGGTTAAATTATTGAAATAATTGATTCAGAATTGTTTACATTTGCATGGTGATGCATCTACAGTAAGATTCAAAGACAAGATATTTAATGTTCGAACCGATGAACATGTTTTTAACAAAAATTGTCTCATTTTGAATTTGATTGCTGCAACACAATCTTAAAACGCTGGGACAGGGTCAACAAAAGACTGGGGAAGTTGAGGAATGCTCAAAAAACACCTGCTTGGAACATTCCACAGGTGAATTGGTTAATTGGAAACAGGTGAGTGTCAAGGAGTATCACCGAATGCCTCAGTTGTTCGCAAGTAAGGATAGGGTGAGGTTCACCACTTTGTCAACAACTCTGTGAGCAAATAGTCCAACATCTTAAGAACAAAGTACAATTGCAAGATATTTAGGAATTTCATCATCTACAGTCCATAATATCATCAAAAGATTAAGAGAATCTGGAGAAATCTCTGCATGTAAGCGGCAAGGGTGAAAACCAACATTGAATGTCCGTGACCTTTGATCCCTCAGACGGTACCACATTAAAAACCAGGATCATTATCCATCCATCCATTTTCTTTACCGCTTATCCTCACTAGGGTCGCGGGCTGCTAGAGATGATAGGCTCCAGCAGCCATGTAAAGGATATTGCCACGTGGGCTCACGAACACTTCAGAAACCATTGTCGGTTAACACAGTTTGTTGCTACATCTACAAATGCCTGATAAAACCATGCAAAGTGGAAGCCATACATCAACAACACCTAGTAACACCGCGGGCTTCTCTGGGCCCAAACTCATCTGAGATGGACTGACGCAAAGTGGAAAGTGTTCTGTGGGCTGACATGTCCACATTTCAAATTGTTTTTAGAAATCATGGATAATGTGTTCTCCGGGCCAAAGAGGAAAAGGACTATCCGGATTGTTGTCAGCGCAAAGTTCAAAGCCAGGATCTTTGATTGTATGGCGATGCGTAAGTGCCCATGGCATGGGTAACTTGCACATCTGTAAACGCACCATTAATGCTGAAAGGTAATACAGGTTTTGGAGCACCATATGCTGCCATCCATGCAACTCCAGTCTTTTTCAGGGATGTCCCTGCTTACTTCCTCAAGACAATGCCAAGCCACATTCTGCACGTTAGTAGTTTGTAGTAAAATAATGTGATTCTGAGGGTAGATTGGCCTGCCAGCAGTCCAACAACTGTCTCCCATCACGAAAATGTGTGGCCCATTATGAAGCGGAAAATACGACAACGACCAGTCTGTTGAGCAACTGAAGTTGTACATCAAGCAAGAATGGGGAAGAATTCTACCTACAAGGCATCAACAATTAGTCTCCTCAGTTCCGCCACAGTTATTGAATGTTGTTTCAAGGAATGGCTGTCCCAGCTATTTTGGAATGTGTTGCAGGTGTCAAATTCAAAATGCGTGAATAGTTGCAAAAAAATACAAACAGTTTAGCAGTTTGAACAATAAATGTCTTTGTTGTGTATGAATTAAATATAGGTTGAAAAGGATTTGCAAATTATTGTATTCTGTTGTTATTTATGTTTTACACAATGTCCCAACTTTATTGGAATTCAGGTTTGAAGTTTAACAGCATAGAGCTCATAGATTTATTGTGCCTGTTGTGTGAGCTACAGTAAATTTGGGCAAATACAGATAAAAACTACTACAATTGGATATTACAGGTAAGTATTTTGCTATCACAGCTTACCTTCAGATGGAATCCTAAACTGACTACAGTCGAAGGGAAAAAGCACAGGTTAGGTGAAATCCCAATCTTAAACTACAGGACAGACTTTGAAAAGTTTGCTTTTTGATGAGAGCTTTTTCTGAGTCCTAAAAAGTCGTAGTGTGAACCAAGTCAATACTCCAACTTTCATATTTAGTCCTTAAAATGATTGCCCCTTCTGGCACAAATCCTGAAGGGATTGAAGAAAAATTAACATTAGGCTACTGTAATGTTTTGCACACACAACACTGCTATAAATTCTTTTAACCAATTAAAATACAATACACAAACTAAAGTTGAAGTGGTAATAGTAATACTGAATATAGGAAACACGTTACCTCTAACAAGGTATTTCCGAAGAGCTCGTGTGATCTGAGCCACAGTGGCACTCTGGATGCTACATCCAAGTTGCTGAAGGACGACTCTGTTGCCATAATGTAAGAGTCCACCCATGAAGATGGGGTAGAGCTCAAAAGGCTGAACCTCGGATTGTTGTTGTGATGGTGGACCATGTACTCCCAGGAGGCTTTGCTCAACCTGATCCAGAACGTCCTCATTGTAGCTATCTTCCTTGCGGAACAGCTCAGTGGCCATCGTCCTGGCAATGTTTCCCTTGTTTTGAGTACTGATTTTCTCATAAAACTTTGGAAAAAGCTTGAGTAAGTTGAACACAGCAAAGATTCTGAGTGGAATGAACTTGGAAAAGATATTGACAACTGCATTAACGTCCTCAGTGGCCTGACCAATGGCAACAGACACCTGCTCGGTCAGCTTCTCCAGAGCAGATCTATTCTCCCCGAGAACCACATAGAGTGCCGCCAGGTACTCCTGCATGGCTGGAACAGCAAATACATATCGACTCTCATCATGTTCACAAAGCTCTGTGGGTAAATGCTTGCAACTTTCAACACAGGGAGCGAGAAAAAAGTCCAGCACATCAGTCCTGAAGACAGCCAGCTGACGTAACTCCTCGTCCGTCTTGGTTTTTCCTCCGATCCACTGCTCCAGCTCCTGTTCTGAGAATGAGGTGCGTTTGTATGTCACGCCTTCGTAGGCTAGTTTGCCAACTGTGCGGATAACATACAACATCAAAGAACTGTGGAGATCCTGAGTGGGTCCACTCGCTCCAGTAGTTTTGCCCAGTACCTCCCCACCAAAGTTGAGCCTGAGGAAACTGGTATATATGCCAGTCAGAGTGCGGATGGGTGCCATGGCGTCAGTGAAATGCAGGAAGTGCAAGGTGGCACATGTGAGCCAACAGTAAGAAGGCAGAAAGCAGGCTGCAGCCAGCTGGCTCTCCCTCTGGAGATTGAGGTAAAGCAGCTCTATGAGAGCCTGAGCGTTATGTGCCTGCACAGTTTCCCCACTCTGCTGCAGGAGACGGCTGGTGAAGTAGGCACGCTGACGGTTCGGGTCTTTGAAGCCACAAATCTGTGCATAGCGACTCACATATTTTGGAGGGATGCGATCCAAGGCAGACAGCCTGGTGGTCACTAAAACACTGGCCTGAGAAACACAGAACAAACAGATGATCATACATCTCAACATTTTACAACAAGCCTGGGCAATACTGCTATTACTACTACAGTACTACTACTACAAATAACTTAGATTTATATTCTGTATTTGAAAGAACCCAAGGTAGGTCCAACTTGTAATGATTAAAATCACAGAGATGAGGATGTTAAGAAGGTGGACAAGTTTAGCGGTCCACAGTAAGCAAGAATGGATATCTTTTAAGGCGGGCACAGTAGCGGTTTTTGATATGGACGACACGGGCATCCATCCAGGGTGGCATTGTTTGAGGGGCAACACCGGCAGAGTAAAAACAAACAACAGAAAACCCTTCATTCATTATTTTTAATATAAGAAACTGAGCGCAGCAGTGCACGTCCTCATCTGAAGGTGTCGCACTTGACAAGTACGTAACGTGCCTTGTGATTGGCTGACACAAGGACTCATACACTTCAGCACAACGTCTGATTGGTTCGCAAAGTGCACCAAAATACCATGACACTTCACGGCACCGTGTTGTTACTGTTGTAACACGCGGAATAGAGCATACAGACGGCATATGCGACAAGCGTGTCGAAATATCCAACAAAAATGAGACCAACAGCATAGTTACTTGCAAAATATATGTCTATCTTCAAATACAATAAAAGCACAAGTAAAATAGCAACAGTGAAACAGAAATGCCTAATTCTTTGGAGCCAGATGAACACAGGCTATAATAAGACTTGCTAATTGAAGAGTAATGGTGAGTGATATTTTTAATCATTAGTATTCTCCCCACTGACTCCAGTGTGGAAGAGAGTCCAACCCCTGAAGAGGACAGGTAGCAGAGCCCAAGCTGTGTGTGGAGGCGAGCCCGACTATATGTAGTCGGAACTTCTCCTTCCCTCCCAGAGAGATGATATTCCACGTCCCTAGAGCCAGCTTCTGTAGCCAGGGATCGGATTGCCACCGTCCATCTTACACTGCACCCGACCCCTATGCCCCCTCCCACAGGTGGTGAGCCCACGGGAAGGGGGACCCAGGTTACCCTTTTGAGTGCAGGCCCAGCCACCAGCCGCTTGCCTTTGAGCCCCACCCCCAGGCCTGGCTCCAGAGGGGGGCCCCGGTGACCAGCCTCCACGCAAAGGAAAACGTCTTCCAGTATTTTTATACATCATGGGGTCTTTGGAGCCGTGCTTTCCGTGGTCCCTCACCTGGGATCCGTTTGCCATGGATAACCCTGCCAGGGGCATAAAGCCCCCAGACAACTTAGCTCCTAAAATCATTGGGACACACAAAACCCTCCTCCACGATAAAGTGACAGCTCAAGGACAAGGTAATAACAATAACCCAATATATACAATACATTTGCATTGTTAATAATTTCTAACATATTTTTTCTTTTCCTGATAAATAATAATCAAAACACTCCTATGGTGACACCAGATGCATGTTCACAGACTGGCCCTGGGAGGATATTGATAAAACTCTCATGATCATTAAAGATGCCGGTTGCTTTTTTTACAACAACCGACGAAACATGAATGAATAAATCCACAGATGCTGAACATCCCATTTTTAAGTATGTTGCATCTTGGTTGTTAAAATTTTCCATGCTGTTTTACCTCAGGGAGAAGGTACTTGCGGAGAAGGTTGACCACCACTGCACCTGCAGGCATCGGCTCATTTGGGTCACTGCAAAGCTCTGTGGAGCCAATCCGGAAGTCCAGTTTCATCTTTTCCATCCCGTTGAATAAGAAGAGAACGTCTTTGGCCTGGTTGCCCTCCCCATTCAACAGAGGGTTTTTTTTCAAATGGAGGTACTTCCTACTGACCAGGTCTCTTAAAGACGCAACCCTGGACAAAACAAATCACAAATAAGAATAAAACAGTTACAATAGTTGAATGAAGCTAGGAGGGTATACAAATCAATGTGGCGGCAGTAAATTCTGTATTTAAAGCGCTCCCAAACGAAAAACTGTGTTTCATTGCTGAAAATGTGCAGAGACTGAGAACAATACTTAGTGGAACCTTGATAAAATGTACCCGGATATAATGGATATCGGATAAAACGGACCGTTGGGACCAACCAATGTGTCCAAAAATAGTTTTCATTTGTCACTTTAACTGTCGTTGACAAAGGCTGTTCGATCCAGAATTGGCCGCTGTTGTTTACGGTGGGCGGCACAGTGGACCGACTGGTTAGAGCGTCAGCCTCACAGTTCTGAGTACCCGGGTTCAATCCCCGGTCTCGCCTGTGTGGAGTTTGCATGTTCTCCCCGTGCCTGCGTGGGTTTTCTCCGGGCACTCCGGTTTCCTCCCACATCCCAAAAACATGCATTAATTGGAGACTCTAAATTGCCCGTAGGTGTGACTGTGAGTGCGAATGGTTGTTTGTTTGTATGTGCCCTGCGATTGGCTGGCAACCAGTTGAGGGTGTACCCCGCCTCCTGCCCAATGATAGCTGGGATAGGCTCCAGCACGCCCGCGACCCTAGTGAGGAGAAGCGGCACAGAAAATTGATGTTTACTGGGGCTGTGGCGTAATATTGGCAGAGACTGGGAAGACGTGTTTCTGGGTTATAGATAGTCAATATAAATCGCCAATATGAATAGATCCAACTACCGGATGTGCGTATGTGGCAGCCATGTTGAATGTGGCAGCATTTCCACCCGGCTGCCATGATGGCAGGAGTTCATCTATTATGGAATCATATCTCGCAGAATGTTCTGCGCCGCAGAGAGAGTTTAAATGGCTGTCAGCGTTGTCAACGCAAAGAGGAATACGACAGACAATTCTCTGGAGTCTGTACAATGGTATTTTTGGTACAGTAACTGTTTTTTGTCACGCCATTCATTTGTGGCAGCGTATTTGGATCTCGGAAGCACTTATTGCGTGTTAGCGTTGCAACATGCTACGGCGTACTACGCTTGTGAAAGCGGCGCTTCGATATCGACTGGGCGAGCTAGAAGCACCTTGTTGTTCTCGCCAGCATCCCAGCAAACATTGAGACATGGGCCGGGAAGCGGTTGCTGTGGACCTCCGCTCCGCGAAGGCAGCGTCCTGGCTCACAGCGACCGTCACCGAAAACCCCCGTGAGTTAGATCTCCACGTGTCGCGCCCCGCCCCCCTCCGTCGAATTGTTTAAACATATTGTAACAGTATCACACTTTAGTGGTATACTAGTGAGTCGAAAGTGATGTGTGAGCCAACATCACACGGAGAGGGACTAACGATTCTAACTCGTGTTAAAACAAACAGTATACCTCCGCAATTACATTCCATTAGTCCCAAAAATGAATAGGTCCACTCCATATCAATGCAAAAATAAATCATCTTACATATGTCCCTCTCTTCAAATGTAATGTCTACATTAAAAAAAATAAAATAAAAAAAAAATTAAAAAGAGGCTGCTCAGAAAAATATATATTTTTACAATGCCACTAAACGGAGGAAAATAAACTATGTAGGAGTCCCATGATGAATTTATTTATTGTTACTTGGCTGTTTCTAAACCTGCGTTGCCTTTAATGCTGCGTTCACACCGGATGCGTTTTGGGCGTTTCACGCAGCAGGATTACATAGAAAGTCAATGCAATTCCCCTGTTTCAATTCTTGACCATTTTGAAGCCTGATTTCACATAAAGTACAACAGCCTGATACACTTTTTATCTTTTTATCCCTTCATTCATTGTCCAGCTTGTTAACGAGTCAAACTTTAGAAATTTTTTTGCTGTTTTGGGGGTCTTTTAATAAGGAAATACCGCCAATGTTCAATGCAGTATCAGCATTTATGGTATGCTGTTTCACAATGAGTAGTACTGTATTCCATACTTTTCCTTTAGGGTTTATTATATATATATATATATATATTTTTTTTTTTTGTCTGGGCTCCAATTTCAATATTTTCAGTTACTTTATAACTGGTTTGGGTTTACTACTTATCTCATATTGATACTTGTGTACTATGTTGCTGTATTTTTATTGTTAATGTATTTATTTTATGTTGCTTTATGTTGCTGTAGGTGACACTGACATGAAAAGCACCCAAAATAAAATTCATTATTGATATGATTCAAAAATATATAACCTTCAAAAACAGCTTTATAGCACAAAATGTTTCCATTTCCATCCATCCATTTTCTGAGCCGCTTCTCCTCACTAGGGTCGCGGGGGTGCTGGAGCCTATCCCAGTTGTCATCGGGCAGGAGGCGGGGTACACCCTGAACTGGTTGCCAGCCATTCGCAGGGCACATACAAACAAACAACCATTTACACTCACAGTCACACCTACGGGCAATTTAGAGTCTCCAATTAATGCATGTTTTTGGGATGTGGGAGGAAACCGGAGTGCCCGGAGAAAACCCACGCAGGCACGGGGAGAACATGCAAACTCCACACAGGCGGGGACGGGGATTGAACCCCGCACCTCAGAACTGTGAGGCTGACGCGCTAACCAGTCGTCCACTGTGCCGCCCTGTTTCCATTTCATACTGGAAAATGTAAACGGAGCAGAGGAATTGAGGAGCATCTTCTCCGTCTCCTGAAGGAGCGTACAAATGTTCCTCTACCGCGACACCACCCCGAGGATACGACATTCATGACAAGCATGATTTCTTCCCTGAAAAGGAATATGTAAAATTTCAAATGCATAAATGAATATATGAACAGAGCACATATACTCTAAATTTGGACCAATAATGTTCGGGTGGCAATCCTTTCTAGGAAGAATTCAGGCTTTTATACTTTTTTATTTATTTATTTTTTCTTGATGGATGTTTAGTTGTTTTTTTCCCCCAAAAAAGCCAAATGAAAAATGAAAGTGGACACCTTCTTTACAACCCCTAAGTAGCAATATAACATTTACACAATCTGAAATATTGTTTTTATTTTCCTTACACCTATATATAATGCACAGTATTGCGTTTTGATTATTTTTTTTGGGGGGGGGTATGTACATTATACATGAGAAATTACAGTATATCATATTTCAATAACTAAATGATGTACATGCATTTAACTTTTATCAGAAGACACCACCCATAAAGAAAACTATATTTGAGCAAGTTCGGCTTTAAACCATGATGTCATCAACCCGTAGTTATGCTTGTAATCGCAGCATACGCAAACATCCGTTAACGCGTTTACCGGGTTTGGTCTCGTGATGTTCCGCATATAGCGGACTGATTATGGTAATTGATTATTTTGCCCTTCTTAATCACATACTATGTGTTGTGATTTTTAAAAGCAAATAATCAACTTTGTCATCCTTTCTGCTCTTCTAGTCTTAAAAATGCCAAGAGACAATAAAAGTTATTCCTCAGTGCAAAGAAATCGACTACAGTAGTGCCTTGAGATACTAGTTGAATTTGTTCCATGACCACGCTCCTGACTCAAAACACTCATATCTTAAATGATCTTTCCTAATAGAAATTACTGTAAATGCCATTAAGACGTTCCAGCCTCGCCCCCGGAAAAATCTTTTTGTTTTTAAGAAGGAAAAATAGTACTCTATAATATTGTACTTCATAAAAACAGAGTGAATAGAATGTAAAGAATGAAACAGTTTTTGCATAATGATTTAACGGTGCAACTCAATTAATTGTGCTGCTTCTTCCGATGTGTCAGCCTTGGCCATCGGGAGGCAGTATAATACTGTAATACAGACACAAACAAAGAACAGTACTTCTACTACTTCTGTAAGTGACTCAGTAAGATGCTGAAATAGGAGTCATTTTTCGCAGAGGATAAATAAAATATGCCTGTTTGAATTGTTATATTACCCGTCGACACATGTTGCTCCTCAATTTGTGTTCAACTATCCCTTGCTTCTAAAACCGAGATTATTGATGCTAATGTTAGTCAATGCTAACATTAGCATGTCAATAGCATTTTACATTGTTTGTTAGCACTAAGCTAAGAGGACTTTCCAAAGATAAAGCTAGGTGGTTGTTTTAAATGCATGATGTGTAATTACTGTTTCGTTTGACAGTAAACTTCTCATGGGAGTGGCATTAAAGAGCTTGAAGCTTCTTTTGATGAATTGTTCAATATTTGCCAAACTGCTGCTTACGAAGTGAGTAAGCAGCTATACCATACAGCGCTCCCCCCCCCCCCCCCACACACGAAGAATGGAAAAAAATAATAAAATCGGTTGAAGTATCTCAAAGTATCACACTTTTATTTTTTAGCTGTAGACTTGTCACAACAGTACTACTACTTTTTAGACTGGAAGGGTATTCAATTTAAAAATCACCCAAAAGAAGTCTGTGCAATGTTATTTGATATACCCTATAACGTTTCAGGAATACTTTTCAATACTGGCTGATAAATTGACTGGAACTTTGGAATTTGCCCGTGGAATTAATCACACCTGCTTATTTGCTCAAGTCTCAAACTGGCAAGCAGGTCCTGAGTACTTGGTATATGGTAAATCGATTCTTAAAACTCACAAATACATATTAGTGGGTATTCACAAATTTTTTTAAGGTATTAAAATGTTTCATGACTTAACTATGTTCTTGTAACTGAGACTTCTACCCGTCTTTCTCTGTGAACATTCGGTCGCGGTAAATACTGTTTACACATAATATCTGTGTGTGGGTGGTTTTTTTAGGCTGACTTGACTGTAAATATTACTTCAGGCCCATCAGGCCTGACACTACTCTAGTTTCATTCATTGCAGCGCCATTTTTAGCAGATTGACTGTAATTACAAATGAAAAATACATACACATTCTGTTTTGCTCATCCTATCCAAGTTGACAGAGGGGCTACAGCCAATTCCTGTTTATCTAGCATGAATATCTAGAGCGAAAGGCAGGGTACTCCCCTGGACTGGTCACCAATTAATCACAGGGTTGACACAGAGACGGACAGGAATTGATGCTCACATCTATGGACAACATAAGAGTCTTCAAAGAACCTAATTTACATAGTTGGACTTGTACCCAGAGAAAATATACACACAATTACCCACATTACAAACATTTTCTTACTTTGTTAGCTCGCCAAGATCCTCACAAGAAAAGGGAATCAGCAGTTTGAAGTCAGTCAGCATGGTCCCAGCGCACCAATCCAGCACCAGCTTTCGGACAACTGTGCTTTTACCAGTTCCCACTGCCCCGTACAGCAGAACGTTGAGTCCTCTATCTTCAGGCTGGTCTTCACTGATTTCAAAGAGCTGCTCCACAGTAATGGAGGGGCTGGAGGAATCCTGATTTTTCAGGGTGGAGCCAAGGAGTCCGGCTCTTTCCTCTGGCTTCCTCTCCAAGATTAGTGGATCCACATGCATTGTCTCTGGGCTAAAGAATCCTCCAAACTGCTTCTCTTCCTGGGGAAGATGGCTGAACCATAAGAACAGCTTCCTCTTGTGGAACTCAGTCGGATCTACTGTACAAAAAGTGAAAGGGGCTGTTAAAAACATTACGTTTGTTTCCAGCATATCTCCTGCTTTCAGCCTAAAGGATGCCACACACTGAGCAACGGAGCCGAAACAGACTGAAATGTTGCGCAGTGTGCGTAGTTTGCCACTGTTTTCATGAGTTGCCGATCAGTCGGCCACAGTTTTTGCATCGCCGGCCCGCATCGTCGCAGCTTACAACCAATCAAAATAAATACAAGCTTTCACTCACACTGAAAATACATGGGTGTTTTTAAGCACGCGAGACACTGAACAGCCGCCACGATGCCCCGAGCCATAAGCCAATCGCTTCATGTGCGCGGTCGCGTCCGCAACTCTTATTTTTATGCGATGGTCCGGTCCAATCTGGTTCAACCGCATCGCGCAGTGTGCGGCAGGCCTAGTCTGGCAAATGATGACTTTGAGATCATCTGGATTTAAACTGGCGAGTCTTACCTTCACGGCTAAGTAAACTGAACCAATACTTTGCTCATGTTAATCTTACTTTTATTACTACTTTTGTTTACCTTATTTATGAAATCGATAACATATCATAAATCCTTTCATTGAATTCAATGTAGCTGAAAATTACAACTATAATAATGGTATAGATGTTAAAAAGCCATCTGAAAGTGTCTTGAAGGCTAACTATTTAATACAGCTTATCTACTGGATCTCAACATAATTGGCTGGTGTAATAACTGAAGGTTCTAGTAATGGTACAGCTATTAACAGTTACCTATACTCCCCTTCAAAAGTATTTGAACAGTTAGACCAGTTGCCTTTTTTATTTTTTAGCTGTAGACTGAAACGTTTGGGTTTGAATATGAGACGAGATCAAAAGTTCAACTTCAAAATGTCCATGCAATTAGATCCGGAACTGACACACAACTTAGAAGAGCATTATTTGTAGTGAGTACATCCCATCTTTCTGAACGCTTTAGCCTTTCCATCACGTTGGTAAAGGTTACTCTTTGTCAGTACATAAAACCTTGCAGAATTGCTTGCTCTTGTTTTTGTACTGTAAATTTCTACCCATTCCAAGGCTATAATTTCAAGGCTAGAAATATATATTTTTGTCCTTTGAGGAGCAGTTTTGCTAATTATTTCTTCATTTGAGGAGCAATATTTTGTAGGTTTATTGCACAGGGACCCGAAGCAAGGTTATTTTTATTTTTTTTTAAACAATACAAATATGACAATATAACAGTTGAGTTAAATGCAAGGCTGCAGCTAACAATTATTTTAGTACTCTAGTATCCTACTGAAAATTCTATTGAACGAGTGAGTATTTGGATAAACAAAATGTTTGTTTGATTAATGAGCAATTATAAATACAAAAGAGAAAATAAAGAAAAAGAGAGCAAAAAAGAGCTTGCACTTGAAAACATACGCCTAATTGGTTTACTTTTTTTCTATAATCAACAGTTTTTATTTCCTAAATTCACATTGTGCATAAAAGACATAAGGCATTAATTTAAAAAAAACAAGGGCGAATGTAATACACACCTGCGTAACACGTATTAGTCACATGTTACAATATCCATCCATCCGTTCTCAATACCGCTTATACTGTCCAGGGATGAAAGGCAGACTATACCCTGAAACTGGTCACCAGTTGCAGGGCACATATAGATATGGACAACCACTCACACTCACATTCACATTCAGACCGTCACTGAGTGGGAACTGAACCCACGCTGCCCGCACCATACTCAGGCTGATGTACTACTACACCATCAGTGACTATGTTACAATATATTGTCTCGAATAAAAAAATTTGGTGAGTTAAAAAAATAAAAGGTGCTGCCTTCTAAAAAGTGTACCTGCAAATAAAAGTCGAAATGTTCACCTCTTGTCTCATACAATTTTGTTTTATATCAAACGTTTTCAGTCAACAGCAAAAATTAAGGATTTTGCCTCCCTGTTCCAATACTTTTTGGGGAGAGTCTAATATATATGTCAAGGAAAAGACAGATTTTTGTCCGAATGAGCTGTTCACCTGGTTGTACTGAAGTGGACCAGGCTTTCCCGCAGAAAAATCCAGCAGCTGGGAAGAGACAAACATCCGCTCTCCTCTTCCACTTCCAGAATACAAAAAGGTGACTCAACTGTCTTAAGAAAAACAGGGCCTAGTCACTCTGGTCAGTTCAGCAAGAAATCATTGTTCATAAACTTTATAGGACGCTCCACTCCCACAATGAGAAAGGTCACTTTCGTTGTTTCACACCACCTGTTCTCAAAAGTAAGTCTGATCGCTATGATTATGCTTCACATAATGATTAATAGCAGAAAACAGCTGCAATTGGGCCGCTTGCAGGTTGAAACAGGTACCTGTATATCAACATACCTTAAACTGGTGGATTTACGAGAGCACAGCAGATTATCACCCTTTTATTTGAACTAAAAACTCTTCAAACCTGCTCTCTGAGAACATACAGAGTTTTTTCCCCCTCCATATTCATTAGAACTCTCATTGAATGCCCTGTCATGCTATCATCAAATACCAGCACTTCATCTAACTACCGCTTAAACCGGACCTGGCATTCACACACATCCACTTAAAACTTCCCCTTCAAGACACCTGTCACATTGTTTACACGCTTGCAGTTCTGGTAAAGTCCGACAGGTCTGTACACTTCGATACATAGTATAAAAGATTATGGGTCGGACTGGAACATTAAGATGGGTGTGTGCATTCACGACATTCGGAGGGTTGAGTACGCGTGTGTTTTATTTCTTTCTTTGGCTTTTGTTTTTTTGCAATCACAGAATGGTACCAGTGACTCCAAAGATGCGATTATTAAAGCTTTTTATTTCATAATAGTAATAATAACACGTCTAGAGCGCTTCTCAAGACACTCAAAGCCGCTTTCCACTAATCAGATGACAATAACAGTAAGGTGAGTGAGCAGAAAGCCCAGCTGGCGGAGGGCTGGTATTAGCGATGGTACACCGCGGTGGGAGGCAGAAAGGTCACGCCGGCCGGCGAGAGCCGAGCTGGACGTCAGGGGACACGGAAGGATGGTCGGGAGCCGAGCCCGCTGCACGCATGTTCACGACTCACAACCGAAGACGGGTGTTCGAGAGCTTGCTGAGAGAGAGAGAGAGGTAGGTGATCATTTAGCTGAAGTTTTTTTTTTTTTTTTTTTTTTTATATATAAATAATCTCCCCGCCTTTCCGACTTTACTATACATGACAACAACAACGCATAGTCCTTCGGTGAACGTGTTGAGTGACCGTGAACCTCGGGGATGGATCATTAACTGAATGAGGAAGCACTTGAATGATTTTGTGAAAAAGAACTGAACGAATATTTTTAATGAACTGATTTGCATGATTCAGTACACTCAAAAGAACTGCCGTGCCCATCACTAGTCTGTAAAATAAACACAGTCCCTCGACTGTTTTTGTTTTTTGCCCCCAATATGAGTCACTTTGATTGGCCTCGCAAAGGCTACGATTCCCGGTCATGTGACTGCATTGTGTCGTCTGATTGGTGAATTGGAGGCAAATGACATGTGATCCCGTTTGATTGGCGTAACAGCCGCCCTATGCGGAAGTCGAAGATGGAGTCGGAAAATAGGCCCGAAAAATAGACCCGCACACGCAAGAATGAATAAATAAAAGTAGCTAACGGCATGTCAATCATTGTAACGGAGTAAAAGTATCGCTCCTTCTTCACATAAATACTCAAGTAAAAGTACGGTGAATTTAAAGTACTGTGACAAGTACAGTTGATGGAAAATGTTACTTGAGTAAATGTAACGGAGTAAATGCAGCGCGTTACTACCCACCTCTGGTGTTTTGTATGTCAGCGAACAGAAGTTCCACTCGTGAGTGAGAAGCAGAATAACAACACTTGTGAAAAGTCCACACTTAAATAGAACTTACCGCTGCAGCGAGGAGCTCATCCTTCTTGCTCTGCTAAAATAATTAATGCCAGTGGAAACTGCGGTTTTAGCTGTATGGAAAACAATATATGGTACAGCAATGTTGAACAAGGAAATTATCATTTGATCCGCGTACTAGTTTAGAAAACACACAGAAACCACACGTCTTCCTACATTCACACTTCTACGTGCAGTCATTTCACCCCGTTATACGTGAGAACCTCTTCTGCAACTCCGACGCTTAACAATGATTAGTACTGTAAGTACAATCACTAACTATTCTGTAACTATAAAACCGCAGTTGTAATAAGAAGGTCACTCATACCTCATTGTCAATGGAAAAGGGTAAACTGGATTAGAAGCAAATGAAACGACGTGGTATTTTTCATCTTTTATATGTATATACCATACTCCTACCGTCCTTTTTATTGTCCGCAGCAGAGCAGTATCCAGAAGCTGTCGTTGAATTTTCTCGGTTGTCCTGATCGAGTAAAACCCCGAATAAATGTGTGATAAAGCGTGATTCTCTTCCCGAGAAGGAAGCGCCTGAACTCTGCGTCCGCAAGTGCCGCTTCAAAATAAAATGAGATGTCGCCAATCTACGATACTTCATGTAGCAGTAAACGACAAGTTTTCATGTGGAAGTGGGTTATGTGCAGGGGTGATGAGACCGGTAGTCTATTTTGTACTTGTGTCATGACAAGCGTTATTAACAGCAGACCTTAGACTACAATGAGCTTTATTTAGACGTAAGAATATTGACTGGAAAAGTATATATATATATATATATATATATATATATATATATATATATATATATATATATATATATATATATATATATATATATATATATATATATATATATATATATGTGTGTGTGTGTGTGTGTGTGTATATATGATGCGTCATAACTGTTTGTTGTGCTCGATGCAGGGAGGGTGATTTCATTTTACATTAGACTCTGCAGTTTTACAGCGTATTTGATGTAGCGTTTGCAGGAAGCGCTTTTATTTTGTTGATAGTTTTCCCAAACGAATGCGCTTTCCTATGGCAGCAGTTGAACACATTGTGTAATTTAATATTGTATGTTACGTCTCGTTTCCATTTCAGATTAAAAGCATCGCCTGAAAACAAATGCACTACGTCAACTAGAAAATGCAATTCCTGGAGAAATTGCGTGTGAATGCTGAAATGCTGGTAGAAATCATGTGGAATGTTATTGAATCTTATTGGATGATGTAGAATGATGTTGAATATTGTGGAATGAGTTGAACACATAGAAGTAGGAATGGTGCAAATCTGTTGAGAAATAAGGAAGTTACAGCAAAATTTCGAATTTTGGGCTTTTATTTTGAAATGTAGTGAAATTCGGGGAAGGGGATTTGTTCACTGGTTGGTTTGAATGAGCTGAACACGTGGAAGTTGGAACGGTGCGAATCGGTTGAGAAATTAGGAAACTAGCTAAAAATTTACAATGTGTGGCTAAAATGTGGGTATTTCAGTGATGCACAGTGTACAATGTGGGTAATGTAGTAATATGAGAAATGTGGAAAACGTAGTAAGTGGAATGGTTAGAATTAGTGAATAAATGTGGAACCAGGGGGGGAACAAGGCAGAATAGAGTGCAATGGGGGAGTATGTGTATTTTAACATAATAAAAAGAGAAATGTGGGTGAAAATGTGGAATGTGGGTAATATGGGAATGTGTTTTGAAGAAGTTCTGAATGAGTTGAATATTTTAAATGTGAAAGGGAATGATGTGAAAGAATTTTGTTGAAAGTCTCATTGGGAATGAATGGTAATGTTTGGGTGTAAAATGTGGAATTGTGGGTAATGTGGTTAATATTTCCCTTAGATAAATACGAGCCCGAATTACATGAATTTTTGGAACACGTTGAAGTTGGAACGGTGTGCATCGGATGAAAAATGAGGAAGGAGATCCACATCAAAAAACGGCGGAATAATAATAATAAGAATAAAAATAAAGTATAGGAATAACATAGCCTTCAGCATTCACACAATTAGGAAGTAAGCCAAGCAAGATGATCATTTATTTATTGAATTACAAGACAAACAAAACACAAAATCTAAGGAAATGTGTGTTTGGTGAATTATTTTCTTTTTGTAACAATGCTTCTGGTAATAATGGGCAAATCAGTTACAGTGACCTCCTCTGGAGAAAATATGTGTATTTTGTAATTGATGAGAGTTCTTGGGGGGTTAATATGATAGTTTGGGTGTGCTTGTGTAACTATGGTAGGGGTGATTATGTGGGATGAGGAACACTCAAGGGTATTTTTTTTTTATTATTATTATTTTACTGAGATACAAAGTTTTTTAAACACTTATTGATTGAATGGAGCCTTTTTTTGCTCACAACTACACGTATGGAAAATACTTGCTTACAAGGAACAAATGATGCTGGTGTGCATTATTATTATTATCCATCCATCCATTTTCTACACCACTTATCCTCAGTAGGGTCGTGGGTATATCTGGAGCCGATCCCGGCGAACAGCGGGCAGGAGGCGGGGTACACCCTGAACTGGTTGCCAGCCAATCGCAGGGCACATAAAGAACCAACCATTCACACCTAGGGGCAATTTAGAGTCTTCAATTATCCTACCATGCATGTTTTTGGGATGTGGGAGGAAACCGGAGTACCCAGAGAAAACCCACACAGGCACAGGGAGAACATGCAAACTCCACGCAGGCGAGGCCGGATTTGAACCCGGTTCCTCAGAACTGTGAGGCAGATGTGCGAACCATCCATTATTCATTCATTCATTCATCTTCCGTTCCGCTTCTCCTCCCTAGGGTTGCGGGCGTGCTGGAGCCTATTCCAGCCATCATCGGGCGAGAGGCGGGTTACACCCTGAACTGTTCGCCAGCCTATCGCAGGGCACATAGAAACAAACAACAATCCGCACTCACATTCACACCTACGGGCAATTTAGAGTCTTCAATCAACCTCCCATGCATGTTTTGGGGATGTGGGAGGAAACCAGAGTGCCCGGAAAAAAACCATGCAGGCATGGGGAGAACATGCAAACTCCACACAGGCGGGGCCGGGGATTGAACCCCAGTCATCAGAACTGTGAGGCAGACGCTCTAACCAGTGGTGCACCGTGCCGCTACATTATTATTATTATTATTATTATTATTATTATTATTATTATTATTATTATTATTATTATTATTATTATTATTATTATTATTATTATTATTATTATTATTGCTACCCCTCCTGGAAGCCGTCACCTTATCGTGGTGGAGGGGTTTGTGTGTCCCAATGAGACCCAAGGAGATAAGTTGTCTAGGGCTTCACGGCTCTGAAAGGGTCACCCATGGCAAACAGGTCCTAAGTGAGGGACCAGACACTCTTGAGAAGGGTTGGACTCTCTTCCACGCTGGAGTTGCCCACGGTGAGAGGCGGCGAGCAGGTGTGGGTATACTTATTGCCCCCCGGCTCGGCACCTGTATGTTGGGGTTCACCCCAGTGGACGAGCGTGTAGCCTCCCTCCACTTTTGGGTGGGGGGGACGGGTTCTGACTGATGTTTGTGCCTATGTACCAAACAGCAGTTAAGAGTAAGAGCAATAGTGAGGGGCAATTTAAGCCTTTGTGAAGCACTGAACCACTAGGACCAATTGAATTGTTTTGAAAATGGTTTCATTTCTTGAAGCTTCAGTTTCAGTGACCTCTCCTGGAGAAAAACAAGGCAGCAGTGAATTCTTTTAGACACTTTAATTGAGCCAGTTTCTTTTCTCCACATTTGGAAAGTAATCGCTCACAAGGAACAGATAACGACGGCGTGCCTGAAAAATGTTTTGCTGCTTAAAATAGATGAGAGTAAAGGAATAAAAATCCCGCTCCCTCCCAGTCCTGAGTGTTTTTTTTTTTTTTAAATCTCGCCCAATTCCGCATTAAAAAAAAAAAATCCCACCCAATCCCGCTCACTCCCACTCCCACAGAGCCTGATCCCAATCCCAAGTGAGCAATGTTTATGTGCTTTATGTGTTTATGTTTAATGCTCAGTGTTCAGGCGAAATGTTCAAATATCGATTTGATTCAAATAAAAATAAAATATAACTGCATCGTGTTTTTCACTCCCATCAGCTCCCGTCTCATGGTTTCCACTCACGTCAATTCTCGGGGACGTTGTTATCACAATTCCCGCTCCCAATGACCATCACTCCCACTCTTGATTGATAGTGATTTCGCTCCATCCCGTGAGAATCCCGCGAGACCCACGGGGCCCTGTGGGTTTCCGGAAAAATGTCAGCCTCTTGTCCCCGTACAGCACCATTGTTGCTCGGGGACTAAATTTTCCTTCCACAAGTATTTGTCTATGGGGAGGAGCAGACAGCTAGGGGCCTCCCAAATGCTCAGACCCCAAGTTTTTTCTTTTTTTTTTGCTTTAATGGAGCCATATAATCGCCATCAAACTATTTACAAATAATAATACAATTGATAAAATGAGGAACAAATGCAGCCCTATGGGTGGCACAAGTCAGTGCAAACTGTAGGCCGGTCCCAAGCCCGGATAAATGCAGAGGGTTGCGTCAGGAAGGGCATCCGGCTTAAAACCTTGCCAAACAAATATGAGCGTTCATCCAAAGAATTCCATACCGGATCGGTCGTGGCCCGGGTTAACAACGTCCGCCACCGGCGCCGTCAACCTGCGGGGCGCCGTTGGAAATTCAGCTACTGTGGGTCGAAGTCAAAGAAGAAGAGGAGGTGGAAAGCGGGCTCTTCGGCAGAAAGAGAAGAGGAAAACACAGAGCCTAGAACTGAACGTGGGGACTTTGAATGTTGGGACTATGACAGGAAAATCTCGGGAGTTGGTTGACATGATGATGAGGAGAAAGGTTGATATATTGTGTGTCCAAGAGACCAGGTGGAAAGGCAGTAAGGCTAGAAGTTTAGGGGCAGGGTTTAAATTATTTTACCATGGTGTCGATGGGAAGAGAAATGGAGTCCGGGTTATTTTAAAAGAAGAGTTGGCTAAGAATGTCTTGGAGGTGAAAAGAGTATCAGATCGAGTGATGAGGCTGAAATTTGAAATTGAGGGTGTTATGTGTAATCTGATTAGTGGCTATGCCCCACAGGTAGGATGTGACCTAGAGGTGAAAGAGAAATTCTGGAAGGAGCTAAATGATGTAGTTCTTAGCATCCCAGACAGAGAGAGAGTCGTAATTGGTGCAGATTGTAATGGACATGTTGGTGAAGGTAATAGGGGTGATGAAGAAGTGATGGGTAAATACGGCATCCAGGAAAGGAACTTGGAGGGACAGATGGTGGTAGACTTTGCAACAAGGATGCAAATGGCTGTAGTGAACACTTTTTTCCAGAAGAGGTACGAACATAGGGTGACCTACAAGAGCGGAGGTAGAAGCACACAGGTGGATTACATCTTGTGCAGACGATGTAATCTGAAGGAGGTTACCAACTGTAAGGTAGTGGTAGGGGAGAGTGTGGCTAGACAGCATAGGATGGTGGTGTGTAAGATGACTCTGGTGGTGGGGAGGAAAATTAGGAAGACAAAGGCAGAGCAGAGAACCATGTGGTGGAAGCTGAGACAGGACGAGTGTTGTGCAGCTTTTCGGGAAGAGGTGATACAGGCTCTCGGTGGACGGCAGGAGCTTCCAGAAGACTGGACCACTGCAGCCAAGGTGATCAGAGAAGCAGGCAGGAGAGTACTTGGTGTATCTTCTGGCAGGAAAGGAGAGAAGGAGACTTGGTGGTGGAACCTCACAGTACAGGAAATCATACAAGGAAAGAGGTTAGCTAAGAAGAAGTGGGACACTGAGAGGACCGAGGAGAGGCGAAAGGAATACATTGAGATGCGACACAGGGCAAAGGTAGAGGTGGCAAAGGCAAAACAAGAGGCATATGATGACATGTATGGCAGGTTGGACACTAAAGAAGGAGAAAAGGATCTATACAGGCTGGCCAGACAGAGGGATAGAGATGGGAAGGATGTGCAGCAGGTTAGGGTGATTAAGGATAGAGATGGAAATATGTTGACTGGTGCCAGCAGTGTGCTTGCTAGATGGAAAGAATACTTCGAGGAGTTGATGAATGAGGAAAATGATAGAGAAGGGAGAGTAGAAGAGGTAAGTGTGGTGGACCAGGAAGTGGCAATGATTAGTAAGGGGGAAGTTAGAAAGGCATTAAAGAGGATGAAAAATGGAAAGGCAGTTGGTCCTGATGACATTCCTGTGGAGGTATGGAAGCATCTAGGAGAGGTGGCTGTGATGTTTTTGACCAGCTTGTTCAATAGAATTCTAGTGCGTGAGAAGATGCCTGAGGAATGGAGGAAAAGTGTACTGGTGCCCATTTTTAAGAACAAAGGTGATGTGCAGAGCTGTGGCAACTATAGAGGAATAAAGTTGATGAGCCACACAATGAAGTTATGGGAAAGAGTAGTGGAGGATAGACTCAGGACAGAAGTGAGTATTTGCGAGCAACAGTATGGT
The DNA here is from genome assembly GCF_024500275.1 of Phycodurus eques. Taxonomy (NCBI): domain Eukaryota; kingdom Metazoa; phylum Chordata; class Actinopteri; order Syngnathiformes; family Syngnathidae; genus Phycodurus; species Phycodurus eques. The sequence goes on from NC_084531.1 coordinate 2,454,663, forward strand.
TTCATGCCTAGAAAGAGTACCACAGATGCATTATTTGCCTTGAGGATGTTGATGGAAAAGTACAGAGAAGGTCAGAAGGAGCTACTTTGTGTCTTTGTAGATCTAGAGAAAGCCTATGACAGAGTACCCAGAGAAGAACTGTGGTACTGCATGCGGAAGTCTGGAGCGGCAGAGAAGTATGTTAGAATAATACAGGACATGTACGAGGGCAGCAGAACAGCGGTGAGGTGTGCTGTAGGTGTGATAGAAGAATTTAAGGTGGACGTGGGACTGCATCAGGGATCAGCCCTGAGCCCCTTCCTTTTTGCAGTGGTGATGGATAGGCTGACAGATGAGGTTAGACTGGAATCCCCGTGGACCATGATGTTTGCAGATGACATTGTGATCTGCAGTGAAAGCAGGGAGCAGCTGGAGGAACAGTTAGAGAGATGGAGGCATGCACTGGAAAGAAGAGGAATGAAGATTAGCCGAAGTAAAACAGAATATATGTGCATGAATGAGAGGGCTGGTGGGGGAAGAATGAGGCTACAGGGAGAAGCGATAGCAAGGGTGGAGGACTTTAAATACTTGGGGTCAACCGTCCAGAGCAATGGTGAGTGTGGTCAGGAAGTGAAGAAACGGGTCAAAGCAGGTTGGAACGGGTGGAGGAAGGTGTCAGGTGTGTTATGTGACAGAAGAGTCTCTGCTAAGATGAATGGCAAAGTTTATAAAACAGTAGTGAGGCCAGCCATGATGTACGGATTAGAGACAGTGGCACTGAAGAGACAACAGGAAGCAGAGCTGGAGGTGGCGGAAATGAAGATGTTGAGGTTCGCTCTTGGAGTGACCAGGTTGGATAAAATTAGAAATGAGCTCATCAGAGGGACAGCCAAGGTTCGATGTTTTGGAGACAAAGTTAGAGAGCGCAGACTTCAATGGTTTGGACACGTCCAGAGGAGAAATAGTGAGTATATTGGAAGAAGGATGATGAGGATGGAGCTGCCAGGCAAGAGAGCTCGAGGAAGACCAAAGAGAAGGTTGATGGATGTCGTGAGGGAAGACATGATGGCAGTTGGTGTTCGAGAGGAGGATGCAGGAGATAGGCTTACATGGAAAAGGATGACGCGCTGTGGCGACCCCTAACGGGACAAGCCGAAAGGATAAGAAGAAGAAGAAGATAAAATGAGGAAAAGATAAACACGCAGGGAGCTAACAATTTCAATGATTAAAATAATATACGAACAAATGCCTGCAATTGGCTGGCGACCAGTTCAGTGAGTCCCCCGCCTTGGATCGCCGGAGATAGCTTGGATAGGCTCCAGCACGCCCGCGACCCTTGTGAGGATAAGCGGTACAGAATATGGATGGTTGGACGAACGAATACGTTGTTGATTGCTGCCGGAAAAGAGGGAATTGAAGTGTCCTGGAATCGGCAAGTGATTGTCCTTAATGTCATTTGTTGTAAGTCAATACAGCCATCCATCTTGTCGTGTTCAGAAAAACTATGCCTCTCCTATTCATCAGCCTTTTACTTGCTTCAAAGAAAGCAACGGGAGATTCAAAGAGGCAACAGAACAAAGGTCCCATCAATAACTGACATCAAACAGCACAACAACACGACACACCAATCACCCCAAAGTCACAAAAACATATCAATGAACTATAACCCATCATGCAGTTACACTGTTTGGCAATGGCAGAGAAGATTTGACACATTTTCAAAACAATTTCAGCCAATATACATCTTCAGCACTGCTGCTCAGCCACCAAAGCATGTTTCTTACTCACAATTTGGCATCATTTAAGAAGGTAATAAGCAGGCTTTCCAATTATCCATGCATCCATCCATTTTCTTTTACCGCTTCTCCTCACTGGGGTCGCAGGCTGCTCAAGGCTATCCCAGCTATGCTTTCCAATTATATAAGATTTATTACCCCGTAATGTTACAACACAGAAATAATGGAAACACACATACTTTCACTCCATCACTGATGAGTTGCACAAGGAAATTATATAAATTAAAATTTATTCCTCATACAACACAGAGTCATGGTTTCATGAAATAAAAACACCCACATAACCCAACATACTGTATCACTAAGACACACATGTATAACAATGTGGGCAGAAACAATGGCAAGGAAACAACAACTTTTAGTTTGTATAGCTACAACTATTTTAAAAAAGGTACCGCCAAAAAACATTCTGGGAAGTAGCGTGGGTTTCACCGTTGCTACATCACTATTTGTGCTTTATACATTACAGTTTTCAGTGCCGTGAAAAAGTATTCTCAAATACTATTTTTTTGGGGGGGTTTTTTTTGGATAGTTTCCCCAGTTTAATGTTTAAGATCATTAAACACATGAAAAGATCAGACAAAGATAACCCAAATAAACATAAAATATAGTTTTTAAATGGTTATTTTATTTATTAAGGGAAAAAAAACTATTCAATACAACTTGGCCCTCTGTGAAAAAGTAATGGCCCCCCAACCTAATAACTGGTTGGGCCACCCTCAGCAGCAACAACTGAAATCAAGTGTTTTCAATAACTGGCAATGAGTCTTTCACATCTCTTGGCCCACTCTTCCTTGCAGAATTGTTTTAATTCAGCAGCACTGGTGTTTTCGAGCACGAAAAGCCTTTTTAAGGTCATGCCACAGCATTTCAATTGGATTCAAGTCTGGATTTGACTAGGCCACTTTTTATTCATTTTTAATTTAAAAATGTTTTTCAACTTGCCGGTGTGTTTTGTTATCCTGCTGTAGAACACAAGTGTGCTTCAGCTGAAGGTCACAAACTGATGGCCGAGCATTCTCCTTCAGGATTTTCTGGTAAAGAGTACAATTCATGCTTCCATCAATCACGGCAAGTTGTTCAGGTCCGGAATGGGCAAGCAGTCCCGGACCATAACTGTACATGTTTGACTGTTGGCATGATGTTCGCAGTGATGTGCGGTCAGTGTAGGCAAGTGAGACCGAGCTGCACTGCCCCCTGGTGGTCTTTCCTTTTCACTGCATGTGAATAGCAAAGAAAACCTTATAATTACATTACATTGTTCCATTTTAGCTCTATGGTCCGTGCTTTACATTGATTTTCTTTTTTAATCCAATAATTTAAATTATTTTATCATTAACAAAGGTGACTTTTCATATTTCCTGTTCAAATGCATAGGAAGCGCAGCTACGAGTCACGTTGAGTCATCGCTCCCATGATGCTTCAAGAGACCACGCGCACATCCATTCAGGCAGGCTGTGATTGGTCCGTGGCTTGACACAAGAGACATTGGTGTTTCCTCATTACATTGGCAATAATATACATTTCATCACACATGTACTGCACTTACTGACATTTAACAGACTGTCTAATATATTTAATGAAAGTGTGTGACATTTAATCTTTCTTATCGACCAGAAAAGCCACTAATAGTGCACATTGGAGTCTGGTATGTACGGTGCCACAACGAGCATGTGGCAGTGTTGAGTTGTCGTCAGTGCCTCACCAATCATGAACCTCACTGCACGTCACTGGATGTTCTTTTTCTGAAATGTTGTGCTACATTAGCACCAGATGTAAGGACACGCACACAAACCTTCTAAAAAGTTCAACTTTCATCTCATCTGTCAATTTAATATTCTCCCATTAGTCTTGGGAATCATTCAAGTTGTTCTTGTTTTTTCTTTTGTATGTGCAAAAGTAAGATGGGCCTTCATGTTGTTTTTTTTGTCAGGAGTGATTTTCAGCTTGAAACACAGCCATGGATGCCATTTTTGCCCAGTGTCTTCTTTATTGTTGAGTCATAAACACTGACCTTATCTGAGGACAGTGAAGCCTGCAGTTCTTTAGATGTTGTTGTGGGTTCTTTTGTGAACCCCTGGATGAGTCATTGCTGTGCTCCTGGAGTAATTTTTGTAGGCCGGCCACTCCTGGGAAGGTTCATCACTGTGCCATGTTTTTTTTTTCCATTTGAGGATAATTGCTCTCACCATGGTTCACTGGAGTCCTTAAGCTTTAGAAATGGCTTTCCAGACGGATAGATGTCAATTACTTGTGTTCTCATCTGTTCTGGAATTTCTTTGGATTGTGGCATTTTGTTGCAGATTTTAAAAATCTTTTGTCTGACTTCATTGTTTGAGACAAGTTCTATTTAAGTGATTTCTTGATTGAACAGGTCTGTTGGCAATCGGGCTTGGGTGTGGTCAGTGAAAATGAACTCAGCTTTCCAAAAAATGCGATCAGTTAATTCAAGATTGAGTACCGGAGGCAATTAGTTTGTCACATAGGCCAGGAAGCTTTTAATTATTTTTTTCCCCTTAATAAATACAAAGATCATTTAAAAACTGCATTATATGTTCACTTCAGTTATCTTTGTCTGACATTTACATTTGTTTGATGATATTTAAAGGTCCCATATCTTGGGTACTTAGACGTCCATAGAGTGACTCTTTAATACGGATTTAGAATAAAAGTGTCAATTTCATTGAAAAAAAACAACTTGGTTTTGTCATACAAGTGTCCAGAAAAGGCCCTTTTGACAGCTACTTCTGTTTGACCCAGTTTTGTATCGCTTTGTCTATAGTTGGCTAAGATGGCCCCCTTTGCTCTGATTGGTTGCCTCCGTGTCGGAGACCCACTTGTGAGAGCACACGTGTTTGTTATTTTGACAGCGTTGACGTAGATCTTTGCTAGTGATGGCGATAAGCTCGAGACATCCGAATGGCCTGATTTCAGGCCTCTCAGCAGAAAAAACGTCTGAAACTCAGGAATGCGTGGACGATTTTAATTCATATTTCACATGTTCACTGAGGTGCCATAGAGACAATATGCAAATGCAGCCCTATGGGGGGCACAAGCCAGTGCAAACTGTAGGCCGGTCCCAAGCCCGGATAAATGCAGAGGGTTGCGTCAGGAAGGGCGTCATGCTTAAAACTTTACCAAACAAATATGAGTGTTCATCCAAAGAATTCCATACAAGATCGATTGTGGCCCGGGTTAACAAAGTCTGCCACCGGCGCCGTTAACCTGCAACCACTGTGGGTCGAAGACGAAGGACAGGTAGAAAGCGCGTTCTTCGGTAGAAAGAGGAGAGGAAAGCACAGAGCCTAGAACTGAATGTGGGGACTTTGAATGTTGGGACTATGACAGGAAAGTCTCGGGAGTTGGTTGAGTTTTGAGTTTTTAACCTGGACTTTAAAACACTCACACTTGGGGCTGACGTCACTTCTGTTGGACACTTATTCTATTTGTGTGCAGCATAATAGCATACCTGAGTCTGGAGATCTCAGAGCCCGACTGGGTTTATATCCCATTAGCATTTCTTTCATGTATTCAGGACCTGGGTAAATTTGACAAGACAAAATGACACAGGGAATTAAAGAATCAGATTTTGAATAAACTTTATTGATCTGAAAATGGTCTCTTGGCGGTAATGAGAGCAACTTTAAGGGACAGAATAAAAGTAAAAATAAAAGACAGCATTTTAAATGTTTTGTATATATGATGAGAAATCAGGAATTCAAATATATTTTAAGGAATTCATGGTAAAAGGTACACCATTTTAGCATTTTTTTTAGTCGAAAGATAGCGCTTCATCGATCCAAACCCTCTGCTAGGGATAGGGTGAAAACTAAAATACCACCATAAAGCCCCTCAATTTAAAAAATATATATACTAATGTAAACATGAAATTTTAGACAACACTTAAAATTAGGCACGCCCACTGCTGGTTATTGAAAAAAATCTATTCAAATATAATGTTCTTTAAATTTAACATCAAGGACACAAAAAGGCCCGTAATCCAATAAACACCCTTAAAGGGGGGGAAAAAAGGATTATTGGTTTGCAATTTTCCTTGGATTGTGGGACAGTAGCATTTTATCAATTTTCTATACCGCCACGTCTCATTAGAGTCGCCCTTTCCAGCTGACTTCGAGCGAAGTCCATCCAATGATGATTTAATGACTCCTTAACAATTTCCGCAAACGCAGTTTTGTTGGGTGAAACTTTATTTTGAAGCACGTGAGCGGAAGCAGTTCGCTTCCAGTGGGCGGGCCGACTGGCAGTTTGACAGTAGGACTACAAGCGGATCCCAAGCTCCGCATTCTTGTGAGTTTTGACAGTCAGTCACCGTGCGCAACGTCCCTGAAACAGTATGGCGTCTGACGAGCTCGCGAAGAAGCTACAGTCGCGACTGGCCGCATCGGAGGAAGCCGAGCCGAGGCCAGAGTCCGAGGAGAACCTCGTCACGGCCAAACCTCAAGACTCTGAGGCAGCTTGTGACGACTGTTCGTCCGAGCTGTCTGCAAAACTCCACCGACGGCTGGACATAAACGAGGGCAACGCTCCCCCTCGGGCTAGCCGGGTCTTCAACCCCTACACGGAATTCAAGGAGTTCTCCCGAAAGCAGATTAAGGACATGGAGGTGATGTTTAAACGGTAAGAAGGATACCGATACAAGTAGTAGTCGTACAACGAACACGCCTTAAGTGTCGCTGGGTCGTGCGGATTGAGCTCGTGATGAGATTATGATTGAGATGCTGACGCGAAGCCAACCAGGTAAAAACAATTCGCTTTTCCATTCACTTCATGAAGTCCTCTTTTGCCCGCGCAGGCCCGCTCCCGTTTAGTTTACACGAGCCCTTCCAGCTTGCACTGCATGCTTCTTTGGCTTTGTGTCGCATTCGCAATGGACTCTTCTACCGACATCTGTGTGCTGTGGCCAAAGTAATTGTGGCAGCTGCAAACACAAGTACGGCTGACGCTTTTAACGGTCATCGTTTGGAACAGTTTGTATCCAGTTTCTCCATTTCATTGGATTCCTCCATTGTTTTTTGTTACATTTTTTTAACGAAACGCTTGAACAATAAGCGCTCTACGATCACGTTAGTTCTAATTGGCCTTACATCCGAGAACAAACGACCAGTTTCTCAAGGTTCAAAACTACACAGAACACACTAATCAGTCTCTCCTACTAAATGACCGAATTAATTCGGCTAATGGCAAAACGGTAGGGGGGCGAGCAGTGCATTTGTGTAATTTGGGAAAATTACAGTTTGGAGATAGCGATCAGTTGAAACCTAGCATTCAGACACCCAGCACGTCTGTTTAGTAATTTACTTTTTACTCTCAACTGTCAACTTGAACCCATAGAACTGCAGGCTAGATTGTCACCAGAATGAGGACAGCTGAAGAGTAGTATATCATTATTAAATCACCATTTGAAATTCCAAAATTTCCTGGTCATATGAATGGCTCGTGCTGGTGGCATGGGTAGGCTTCACTGAACTGTTGCATTTATTGTCTTTTTTTTTTTAATGTTTTATTTTTTAACTTTTATATCAAATTGGGTCATTAAAATTAACAGATGACTTGTTTTCAAAAAACTGTTACACCATATGTGTTAAGAATGCATTTCAGTTATATATTTAAATATGGTGCTGTGGTTTGTATGCATAGACAAGCACTGAACGACAGAACCAAGATACACCTAAGGAAGAAATCTCAAGTAGACCTCAGACTCGTTGTGGGGCGGTGTTTGCCTTGACCTGTTGGATTTTGAGAGAGAGAGAAAGAGAGAGGGGAGGTAGTTAGTAACAGTCACTAGCGCCATCCTCATACTGTGGTGTAATCTAAATGTAGAAACTGTTAGTCCTTAATTGTTTTGCAGGAAGTCAACTGTATTCATGCCAGACCACATAAATCTGAGAGAGAGAAGTGGAATCCTTTGGTCATGACATTTACAGTATCTCAACAGTGTTTCAGTTTTCCTTATAACCATGTGCACTCCGTATCACAGTAAGTTAACAATTTAAAGTAGTATAAAATCAAAATATTTAAAAGTACAAGGGTTTGGAATTCACAAATTCACCTTTTCTGTTTTTGGGGAATTTGTTCCTCCATTATTTGTGGAAAACCCCTGTGTGTCTCCCTACAAGTATATATATATAAAAATAAAAAAAAAAAGACAAAATTCATCACAAATACTTTCTACAATATGTTTTTGAGCATCTGAAATGCTATGAGCCTCTTTCTAAGTGTTTTAGAATCGTTTGTGGTATGTTATGGTCGAAACTATTAACAGGCAAGTAAGTAGAATCACTTTTTGGGTGACCCACGTTATTCATGGAAATTTGCTATTTGTGGTCTTGGCTTGGTCCCAATCCCCTGTGAATACTGGACGTGCACTGTATAATGTGCAAATGAATAAGACAAATATAATCTACTGACATAAAATATGAATATCATGTGTATTGTACAATTCGAAACTGAACTCCATTTGCTTCTTTGTGAGCCAAAACAGTAGGAAAGGGTGCGGAGAAAGAGTGACAGTTTCGAAATGTGCAAACATCTGAAATGTTTCCCCAACGCAGTTTACTTATTAATATTTGACTATCGCGATTGAGTCTTACAGTTGTATGCTTTGGAAGGCTTGTCTGTTCACACACTGGCATGAATGATTTCATGAAATGTAAGCAATAGACAATGCTAAGAACCTTTTATCAGTACATAATGCCGAGCGTTTTTTGGATTCCAACTTTTTTGCAATCTATTATATCGTCTTAAAGAAACATTCCATTGAAGTTGCTGTTCAAGGCTAAAGTAACACAGTATACCGTTAACCTTTGATCAGTCAGATAACAGTACAGTAAAACCTGGTCGATAAATATTTCTACGATACTCAGAAAATTTCTTAGCCTCTAAATGTGCAAAATTAGACTTTCTTAATAATAAAAAAAAATACAAAGAGCAATTTATTAAAGCACTTCATTAATCGTGTGGATGGAAAAAAATGCTTTTTGTTAATCCAGTTTTTTGTTATCACGCAAACAGTCAGCAAACAAATACACATAATTATGTGTGTAGCTCAACAGTTCAGCTGTGTTTGCCTAGTTTCTAAAAATGTCAGTTTATTTATTATTTATTATAAATTGTCCCGAATTAGAACAGAACCTCTGGTGTTGATTGTGGATTGGGTATCTGCTGTCTCTACGTATTATTTCCCCCCACCAGAATGCAGTTAAAAATGCTTTGCATCATCGCACTCTCTCACTTTGTTGGGAAAAAGTTTGATTGGCTAGTGAAGAAGGGGAGATTAAACATTCCATGTTTAAACATCAATGTACTGACTTTAATTTGTTTAGCCCCTTGCTTTACACTGGTGGCTAGTCAAATGATGATGACTACCTATTAGAAGCCTGGCTTTATTCTTTTGTTTCCACTGAATGCATCCATAATATGGGGTACCCAAAAAGTCCTTATAGAATTGATATGCTGTTACAAAGTATAAAGTTCTCCCACAGCATACAACTTAGTTAAAAACCTGGAGGCTATTCATTTACATTTGTCTCAAATGCCTTTAGCCTCATTTGACTTCCCTGATCCCGTACGCAGTACACATTCCCATGGGACAGCCACCACCCAGTGACCCATTTTTTTTTTTCCTTCAACAGATTGTTTTCTTTATGGCATATTTCAGAATAAATACTTGAACTTGTTAAATATTTTTGGGGTCCTTTCTTTGGAATTGGACCTTAACTGTTGCATGTAGTTTGAGCAAAACATGAACGTTAGCTCAACTGGATGGTAACAATATTGGCGATCATTTGCTATGAAAGTGAGTGTCCTTGTGCCAAATGCTCACCCATCTATAATTAACAAGGATAAGAACACAAAGTCTCACTCTTGTAGGCAACAGTATACAGTAATCAACACCGTTGCCGAGATAAGCGTTTAAAAAAGACACATTTATAATTCATGTAAATAAAACAAAAAGTCAAGACTATTTTCTAGGCATTGGCCATAATCCTGAAATAAACTCTCTGATAATGGGCATTTCTTGATGCCACAGGATACTGGTGCATGGCTATTGGTGGAAGACTGCAAGGGATGTGGGCCCTTTGTGTACTTTGTGGGCCCCTGGCATCCAAGAAATGAAACCAAAGACAAGCATTGTTGTGTTTCATGGAAATGTCGTTCCAAGGGAAGGGACCCTTTCTTTGGCTCAATTAAAGTGGCACTAAGCAGGTATCTGTGTTTTGTGTCTAAGATAAGTGCTGAAAACATATGCAAAGACTTAAAACAATATAGTGCTGAATTGTTGAGCTATACGGTTCCCTCCAAAAGTATTGGAATGGCAAGGTCAATTCCTGTTTTTGTTCTATACTGAAGACATTAGGGTTTCAGATCAAAAGATTAATGAGACAAAAGTTCAGAATTCCCGCTTTTATTTCATGGTATTTACATCTAGATGTGTTAAACAACTCAGGACAGAGCACCTTTTGTTTGAAGGCACCCACTTTTGCGTATACGTTCTAGCGCGGTTTCCCTCCCCCACTATCTGAGGACAAAGTGACATCGTTTCTTTTGGCTATGCTGCTCACTTGAGTTAGCTGTGCTTAACAAGGCCCATTTACCACTTCAGCATGCAGTTAGCAAGCCGACGATGGCTACACCCTGAAAATGCTTCTTCTCTAGATGCTAAAATTTACAGAACAGATCTGTGACTTTTTTTAGGCTCCCCAAAAATGGGTAAATAAAAAACCGATAGATTGACTTTTTGAAGACACACGCAGATGGCGACCTGAACATCAACACCACCACCCGACTCGATTTTACGACGGATAGTTTTGTAAACTTTCACCAGAGACATCATGGCTTCGTGGGTAACTTGACACTAGTGAATGGGGAAGTGCCTAACTACCTGGGCTGTCGTCAGGTGCTTTGTTCGGCTGTGACATTATGTCATCAACAACAATGAGGAAGTTGACTTGTGTGCTTATTTTTATAATCACAGTCCACAATAACTATTAAATTTTGAAGTTGAGCTTCCGAACGTGATTTTACATCGTATAAGCTATCACCCAATCAGTATGTTTGATTCCTTTTTGCCGCATCCATTCGACACGCCCAGAGGGTCTGAGAGCTGAGAGGTGGCCCTTATTATTCCATTTTTGAACCCTGATTTTATATACTCAATTTTTTTTAATTCATTCAAATTTGGTAGGCTTGTTAACGTTCCTTTTCTCTGTGGTGTGTAGAATTTACATGACGTTTTTTGGGCCTGTTTAGTGCCACTTTAAGACCCTTATAATCACTTTAAACCCCTTTTCCTCTACACTGTACAGGGTTTTTCCTGGCCCAAATTGAGTCTGAGATGGTACCATTTTCACCATTCGTATGCATCTGAGTCACATGCTGCGCTTCCCATTGGCTCAAACAAGCAGTTTTTCTGTATGTTATGTACATGTACAGTGATGGCTTACTTTATTTTTATTTTTTTTACGCGATCGGACTCAATCAAGTTTTTCTTAGATCAACTTTACCCATTTATATGAATGGAAATGAGATGCATCCATTCCACTAGCCCCCACCATGTTTTTTGATAAGATGGCACTTTAATTGTAATATATAAAAACATACAGTAATAATATACAGTGCTGATGACAGACATACACACACAAATAAAACAGCAACCCCACACCACAATGAACCAGGACAAAACCCACATAAATGCCACCCAACAGCACCACAAACACAAACCCCGCGCCCCACCGGTGAAAATCGGGAAAGGAACCAGCGCTGCACAGCTCCCAGCCCCATCCATTTAAAATAAATAAATAAATAATTTGCCGTGCAAAGACCCACCCCCGCGCCAAAATGCCGAGCCCCAGCACGCACCCCCCAAAATCTATTCAATTTTCATCTGATTGTAGACACATGCAGATGCTACCAAAGAGCTCTGCAACTCTCTAGAGGTGATGTGTGGGTCGGTCTTTACCTCATAATTTTTCTGGTTTTTCTGGGTGATAGTTTTAATGGGAATCCTTTTTTAGATTTCTTAGAGCTGCTTTCATGTCATTTTAGCATGGAGTCAAATTCATTGTACTAGTTTTAAATGTAATGTTATGAAAGATTCAAGGTTCACATTGTTTTTTTTCTTTTCAAGAAATGAAAAAAACTAATTCTTCTCCTTAACAGCTTCTATAGCCTGTTGACATGGCGGCAAACAGAGAGGAGATAGTTTATTAAAGAGGCATTGTTTCATCAATCATTTGGAATTTGTTCAGGTTTGCAGCAAATACCTCTATCCCTAAGTGTGCCATCAGACAGGGTTTTCAGTGTAGGAGTGACATTGTAACATGTAAAGGCCTTTTCACACCGCACTTGGCACCACGCAAGGCTCTGTCGACTTTCTCATTCATAGTGTATGTGCTGAGGGGGCGGGACCACGGAATGCTGTGTCGTGGCGCGGCAAGTGCAGAGGGCGGCTGACAGGCACTCGAATAGGAAAATGTTATTTTCCGGAGTGGTGGTGCTGTGATGTCAAAAGGCGCCTTCAATAGGAGAGGAGCTTGCGGAGTGATTTCTGATTGCTATTTTGGCGGACATGTACTGTAAACGGCATGGGGACAATGGAGGAAGTCAAAATAAATGCTGTGTTCGAGTGTCCCAAGCTTTGAGACAATAGAAAACTGATATACCGAGACATCTCTCCAGGAGGCTTTCAAACTGCTCCCTGCTCAGCCCAAAATACACCTCGAAGCACTCTTCGTGGAACTGTAGCTCAACGAGCTTAAACTCCTCGAGATGCTGCCATGAAATTAGTATGGCATGAATCCATTCCCCTTTTTTCGCTGCTGCTCGTCTCCTCCTACTCCTTAAAATAAGCAAAGCCAGGGGCTTTCTTTTGCAACAATGACATACATATTGCCGACGTGCAGTCTACTCATCTACCCAAAGCCTCCTGACTTCCTTGTAGCATGCAATGTCAGCATTTCCAAATATGGGCAAACATGCACTGGGTGCCGTCGTCCTTGCACGCAGACCTTTCACACTGAGCAAGTGCGGTGTGAAAAGGCCTTAAAGCCTTATGTTGTAAAAGGCCTATTTTCCTTGACAAAAAATGTTTATTAAAACTCGTTAAACTATCTGACATGTACTGTACCTGAATTGCTGTGTACTGTATGCAGGATTGTCTTTACATACTGGGGAAAAAGGTGGCTTTTGTTTGGAAGCAGCGCCTTTTATCCTAGTTATGTTCAGTGACTGTTTTGTTGTTACAGTAATCCCTCGTCATGTTTTTAATACCAAAACATATACATGTGAGGTGCAGATAGGGCTGGACGATTGTATGATCAAGATCGAACATTGTGATAAATTTCCCGTCGATCTCTATCAGCTGTGTGTGTATTTCTCCGGTCTAACACGGTGGGAATGTGCGTGACAACAGCCAATCGGTGTCATTCTTTTCCTGCTCCACCTTCGGTTGCCAGTTGTGGGAGTGAACAGAAACCACGCTCCTCAGCTGGTACGGCCCATATAAAAACTCCCGGTCCGACTCAGGCGTTGTCACATGGAGCACCCCGCGTTGATGGTGGCCACTCTTCATCCTTGCTCTGGACCGGCGATGGAGCCGCCGGGCGCTCCACGACTCTCCATCGCTAGTTGTGTGGCGACGTCTCCAAAGTAATGTGGACAATGCTTTTAACTCGCCGATGTGAAAGGTACTGTATGTTGGCGCCCTCAAAAATAAAGTACCATCCAAGTGATTATGTGGAAAGCATAAAAATGCGAGTGTAGTCCGCACAGCTTGTCACCCAGTGCACAGTGCAAGTAGCATTCGCGGTTAGCCACTGCTAGCGGTGAGACCATAGATATGAAGACTAGATAAATGCTGGTTTAGTTAGGACGCACGAGCACCAACTGCGTTTGTGTAAATATTTGTTATTTGAAGGTAAATCCCGCCTGTTATCTAATTCTTATTTTAGCTAGCCTGTCAATAGGGTTTTCCATTGACGGTTAGCATTAAGCTTTGTGTGGCATGGAACGTCCATCCATCAGCTATGATTGCAATTGATTCACTGACTCCTCATGTAGTTAACTAGCAGTATTAGCCTAGCCAGTAGCCACAAGTTTGATCACTGCGTTCACCGTTAAGATTGTCCCATAACACGCGCTGGTGGAGGCTTGATGAAGAAATGTCTTCAATCACAACTTAGGTTTTTATTACATCCATCCATTATCCGCACTAGGGTCACGGGGATGCTGGAGCCTATCCCAGCTGACTCTGGGCGAGAGGCGGGGTACACCCTGAACCTGTCGCCAGCCACTCCCAGGACACATAAACAAACAACCATTCGCACTCACAGTCACACTTATGGGCAATTTAGTCTTCATTTAACCTAGTATGCATGTTTTTGGAATGTGGGAGGAAACCAGAGCACCTGGGGAAAAAACCCCACACAGGCATGGGGAGAACATGCAAACTCCACACAGGCGAGGCTGGATTTTAACCTGGGACCTCAGAACGGTGAGGCAGATGTGCTAACCAGTCATCCACCGTGCCGGTGTTTTATTCCATTAATCTACATCAGAAAATGGATTGATAATTATTATTGTTGTTCTAAGTTTGGTAGCACTATGAGCGCATTTGCTGTGTGGAGTAGAGGCACATAGTGGAAACGGCGTGTCGAGGTTCTGCCATTTGAAAGACGACACGGGTTTGTGTCCTTGAAAACTGCGATTTGCGGTTTTGATATCAGAATAATCTTCATTTGCAAAGTATGTCCAAAAAACACAAGAAATATGTCTCCGGTAGTTGGAGCCGCTCTAGTACGACAACAGACAGTCAATTGACAGAGAACACTTTTGAGACATAAAGACATTGACGAAAAACAGTCACTGAGCAATAAAGGCTTAATGTTATCTGGTAATGCCGGTAAAAAAATTTTTTTTGACAATTGTGCAAAAGATGCAGAGTCCTCGAGCACTTAGAGCAGTTTGAATGACTAATATTGCAATAGTCTGGTGCAAGGACCATTGTGCAAAGGGCGCCGTGACTCAAGGAGTGTGTGTAGTGACGAGTAGCGCGATAATCTGGGACAATGTTGATTGTGCAAATGTTGCAGATACTCCTCAATCAGTGTGCAAATGGAGCAGATGCTACTCTGGCATGAGTGGCCAGTATTGGTCAACAACAAATAAGCAAATAGTGCAGCGTGGCGTGACTACTACAGTGAGTGCACAAGTAATATATAATTGGCCCCACAGAAATGTGACAATGAACTCAAGTCAAAAAATTGCCAGCATGTTGTAATGGAATTGTAGGTTAGGTGTTTAAGAACTTGATCGCACGAGGGAAGAAGCTGTTGGAATGTCTGCTAGTTCTAGTTTGCATTGATCGGTAGCGCCTACCTGAGGGAAGGAGCTGGTGACCGGGATGTGGAGGGTCCGAGAGGATTTTGCACGCTCTTGTCTTCGTGCTGGCAGCGTGCAAGTCCTCAAGGGTGGGTAGGGGGGGTACCGACAATCCTTTCAGCAGTTTTGATTGTCCGTTGCAGTCAGAGTTTGTCCTTTTTTGTAGCAGCACCAAATCAGACTGTGACGGAAGAACACAGGACTGATTCGATGACCGCTGTGTAGAACTGCCTCAGCAGCTCCTGTAGCAGGCCGTGCTTTCTCAGAAGCCGCAGAAGTAGATCCTCTGATGGGCCTTTTTGAGGACGCAGTTGATGTTGGTTACCCACTTCAGGTCCTGAGAGACTGTAATTCCCAGGAACTTGAAGGTCTCGACGGTTGACACAAGGCAGCTGGACAACGTGAGGGGCAGCTGTGGCGAAGGATGCCTCCTGAAGTCCACGATCATCTCTACAGTCTTGAGCGTGTTCAGCTCCAGGTTGTGTCTGCCGCACCACAGCTCCAGCCGCTCCGCTTGATGTCGATATGCAGACTCGTCACCGTCCTTGATGAGGCCAATGACAGTGGTGTCATCTGCAAACTTGAGGAGTTTGACAGGCGGGTGCAGTCGTTCGTGTAGAGAGAGAAGAGCAGCGAAGAGAGGACACAACCTTGGGGCGCCTCAGTGCTGATGCTGCGTGTGGATGAAGTGGTCTCTCCTAGCCTCACCTGCTGTGTCCTGCCCGTCAGGAAGCTGTAAATCCACTGGCAGGTGGCAGGTGAGATCCTGAGCTGGAGAAGCTTGGATGAAAGGAGTTCAGGGATGATGGTGTTGAACGCTGAGCTGAAGTCCACGAACAGGATCCTCACGTGTGTTATATATAAATGTGTTACAGCCCTAATGATTACCAAGAGGGTGATGACGATGGTTTGAACCTGAACTTGATAAAATTTTGTTTTCTTTATCGCTGGCGTCGTCAGACAAAAGTAAAATACACGCATATAATTCATTTATATTTTATTATACATGTGTAAACACGAATGAAGATTACACATCGGATATGGTGATTTTTAGTCATTCTTGAAGACTTTGTAGACATTTAATATTTCTGCAATTGCTTTGTCCCGGTCTCCTGTCATCAGGCTCCGCCAGTTACATGAACCGGAATCAAGTGCTTCTTCGACCTGCGAAAGTTGGCTGCACATAACCCCTATTGTTGCAGTTAATTCCAAGTAACTGCTACTGCACTAGCTCACCAAACATTTTGAGCGTAAAGCTGTGGTTCTTTGCTCATCTATTAGGAATTGTTGCTATGCATGGCAGTTGTTGGAACAATTGTTGAATTGTGGCATAGCAATACATACAGCTGCTGTCAAAGATTACAGTGTATCGCTGAGCAAGAGACTTTGAATCTTGTACGAGCCTTAACATGGGAAGATTGAATACCATACTGATTGCTTCCCATTGCACTTTTCTTTGTGGAAAACTACCTCATGGACATTTAGAAGGCCTTGAATTAAACGATGACCTGTTTCCTGGTGGCAGCAGATAAGTCTGTGAGGTCAACAAGCCAAGTCAGTACACATGCATGAACAGCTCCTGAAGGCTTCTAAAAATACATGTACTATCAGACATGAGGCTCACGGCTCACCCAGTTGGTGAAAACAGCTGGCTGCTTGTATCTACATCGCGATATCAAGTCTGAATGGAGCTTCATTGGGGCAAAAATCCTATTCCAGTTCAATTTTGCTCTGATGAATGAAACACATTCATGTTGTGGGACACACACAGTTGATTCAATGGAATGGAAATTGGGACTGGTTGCTGGACGAGTGCCATTGTCTTTAGCAAGGCACCAAAACACAAGCGGCACAAGGTGCATCACATTTGCCCAACCTTCGCACTCTCTCTTTCCCTTGCTTTTTAGCAAATCTTACTGCTTGTGTGTGGGTTATGTGTGTGTGTGTGTGTGTGTGTGTGTATAACTGAATGTGAATTTTACACCGATCTGATGGGCTTGATTGGTATCGCCCGATAATTAGTATTTTATGCTGATCATCATTCGCCGATCCGATCAATGACGTCCTTGATCGCGTGGATCAGACTAAAAGACAAATTTGGTCTTATACTATTGAGTATGTCGTACTACTGCAATAAAATCTTGTATTCCGATACCACCGCATCCCATCTTTTACGATCACTGGGCTTTATCTTGTCAACTCAAACGCGACCGGATGCACTCGTTACCACGGCGACAACGACAACAATGGATCGTGTTGTGTGTATTACCAGAACAAAATGGGGAAAAATGTATGCTGCTGGTCACCGGTGCACGGGAGAGGACTTGCTTGAGGCATGTTCACGTACTTTTAATACGATATGGCTCGCAAGCAGGCAACAAAACGTTATGTACCCTAGCAAGCTAGTGCTAGCACTAACGGTAGTGGGTAAACTTGCCAGGATTCGGACAAATCATGCTCTAAGGTTTCGGTGTGTATGAAGCAATTTAATGACAATAAAATAATTTAATTACAGTAAGTTAGCACCCATTATTTCTGTCATGTTGTAATGTTGGTTTGACCTGACCGATTAGAATACATGTCCTGACAAGATATTTTTGAAGATACTCAGTATACAGTAAATGAACAAGTCATTTATAGACACATTGCTCCATCTTGTGATCGGTTATCGTTTTTTTAAACAAAAATCCAGATTTTGTAAAGAGCAGTGAATTTATCCTTGAGGTGGGAAATATTGTGGGAAGTGTGCAACCGCCATTGTTTTTTTTGCTACCTGTTGTCTTATCAAAACCTATGTCATTTAAAAAGACAAACTACACTCGTACTCAATCAGACTCCCTTGGCCCTACCATCCTACACTTCATTACACTTTCCTCAACATTGACAAGTCTGTAACCTTGGAGTTGTCCTCAGTCGCACCCTCCCCTTCCATGCTTTGCGATCCAAATCACTAAAAAACATATTGCCTAATTTTCTTACCGACAAATGTGTGTTCTTCATGGCATAACGATCCACCAGTGAGCTGTGTACAAAAGCAATACCCATTCTGACAATGTGAATTTGCATACTTTAAATTGTTTAAGTAGGACCTTGTACTTCAGGTTCAGTTCCACGAGTGAAACGGACTTTGACTTGTGCTTTTTAGATATGACACTGGTAAAGATGGCTTCATTGACCTAATGGAGCTCAAACTGATGATGGAGAAGCTGGGTGCTCCACAGACCCACCTGGGGCTCAAGAACATGATCAAGGAGGTGGATGAGGACTTTGATGGAAAACTGAGCTTTCGAGAGGTGAGTGTGCGCTCTCACACCCGCATCACGGAACATTGTGGTCGTACTTCAAGGTACCACTATAGATCACAGAAGGTAAATAATTTTTTTGAGGTTGTTCATTTGCCATCCATCCATCAATTTTCTGAGCCACTTATCCTCACTAGGGTTGCGGGCATGCTGGCGCCTATCCCAGCTGACTTCGGACGAGAGGCAGGGTATACCCTGAACTGGTTGCCAGCCAATCGCAGGGCACATATAGACAAAGAACCATTTGCTTTCACATTCACACCGATGGACTATTTAGTCTTCAATTAACCTACCACGCATGTTTTTTGGAGGGGAATCTGAGGGGAAACCAGAGTACTCGGAGAAAACCCTCACAGGCACCGGGAGAACATGTATACTCCACACTCCAGTCGTCGACTGTAATACCATTGTTTATTTGTTTAATGACAATTTATTCGCTATCTTTGTGGGGAAAGAAAACCCGCTGGGACAGGCTGACTTTTAACTCCCTCTTGATAACTATTTTGAGAAGCTTGCAGGAAGTAATTTATGCATACATGCATGTTAAGTAGAGCTTTGTTGACATGAATGTTTTTTCTTTGATATTAATTGCAAGTAGAACTAAGATGGTAATAAGAACCAGAAACTGTAATAACTGACTGGAGACCTGAGAGACACTGCCACACCATAATCACTGTTTTGACAGTCTTTATCTGTATCCCTGTAGCCAGAGACCCAACTCACCCAACTAGTGTTTTCAATACCTGGGATTAGAGAAAAAAATTAATTTATATGTAAAGCATGTAAAACTAATTTCATGACAGTTAGTAATAATTAGGCTTTACATGATCAGGATTTTTGGGGCCGATCACTGACCACCAATCAGCGAGTTTAAAAAAAAAAAAAAAGAAAAGATCACTAGGGTTGGGCATCGTTTGAATTTGAGCGATACCGGTTCCTTATTTCGATTCCAGTTCCAAAATGATGATGATTCAGATTCTTTTGGGGCTGGTTCAAAAAAAGTTTGCATGGTTTAAATAAAAGGTGTCCAAATTATGAACATCCATTTTCTTAAGAGACTGCAGCATAGACTAAAATGAACATTTGACTTGGAGTTCTTTATATTTATAACCAGTATCAATATCAAACCTATGACCTAAAAGGCAATGTGTGTGGAAATAACCCAATATTCATTAATTAATGTTTCAGCTAAAAGTTAAATATAGCATTGTTAAAATTGTTATTTGGGACTGTTTCATCATGTCAAATGGTTTATATGTGCAACTTTTCACGTGACTTCCTGTTTTAAGCTTGTAGCCTTATATTTTGAAAGGTACGCACTCAGCATTTCGACACAAAGTAACTTCACACAGCACCAGCGATTTATTTATTGTTGTTAAAATGGTATGGAACCAAACGCTATAAAATGCTGATTCCTTTCCCGATTTTCACCTATAAGGCACAAGGTTAGTGTTTGTGATATGTTTGTGAATTTTGTCCCAATTCATTGTGATGTAAAGTTGCTACGCTGAAGTATTAGCTCAATGTTAAGCTTTTTTTTTTTTTTTTTTTTTTCCTGTCATCGGTGCTTACGTTGGTTTGAAGACTAAAATAAATGCTAAAAACCATCAGTGCAAAAGTGCAACCAACCGTTTACCTTGTTAGCTGTCTCAATGTTGGCATAAATGTATTTTATTGTTTCACTCACCCAATTGACTGAGAGTTGTCTACACTGAAGCTCCGCGCGATGTAGGCTGAGGCTTGGAGCGCGTCAGACACTTCACATCATGAAAGCCTCCTTTGCACAATATAACCTTATTCCAAGTGTTGCACTGAGGCGATTGGTCATTAATGAAAAAAAAAGTTAAGACACACTTTTGTTCGCCACCGCCGCCATTGGGCGCAAGCACGTCTTTGTGGGCTCTCTCCTTCGTTGGTTTTCGCCACTTCTTCGGGGTGGGCGGACTGTTTGCATCGAAACTGGTAACCAAAATTTTAACGATTCTGGGAGAACCGGAACATTAGTCCTGGTTCCAATCAATTCTCGATGCCCAACCCTACCGATCACAAGATGGATCAATGTGTCTATTTAAATGACTTGTTCATTTACTGTATATACTTGTGTACCGTATATTGAGTATCTTCAAGAGTATTCTCTTGTCAGGTCATGTATTCTAATTAGTCAGGTCAAACCAACATTAAAACATGACGGAAATAATGGGTGCTAACTTACTGTAATTAATTTACTTCACACACAATGAAACTTTAGAGCATGATTCGATAGAACGCCGGCATGTTTACGTACAACTGTTAGTGCTAGCACTAGCTTGCTAGGCTACATAACGTTTTGTTGCCTGCTTGCGAGCTGTATCGTATTAAAAGGGGACCTCAAACAAATCCTTGAATTAAAGTCCTCTCCCGAGCACCGGTGACCACCACCACACATTCCCCCACATTTTGTTCTTACAATACACGCGGCGCGATCCATTGTTGTTGTCGTCGGCGCCATGGTAACGAGTCTATCCAGTCACGTTTGAGTTGACAAGATAAAGCCCAGTGATCGTAAAAGATGGGATGCAGTGGTATCGGAAAACAAGATTTTATTGCAGTAGTCTGACATGTGCAATAGTGAAAGACTGAATTTGTCTTGTCGTCTGATCCAGGCAGGACGTGTTGTCTGTCCTACACTGCCATGTTTTTTAAAAAAAAAAAAAAAAAAAAAAAAAAAACAAATTGTATTGGCAGTCAGATATATACAGTACTATGTCAAAAGACACGCGACAAGGCTAAAAAGAAACTAGCTTTTGCTTTCAAATATTCTGTACACGATGGCAACGCGGAGTACAGTATGCCGATCCGAGAAATGACGTCATTGATTGGCTCAGCAAAAGACATTTACAGTGGGTATGGAAAGTATTCAGACCCCCTTAAAATTTTCACTCTTTATATTGCGGCCATTTGCTAAAAATAATTTAAGTTCATTTTTTACCCCTCATTAATGTACACACAGCACCCCATATTGACAGAAAAAAAACAGAATTG
The DNA here is from genome assembly GCF_024500275.1 of Phycodurus eques. Classification (NCBI taxonomy): domain Eukaryota; kingdom Metazoa; phylum Chordata; class Actinopteri; order Syngnathiformes; family Syngnathidae; genus Phycodurus; species Phycodurus eques. The sequence continues at coordinate 2,476,159 of NC_084531.1, forward strand.
TTTAACTTTTTGCAGATTTATTAAAGAAAAACTGAAATATCACACAGCCATAAGTATTCAGATCCTTTGCTCAGTATTTAGTAGAAGCACTCTTTTGAGCTAATACAGCCATGAGTCTTGATGCAGTTTTTCACACAGGGATTTGGGGATCCTCTGCCCTCCCTCCTTGTAGATCCTCTCCAGTTCTGTCAGGTTGGATGGTGAACGTTGGTGGAGAGCCATTTTCCAGTCTCTCCAGAGATTCTCAATCGGGTTTAAGTCAGGGCTCTGGCTGGGCCATTCAAGAACAGTCACGGAGTTGTTCAGAAACCACTCCTTCGTTATTTTAGCAGTGTGCTTAGGGTCATTGTCTTGTTGGAAGGTGAACCTTCGGCCCAGTCTGAGGTCCTGAGCACTCTGGAGAAGGTTTTCGTCCAGTAATTGGCCGCATTCATCTTTCCTTCGATTGCAACCGGTCGTGTACTGTCCCTGCAGCTGAAAAACACCCCCACAGCATGATGCTGCCACCACCATGCTTGACTGTTGGGACTGTATTGGACAGGTGATGAGCAGTGCCAGGATTTTTCCACACATACTGCTAAGAAATAAGGTAAACAAGTTATATATTGGTCTCATCAGACCAAAGAATCTTCATTCTCACCATCTTGGAGTCCTTCAGGTGTTTTTTTTAGCCAACTCCATGCGGGCTTTCATGTGTCTTGCACTGAGGAGAGGCTTCCGTCGGGCCACTCTGCCATAAAGCCCCGACTGGTGGAGGGCTGCAGTGATTGTTGACTTTCTAGAACGTTCTCCCATCTCCCGACTGCATCTCTGGAGCTTCGCCACAGTGATCTTTGGATTCCTCTTTCCCTCTCTCACCAAGGCTCTTCTCCCCCGATTGCTCAGTATGGCCGGACGGCCAGCTCTGGGAAGGGTTCTGGTTGTCCCAAACGTCTTCCATTTAAGGATTATGGAGGCCACTGTGCTCTTAAGTGCAGCAGAATTTTTTTTGTAACCTTGGCTAGATCTATGCCTTACTACAATTCTGTCTCTGAGGTCTTCAGGCAGTTCCTTTGACCTCATGATTCTCATTTGCTCTGACATGCACTGTGAACTGTAAGGTGTATGGTGTTACTAATCAAGTCCAATCAGTATAATCAAACACAGCTGGACTCCAATGAAGGTGTAGAACCATCTCAAGGATGATCAGACGAAATTGACGCCCCCGAGTTAAATATGAGCGTCACAGCAAAGGGTCTGAATACTTATGGCTGTGTGATATTTCGCTTTCTTTTTTTAATAAATCTGCAAACATTTCAACAATTCCTTTTTTTTTCTGTCAATATGGGGTGCTGTGTTTGGGGAGAAAAGTGAACTTCAATGACAAATGGCTGCAATATCACAAAGAGTGAAATATTTAAGGGGATCTGAATACTTTCCATACCCACTGTAAATGTCTTTTGCTGAGCCGATCAATCGTTGAATTATGACATTCAAGCCGATCAGCATAAAACGCTAATTATCGGCCGATACCAATCAGGCAAATCAGATCGGTGTAAACTCCAGTCATAATACAATCGGAACACAACCGCAGTTCAACAGCCTCTGGTAGCTGAACTGTATGCTCAAATTCCACCTGTTAAGAAGAGGTTCAAGCTTGTTTGACAGATTAAACAGTATCCCATTTTGAGGAGCAACAACTGAGATTCACCATAACCTGCATCAATAACAGATTTTTTTTTTTTTCTCCACCTCACAGTTTTTGTTAATCTTCCGAAGAGCAGCAGCTGGGGAGCTGCAAGAAGAAAGTGGTCTTCTGGCACTGGCCAGACTGTCTGAGATCAACGTCTCCACTGAGGGAGTGAGTGGGGCAAAAGACTTTTTTGAAGCGAAGGTATGTTCTCTTGCGCACAGCCAGGCAAGTAATGCAAATGTTCTCAATTCAACATGCGAATAGCAATTTAATTAATGAAAAACGAGTGTACTTTTAAGAGCCACTGAGGATTTTCTGATCCAGTCACATTTTCCTTTTGACCCTCTTAAGCTCTCTTACACCTCATTTTATGCCCGTCTATAGAAATGGGCAGAGATCTTATACTTTCCTAAGCATGTAGATTACACTAGGATTCTTTATCGAAGAACAAGTGGGACTATTGCGGCAGTATACCTTTCTTAGAAATGAATACAATCTTACAGAGAAGTTTTCTTTTTAGATTTTGAGCAGTGTAATAGATGTAATAGAAGTGTTAGGCCATCATAGGATCCAAGGAATTTGTGTGTGTGTCACCAGATGCAGGCTCTGTCTGTGGGCAGCAAGTTTGAGGCTGAGATCCGAGAGGAGAAGGAAGAACGCAAGAAACAGGAAGTGGAGAAAAAAGAGAGGCAAGCCGCCTTCAAACAGCTGCAGTCTGCTTTCTGCTCATGACGCTGTGCAGGAAGTGAACGGAAATCCTGAAAATGCATATCCAATATTCGTCAGATTTTAAAAGTACATTCACATTACTTACATTCTTAAACAGTAAAGCTCAAAATTTGCCACTTTATAACAAAGTTAAACGCTCACTTAAATATATGAGCAATTGTTCATGATTAGTTATTTAATAATGCAAACTTGGGTCAATGGAAATACATCAAATAAGAAAACAAATGGTGACCAGCCCAAATGTGTGTGTGCGTGAGTCCGCCATTGTATTGCATTTCCACCCTAAAGTTAAAATACTGATTTTGATCTGTAGTCCGTCAACACTGTGCAGAATAGGTTGTCTTTCATCCCCTCATTGGCTTCACCGTACTCTTGTCTGTATTGGGTCTATGAAGAGTGATGTTCCAGTAGGGTCATGTTCTTTCATCCTCACATTATTTGTAATACTGTTCAAATGTTTATATTTGAGAGAGATGTTCAGTGTGTGTTTGTGTAAATAATATATTTCAAAACATAATTGCTTGACAATATTGCCTCATTAGGCTGGAAGGAAAAATAAGCCGCATACATTGCCACAGCTTGCGTGGAGTCTTGGGTCTAACGTGATCCATTTCTTTAATATCATCACCTTCATTTAAAAAACAAAAAAAACAAAAAAAAACAAAGGCAAGTTATTTTCTGACAGAAAAAAAAAGTATATTTTTTTGCCTAAATTGTCTCATGATACTGGCCACATCTCCTAAAATTGCCGACATCCTCAGTTGAACTACTCAGGCAATTTCACCCTTGAAATTAAATTATTAATCAAGATATTCAGTAGTTTGTTCAGTTTTTTTTGTTTTCTGAAAAAAATGACACCATTATTTTAGCGAGGTGAAGATGTACAAAAACAGCCTGAAGCAGCTGTGAACAATTCAAATTGTACTGTTTGACTAATGAAAGAACATTTGTTTTGTACTACCCACCATTAACATTGAAATTCAGAGTTGCTTTCTTTACATGAAAATTACAGCATTTCATTTTTTTTTTTTTTTTTTTTTTTTGGACGGTGACATTACAGGCAAGATGTACCAATGTTGGTTTGGAGGTGGAATCAGGAGGGAGTTGTCCTATCTTAACATCCAAACTGGAAGCACAGACAATCTTGCGCTTGAAAATTCAGCTCAAGATTTTTTTTACACAATTGGCGCCTTATATGTCTGATTAAATTAGACGGAGTACATATGAGGACTAAAACGTGTCACATTTCAATCATTACTGCCTGCGTGGCCTCTGTCGCCAGTGTCTGCTAAGCTGGGTGGCTCCACTCTGAATAAAAGTGATTGCCATTGATGCTCATTACTGCATCGTGTTCACGAATGAGAAAATATTTGTAAAAGTTTAAGATAAATCATTTATCAGAGTGCATGTTAACTCCAGAATAATTTGTCCAAACCCTTGCTATGGGATGGGATTTTTTTTTTTTTTCTTCTTTCTTTCTTGTTCTCTTCCCCTTCCAATATATTTACATTCAAGAATTGATCAACCTTTCTGGCATGTATAACTATTTTTTCAGTCTAGTTTTCATGACCCTTGTTAAATTTGCATTGATTTTGAGCAGTGGTGCAAGGCCTTCTCCGCTGGCCTGAACACCATCAGAATCACATTTCTAAGCGAAGTTCTAGTATTTTATTTTCCATTAAATTGTATTGATAGATTTCTTTTGGCTGCACTGCTTCCAGAATGTTTATGTAGATGTTGGATTTTTTTTGCCCAATCACAGTTCACCCTTTGTGAGCTGCCATGTCAATGTAATCTGCCCCAGGCCCTTCAGAATCACTTATCCCGGCCAATGTAACATGAACTATATTATCGGTCTGTTTCATTAACCATTCTGGTTTCAAATTCACATCCCAAGGCCAGTTAGCTGGCCCAAAATGACATTAGCATTTTTCTATTTTCTGATTGGTTGGTCAGCGCAGAACTATGACAGCCAAGTTCCACGCAAAACACGTCTAGCGATCTGCACACAATTATACATTTGAGTTTTTGTGTCCCCAATGGCTGATGGAGGAGGAGGAGAAGAAATTAAATGGGTCTCAGACGAACTTAAACATTTAAGACAGACTTTCCCAGAAAAGTTTTGTGTGGAAAGGTAATGCCAAGCCTTGTAATATTGCGTTTTTGTATTGATGGTTCCAATAATTGTGATGTGCTAGTGGTGGTATTAGGAAGGTCGGGTAAGTCCCCACTGAATCCCCAGGTACCAATAGTCCACTACTGATTAAGAACATGCACTAAAAACATCCATCCATTTTCTGAGCCGCTTCTCCTCACCAGGGTCGCGGGCGCGCTGGAGCCTATCCCAGCTATCATCGGGCAGGAGGCGGGGTACACCCCGAACTGGTCGCCAGCCAATCGCAGGGCACATACAATCAAAAAACCATTCGCACTCACATTCACACCTACGGGGCAATTTAGAGTCTCCAATTAAAGCATGTTTTTGGGATGTGGGAGGAAACCGGAGTGCCCAGAGAAAACCCACGCAGGCACGGGGATTGAACCCTGGTCCTCAGAACTGTGAGGGTGACGCTCTAACCAGTCGCCCACCGTGCCGCCCACTAAAAATGTCCTTATTCTTTCATATTTTGTTTTATATGTAACTTTTCTTGTTAGGTCTCCCAAAATGTGTAATTTGACATCCCCATGAAATTGGATACAGTTGAGTGAACATGTAGCAATACCTGCAGCAGATGCAGGTGATATAAGTAGCCTAGTATTTTCTCCCTTTAAGTTCAGTCTTGCCTCAGTCTGATTTATAAATATGCGAATATGCTTTGGTCATGATTCTTACGAATCTGATATTGTTGTGGAAAATGCAGTGTGAGCACAAGGGAAACGTTCAAAAATCTCTTTTGTAACCTCTTAAAATTGGCCTGATTTTAGGGGGCATTACTTACCACTGCTCCCCCCGCCTCACGATACAGCTAGGTTTGCCACTGGGGGAACAGCTTTTATTACCATGGCGATTGGGGACGGAGCTACTTCTCGTTGAGCCCAGAGTCTAAAAACCTTAGTGTGAGTCCGTGTAAAGGCAATAGAAGCATCAAGGCCATTGAGATAGGGGTCTCATGCCTGCTCAGACTACGTCCAACTGCTGGCGCAGCAGGTCTAATGCGATTTTGGTGGATTTGATCAAGGCACAGGCAGACATACTGAGCTCCATGGAAATATTTCAGTCACCAGAAGTTATCACCAGCTCATTTTGTATACACACTCGCATTGTCTGTTGCCACACTGGCCATTAGCATTTTATGCTTTACTCGCGCATGGATTGTTACGGTTACGCATCGTCCTCTTCCAGAGATGTCTCCGTTGAGATTGTCATTGCACATTTAAAGGGAATGAGAGGAGCCGCTTTGAATACCAGCGAATGAAGTTGACTGTAAACACTCATACAGTGGTGCAGCCTGCCCACTCTAGGATCTGGTGGACTGCGCTGGTCTACAAAATTACCAACACCAGTCTAAAACCCCCCTGGTGCATAGTTGCGCCACGTGCCATGCTGGATTTAGGCCGTTCATGAAAATAGGGCTCTTTGTGTGCAGATTAAAAAATAAAGAACTTGAGGGTTAACCTATCAACTTGAAATTAATTTATGTATTTTGCTGTATCTTTGCAACCGAGCTCCACCCCTACCATACTCCAGTCATTGCTGCAATAACCCTTACTTGACTTTAATCTACCCAACACAACATTTTCTTGCAGAAAGATGTGAAGTACCAGTGGACAATATTAGCAGCAAAGATGTAAAGAAAGACTTTTAGGTGCACACTCGCAAATGCAGCTTCATTCAATCATTAACCACAATGTAATTTATGATACAAGAGCAGTTAAGTACTCCATAAAAGCGCCATAAAAGTGGACAAGTCTGTAATGGTTCAAGAGATCTGGCCTTAGCCCTTAATTCTAACTTTAACTAGTTGTATGTTGTATTTATATAGTAAAGACTACTGTGTGTATCACTTACTCTCGAGTATTTTGTTGAAAAATGACCGTGTATTTTTTTTAAATAGATAATTATATATATATTGTTGTTTATTTTAGCAGAGGCTTATAAGTTGCCAATCCTAAAAATGACCAATGAAATATATTTTTGCGCACCTGGAAAATGTATTCTGTTATCACACTTCCTATCTGCTTGGGAATCAAACAAACAAAAATAAAAGACTAAAAGCACTAATATAATGCAGTGAAACAGTGTCATTATTGTTGTGTTGTGATTATTGCAAAGGGGCAAAATTTCTCTGGAAACTCAAAGGGAAGTTTAGCTACTGTAAGGAATTTTGGAAATTCAGTGACATTTTGGACAATTTGGTCATTTTTACAAGCTACATGTCTAATGTAGAGCTAGAGAAAGCCTATGACAGAGTACCCAGAGAGGAGCTGTGGTACTGCGTGCGGAAGTCTGGAGTAGCAGAGAAGTATGTTAGAATAATACAGGACATGTAGGAGGGCAGAATGAGAGGGGTAGTGGGGGAAGAGTGAGGCTACAGGGAGAAGAGATAGCAAGGGTGGAGGACTTTAAATACTTGGGGTCCACCGTCCAGAGCAATGGTGAGTGTGGTCAGGAAGTGAAGAAACTGGTCCAAGCAGGTTGGAACGGGTGGAGGAAGGTGTCAGGTGTGTTATGTGAGACGGAAGACTCTCTGCTAGGATGAAGGGCAAAGTTTATAAAACAGTGGTGAGGCCAGCCACGATGTACGGATTAGAGACAGTGGCACCGAAGAGACAACAGGAAGCAGAGCTGGAGGTGGCGGAAATGAAGACGTTGAGGTTCGTTCTCGGAGTGACCAGGTCGGATAAAATTTCAAATGAGCTCATCGGAGGGACAGCCGAGGTTCGATGTTATGGAGACAAAGTTCGAGAGAGCAGACATGGATGGTTTGGACACGTCCAGAGGAGAGAGAGTGAGTATATTGGTAGAAGGATGATGAGGATGGAGCTGCCAGGCAAGAGAGCGAGAGGAAGACCAAAGAGAAGGTTGATGGATGTCGTGAGGGAAGACATGATGGCAGTTGGTGCTCGAGAGGAGGATGCAGGAGATAGGCTTACATGGAAAAGGATGACGCGCTGTGGCGACCCCTAACGGGACAAGCCGAAAGGAAAACAAGAAGAGTGAAACATTGACAAACAACATTTTCTTTTATCATAATTCGACATGTATGCAGAAACATACTTTAGAATATACATGGTATATTTACATATTTAATGACACTATTGATACAGTTGACCAAAATAATGTGTGTGTGTGTTCGTGTGTGTTTTTGTGTGCGTTTTTATACACACTGTATGAATGATCTTAGAAATTTCCAGTTTTTGGATGCTAATGGAATTCTGTAACCCTAGTTCCATCCAGCATGCATTAGGGAAGACATTTACTCAAGACACTTGTACTGTATGAATCACAAAGTGTCAAATGTGTGGTTTGGAAAACCAATATGTGTGATGTAGGCCACAGGATACAGCAGGCAGACAGATTTAATGGACTCTTTATAATGATGTAATTGGATGAATTTGTCACATTTCATTGTTTACCTGTGTTTTAAAGGGACACCGTGTAGGAATTACTCGCATCTAGCGTTGAAATTGTGTATTGCATCCAAACGAATAGTGCACTGGAGACCCTCAGTTTTTCAAACACTATTGCAACAACAGTAACCGTCGTATATCAAAACCACTTGAAAAACAACAACACTGTCTAACAAAACTGAATGAAAAAAGTTGGCTTTAGGCTAATTCAGAATAAATAATAAAAAACATTTATTGACATCAATCACTGGCTAAATTATCATCATAGAATATATTGCGCGAGAAAAAATATCCGGGGAACGCAAAAATCAGTTACATATTTACACAGATAGCTGGTCATCCTTCTTCAACATGCTTAATCTAGATTTTTGATTCCATTTCCTGATTAGAGTTCCATCTGACAATAACAAGACTATATAATAATAGTGTAAAAGTAAACTTTTGACTTCTGTATTCTTTGTTGTCGAGGTTGTTGTTTTATTGTTTTTTTATTCACTTTATTTTTTCGTATTCATTCATGGACTTGTTTTTTTTCTCACACTTTAGACTGACTTGCACGATGAAAGGACACATGCATGGAGTGGGAATCTTTTCTTCTTGACCCTGTGCTTGCGGTCCTGGCAGTCTGTGGGGGCGGGACTTTCTTTACTCCTTCCCGAGCTCGCGGGGGATAACTGGGCGAAGCTCCCGGCCTCTCCCGATTTTTAAAAAAATTTTTATTATTACGGTTTTGTACCTGTCCTGTTCAGCGGCATGGCCTTGCAGAATAGTGGATCTGTATCCTTTTGTGCTGGAACAGTTTTGCCGCACAACAGGGGAGTTTGAAATACTCCCTCTGCTTATTTTTTATTTTTTTTTATAATTCTGATGTTTATTGAAAATGCAGGCGGACAGAAAAGGGTTTTAGGGGACAAATAGAGGGATAGAGTGGACAATGGGACTTGGGGTGAGAACCACAGCAGAACAATCGTGAGACAGTCTAGATATTTGAACACAAGTAACATTATAACAGTCATTTGTAGATTAGGGGGGACACCCGGTGAGGACATGCAATAACTAACAAAGAGAACAAGATGAGAGGGCAGGAAAGGGCAGGACAGGATGTGGGAAAATGAGCAAGGCAGTGCTATTGACGAGTGGTGCGGTGGGATTATTTTTTTGTGTTTAAACACCTGTAAGAACTTGTGAGTTCTGTTAGTATAACCTGTGTTGTTGTTAGTGATCCCAACACAAGTAATTAAAGCCTATAGTGTGTCTATCAAACTTATTAGTGAATGAACACCGTATCACATGTATGTTCGTCAACTGGTTTATGGAGTTGTTGAGCCGGCACATTGAGGAAGGGTGAGCCCCCCCCTTGTGGGTAGGTGAGCGTCAGCGAGCCCGTCCAGCAGGGGCAGGAGTCAAGCCAAGAGAAATGTGAACACCCACCACCCACCACCAACCTATTACTTATGGTCAGCGACTGGCAACCATTTTATTACCGTGATTGTGTGTGGTGGGGTGTAGTGCATTAACATTTGAAAAACTGGTGGAGGTGAGGCGAGACAGTCACAGGGCAATACTGACCCGCAACCGTCACCCCCACCCAGGCCAACCAGCACCCTAAAGATGTGCGAATGTATGTAATGCATTAAAAATCCGCGGGAGAAAGGCATGGTGGGCCAGAGAGCAGGCCGGCGGTCCAGGACACCTGGCCGAGTGACCCTGCTCTCCCCCGACAGTATGATGCATTAAAACTGGAGGACTGGCAGTGAAGGGGGCGGGGGGCGACCAGACCGAAAATTTGCACAGATGTGCCAGCACCCGGCCTGGCGCCCGCCCCACCATATCTGGTACCAGTCCCCCAGGGGACCCTGAATGAGATATGACTGTGCCTAATGTATGGAATATGTACAGTGTGAGTACTAAAAATGTGTAGAGTGTGTGAAGTAAGAGGCTAGACTCCTGCGGGTCCGGCCCGGCCCGGCCCGGCCCGACCCGCCGGCAGACCACAGAGAAAAGGGGGGGGAACCCCTCCTCCACCCTACAGCTAATTCCAACCCAAACCAAACATAGCCCAGTGACCAGAACAGGGGCAGAAGGCGAGCCCGACCGAGGCAGGACTTGCTGACACCCACCAGAGGGCACAGGCCCGGGACGCATCAGCATGGCCCCCAAACCCCCACCCAAAGACCAGGACGAGGCCCCCAGGAGTGGGTCGAAAGGGCATCACGCCAGCACCTGGGGACGGACAGCAGACCCAGGATCGGAATCTCCCTGGAGGGCAACAAGGACACAACCATACCCAAGAGGAGGAGGATGGGAACAGGCCTAGCATCCCCAGAGGCCAACCTCGCAAATCCAGAAGGATAGGGGTTAAAATGCATGCAAGTGACCCTATGGCGTGCACAGGGGTCTAAAATGACAAGAAATGATTTGGTCACATTACATTGCATTTACAGTACATTACATTTCTGTATGACATTCTTTCCCAGGCAAACAGAATCAAGCTTCAGGCTTCACCATTTTAATGAAAGGTGACCAACTTTTCTTAAAGTTACCCATTTACTTATTATGTTTGGCAGAGATATTGTCTCGTGTTATATCCTGTATGACAAGATTTTGCCATAGGTTAATGTTGATAGCTTGTTTATTTTTCCAGTTTAACAGTATTGTTATATTGTTAAGTATTGGTTGAGCATGTTTATTTGGAAGATCTCTACCTTTTAAATCACCCAGCAGACAAAGATTAGGAGAAATCCGAATCCTACAGTTTGAAACTGAGGAAAGTTTCTGTGTATCTAGTGACCAGAAGTGCTGTCCAGATGTACAATGCCAAAGAGCATGCAAATGTCTGGAGCTTTTTCAGTACAATGAGTGCATACAGCAGCTAAAATATGTATTTAACACGTCACCATTTTTCTCACTAAATATAATTCCAAAGGTGCTATTGACCTGAAATTTTCACCAGATGTTGGGAACAACCCAAGTAATCCATACATAGAAAGAAAGTAGAACAAATAAGATCAGAAATTAAATTGTGTGTAAGAATGTGAAATGACACAGGAAAAAAGTATTGAACAGATGAAGAAAGGGAGGTACAAAAAGGCATGGAAAACCAAGTCAACACCTAAAATCTATCAATAATCAAATTAGCAATCCAGCCCCTTGTCAGTGCAAATAAATATCCGCTGGTTCAGTCGTAATTGGTGGCCTACAAAAAGGTCTCATTGCCAAGGTTTGGGTCAAGACACATCTCATGATGGGTAAGACCATCAAGACCATTGCAAAGTAATTGTTGCAAAAAAATAATAATGATAGGATTGGTTACAGACGTATTTCTAATCTTCTGAACGCACGGTTGGGGCCACAATACATAAGTGGAAAGCCAATCATACCACCATAAATTTGCCTCGATCAGGTGCTCCTTGCAAGATCTCTGACAGAAGAAGCCAAAGACTAATCAGAAGGACCCCCTGTGGAGAGCTTCAAAATGACCTGGAAGTAGCAGGTACTGTTGTCACAAGGAAAACAGTGAGCAATGTACTCCGCCGCCATGGCCTGTATGGCCCCGACTGTGTGGAGTTTGCATGTTCTCCCCGTGCCTGCGTGGGCTTTCTCCAGACACTCCGGTTTCCCCCCCACATCCCAAAAACATGCATGAATTGGAGACTCTAAATTGCCCGTAGGCATGACTGTGAGTGTGAATGGTTGTTTGTTCCTATGTGCCCTGCGATTGGCTGGCAACCAGTTCAGGGTGTACCCCGCCTCCTGCCCGATGACAGCTGGGATAGGCTCCAGCACCCCCGCGACCCTAGTGTGGAGAAGCGGCTCAGAAAATGGTTGGTTGGTTGGTTGGTTGGTTGAACAACATTTGGACAAGCCAGTTAAATACTGGGAGAATATAGTCGGGTCGGATGAGAGCAAAATGTAACTGTTTGGATGCCATAATGCACACCACGTTTGGAGGAGAAATGGCACTGCACATCACCCTAAAAACACCATACCAACAGCGAAGTTTGGAAGTGGGAACATGATAGTGTGGGGCTGCTTTTCAGCAAATAGTAGTGGCAAACTTCACATTATTGAAGGAAGGATGAATGGGAAAATGTACCAAGACGTTCTTGACAAAAATCTGCTGCCATCTACGAGGATGATGAAAATGAAACGAGGGTGGACATTGCATCAGGATAATGATCCAAAACATATTACCAAGGAAACTCTCAATTGGTTTCACCCATCCATCCATCCATCCATCCACCCATCCATTTTCTTTACCGCTTATCCTCACTAGGGTCGCGGGCTGCTGGAGCCTGTCCCAGCTGTCTTCAAGCAGGAGGCGGGCTACACCCTGAACCGGTCGCCAGCCAATCGGAGGGCACATAGAAACAAACAACCATTCGCACTCACATCTACGGGCAATTTGGAGTCTCCAATCAACCTACCACGCATGATTTTGGGATGTGGGAGGAAACCGGAGTGCCTGGAGAAAACCCACCGAGGCACGGGGAGAACATGCAAACTCCACACAGTCGGGGCTGGGATTTTAACCCCGGTCCCCAGAACTGTGAGACAGATGTGCTAACCAGTCAACGACCGTGCCAGCCCAATTGGTTTCAAAGGGTGGGAAAATAAATAAATAAATAAATAAAATAAATAAATAAAGCTTCTAGAATGGCCCAGCCAATTAACCGACTTGAATCAAATCAAAAATCTATGGAATGAACTGAAACTCAAGGATCCATAAAAGAAGCCCACGGAACCTTCAAGGTTTGAAGACTGCTTGTGTGGAGGAATGGGCCACACACCAGAGCAATGCATGTGACTAGTTTCTCCATACAGGACGCGTCTTGAACCTGTCATTCGCCCCAAAAAAGGACTTTTGTACAAACTATTAAATAAATACCAGATGGCGTGTTCAATACTTTTTCCCTGTGTCATTTCATGTTATTACTCACAACTTAATTTCTGACCTTATTTGTTCTACTTTCTTTGTATGTATGGATTACTTGGGTTGTTCCCAACATTTGGAGAAACTTTCATGTCAATAGCACCTTTGGAAGTATATTTAGTGAGAAAAATGGTGATGTGTTGAATACTTATTTCAGCCGCTTTATCTTTGATTTTGAATAGCCCATTTTATGCATACTATATTGCGTACATGTGATCTACGGCAGTGTTCCCCAACCTTCTTTGCACCACGGACCTTTTAGGAGTCTGCATTTTTCTCACGGAGCGGCTGTGGTGGCGTGCATATATATACATATCAGAATCAGAATCATCTTTATTTGCCAAATATGTCCAAAAAACACAAAGAATTTGTCGCCGGTAATTGGAGCCGCCTTAGTACGACAACACACAGTCAATTGACAGACAAACACTTTTGAGACATAAAGACATTGAGAAAAACAGTCATTGAGCAATAAAGGGTTGCTAGTTATCTGGTAATACCTGTACATTATTTTTTTTGACAATTGTGCAAAAAGATGCAGAGTCCTCTAGCACTTAGAGCAGTTCAAATGACTAATATTGCAATAGTCCGGTGTAAATCTTTTCAGTAAACGTAATGAACTGGATTAGTTTATGAAATGATTTCGTTCTTTGAGCTCTCCCGCCATTAGCAAGCCCGCTCGGACCGGAAACAGAAGCGCTCGAGTCTCGACGTGTCAATTGAGTAATGTTCCTGTACGTCCTGTTCCTCACAATGTTCCTCAATATACAATTGCAAGGAATTTAGGGATTTCATCATCTACGGTCCATATCATCATCAAAAGGTTCAGAGAATCTGGTGAAATCACTGCATGTAAGCGGCAAGGCCGAAAACCAACATTGAATGCCCGTGACCTTCGATTCCTCAGGCGGCACAGCATCAAAAACCGCCATCAATGTGTAAAGGATATCACCACATGGACTCAAGAACACATCAGAAAGCCAATGTCAGTAAATACAGTTCGGCGCTACATCTGTAAGTGCAACTTGAAACTCTACAATGCAAAGCACAAGCCATTTATCAACAACACACAGAAACGCCGCCACCGTCTCTGGGCCCGAGCTCATCTAAGATGGACTGATGCAAAGTGGAAAAGTGTTCTGTGGTCCAACAAGTCCACATTTCAAATTGTTTTTGGAAATTGTGGACGTCGTGTCCTCCGGGCCAAAGAGGAAAAGAACCATTCGGACTGTAATGGACGCAACGTTCAAAAGCCAGCATTTTGATGGTATGGGGCTGTGTTAGTGCCAATGGCATGGGTAACTTGCACATCTGTGAAGACAACATTAATGCTGAAAGGTACTTACAGGTTTTGGAGAAACATATGCTGCCATCCAAGCAACGTCTTTTTCATCTGTGTGGCGCATTATGAAGCGTAGAATACGACAACGCAGACCCCGGACTGGTGAACAGCTGAAGCTGTAGATCAAGTAAGAATGGGAAATAATTCCACCTACAAAGCTTCAACAATTAGTTTCCTCAGTTCCAAAACGTTTATTGAATGTTGTTAAAAGAAAAGGTGATGTAACTCTGTGGTAAACATGACCCTGTCCCAGCTTTTTGGGAACGTGTTGCAGCCATAAAATCCTAAATTAATGATTATTTGCTAAAAACTATCAAGTTTATCAGTTTGAACATTAAATATCTTGTCTTTGTAGTGTATTCAATTAAATATAGGTTGAACATGATTTGCAAGTCATTGTATTCTGTTTTTATTTATGTTTAACACAACGTCCCAACTTCATTGGAATTGGGGTGGTATATTCCTCCAAACTCCGGAAATAGCAGGAGTGAGGCGCTAAATGAGCAACACCATCATATCAGTGAACAGCTGACGGCCCACCCAGATGCTTTCCTCATCCAAGCTGGGGACTTTAACAATGCTGAACCCAAGACTCTGTTTCCTAAACTCTACTCAAACATTGACTTTCCAACACGGGGAAATAACACTCTGGACAATGTTTTCACCCTTCTAAGAGCGGCCTACAAGGCCATTTCCCTCCCCAACCCGGACCATGCTCAAACAGGCTGCAGCCTACAACTCCATCACATACCTTCAGGAATACACAGCGACTGTTATGGTCTACATCAGCAAGTGCATGGATGATGTCACCACCACTAAGTCCATCTGTGTCTGTGCTAATCAGAATCCATGGCTGTCGGGGGAGGTCTACAGAATACTGAAGGTCCGCAACGCGGCTTTTAGGTCTGGGGATGAGGAGGGCCTGAGGACAGCCAGGGCCAATTTCTCCTGTGGCATCAGGGAGGCCAAGAGGGAGTACTCCAGGAAGATCGCCCACTGCCTCAGTGACAGCAGTGACACCAGGAGTCTGTGGTGTGTTATTCAGACCATTACGGAGTATAAACCCTCACCACAGACCTGCAACAGCTCCACCTCCCTGCTAAATGAGTTAAATGACTTCTTTGCTCGCTTTGAGGCACATAATAGCACCCCTGCACACAAGACTTTGCCCCCTCCTGGTGACCTGGGATAGCGTGAAAAGATCTCTCGACAGGATCGAACACACGAAAAGCCCCGGTCCAAGATAACATACCTGGTCGTGTGCAGATGGACTGTGTAGCTGAACTCACAGATGTTTTCATGGACATCTTTAACACCTCCTTGAGTCAGGGTGTTGTCCCCATTTGCTTCAAAGCCACCACCGTCATCCCGGTCCCAAAGAAGTTGTCTCCTTCCTGCCTCAATGATTACCGTCCGGTAGCGCTCACTCCCATCCTGATGAAGTGCTTAAAGCGGCTAGTCATGCACCACATCAAGTCCAACCGGTCAACCGATGATGCCGTCTCCACCGCCCTCCACTTTGCCCTTACACACCTGGACTCTAAGGACTCATATGTCAAACTGCTGTTCATGGACTACAGCTCAGCATTCAATACCATTATCTCTCAACAACTGATCTACAAATTGGACCAGCTGGGGCTCAACACTGCGATGTGCAACTGGCTGCTGGAGTTTCTGACAGGGAGACTGCAGGCAGTATGAGTCGGCAGCATCGCATCCAGCACCATCACTCTAAACACAGGGGCCCCTCAAGGTTCTGTGTAGAGTCCCGTCCTCGTCACCCTGCTGTTCCATGACTGCACACCGACATACATACATACATCCATCCATCCATTTTCTGAGCCGCTTCTCCTCACTAGGGTCGCAGGTGTGCTGGAGCCTATCCCAGCTATCATTAGACAGGAGGCGGGGTACATCCCTGAACTGGTTGCCAGCCAATCGCAGACCGACATACAGCTCCAACCTATTCATCAAGTTTGCAGACGACACAACTGTGGTGGGTCTCATAAGCAACGGGGACGAGACATACTACAGGAGTGAGGTGAGCCGCCTGGGCGGGTGATGCACAGACAACAATCTCTCCCTAAATGTGGAAAAAAATAAGGAGCTTGTTGTGGACTTCAGGAGAGCTCACTCCCAGCATGAACATCAAGGGTGCAGCGGCCGAGAGAGTGAGCAGCAATCGAGAACCTCTCCTGGACCAGCAACACCTCATCACTGGCCAAGAAAGCTCACCATTGTCTCTACTTCCTCCGCAAGCTGAGAAGAGCCAGAGCCCCGACCCCCATCATGTGCTCGTTCTACAGAGGGACTATAGAGAGCATCCTGACCAATTGCATCACTTTGTGGTACGGAGCCTGCACTGCATCCTGCCGCAAGACTCTCCACCGCATAGTGAGGGCATCTGAGAAGATCATTGGAACCTCTCTTCCCTCCCTGCAGGACATTTACAGCACCCGCCTCACCTGCAAAGCCCTCCGCATAGCGGGGGATGCCACCCATCCATCATGCAGCCTCTTCAGTCTGCTGCCATCAGGGAGGTGACTGCGGAGTCTGCGGGCCAGGACTAGCCGACTCAAAGACAGTTTTAATCATCAGGCTGTCAGGAATCTGAACTCTCTACCCGCTCTGCCCCCTCTACCTCTTCTGTCCTCTGCCACCTGAATTCTGACGCCCCACAAACATCATACATGCAAATCAGTCGCCTTTCAGCGAAATTCAGAGTTTTTAACTCAAAATAGCCCATTTTCGTGAATCGTGTAGATCCGATGAGGTTTTTTTTGTGGGGGAGGGGGTCGCCGTCGCTGATGTCATAGGCTGTTTCGTACTCCTTGAACACTGGCAGCTAGAGCCATTCCACACATCCACCACCATCCACACACAGATGTAATTGTGAATATTACTCCGCGGTAGACTAAGGTTCCGCCTGTGTGTTTGAAGTCACAGGAGTTGACGAGACCAGAAAAAAACTTCTGCCGCTTCTGTTGTTAATAAATACTTTTACTTCGTTACAATGATCGAAATGTCGCTCTCTACTTTTACTTATCAATTATTGCTTATTTATCAACTATTTCGTGCGCAAGACGCCGACTTCAACTTCCGCATCGGGCGCTGTTAATCCAATTTAAGCACTAGTAACATTTAAGTCTAATTCACCAATCAAACAAGAAAGTCACATAACCTCACACGTCTTCTATTGGGCTTCCCGGACATTGGTATTCACACGAGATAAGCCTGCCCCGCTGATCGTCGTGCGTACGTGGAGGCCATGTTGGAAAGGTCGTTGTTACCATGAAGGCAACGCCGCGGTACTCTTGTTTACATTTAGACGAACAAAAACAACAGCTTTCATGTATTGTAGTATTTGTCTGGCACTGTCTGCCCAAACGTGGACATTTCAGCTCACTTATAACTTGAGAAAACACCGTGCAGATGTTTTTTTTGTAGTTTTGACTGTGCATAGACACACACAGCAACATCAGAATTTGCACATTCACATTTTATTTATTTATTAATTGATGTTCATGCTGTGGTAAAAAAAAAAGCTGAAATTACTCATTATTTACTCAGTACTTGAGGAGTAATTTCACTGTATACTTTTTTACTCTTACTCCAGTAATTTTTTGGAAGACTCCTTTTTAATGGTGTCACATTATTGTCAAGTAACAGTACTCTTTCTTGAGGACAATGTTTGGCTACTCTACCCACCTCTGGAGCAGAAATCCTCTGTTGTTACTCTTATGCAACATTTTTGCTCATCAGATCAGCACGTGTCATATTTGTTGCACTGGTCTTTTGTATTTTCGGGTTGAGGCGCTGCGGGTCGTGGCCCTGGTTTTGGTACCAGCGGCCCCGCGAAGCATACGTAACATCGGCGACAAGAATTGATCCGTACATCTTGTATTAATTAGGAAATGCGGCAACAATTATCTAATTAGTTTACGGATGTTAATGTTAAATGTATTAAGCGACGGAGCGAAGTTAAGGATTATGTCACAACACTGAATGAACTCACTTCAAATTCAGAAATGGCCAATAAAAACAGAAAAATGTACTTAATATTTTCCTGGCGGATCCATTTAGGATTAGCCTTTGAAGTTGTTGTTCTTTTCCAGAATGAGATGGGCACAGCTTGAATCAGGGATCAGATCCAGGTGGAGATAGGCATGATCAGATCCAGGTGGAGATGGGCATGGCGCAAGTTAGAGGCCAAAACAAAAAAGCAAAGAAATGACATCAACATGTGTTTGAGCGCTGTAAATAAATGTTTTTCTGCGTGAAGAAAATTATCCCCCCCCCCCCCCCTCTTATTGTACTCTTCAGTGTCTTCCAGATTGCTTAATTTATGTTCAATCAATTAAGTTTAATCAGAAAAATTCTCTGCAGGGGCTCGGGGATCCCCCCAGACCCTGCCTAAAATGTTTTTGCTCATGATTTTCTGGACTGGGTTTTGTTCAAATCACCAGTCACAAATTAGTAATTGGCGAGATACATTGATGACTCAAAAGTAATTATTGCAGTTTTTTAAAGTATTTGTAGTCAAATTAGTTTCCCGGGAAAAGTAACGCGTTACTTTGCTCGTTACTCAAATATGGTGGCATTTTGGAGTGTTATGGCAATATGACAACGTATAGTCTATATACTCTTTTATTGCATTTATACAACAGTTTATTTACTTCAATAGTCATTTGTGCAATAGTTCTTTGTTCTTGTGTGGCCTTATTCAAATGTACTTAGTACCTTAATAGTTTGATGCAACACGTGGTACCTCGGACAGCAAGTGAGTGAGGTGTGAAGAAAAGTGAGACCAGATAGATATTCTAATATGAATTAATTTTTCTACCAGCAGAATGAATTTCCATCCTCAGTTCCGGTACCAGCCATTCTCTACCCAGCTGACTTTGCAGTCCTCCGAGGAGTCCTCCAAGCGAGCCTGAGCCGATAAGTACTGTAGGACGATTCCAAAGTGTTAGCCATCATTGTACATTGATATCGCTACGGTCACGACCTGCAAAATGGCGGATCAGGTGACGCCGGATGCCAAGGCTCGTGTGGTCCAGGGTGGAGGAGACTGTGGGTGCTGGCAGCTGGTGCTCAGTGAGTGTGAGCTCCAGTTTGGTCAGTACCAGGGCCAGACCTTCAAGTGGCTGCTGAGCAACGACGTAGACTACGCCTGCTCCATCCTGGCCTCTTGCCAGAAGGAACGGGACGGCGGAGACACATCGCAATCGCCTCTGCCTCAAAAGAAAGAGCCCCTGGTATCGTACACCCGACTGTTTCCGGACATGTCCCTGGCCGGCCGGAACCGCAGCGATGCTCAGGCGCGCTGGCGATCAGGGACATAGATGACAGGCTGCTGGATTTCGGGGAGTACCGCCAGGAGACCTATCACTTCCTTTATGAGTCTCCCTGCGAGGAACATCAATTGTAAGTTGTTTTATTGTCTGTGCAAAATTTTATGAATGAAATGATCCTGATATACGAGGAATGGATGAGGAAGACGAAGGCATTCCAGGGCTCGCGGATGCACTCCTTCCAACAGTACATCCTGGGCCGAGACAGACAGCCCAAGTACAAAGCAGGTAAACGTGGTCGTTATAGAAATTATCATCATTATTAAAAATTATCCTTGACAGTGACAGGCGTTTCTTTACAGGAGAGTGTGAGCCGTCTGACCAGCAGCTAATGTCAGCTGCGGTGGAAGTAGTCTCAGCGTGAGTGAATTTAATGTCTCTACTACGTAGTCTGAGTGAGAATGAAATTAGACTGACAGCGATTTCTTGACCGTGTCTGAGGAACCGTCAGCACCCACCTCTAACCTCCGCCGCTGTTGTAGATGCACTTGCCAGAGAGCCGACAGCTGGTAGTAGAGAGTCGACCCACGACACAAATGTAGGCACAGGGGAGCACGAGGAAATGCCCTGCACTTAACAGACTGTCGTCATCAACCATCCGTCGCAGGTGCTGGCTCCAACTTTTGCTGGAGACAGAGCACGAAATCTGGACACGGAGGCTACCAGCACGTCTACGGCGCTGGTGGAGCTGCGTCTAAGCTCCTTTTCCAAGCAGGCACAGGTGGCGAACATCAGAGATCTCTGTCTCACTCTGGACTACAGGTACAAGGCCTCCATTGCCCTTCCCCCACGGCAAAAGGAACATGTTGTCCAAGGGCCGCTTCAAGACCTTGGCCAGACATCCCCACTCGGTGGGGGTGGACAGTGCCAAACGGTACGTCCGGTTTGTCCGTGCCAGGGTTTTCTGTGGCTAGTCTCTCCATTGGACAGGGCACGGAGGTAGCGCACTCAGGGAGCGTGAGTGGGTTGATGGAAGTCGTTTTCATCGACCTGTGCCACATCCACGCTCAGGGGCACTGCCTGGCTGGCATCCGCATCAGCCAATGAAGGCTGGTGATGCGTGACTACGGGCGCATCAAACAAATCTGCAGGTCGGTGCAGCTGCTGGCTGGCGCTTCCGTCCAGCTAGTGGAGGTCAACCACCGGACCCTTACGCAGTGGTAAGAATCGCTCACTATCACCACCACAACAACGGCCGTATATATTTTATGCATTTTTATTTTGACTTTATTTTGACTCGCCACGTGAGTTTGCATAGTTTATACTGGCTGGAGTCTATATTACACCGCAAGCTAACACGAACGCCGCATTGCTAACGCTCGCCGAACAAGTCAACGAAATTGAAAAAAAACACCCGGACTCACCCCTCATTATTCTCGGGGACTTTAACAAAGCTAAACTCAACCACGAACTCCCTAAATACAAGCAGCACATCGACTGTCCTACCAGGGAAAATAATACTTTAGACCACTGCTACACTACGGTAAAAAACGCATACCGTGCTATATCTCGTGCAGCCCTGGGCTCGTCTGGTCACTGCTTAATTCACTTAATACCGACGTACAAGCAAGAACTTAAATGTGCGAAGCCTACAGTGAAAACAGCAAAAAGTGGACCAATGAAGCCAAGATGGAACTTCAAAGCTGTTTAGACTGCACAGACTGGAGTGTCTTTGAAAATTCAGCTGGCAGCCTGGATGAATATACGGACACTGTCACATCCTATATCAGTTTCTGTGAAGAGGTCTGTGTACCAACAAAATCATTTCGGACATTCAACAACAACAAGCCGTGGTTCACTGCTAAACTTAAGCAGCTTCGCCAAGCTAAAGAAGATGCATATCAGAGCGGGGACAGGGCCCTGTATAATCGAGCTAGAAACCAGCTTACTAAAGAAATTAACATTGCAAAGAGGATCTATGCAGCAAAGTTGGAAAAACAGTTTAGCACGAACGACTCAAAATCAGTCTAGCATGCATTCCAATCGCTGACTAATTACAAGCGACGATCCCCCCAAGCTGAGAACAATAGCACACTAGCCAACGACTTGAATACCTTCGATTGCACAGTTTTCACTCCACACACCCACCCGGCCGCACCCGCGACCACAACCACACCTCTGACTTCTGCGTTAACCATCCATGAACAGGATGTGAGACGTATCTTCAAACAACAGAAGATTAACAAAGCGGCAGGACCGGAACATGTGTCCCCATCCTGCCTCAAAGTCTGCGCGGACCAGCTCGCTCCAGTCTTCACTCAGATCTTCAACAGATCTTTGGAAATGTGCGAAGTTCCATCCTGTTTCAAACGCTCCACCATCATTCCAGTCCCCAAGAAACCTGCAATCTCTGGTCTGAATGACTGCAGGCCTGTCGCTTTGACATCTGTGGTCATGAAGTCCTTTGAACGTCTCGTGCTGGACCACCTCAAGAGTGTCACAGGTCCCCTGCTGGACCCCCTGCACTTTGCCTACCAAGCGAACAGGTCTGCGGATGATGCAGTCAACATGGGACTGCACTTCATCCTAGAACACCTCGACAGTTCAGGGACCTACGTGAGGATCCTGTTCGTGGACTTCAGATCAGCGTTCAACACCATCATCCCTGAACTCCTTTTATCCAAGCTTCTCCAGCTCAACGTCTCACCTGCCATCTGCCAGTGGATTTACAGCTTTCTGACAGGCAGGACACAGCAGGTCAGGCTGGGGGAGGCCTCCTCATCCACACGCAGCATCAGCACTGGGGCGCCCCAAGGTTGTGTCCTCTCTCCGCTGCTCTTCTCTCTCTACACGAACGACTGCACCTCAGCGAACCCAACTGTCAAGCTCCTGAAGTTTGCAGATGACACCACTGTCATCGGCCTCATCAAGGATGGTGACGAGTCTGCATATCGACAGGAAGCGGAGCGGCTGGAGCTGTGGTGCGGCCGACACAACCTGGAGCTGAACACGCTCAAGACGGTAGAGATGATCGTGGACTTCAGGAGGCATCCTTCGCCACAGCTGCCCCTCACGTTGTCCAGCTGCCTTGTGTCAACCGTCGAGACCTTCAAGTTCCTGGGAATTACAATCTCTCAGGACCTGAAGTGGGCGACCAACATCAACTCTGTCCTCAAAAAGGCCCAGCAGAGGATGTACTTCCTGCGGCTTCTGAGAAAGCACGGCCTGCCACCGGAGCTGCTGAGACAGTTCTACACAGCGGTCATCGAATCAGTTCTGTGTTCTTCCATCACAGTCTGGTTTGGTGCTGCTACAAAAAAGGACAAACTCCGACTGCAACGGACAATCAAAACTGCTGAAAGGATTGTCGGTACCCCCCTACCCACCATTGAGGACTTGCACGCTCCCAGAACTACGACAAGGGCGTGCAAAATCCTCTCTGACCCTCCGCACCGAGGTCACCAGTCTCTTCCAGCTCCTTCCCTCAGGTAGGCGCTACCAATCAATGCAAACTAGAACTGGTAGACATTCCAACAGCTTCTTCCCTCTTGCGATCAACTTCTTAAACACCTAACCTACAATTCCATTACAACATGCTGGCAATTTTTTGACTTGAGTTCATTGTCACATTTCTGTGGGGCCAATTATGTATTACTCGTACACTCACTGTAGTTGTCTCGCCATGCTGCACTATTTGCATATACTGGCCACTCATGCCAGAGTAGCATCTGCTCCATTTGCACACTGATTGAGGACTATCTGTAACATTTGCACAACCAACATTGTCCCAGATTATCGCACTACTCGTCACTTTAAACCGCATACACTCCTTGAAGTCTCAGCACCCTTAGCACAATGGTCATTGCAACGGACTATTGCAATATTAGTCATTCGAACTGCTCGAAGTGCTGAGGACTCTGCATCTTTTTGCACAATTGTCAACAAAAAAAAAAAATTCCGGCATTACCAGATAACTAGCAACCCTTTACTGATCGGTGACTGTTTTTTTTTTGTCAAAGTCTTGTTGTCTCCAAAGTGTTCTGTAAATTGACTGTGTTGTCGTACTAGAGCGGCTCCAACTACCGGAGACAAATTCCTTGTGTGTTTTTGGACATACTTGGCAAATAAAGATGATTCTGAAAAAAGGCATCGAGTAGCGCCCGATTATTCCACTGACTCTCAACTGCTAGAATGCGAAACTCAATCGCGTAATCTGACACCCTGCGCTTGCCTTGTTGTATGGTGACAAGGGAGGGAGCTGCTTCACAATCTGGTGTGGAAAATTTGCTCCATAGTCTTTATGAAAAAAGCCCACGAATGACACGCGGCGGAATTGCAGCTCCATTCAGCAGTAGCCCACACCTTCACACAACCAGTCAGGTGGGAAATGACGAAAGCGACTTTTGCCCGCTCGGTGGGGAAGCCAGCTGCCTGCAGCTCAAAGTGGAGTTCGCACTGAGTGATGAATGGCTTAATGTTCCCAGAATCTCCAGATAACCTCTCCAGTCGAGAGAGCTGTGAGCAGACAGCAGCGGAGGTGGCAGGTGGCTGCATGGTGACTGCTTCACATGGAAATGTTGGTACCGTGGCGGTATCGGGTGTTGTGCCAACTGGTTCCTTCTCTTGAATCATTTTCATAAGAAGTTCAAACTGTGAGGCCACCTGTCTCATCATATTGTCCTGATGCCTTGACAGTCCCTCTAGATGAAGGTGGAGGGCAGCAAGCTGCTCATCCTGCTTTGAGAGGCGTTGACCCTGCGTTTGAAGGGCTTTGCGCACCGGGTCGGAGTATGCTGGGTCCATGTTATGGCCAGTTCGTTCTGTCATGAACGGAACAGAGGATAGGACCCAAAAATGCACGACTCCAAAACAAATGGACAGTTTCCAAAAAGAGAGGTTTAATATACGGGCATAGGTCGGTACACAGGCAGGCAATCCAAGAAAGGCAACAGTATCCAAAAACATGAGGCAAAAAGTAGAGGTCGATAATCAGAACAGGGTCAAGTCTTACTGTGAGTCTGTGACGTGGAAACAAGGAATGCTGGAACGCGACGACAAGGTACAACGAACTGGCGATGACAAAGAATGAGACACGAGGTTAAATGTACAGGGTAATTAAGGTGAACGAGGAACAGGTGGTGAAGATGCTCTCAGGAGCAGGTGTGTGTGAAACAGGGGGAAGACAAAACCGGAACACACACCCATGACACTACCATCCAGATGGTGGCTTTTGAGCTTTGTGTCCATAACAGTCCGGATGGTTCTTTTCCTCTTTGGCCCGGATGACACAACGTCCACAATTTCCCCAAAAAATTTTAAATGTGGACTCGTCGGACCACAGAACACTTTTCCACTTTGCATCAGTCCATCTTAGATGAGCTCGGGCCCAGAAAAGCCAGCGGTGTCTCTGGGTGTTGTTGATAAAGTGCTTTTGCTTTGCATAGTAGAGTTTCAAGTTGCAATTACGGATGTAGCGCCGAACGGTATTGACTGACATTGGTTTTCTGAAGGGTTCCTGAGCCCATGTGGTGATCCTTTCCACATTGATGTCAGTTTTTGATGTAGGGATCGAGGGTCACGGGCATTCAATGTTGGTTTTCGGCCTTGCCGCTTACATGCAGTGATTTCTCCAGATTCTCTGAACCTTTTGATGATATTATGGACAGTAGATGATGAAATCCCTAAATTCCTTGTAATTGTACGTTGAGGAACATTGTCCTTAAACTGTTGGACTATTTTCTCACGCACTTGTTCACAAAGTGGTCAATCTCGCCCCATCTTTGCTTGTGAATGTCTGAGCAGTTCAGGGAAGCTCCTTGTATACTCAATCATGGCACCCACCTGTTCCCAATTAGCCTGTTCACCTGTGGGATGTTCCAAACAGGTGTCAGAGCGGGGACAGGGCCCTGTATTTTGTACCCTCTACGAGGGCAAGAGCAAGGCGCTGTGGTTGGCGGCGCAATAGACCAAGGAAAAAGATGCCCTCTGTAAATAGTTGTAGTCGTCTGAACGTCAATTGTGTGGGTTTTTTCTTCCACTTGTGTTTCATGGAAACAAAATATTTTCTTTTTTACTCAAATAAAAGTGGTGGTATTTTACTACTTTTGTCTCTTCCTGTTCAATATAAATCATTATATTTGTCATCTATATTTTTATTTATATATGTATGTGACCGGTTATCTTCTGGCGGCACGGTGGCCGACTGTTTAGATCGTCAGCCTCACAGTTCTGAGAACCCGGGTTCAATCCCCGGTCCCGCCTGTGTGGAGTTTGCATGTTCTCCCCTTGCCTGCGTGGGTTTTCTCCGGGCACTCCGGTTTCCTCCCACATCCCAAAAACATGCATTAATTGGAGACTCTAAATTACCCGTAGGCATGACTGTGAGTGCGAATGGTTGTTTGTTTGTTTCTATGTGCCCTGCGATTGGCTGGCAACCAGTTCAGGGTGTACCCCGCCTCCTGCCCGATGACAGCTGGGATAGGCTCCAGCACGCCCGCGACCCGAGTGAGGAGAAGCGGCTCAGAAAATGGATGGATGGACGGTTATCTTCTGCGTTGTGTCGGTTTGAATAATGGTGTGACACCGGGACCTTTTTGGAGACGATCTCCTTTTATTCTGACAGAATAAATAACAGCAGAACCGCCGTATAAATTCGACTGTCCACTCGAGCTCCTACACAAAGAAAACACAGATGACTGACATCGGCAACCCGGAAGCAGTATGGCTCGTCACAGCGTTAAACCAGCGGTCTTCAACTGTTAAAAATACTATTTTAAATGTAACTCCGCTGATATGTATTGTACAAAAGGGCACAGGCGGGGCCGCAGAAAACATTTATAGTGGGGAGCACAGAAGAAGAAATTACAGGAAGAGGAGCACCAAGCTACATACACACAATTTACACTGGATCGGGAGGCATTTTCTTGTCAGGCAGTAACAGATTTTGTGTAATTCTTCATTAAACACACAGATTGACCCGGCTACATGTATACAGTTATATAATTATAAGATCTCATTTCTTACAATACTTCGAATCTACGTGTAATTCATATAGATTGATACCTATAAGGTTGGACTTATAAATGCAACGCTATATGTAACTTCTTTCAATATAAATCCAACTATTTATCATTGTTAGATTTATAATAAAGCAAGTCATTCCGTTACGCCCCGACAGGGGATCGTACCTGCGTTCGCGGGGTGCTGCGTGCCGAAGGCCGACCGCGTGGCTCATTTGTATGCGTCCCGGTACGAGGACGGGCGGACCCCCTCGATCCCCCTCGCCGAGACCGGGGATCGAACCCTTGGTCCCCGCGTGCCGAGGGAGGGACGGCCAGCCGACCGACCGCCACCTTTCTTATTTATAAAGATTAGATCTTATTTACACATATTTACATAGATACATTGGTACCGATAAGATTTCACTTGTCGCGCCTCTTATTTATATATATTATATAGATTGATGTATAGTGATCGCTTCCCGTCGATGCCGGGGATCGTACCCGAGTTACCGTTCCAACTTTAGTCTACGGTTAACCGAGAGGGTTAGCATTGCGTTGCTGAATGGCGTGACGAGTATTTCTTGTGACATTGAAACTAGCAAATTTTGAATTTTTACATATACTAAACGTGAACTTGCAAGAGCTTTAAAAAACTACATAGCGGAAAGATAGTTGGGAGAGGCTCCAAGCACGCCCGCGACCCGCGTGAGGAGAAGAAGTACAAAAAATGGATGCATGGAAAAAACGTAAGTAGTCAGCCAGTCATCCTACTAATGCTGATTTCCTGGTGGGGACAAATATGGTATCGTATGGTTATCGTTTATTGTTCAGTCATGGAACGCAGAGTGCCTAATTTTGCTTTTTAAGAGGCCACTGTCACAAAAACAAGACAAACAACAACCATAAAAAAATATATCAATCATCAATAAAGACATCACAGCATACATTCATACATGTTCTGTGTTGTATGAAACGGTTACAGATGAAAGAGGAGGTCTGGAGCCTCCCTCCGCCAGCCGATCATAGATGTTGTGACTGCTAACTAATACTACTGCTACTATTGTAAACAAGAAAAATATTCAACAGCGTATCTATAGCTGTGGTTTTTAAAAACACAATCAAAATACAGAGAAACGAGTAAATACGTGGTAGTACCAGATTCCTCCAGCAGATGGCAGCAGATCTAGATGGCCTCCCACTATATTTTTAATATAGTTTTCTAATATTTGTTGGTAAAAAACAATGATAAAATGAGAAAGCAAGGCTATATAAATGCTCGGAATAAATCGAAAATAAAAAGAAACAGATTCGTTGTACTGGTATATTTAGATTTTTTTTAAAAAGGATGAAATATGCATAAAAACATATTTTTTTTAAATAAGGAATGCTTTTTTAAAATGAGGAACGCTTCACGAATTTGCGTGTCATCCTTGCGCAGGGGCCATGCTAATCTTCTCTGTATCGTTCCAATTTTAGTATATGCGAAGCCGAAGCAACGCAATTGGTATACCTGCTGGGCAGGTATATCAAGAGCACATGATCAAACCCATCCTAGAGGTCAGGTATCACCCCGGACCACTCGGACACCTCAGTGACAAAATATATGGGTATGTATATGGGTGTCTATGGAAGCTAGTTCAACAATCTGTTAGTTATTATTGTTTGATTACAAGCAGAAATTCACAGAAAACAGTCTGTGAAAACACAGGATGTGCACACGCAACAATCTGATAGGCTGCAGGAGGTTCATGCAAATACATTTGACGTCAGACGAGTGCCGTTAGTGCAGACAAAGAGGCCGTTCCTCCCCGCTGCAGCACCCCCTCCTCGGAATGCGGCCAGGGTGGGGGAGGAAGCGCCTCGTGTGTGCTCGCAGAAGGCCTGCAGTGACACAGCGCAGCAAAACAAAGTAGAGCGCCCTGCAGTTCCTGTGCAGAAGCAGCACCGTAGACCGAGCCGATTCAGCCTCGATTCCATCGCCAACTCGTGCGCTGACTTGTTTTATGAGTGAGGACAAACAGTGTACTACTACATGGACCTTAAGATGGACATCAAGGATATTGAATGAATGCTTCAACAGCTCCCCGTACGCATGCGCTCCTCCTAAATTTCACCTCTAGGCGTTTATTTCTGTGGAATCTATCCTCAGCTATTTGCGAAAAACTCAGCCATTTGCCTCATTTTATGCGCTTTCTTTAACGCCCTAACATACCACAAGATGGTGCTGAAGGCCCAAGCCAAAAGGGATGGAAGTAGGAATTGGTGTCAAGGAAGTATGTTGAAGTGATTCATCGCGTCAGACAAAGATTTTTTTTTTATGTCGGGGAGGAGCTTAGTTTAGCCTGGGTTGTTTGCAAAAGTTACGTCGAGTCATCGTGTGTGTTGGAGTATGTTTTGTTGTTGTTTTATTCAAAATCAAATAATCTAAAAGGCATGTCTTTTTCAGGGTATTGTAAGGAGGGTTTGACATGACATGAAAGTGTTTTGGGATTGTCGTTTGTGGAATATTTATGGTTCAAACTCCTTAGATTATTGTATAATAATAACAACGATAACACATATACTTTTTATAGCCCATCCATTTGTGTCTCTCACAGAAATGCATCAATGTAGTTTTTCTTCTGCTTACCACTCTTCCGCCATCCCAAAAAACACGCAAATCAGGTGTTCTCTTGTATGTGACCTCAGAGGTCAAGGCCAAGGTGTGGTTGCCATTGTGCTTCATCACCAGGAGAGGGAGGTGCAGCCTGGAAGAATTGCTGTTGAGGGAACTTGAGGCCCAAGTGAGAGGCGGAGTAGACCCTGAGATGAAGGGAAGCCTGATCATTACGTTGCAAAGAGCTTACCCTCATCCGAGGGTCAACTTCCTCCGAGTTGTCACGTAACCTGCTTGCTGGAAGACCCCCGGTACTCTGTTTCACATGTGGACAACGCCAAAGTTAGTTGCTTTTTATTTTGTGTGGATATCTGCTACCACCTAGTGGAGACGATGCGAATTGTAATCAACTGAACCTCCATCCATCCTTTTTCAACACCGCTTGCCCTGTTCAGGGTCGCGGGGTGCTGGAGCCTATCGCAGCCGACTTTGGGCAAAATGCACCCTGAACTGGTCGCCCGTTAAGCGACAGGTCCCATACAGACACAGACAACCATTCGCACTCACATTCACACCGTCACTGAGTGGGAACTGCACCCACGCTGCCCACACCAAAGTCAGGCGAGTGTACCACTACACCATCAGTGACTCAACTAAACCCACATCAAATAATGCATCCACATAAATATGCAGGTTGGCATGTCACTACAGAAAGACATTGCCCAGATCTTTTTCCTGAGAGACACTGAAGCATAGGTCGCCACACTTGGGCCTCAAGTTCCATCCATCCATCCATCCATCCATCCATTTTCAGAGCCGCTTCTCCTCACTCGGGTCACGGGCGTGCTGGAGCCTATCCCAGCTATCATCGGGCAGGAGGCGGGGTACACCCTGAACTGGTTGCCAGCCAATCGCAGGGCACATACAAACAGACAACCATTCGCACTCACAGTCACACCTACGGGCAATTTAGAGTCTCCAATGTATGCATGTTTTTGGGATGTGGGAGGAAACCGGAGTGCCCGGAGAAAACCCACGCAGGCACGGGGAGAACATGCAAACTCCACACAGTCGGGGCCGGGGATTGAACCCGGGTCCTCAGAACTGTGAGGCTGACGCTCTAACCAGTCGGTCCACCGTGCCGCCGCCTCAAGTTCCCTCAACAGCAATTCCTCCAGGCTGCACCTCCCTCTGCTGGTGTTGAAGCACAATGGCAACCGCCCTTGGCCTTGACCTCTGAGGTCACGTAGAAGAGAACAACTGATTTGCCTGTTTTTTGGCATGGTGGAATTTTTTCAAAAAATATATTGATGCATTTCTGTGAGAGACACAAATGGATGGGCTATAAAAAGTATATGTGTTATCGTTGTTATTATTATACAATAATATAAGGAGTTTGAACCATAAATATTCCACACACTTTAATATAATTTCAAACTCTCCTTACAAAACCCTAAAAAAGAAATGCCTTTTAGATTATTTGATTTTGAAAAAATGCACCAACAAAATGTACTCCAACACACACGATGACTCGACGTAACTTTTAAAACAAGTCAGCGCACTAGGAGGCGATGTAATCGAGGCTGAATCGGCTCGGTCAACGGTGCTGCTTCTGCACGGGAACTGCAGGGCGCTCTACTTTGTTTTGCTGCGCTGTGTCACTGCAGGCCTTCTGCGAGCACACACGAGGCGCTTCCTCCCCCACCCTGGCCGCATTCCGAGGAGGGGGTGCTGCAGCGGGGAGGAACGGCCTCTTTGTCTGCACTCACGGCACTCGTCTGACGTCAAATATATTTGCATGAACCTCCTGCAGCCTATCAGATTGCTGCGTGTGCACATCCTGTGTTTTCGCAGACTGTTTTCTGTGAATTTCTGCTTTTAATCAAACAATAATAACTAACATATTGTTGAACTAGCTTCCATAGACACCCATATACATACCCATATATTTTGTCACTGAGGTGTCCGAGTGGTCCGGGGTGATACCTGACCTCTAGGATGTGTTCGATCATGTGCCCTTTATATACCTGCCCAGCAGGTATACCAATTGCGTTGCTTCGGCTTCGCATATACTAAAATTGGAACGATACAGAGAAGATTAGCATGGCCCCTGCGCAAGGATGACACGCAAATTCGTGAAGCGTTCCTCATTTTAAAAAAGCATTCATTATTTTAAAAAATCAAAATATACCAGTACAACGACTCTGTTTTTTTATTTTCGATTTATTCCGAGCATTTATATAGCCTTGCTTTATCATTTTATCATTGTTTTGTACCCAAAAATATGAGAAAACTATATTAAAAATATAGTGGGAGGTCATCTAGATCTGCTGCCATCTGCTGGAGAAATCTGGTACTACCACGTATTTACTCGTTTGTCTCTATTTTGATTGTTTTTAAAAACCACAGCTATAGATACGCTGTTGAATATTTTTCTTCTTTACAATAGTAGCAGTAGTATTAGTTAGCAGTCACAACATCTATGATCGGCTGGCGGAGGGAGGCTCCAGACCTCCTCTTTCATCTGTAACCGTTTCATACAACAAAGAACATGTATGAATGTATGCTGTGATGTCTTGATTGATGATTGATATCAGAATCAGAATTTATTTGCCAAGTATGTCCAAAACACACAAGGAATTTGTCTCCGGTAGTTGGAGCCGCTCTAGTACAACAGACAGTCAATTTACAGAACACTTTTTTTATGGTTGTTGTTTGTCTTGTTTTTGTGACAGTGGCCTCTTAAAAAGCTAAATTCGGCACTCTGCGTTCCATGACTGAACAATAAACGATTACCATACGATACCATATTTGTCCCCACTAGGAAATCAACATTCGTAGGATGACTGGCTCCCGACTTTCGTTTTTTCCATGCATCCATTTTTTGTACTTCTTCTCCTCACGCGGGTCGCGGGCGTGCTTGGAGCCTCTCCTATCTTCCCACTATGTAGTTTTTTTTAAAAACTCTTGGAAGTTCACGTCTATTATATGTAAAAATTCGTCGTTTGCTAGTTTCAATGTCCCAAGAAATACTCGTCACGCCATTCAGCGAGGCAATGCTAACCCTCTCGGTTAACCGTTGACTAAAGTTGGAACGATACCGAGAAGACACGGGTACGATCTCCGGTCTCGACGGGGAGCGATCAATATAAATCAATCTATATAATATATATAAATAAGAGGCGCGACAAGTGAAAGCTTATCGGTGTCAATGTAAATGTATGTATCTATGTAAATCAGATCTAATCTTTATAAATAAGAAAGGTTGCGGTCGGTCGGCTGGCCGTCCCTCCCTCGGCACGCGGGGAACAAGGATTAGATCCGCGGTCTCGGCGAGGGATCAATCTATTTACATACAGGGTGATTGAAAAGTAACTCGCTATTTTAAAATATTTCTAATTTATTCATTGATTTATTCATGCTGCTGGAGTCTATCCCAGCTATCTCCTGGCACACGCTGAACTGGTCGCTAGCCATCGACAATGGCGTCTGTATGACGAACGGCGGCGGAGGGTGGGAGGCACCCTCACTGAGGACAGCCAATCGTGAGTGTAGAGAGTTTATGGTGAACGCTGATTGGCCATCCTAATAAATTCGGATGCTGATTGGCCATCCTAATAAGTTACGTGGCCCCATCAGCGAACCCCGAGTATGGCCCAAGGATGACTCGCAAATTCGTGAAGCGTTTCTCATTTAAAAAAAATATTTTCTTTTGCATATTTCATCCTTTTTTTAATCAAAATATAGCAGTAAAACGAATCTGCTTTTCTTTCTCATTTTATCATGATTTTTGACCGAAAAATATGAGAAAACTATATTAGAAAATACAGTGTGAGGCCATCTAGATCTGCTGCCATCTGTTGGAGAAATGTGGTATTACTACGTATTTACTCGTTTCTCTTTATTTTCATTGTGTTTTTAAAAAACACAGCTATAGATACGCTGTTGAATATTTTTCTTCTTTACAATAGTAGCAGTAGTATTAGTTAGCAGTCACACCATCTATGATCGACTGGCGGGGGGAGGCTCCAGACCTCCTCTGTCATCTGTTACCGTTTCTTCCAACAAAGACCAAGGTGCGGTTACCATTGTGCTTCATCACCAGCAGAGGGCGTTGCAGCCTGGAAGAATTGCTGATGTGGTTTTGCGGAGCTGTTGAGGGAACTTGAGGCCCAAGTGAGAAGCGCAGGTTGACCCTGAGATGAAGGAATGCCTGATCATTCCGTTCCAAAGAGCAGAGGAAGAGGAACATCCTTACCCTCATCCTCAGGCTCAACTTCCTCAGAGTTTTCACTGAAATACCCCCGGTACACTGCTTCACATGTAAATAGTAAAAATGGTAAATGGACTTCGCCTATATAGCGCTTTATCTACACCTTCGAAGTGTCCGAAGCGCTTTACAAAGCCTCACATTCACCTACTCACACAATTCATCCACCAAAGGGCAGCTGCTGCCATGCGAGGCGCTGCCAGCACCTCAGGGAGCAATTTAGGGTTCAGTGTTTTGCCCAAGGACACTTCGACATGCGGACTGTCGGAGCCGGGATTCGAACAACCTTCCCTTCGCTCACTGGACGACGCACTCAACAAACTGAGCCGCAACCATCAAAGTTGGGTGCTTTTTATTTGTGTGGATATCTGCTACCATCTAGTGGACAAGATTACAATTGTAATCAACTGAACCTACTTCCAAACTAATGCATCCACATAAATAAATATGTGAGGTGCCACGTCACTGTCACCCCAGAAAGACAACATTGCACAGCTCCTTTTCCAGAGAGACACGCTGAAGCGGAGGTCGCTCCACTTCAGCAAATCTTCCAGGCTGCAACGCCCTCTGCTGGTGATGAAGCACAATGATAACCGCAGCTTGGCCTTGACCTCTTGAGGTCACGTCCAAGAGAATAGAAGATTTGCGTGTTTTTTGGCATGCTGGAAAAGTGGTTAGCAGAAGAAAAACTACATTGATGCATTTCTGTGAGCGACACGGATGGATAGCCAATAAAAAGCATATGTGTTATCGTTATTATTATCATTATACAGTAATGTAAGGACAGACAATAGAGGGGGAAAAAATGCCACCCCAACTTCAAATGTTTCTGTTCGCCTATAGTAATAGCTTGAACCATAACTATTCCACAAAATACAATCCTAAAACACTTTTATATCATTTCAAACTCCCCTGACGATAGCCTGAAAAAGAAATAGCTTTCTTATGATTTGATTTTGAATAAATCCACCAACAAAATGTCCTCCAACACACAATAACTCTTCGTAACTTTTGCAAACAACTCAAGCTAAACTCCTCCCCGACGTACAAAAGATCTGAGTCCGTCGCGATGAATCACTTCGACATACTTGCTTGACACCAATTTCTACTTCCATCTGCAGGACGCTCTCCTTCGTTTTGCTGCGCTGTGTCGCTGCAGGTTTCGTGCGAGCACGCATGAGGCGTTTCCTTCCCCCACCTTGGCCGCATTCCTACGAGGGAGTGGTGCAGCGAGGATGCGCGGCCTCTGTCTGCACCAACGGCACTCGTCGGCGCTCAAATGTATTTGCATGATCCCCCCGGCAGCGCTCAAATGTATTTGCATGATCCCCCCGGCAGCCTATCAGATTGCCGTGTGTGCACTCCTGTTGTCGAGTTGTCTTAGTGGTCTGGGGTGATACCTGACCTCTAGGATGTGTTCGATCATGTGCTCTTTATATACCTGCCCAGCAGGTATACCAATTGCGTTGCTTCGGCTTCGCATATACTAAAATTGGAACGATACAGAGAAGATTAGCATGGCCCCTGCGCAAGGATGACACGCAAATTCGTGAAGCGTTCCTCATTTTAAAAAAGCATTCCTTATTTTAAAAAAATATTTTGTTATGCATATTGCATCCTTTTTTTAAAAATCAAAATACACCAGTAAAAACGAATCTGTTTTTTTATTTCCGATTTATTCCGAGCATTTATATAGCCTTGCTTTCTCATTTTATCATTGTTTTTGAACCAAAAATATTAGAAAACTATATTAAAAAATATAGTGTGAGGCTATCTAGATCTGCTGCCATCTGTTGGAGAAATGTGGTATTACCACATATTTACTCGTTTCTCTTTATTTTCATTGTGTTTTTAAAAACCACAGCTATAGATACGCTGTTGAATATTTTTCTTCTTTGCAATAGTAGCAGTAGTATTAGTTAGCAGTCACACCATCTATGATCGACTGGCGGGGGGAGGCTCCAGACCTCCTCTTTCATCTGTAACCGTTTCTGACAACAAAGACCAAGGTGCGGTTAGCATTGTGCTTCATCACCAGCAGAGGGCGTTGCAGCCTGGAATAATTGGTGATGTGGTTTTGCGGAGCTGTTGAGGGAACTTGAGGCCCAAGTGAGAAGCGCAGTTGACCCTGAGATGAAGGAATGCCTGATCATTCCGTTCCAAAGAGCAGAGGAAGAGGAACATCCTTACCCTCATCCTCAGAGTTTTCACTTCAGAATCAGAATCATCTTTATTTGCCAAGAATGTCCAAAAAAACACACACAAGGAATTTGTCTCCGGTAGTTGGAGCCGCTCTAGTATGACAACAGACAGTCAATTGACAAGAGAACACTTTATAGACATAAAGACATTGACAAAAAAAATAGTCACTGAGCAATAAAGGGTTGCTAGTTGTCTGGTAATGCCGGTACATTTATTTATTTTTGACAATTGTGCAAAAGATGCAGAGTCCTCTAGCACTTAGAGCAGTTCAAATGACTAATATTGCAATAGCCCGGTGCAATGACCATTGTGCAAAGGGCGCTGAGACACCAAGGAGTGTATGCAGTTTAAAGTGACGAGTAGTGCGATAATCTGGGACAATGTTGATTTTGCAAATGTTGCAAATACTCCTCAATCAGTGCAAATGGAGCAGATGCTACTCTGGCATGAGTGGCCAGTATTGGTCAACGACAGATATGCAAATAGTGCAGCGTGGCGAGACTACTACAGTGAGTGCACGAGTAATGTATAATTGGCCCCACAGAAATGTGACAACAAACTCAAGTCAAAAAATTGCCAACATGTTGTAATGGAATTGTAGGTTTGGTGTTTAAGAAGTTGATCGCAAGAGGGAAGAAGCTGTTGGAATGTCTGCTAGTTCTAGTTTGCATTGATCGGTAGCGCCTACCTGAGGGAAGGTGCTGGAAGAGCTGGTGACAGGGATGTGGAGGGTCCGAGAGGATTTTGCATGCTCTTGTCTTAGTTCTGGCAGCGTGCAAGTCCTCAAGGGTGGGTAGGGGGGTACCGACAATCCTTTCAGCAGTTTCGATTGTCCGTTGCAGTCGGAGTTTGTCCTTTTTTGTAGCAGCACCAAACCAGACTGTGATGGAAGAACACAGGACTGATTCTATGACCGCTGTGTAGAACTGCCTCAGCAGCTCCCGTGGCAGGCCGTGCTTTCTCAGAAGCCGCAGGAAGTACATCCTCTGCTGGGCCTTTTTGAGGACGGAGTTGATGTTGGTCAGCCACTTCAGGTCCTGAGAGATTGTAATTCCCAGGAACTTGAAGGTCTCGACGGTTGACACAAGGCAGCTGGACAACGTGAGGGGCAGCCGTGGCGAAGGATGCCTCCTGAAGTCCACGATCATCTCTACAGTCTCGAGCGTGTTCAGCTCCAGGTTGTGTCGGCCGCACCACAGCTCCAGCCGCTCCGCTTCCTGTCGATACGCAGACTCGTCACCGTCCTTGATGAGGCCGACGACAGTGGTGTCATCTGCAAACTTCAGGAGTTTGACAGTCGAGTGCGCTGAGGTCCAGTCATTCGTGTAGAGAGAGAAGAGCAGCGGAGAGAGGACACAACCAGTGCTGATGCTGCGTGTGGATGAGGTGGTCTCTCCCAGCCTCATCTGCTGTGCCCTGCCCGTCAGGACGCTGCAAATCCACTGGCAGATGGCAGGTGAGACGCTGAGCTGGAGAAGCTTGGAGGAAAGGAGTTCGGGGATGATGGTGTTGAACGCTGAGCTGAAGTCCACGAACAGGATACTCGCCTAGGTCCCTGCACTGTCGAGGTGTTCTAGGATGAAGTGCAGTCCCATGTTGACTGCATCATCCGCAGACCTGTTCGCTCGGTAGGCAAACTGCAGGGGGTCCAGCAGGGGACCTGTGACGCTCTTGAGGTGGTCCAGCACGAGACGTTCAAAGGACTTCATGACCACAGATGTCAAGGCGACAGGCCTGTAGTCATTTGGAGCAGAGCTTGCAGGTTTCTTGGGGACTGGAATGATGGTGGAGCGTTTGAAACAGGATGGTACTTCGCACAGTTCCAGAGATCTATTGAAGATCTGAGTGAAGGCTGGCGCGAGCTGGTCTGTGCAGACTTTGAGGCAGGATGGGGACACATGGTCTGGGCCTGCCGCTTTGTTAATCTTTTGTTGTTTGAAGATGCGTCTCACATCCTGTTCGTGGATGCTTAACGCAGAAGTCGGTGGAGTGATGGTGGTCGGTGGTGCGGCTGGGTGGGTGTGGGGTGTGAAAGTGTCCTTTTCAAATCTGCAGTAGAAGGTATTCAAGTCGTCGGCTAGTGTGCTATTCTTCTCAGCTTGGGGGGATCGTCGCTTGTAATTAGTCATATTGGGTGCTTTTTATTTGTGTGGATATCTGCTACCATCTAGTGGACAAGATTACAATTGTATTCAACTGAACCTACTTCCAAACTAATGCATCCACATAAATAAATATGTGAGGTGCCACGTCACTGTCACCCCAGAAAGACAACATTGCACAGCTCCTTTTCCAGAGAGACACCCTGAAGCGGAGGTCGCTCCACTTCAGCAAATCTTCCAGGCTGCAACGCCCTCTGCTGGTGATGAAGCACAATGATAACCGCAGCTTGGCCTTGACCTCTTGAGGTCACGTACAAGAGAATAGAAGATTTGCGTGTTTTTTGGCATGCTGGAAAAGTGGTTAGCAGAAGAAAAACTACATTGATGCATTTCTGTGAGCGACACGGATGGATAGCCAATAAAAAGCATATGTGTTATCGTTATTATTATCATTATACAGTAATGTAAGGACAGACAATAGAGGGGGAAAAAATGCCACCCCAACTTCAAATGTTTCTGTTCGCCTATAGTAATAGCTTGAACCATAACTATTCCACAAAATACAATCCTAAAACACTTTTATATCATTTCAAACTCCCCTGACGATAGCCTGAAAAAGAAATAGCTTTCTTATGATTTGATTTTGAATAAATCCACCAACAAAATGTCCTCCAACACACAATAACTCTTCGTAACTTTTGCAAACAACTCAAGCTGAACTCCTCCCCGACGTACAAAAGATCTGAGTCCGTCGCGATGAATCACTTCGACATACTTGCTTGACACCAATTTCTACTTCCATCTGCAGGACGCTCTCCTTCGTTTTGCTGCGCTGTGTCGCTGCAGGTTTCGTGCGAGCACGCATGAGGCGTTTCCTTCCCCCACCTTGGCCGCATTCCTACGAGGGAGTGGTGCAGCGAGGATGCGCGGCCTCTGTCTGCACCAACGGCACTCGTCGGCGCTCAAATGTATTTGCATGATCCCCCCGGCAGCGCTCAAATGTATTTGCATGATCCCCCCGGCAGCCTATCAGATTGCCGTGTGTGCACTCCTGTTGTCGAGTTGTCTTAGTGGTCTGGGGTGATACCTGACCTCTAGGATGTGTTCGATCATGTGCTCTTTATATACCTGCCCAGCAGGTATACCAATTGCGTTGCTTCGGCTTCGCATATACTAAAATTGGAACGATACAGAGAAGATTAGCATGGCCCCTGCGCAAGGATGACACGCAAATTCGTGAAGCGTTCCTCATTTTAAAAAAGCATTCCTTATTTTAAAAAAATATTTTGTTATGCATATTGCATCCTTTTTTTAAAAATCAAAATACACCAGTAAAAACGAATCTGTTTTTTTATTTCCGATTTATTCCGAGCATTTATATAGCCTTGCTTTCTCATTTTATCATTGTTTTTGAACCAAAAATATTAGAAAACTATATTAAAAAATATAGTGTGAGGCTATCTAGATCTGCTGCCATCTGTTGGAGAAATGTGGTATTACCACATATTTACTCGTTTCTCTTTATTTTCATTGTGTTTTTAAAAACCACAGCTATAGATACGCTGTTGAATATTTTTCTTCTTTGCAATAGTAGCAGTAGTATTAGTTAGCAGTCACACCATCTATGATCGACTGGCGGGGGGAGGCTCCAGACCTCCTCTTTCATCTGTAACCGTTTCTGACAACAAAGACCAAGGTGCGGTTAGCATTGTGCTTCATCACCAGCAGAGGGCGTTGCAGCCTGGAATAATTGGTGATGTGGTTTTGCGGAGCTGTTGAGGGAACTTGAGGCCCAAGTGAGAAGCGCAGTTGACCCTGAGATGAAGGAATGCCTGATCATTCCGTTCCAAAGAGCAGAGGAAGAGGAACATCCTTACCCTCATCCTCAGAGTTTTCACTTCAGAATCAGAATCATCTTTATTTGCCAAGAATGTCCAAAAAAACACACACAAGGAATTTGTCTCCGGTAGTTGGAGCCGCTCTAGTATGACAACAGACAGTCAATTGACAAGAGAACACTTTATAGACATAAAGACATTGACAAAAAAAATAGTCACTGAGCAATAAAGGGTTGCTAGTTGTCTGGTAATGCCGGTACATTTATTTATTTTTGACAATTGTGCAAAAGATGCAGAGTCCTCTAGCACTTAGAGCAGTTCAAATGACTAATATTGCAATAGCCCGGTGCAATGACCATTGTGCAAAGGGCGCTGAGACACCAAGGAGTGTATGCAGTTTAAAGTGACGAGTAGTGCGATAATCTGGGACAATGTTGATTTTGCAAATGTTGCAAATACTCCTCAATCAGTGCAAATGGAGCAGATGCTACTCTGGCATGAGTGGCCAGTATTGGTCAACGACAGATATGCAAATAGTGCAGCGTGGCGAGACTACTACAGTGAGTGCACGAGTAATGTATAATTGGCCCCACAGAAATGTGACAACAAACTCAAGTCAAAAAATTGCCAACATGTTGTAATGGAATTGTAGGTTTGGTGTTTAAGAAGTTGATCGCAAGAGGGAAGAAGCTGTTGGAATGTCTGCTAGTTCTAGTTTGCATTGATCGGTAGCGCCTACCTGAGGGAAGGTGCTGGAAGAGCTGGTGACAGGGATGTGGAGGGTCCGAGAGGATTTTGCATGCTCTTGTCTTAGTTCTGGCAGCGTGCAAGTCCTCAAGGGTGGGTAGGGGGGTACCGACAATCCTTTCAGCAGTTTCGATTGTCCGTTGCAGTCGGAGTTTGTCCTTTTTTGTAGCAGCACCAAACCAGACTGTGATGGAAGAACACAGGACTGATTCTATGACCGCTGTGTAGAACTGCCTCAGCAGCTCCCGTGGCAGGCCGTGCTTTCTCAGAAGCCGCAGGAAGTACATCCACTGCTGGGCCTTTTTGAGGACGGAGTTGATGTTGGTCAGCCACTTCAGGTCCTGAGAGATTGTAATTCCCAGGAACTTGAAGGTCTCGACGGTTGACACAAGGCAGCTGGACAACGTGAGGGGCAGCCGTGGCGAAGGATGCCTCCTGAAGTCCACGATCATCTCTACAGTCTCGAGCGTGTTCAGCTCCAGGTTGTGTCGGCCGCACCACAGCTCCAGCCGCTCCGCTTCCTGTCGATACGCAGACTCGTCACCGTCCTTGATGAGGCCGACGACAGTGGTGTCATCTGCAAACTTCAGGAGTTTGACAGTCGAGTGCGCTGAGGTCCAGTCATTCGTGTAGAGAGAGAAGAGCAGCGGAGAGAGGACACAACCAGTGCTGATGCTGCGTGTGGATGAGGTGGTCTCTCCCAGCCTCATCTGCTGTGCCCTGCCCGTCAGGACGCTGCAAATCCACTGGCAGATGGCAGGTGAGACGCTGAGCTGGAGAAGCTTGGAGGAAAGGAGTTCGGGGATGATGGTGTTGAACGCTGAGCTGAAGTCCACGAACAGGATACTCGCCTAGGTCCCTGCACTGTCGAGGTGTTCTAGGATGAAGTGCAGTCCCATGTTGACTGCATCATCCGCAGACCTGTTCGCTCGGTAGGCAAACTGCAGGGGGTCCAGCAGGGGACCTGTGACGCTCTTGAGGTGGTCCAGCACGAGACGTTCAAAGGACTTCATGACCACAGATGTCAAGGCGACAGGCCTGTAGTCATTTGGAGCAGAGCTTGCAGGTTTCTTGGGGACTGGAATGATGGTGGAGCGTTTGAAACAGGATGGTACTTCGCACAGTTCCAGAGATCTATTGAAGATCTGAGTGAAGGCTGGCGCGAGCTGGTCTGTGCAGACTTTGAGGCAGGATGGGGACACATGGTCTGGGCCTGCCGCTTTGTTAATCTTTTGTTGTTTGAAGATGCGTCTCACATCCTGTTCGTGGATGCTTAACGCAGAAGTCGGTGGAGTGATGGTGGTCGGTGGTGCGGCTGGGTGGGTGTGGGGTGTGAAAGTGTCCTTTTCAAATCTGCAGTAGAAGGTATTCAAGTCGTCGGCCAGTGTGCTATTCTTCTCAGCTTGGGGGGATCGTCGCTTGTAATTAGTCATATTGGGTGCTTTTTATTTGTGTGGATATCTGCTACCATCTAGTGGACAAGATTACAATTGTAATCAACTGAACCTACTTCCAAACTAATGCATCCACATAAATAAATATGTGAGGTGCCACGTCACTGTCACCCCAGAAAGACAACATTGCACAGCTCCTTTTCCAGAGAGACACCCTGAAGCGGAGGTCGCTCCACTTCAGCAAATCTTCCAGGCTGCAACGCCCTCTGCTGGTGATGAAGCACAATGATAACCGCAGCTTGGCCTTGACCTCTTGAGGTCACGTACAAGAGAATAGAAGATTTGCGTGTTGTTTGGCATGCTGGAAAAGTGGTTAGCAGAAGAAAAACTACATTGATGCATTTCTGTGAGCGACACGGATGGATAGCCAATAAAAAGCATATGTGTTATCGTTATTATTATCATTATACAGTAATGTAAGGACAGACAATAGAGGGGGAAAAAATGCCACCCCAACTTCAAATGTTTCTGTTCGCCTATAGTAATAGCTTGAACCATAACTATTCCACAAAATACAATCCTAAAACACTTTTATATCATTTCAAACTCCCCTGACGATAGCCTGAAAAAGAAATAGCTTTCTTATGATTTGATTTTGAATAAATCCACCAACAAAATGTCCTCCAACACACAATAACTCTTCGTAACTTTTGCAAACAACTCAAGCTGAACTCCTCCCCGACGTACAAAAGATCTGAGTCCGTCGCGATGAATCACTTCGACATACTTGCTTGACACCAATTTCTACTTCCATCTGCAGGACGCTCTCCTTCGTTTTGCTGCGCTGTGTCGCTGCAGGTTTCGTGCGAGCACGCATGAGGCGTTTCCTTCCCCCACCTTGGCCGCATTCCTACGAGGGAGTGGTGCAGCGAGGATGCGCGGCCTCTGTCTGCACCAACGGCACTCGTCGGCGCTCAAATGTATTTGCATGATCCCCCCGGCAGCGCTCAAATGTATTTGCATGATCCCCCCCGGCAGCCTATCAGATTGCCGTGTGTGCACTCCTGTTGTCGAGTTGTCTTAGTGGTCTGGGGTGATACCTGACCTCTAGGATGTGTTCGATCATGTGCTCTTTATATACCTGCCCAGCAGGTATACCAATTGCGTTGCTTCGGCTTCGCATATACTAAAATTGGAACGATACAGAGAAGATTAGCATGGCCCCTGCGCAAGGATGACACGCAAATTCGTGAAGCGTTCCTCATTTTAAAAAAGCATTTCTTATTTTAAAAAAATATTTTTTTATGCATATTGCATCCTTTTAAAAAAAAATCAAAATATACCAGTAAAATGAATCTTTTTTTTTTTAATTTCCGATTTATTCCCAGCATTTAACTAGCCTTGCTTTCTCATTTTATCATTGTTTTTGAACAAAAAATATTAGAAAACTATATTAGAAAATATAGTGTGAGGCTATCTAGATCTGCTGTCATCTGCTGGAGGACTTTGGTACTACCACGTATTTACTCCTTTCTCTGTATTTTGATTGTGTTTTTAAAAACCACAGCGATAGATACGATGTTGAATATTTTTCTTCTTTACAATAGCAGCAGTAGTATTAGTTAGCAGTCACAACATCTATGATCAGCTGGCGGAGGGAGGCTCCAGACCTCCTCTTTCATCTGTAACCGTTTCATACAACAAAGAACATGTATGAATGTATGCTGTGATGTCTTTATTGATGATTGATATTTTTTTATGGTTGTTGTTTGTCTTGTTTTTGTGACAATGGCCTCTTAAAAAGCAAAATTAGGCACTCTGCGTTCCATGACTGAACAATAAACGATTACCATACGATACCATATTTGTCCCCACTAGGAAATCAACATTCGTAGGATGACTGGCTTCCGACTTATGTTTTTTCCATGCATCCATTTAGTGTACTTCTTCTCCTCATCCGGGTCGCGGGCATGGTTGGAGCCTCTCCCAACTATCTTCCCACTATGTAGTTTTTTTTAAAGCTCTCGGAAGTTCACGTTTAGTATATGTAAAAATTCAACGTTTGCTAGTTTCAATGTCCCAAGAAATACTCGTCACGCCATTCAGCGACGTTGACTAAAGTTGGAACGATACCGAAAAGACGGGTACGATCCCCGGTCTCGACGGGGAACGATCAATATAAATCAATCTATATAATGTATATAAATAAGAGGCGTGGCAAGTGAAAGCTTATCGGTACCAATGTATCAATGTAAATGTATGTATCTATGGAAATAAGATCTGATCTTCATAAATAAGAAAGGTGGCCGTCGGTCGGCTGGCTGTCCCTCCCTCCGCACGCGGGGAACACGGGTTCGATCCCCGCTCTCAGCGAGGGTGATCAATCTTTTTACATACAGGGTGATTGAAAAGTAACTCGCTATTTTAAAATATTTCTAATTTATTCATTGATTTATGCTGCTGGAGTCTATCCCAACTATCTCCGGGCACACGCTGAACTGGTCGCCAGCCATCGACAATGGCGTCTGTATTACGAACGGCGAGTAAGTGGTCAGAAGTTGCAAGTCAAAGATGAGACGACGACGACAGCACCACGCTGGATGCTATTGTGTGTTGGGGGAGCGGGGGGGACTCTTGGCAAGTCGAGGCAGCAGATGGCGCGGAGATCGATGCTGGGTCTGCATGTGAGAAGAAAGAGCAAAATGAGAGGATGCATGGTAAGACAAATAAAAGACACTTACAGAGAGATGTTGTGTGTTACCCCAACATTACCTTTGATTGTGCCTCCTCCATCTTCTTCTCAGCGAACCAGTCTTCCACTGAACGCACTGCCGACTGAGAGCAAAAGTGCTCGTTCCTGTAGCAACTGTGGCCAAAGGCTTTCGACTTTGCGTTTCCACAGAGCTTCCACATGTGTTGAGTTGCATTTCTCCTCTTGGGACCACTGCTGCCAGTGCGGGTGTTGACACTTGGAGTGCTGCTGTTGCTGCTGCTGACATTTGGAGTGCTGAAGCCCATATGCGCCCGTATCTGCTCCTCCCGTAACCGTATGAGAGCAGCAGC
Organism: Phycodurus eques; assembly: GCF_024500275.1. Lineage (NCBI taxonomy): Eukaryota > Metazoa > Chordata > Actinopteri > Syngnathiformes > Syngnathidae > Phycodurus > Phycodurus eques. Next base: position 2,520,913 of record NC_084531.1, read on the forward strand.
GGACGCAGCAGCAGTTTCACCGGCGGAGGAGGACGAAGCAGACACAGCAGCAACACTGGTGGAGGAGGAGGACGAAGCGGACGCATGTGCTGCAAAAATCTCTGGCAGGACAAGCCCTTTGTGAGTGACTGCCAGACCAGAGGTGTCATACGGGTGGTTGTATTCCAGGCCTTTACTGGGCTGTATAAGCTTCTCCAGTAAAGGCTTGGATGGCGGGAGTGCCTCTGCTGCAACCTGGTCTGCAGTGGGCACCGGAAGCGACACGCACAGGCTCCTCCCAGGCGCGCCTCCTTCCTGTCACAGGTCAACCTAAACGGAAGGGAAGCAATGCAGAGATGTTAGCAACGCACCGGTTATTCGGGTCGCGAGGCGCAGTCGACGACTCTTCCGTTCCTTTCTTACTTGTACAGGAAGAGTACTTCGGACAGCAGCCGTTGAACTCCAGGTACTCTGTGCCCATGAAATACCAAGCTTGGAGGTCCAGCCCCTGCTGCACATTCTGGCATAGCCCCGTTTCGGTCAGCAGTGGCAGTGGGGGTAGGCCAGCTTTAACCGCCATCTTTTACGGCACCCAGAGCAAGAACCGGTGGTGGAAGAACGCCCTGTAGGAGGTGGGGGGCTGGGTGTAATAAAGCGGCATTTCGGGTGGTTTCACCACAGCCGGAGCTTGGACGTCACGATCGTTTTCCCACCGGGACCTCTGATGTAGAGCGCTTTGGCCAGCCATTCGTGCTCAGTCTCCAGCAAAATTTGGAGCCAGCCCTTCGGCAGCACCTGCGACAGATGGTTGATGACGACACTCTGTTAAGTGCAAGGCACTTCCATGGGCGCCCCTGTGCCTACTTTTGTGTCGTAGGTCGACTCTCTGCTACCAGCTGTCAGCTCTCTGGCGAGTGCATCTATGGCAGAAGCGGACGCTGACGGTTCCTAAGACACTGTCAAGACATTCCTGTCAGTCTAACTTCATTGTCACTCAGACTATGCAGTAGAGACATTAAATTCACTCACGCTGAGACTACTTCCACGACGGCTGACATTAGCTGCTGCTCAGACAGCTCACCCTCTCCTGTAAAGAAACGCGTGTCAGTGTCAACGATAATTTTTAATAATGATGATCATTTCTATAACGACCACGTTTACCTTCTTAGTACTTGGGCTGTCTGTCTCTGCCCAGGATGTACTGTTGGAAGGAACGCATCCGCGAGCCCTGGAACACCTCGGTCTTCCTCATCCATGCCACGTATATAGGATAGGACAATTTCATTTAACCTAATTTCATTGATACAATTTTTCACAGGCAATAAAACAACTTACAATTGATGCTCCTCGCTGGGAGACTCATAAAGGAAGCGATAGGTCTCCTGACGGTACTCCCCGAAATCCAGCAGCCTGTCATCAATGTCCCTGATTGCCAGCGCGCCTGAGCGTCGTGCGGTTCCGGCCGGCCAGGGAGATGTCCGGAAACAGTCAGGAGTAGGATACCAGGGCGTCTTTCTTTCGAGCCAGGGGCGACTGCGATGTGTCTCCGCCGTCCCGTTCCTTCTGGCGAGAGGCCAGGATGGAGCAGGCGTAGTCTACATCGTTGCTCAGCAGCCACATGAAGGTCTGGCCCTGGTACTGATCAAACTGAAGCTCACACTCACTGAGCACCAGCTGCCAGCACACGGGGTCCCTCCGCCCTGGACCACACAAGCCTTGGCGTCCGCCGTCACCTGATCCACCATTTTGCAGGCCGTGACCGTAGCCGCAGACTTACGATGATGACTTTGAATTAGATCCCGGTGTGATTCAATGTGTCATTATAATGAAATAATGTAAAACGTGATATCAATGTACAATGATGACTAACATTTTGACATCGTCCTACAGTACCTATAGGCTCGGGCTCGCCTGGAGGACTCCTTTGAGGACTGCAAAGTCAGCTGGGTAGAGGAAGGCTGGTACTGGAACTAAGGATGGAAATCCATTCTGCTGGGAGAAAAATAAATTCATATTAGAATTTCTATCTGGTCTCACTTTACTTCACACCACACTCACTTGCTTTGCCTTGTGAATGCAAGAGGCAATGCCCTCTGTATTCAATTTCCAAATGTGCCCGCGGTGGAGGTGGACAGCTCCTTCCCTGAGAGCAGCCAATCGGGAGGGTTGAGCTGTTTCTGCTCTTCACCGAATGGCCAGCCTAATCTTCTTTCTTCTTTTCCTTTCGGCTGTTCCCATTAGGGGTCACTTCAGTGTCATCTTTTTCCATGTAAGCCTATCTCCTGCATCCTCCTCTCTAACACCAACTGCCTTCATGTCTTCCCTCATGACATCCATCAACCTTCTCTTTGGTCTTCCTCTAACTCTCTTGCCTGGCAGCTCCATGCTCATCATCCTTCTACCGATATACTCACTATCTCTCCTCTGGATATGTCCAAACCATCCAAGTCTGTTCTCTCTATCTTTGTCTCCAAAACATCTAACCTGGGCTGTCTCTCTCATGAGCTAATTTCCAATCCTATCCAACCTCAACATCTTCATTTCCGCCACCTCCAGCTCTGCTTCTTGTTGTCTTTTCAGTGCCACATTCTCTAATCCGTATCATGGCTGGCCTCACCATTGTTTTATAAACTTTGCCCTTCATCCTAGCAAAGACTCTGTTCCAACCTGCTTGTACCCGTTTCTTCACTTCCTGTCCACACTCACCATTGCTCTGGACTGTTGACCCCAAGTATTTAAGGTCCTCCATCCTCACTATCTCTTCCCCCTCCACCTGTCTCATTCATTCACATATATTCTGTCTGACTATGTTGTCTTGTAATGTCCAGTGATTCCACCAGGGAGCGCAGTAGGTACAGTGATACATTGAGTTGACTTTGGCTGTACTGTTTTTACTCTGCTTCAGCTCTGAACCCTTCTTCAACCATGAATGGGAGTTGACAGTGAGTGCTGAGCAGTGTTTCCAGTAACATGTTACTCCCAAATTCCACCATTTTGGCAAATGAGTAAAGTAATGCACTACTTTGTCCAGGAGAGTAACCAGACAGCAATTACTTAAGAGTCATTAATGTTTCTCAGCAAGTCATGAGTTGGTGCTGATGAGTCAAAAGCTCACACTCCAGCCAATCATTGGCGATGAATCACTTACAAAGACTGATAATTTCTATATAAAGCAAAGAAAGGTATTGGGACGTGATTGTTGAGTCTACAATGCACAGTGACGGTGCAATACCATAAAAGTGCAAAGAACTGCACGATTTCAGTATCGCCACACTATTTTTGATATTTTCCTTTGTAAAAAGTGTATCAGAATCAGAATCATCTTTATTTGCCAAGTATGTCCAAAACACACAAGGAATTTGTCTCCGGTAGTTGGAGCCGCTCTAGTACAACAGACAGTCAATTTACAGAACACTTTGGAGACATAAAGATATTGACAAAAAACAATTGTGCAAAAAGATGCAGAGTCCTCTAGCACTTAGAGCAGTGCGAATGACTAATATTGCAATAGTCCGGTGCAATGACCATTGTGCAAAGGGGGCTGAGACTTCAAGGAGTGTATGCGGTTTAAAGTGACGAGTAGTGTGATAATCTGGGACAATGTTGGTTGTGCAAATGTTACAGATACTCCTCAATCAGTGTGCAAATGGAGCAGATTCTACTCTGGCATGAGTGGCCAGTATATGCAAATAGTGCAGCATGGCGAGACAACCACAGTGAGTGCACGAGTAATACATAATTGGCCCCACAGAAATGTAACAACGAACTCAACGAACTCAAGTCAAAAAATTGCCAACTTGTTGTAATGGAATTATAGGTTAGCTGTTTAAGAAGTTGATTGCAAGAGGGAAGAAGCTGTTGGAATGTCGACTAGTTCTAGTTTGCATTGATCGGTAGCTGCCTACCTGAGGGAAGGAGCTGGAAGAGCTGGTGACCGGGGTGTGGAGGGTCTGAGAGGATTTTGCATGCCCTTGTCTTAGTTCTGGCAGCGTGCAAGTCCTCAAGGGTGGGTAGGGGGGTACCGACAATCCTTTCAGCAGTTTTGATTGTCTGTTGCGGTCGGAGTTTGTCCTTTTTTGTAGCAGCACCAAACCAGACTGTGATGGAAGAACACAGGACTGATTCGATGACCGCTGTGTAGAACTGTCTCAGCAGCTCCGGTGGCAGGCCGTGCTTTCTCAGAAGCCGCAGGAAGTACAACCTCTGCTGGGCTTTTTGAGGACGGAGTTGATGTTGGTCGCCCACTTCAGGTCCTGAGAGATTGTAATTCCCAGGAACTTGAAGGTCTTCGACGGTTGACACAAGGCATCTGGACAACGTGAGGGGCAGCTGTGGCGAAGGATGCCTCCTGAAGTCCACGATCATCTCTACAGTCTTGAGCGTGTTCAGCTCCAGGTTGTGTCGGCCGCACCACAGCTCCAGCCGTTCCGCTTCCTGTCGATATGCAGACTCGTCACCGTCCTTGATGAGGCCGATGACAGTGGTGTCATCTGGAAACTTCAGGAGGTGCAGTCGTTCGTGTAGAGAGAGAAGAGCAGCGGAGAGAGGACACAACCTTGGGGCACCCCAGTGCTGTGGTGTCATCTGCAAACTTCAGGAGTTTGACAGTCGAGTGCGCTGAGGTCCAGTCATTCGTGTAGAGAGAGAAGAGCAGTGGAGAGAGGACACAACCAGTGCTGATGCTGCGTGTGGATGAGGTGGCCTCCTCCAGCCTGACCTGCTGTGTCCTGCCCGTCAGAAAGCTGTAAATCCACTGGCAGATGGCAGGTGAGACGCTGAGCTGGAGAAGCTTGGATGAAAGGAGTTCAGGGATGATGGTGTTGAACGCTGAGCTGAAGTCCACGAACAGGATCCTCGCGTAGGTCCCTGCACTGTCGAGGTGTTCTAGGATGAAGTGCAGTCCCATGTTGACTGCATCATCCGCAGACCTGTTCGCTTGGTATGCAAACTGCAGGAGGTCCAGCAGGGGACCTGTGACACTCTTGAGGTGGTCCGGCACGAGACGTTCAAAGGACTTCATGACCACAGATGTCAAAGCGACAGGCCTGTAGTCATTCAGACTAGAGATTGCAGGTCTCTTGGGGACTGGAATGATGGTGGAGCGTTTGAAACAGGATGGTACTTCGCACAGTTCCAGAGATCTATTGAAGATTCTGAGTGAAGACTGGAGCGAGCTGGTCCGCGCAGACTTTGAGGCAGGATGGGGACACATGGTCCGGGCCTGCCGCTTTGTTAATCTTTTGTTGTTTGAAGATGCGTCTCACATCCTGTTCATGGATGGTAAACGCAGAAGTCAGAGGTGTGATTGTGGTCGCGGGTGCGGCCGGGTGGGTGTAGGGTGTGAAACTGTCCTTTTCAAATCTGCAGTAGAAGGTATTCAAGTCGTTGGCTAGTGTGCTGTTGTTCTCAGCTTGGGGGGATCATCGCTTGTAATTAGTTAGCGATTGGAATGCATGCCAGACTGATTTAGAGTTGTTTGAGCTAAACTGATTTTCCAACTTTGCTGCATAGATCATCTTTGCAATGTTAATTTCTTTAGTCAGCTGGTTTTTAGCTCGATTATACAGGGCCCTGTCCCCGCTCTGATATGCGTCCTCCTTAGCCTGGCGAAGCTGCTTAAGTTTAGCAGTGAACCACGGCTTGTTGTTGTTGAATGTGCGAAATGATTTTGTTGGTACACAAACCTCTTCACAGAAACTGATATAGGATGTGACAGTGTCCGTATATTCATCCAGGCTGCCAGCTGAATTTTCAAAGACACTCCAGTCTGTGCAGTGTGTTGATTGTTGTTACTTTTTTATTTATGCAAATTATACACTTTTACTGGCGTGTTACATGCGCAATGCATTGTGGGTCATACCCAAGTGCATGGTCATAAATCGGTCATGGAGGTTGAGGACTGTCTCACTGAAGGACTGACAATACTTATCTTAAATATATTTACAATGAAAAGTGAGAACTTTCAACTCCATTGTAGTCTGGACTGTGAGCTGGTTTAACGCATTGCACGGCCGACGTCACGTAAGTAAGTGCTTCTCCCCGCCGTTAATCACCCACAGCTTTGCTAGTTAAACAGTTGCGTAATCTTGTCACCTTTTCTCGCTCTTCGCAACAAAATTACGATGGTGGGAGCAATGGTCTGTGTGTGTGTGTGTGTGTGTGTGTTTGTATGCCCCCAATGTCAAACCGCCACTCACTTTCACGTTTACGTACATGCACGCACAAACGCACGATGATAGCTGGGATAGGCTCCAGCACGCCCGCGACCCTAGTGAGGAGAAGCGGCTCAGAAAATGGATGGATGGATAGTTACTTTTGAAATCAAGTAATCAGTAAAGTAACTAAGTTACTTTTTTAAGGTAACTGTGGCAACAGTGATGCTGAGTTTTTAATATAGAATGGACTACTAAATACGTTTTCACTGGAGGCTGTATGTCTAATTTGTTAAGTAACCATTGCGGTTCTAGAGGAATATAACATCTGCTGTAACTTTTCTACCAAGCATGCTGATTATGCAAACAGCCAATCAACGCAGGAACTGATGGCTATGGCTCAGCGATTAAAATCAAGCTTGCAGGCTCAGCAAAACACCTTTATCTGACAAACTGCCATCTAAGACTCAGTCACACAAGACCCTGAAACAGGAGCTGCAGATGGAACAGATTGATCTTAAAGTGATATATGGTTTTATTGTTTAACTGGTCTGTGCTTGAACATTGGTGCTTTGTTGCAGGGAAGATAAAATGTAAATCAGATAAGGGTGTGGCGTGTGCTGCTTGAAAGTTCCCAGTAGGGTGCATGTGGAGGTGAATGTGAGTGCGACTGGTTGTTTGTTTCTATGTGCCCTGCGATTGGCTGGCAACCAGTTCAGGGTGTACCCCGCCTCCTGCCCGATGATGTTTTTGTTTTGTTTTGTTTTGTTTTGTTTTTCCATGCACTGCCGAACTTAAATTTTTACGTATACATTTACAAAGGATGCATAACTGAATGGTGCATGCTCACTGATTCATAATGTTGAAATAATTTTAGGTTAAAAATTTGATAGCTTTGATTGTAAACTCCTAACTTTTAATTAATTACTTTTAATTACCCCAGAAGTAGATGCACCTGTCGACTTTGTTTTTTTCCAAGTTAATTATGCTTTTATCCAAACCAATACACGCTACAAAATGTTTCATTGGGGGTTTAATGAAAGAGTTGTTTTGTGTCCCACATGACAATGCGATTTGTTGGAGCATGGTCCCACCCCAACAGCGATGATATATGGCTAAAACGTATTTCTTGGTTCTCAATTGTGCTGTCTTATGTTTTGTGAATTAGGATGTTCTGCTTTTATGATGGCGGCACGGTGGACGACTGGTTAGCACATCTGCCTCACAGTTCTGAGGCCCCGGGGTTCAAATCCTGACCCCGCCTGTGTGGAGTTTGCATGTTCTCCCCGTGCCTGTGTGGGTTTTCTCCAGGAACTCCAGTTTCCTCCCACATCCCAAAAACATGCATGGTAGGTTGATTGAAGACTCTAAATTGCCCTTAGGTGTGAATGTGAGTGCAAATGGTTGTTTGTTTCTATGTGCTGTGCGATTGGCTGGCGACCAGTTCAGGGTGTACCCTGCTTCTCGCCCGAAGATTGCTGGGATAGGCTCCAGCGCGCCCGCGACCCTTGTGAGGATAAGCAGAATGTGTTTGTGAATACTGAACATGTGAATGGGAATATTTTCCAAAAGTACTTGTAATTATTTGCACCAAAACAATGGGGAACATTTTGAATAGCTGTTATTTATGGATTTTTAAGACACAAATATTGTGGTCCGGCCCGCTTGAGATCTAATTGGGGTAAATGTGGCCCGCGAACTAAAATGAGTTTGACACCCCTGGTGTAGGGTAATGAATCTATATAAAAGCGCTACATGAGTTTAACGTTTTGAATTGAACAACTGTGCTCAAGAGTTATTGAGGATGAGCGTGGATCATGGATGGACGATGATCCAATTTTTTAAGACGCACCTGTAACCGTACACTCAGTTTATAGCCGCAGCTCATCACCACGTGGGGGCAGCATTGCTACTCCATGTCGATGTTCATTCCAACTTGAGACTTCACATTGCACAAAACAAAACAAAAAAGCCTCCTCAGCTTGTTTAGAAAATATTTATTTCTTGTAATGTACACTGTACAAAGGCACCAAAACATATGAGACACAGTAACATCTCACCCATCACAATTATACGCTGTGGAGTCTTCCTTCTAATTTAGCTGATCAGCTAAAAAACAAAAACATATATTTCAAACAGTGTGATTGTGCAATGATTCTTTCTCATATCAATGACAAAACATGCACCCATTTCTATCCTACAACACAGAGAAAAACTTTGTTTTCGATAAATGAAAACTATCAATTTGATTCACGTGTTGATTTCTGCAATGATTTTTCAAAATTCAAAGTAACAAATCAAACAAACAAACAAATCAGTCAATTGTCAGTACTATTTCATTTGTTTCTTTGTTTGAACATTTCAGATAAAGGATTGCCATTGGCCATAAGAGGCTTCTTTAAACCACAGATTCATTTAAGAAGTATTTTTTAATCAAAATACTTAACTAAAAACCCAAGCTATGATGTTTTCGCTATCATATTATCAATGCCTCAATTGAATTGAACTGCTACAATAACACATCCACTGTGTGTTCATTCAACCTTTGTGACAACTACATACTTGGTCTCCAACACTTTTTAAATGAGATCATGCGTTTGTGTAAAGCAGCACATTTTTATGTGAGCATTTTAGATCTTTAATCTGGGAGAAGCACCACAGGGTCCAAGAGGTTAGCACATCTGTCTCACAGTCCTAAGGTTCGGGGTTCGAATCTTCGATCCAGCTTTCCTGTGTGGTGTTTACATGTTCTTACGTGGGTTTTCTCCAGGTACAACTTTTCAAAGACATGGTTGGTTAGTCAAAGACTTTAAATTGTCGATAGATATGAATATAAGTGTGAATGGTTCTTTGTCTATATATGCCGTGTGATTGATTGACGACCAGTCAAGGGTGGAGCCCGTCTCTTGCCCAAAGTCAGCTGGGATACACTATTAGACGTTCCTGTAAATTCTGCTGTTATTTACCAAAAAGTAAAATACTTTAAAATGATTTTAAGGTAATTTAACTACAGTTTCCACGACACCATGAGAATTTGGCTGACGTCACACGGAGTTACTATATTTTGCATGCAGCAGAATTGTGAAGCCGTGTGATCCCAGCATGCATTGCGCCATGAAATGTTGAACTGTTGCCGTAATAAAGATGTTAATCCTTAATGTTCATAAAAGATAAGGATTAACACAACATCGATCATGTGTTTATGTTACCCGTAATTTGTTGAATGCGTGTCTTCTTTCACATTCACGTTACATGCATGTTGCACGTTTTTTCATGAAACCTTGACTGTGGGTTGTGTGCAACAGAGTAACTTCCCGGTCTGTATGCTAGTTGAAGTTACGAGAAAAGTTTCTTGGTCCATTTTTTTTTGTAATGCATTTGATGTTGTTGATTAGTATCAAAAACGACTCACTTAGTGTTTGTGCCTACGCTGTGTGTAGTTTAGGTTCCAGCTCAAAGTTAAAAATTATGTTTCAGATCTTTGTCACAGGAAAGTGCATGAATCCAACTCTACCACTATTTTTGTTTGTTGTATAAAAAACAACTACAACAGATGGACCATATTGAACCATGCCATGGACTAGATTGTTACTTGTGCTTGTCTGTAAATGTTTATACTCCTGTCAATCACCTGTGTTTCATGGTCACAGATCAGCAACATCAATGCTCACTATTGCTGACATTGCTTTTCATCCCTTCTTTACCAATCCTATTGACACACTATTCCTACTTTAAAATATTGTCCACTCATCCATTTTCTGTACCGCTTATCCTCACTAGAGTCGCGGGCGTGCTGGAACATGTCCCAGCTATCTTCAGGCGAGATGCGGGGTACACCCTAAACTGGTTCGCCAGCCAATCACAGGCCACATAGAAACAAACAACCATTCACACTCACATTTATACCTACGTCAATTTAGAGTCTTCAATCAACCTACCATGCATGTTTTTGGGATGTGAGAGGAAACCGGAGTACCCGGAACTCAGAACTGTGAGGCAGATGTGCCAACCAGTCGCACACTGTGTCGCCAGTACTGATAATATGAATGTTTTATATTTTCATGGAATATACAGGTAGGTTTAAGTGAACGATTACTCTATATTGGAAGCGGTCAGACTGACATTTTATTGTATAAATTACCAGTGTAAATGTATGAAGCTGCAACACTTGACTGACTTAATGGACGACTATGTTATCTACTGTCTTGTATTGGATCTGTCTTCTAATAAGCTTCCTGTGGACAAGTGTTGAGAATTATCACTTGTGCTAAAACACTAAAGGCAAAGTTTTATAATGGCCATATCGAATAAACAAATTCTATTCTGACAACAACGGGAGAGATCAAGCAATCAAGACAATGTCACACCATCATTAAAAGGTAGTTTTAAGTGTTTCAGAATTTAAAAAACCTTTTTGGTCGGGCTTTCACTATTGACTCTATTTTCTATGGGGTGCCATTTGTAAAGTGTCTCACGATGAATATAATAGCAACATTCTGTCAGATTTAGCTCCAAACAAAAACTGGTATAAATTTATAAAAATAATAAATAATAAATTTAATAATACATTTTTGATAGTTAGTTTTTTTTGCACATTTACATCAATATTTGTCAACTTAAATAGTTAAATCCAAATATTGTTTTACCTAAATGTTAAATATATATGTAAATGTTAACTATATATCTATACATCCATCCATCCATTTTCTGTACCGCTTATCCTCATTAGGGTCGCGGGCGTACTGGACCCTATCCCAGCTATCTTCGGGCAGGAGGCGGGGTACACCCTGAACTGGTCGCCAGCCAATCGCAGGGCACATAGAAACAAACAATCATTCACGCTCACATTCACGCCTACGGGCAATTTAGAGTCTCCAAGCAACCTACCACGCATGTTTTTGGGACGTGGGAGGAAATCGGAGTGCCCGGAGAAAACCCACGCAGGCACGTGGAGAACATGCAAACTCCACACAAGCAGGACCTGGATTTGAACCCCCGGTCCTCTTACACTGTGCCGTTATATCTATACATCTAAATATAAATATTGAATCTAAATGTTAAATATATATCAAAATGCTGAATATATATATCTAAATCGTTTTGGTGGAACTAAATAGTTAATATGCAAATCCAAAAAGAGAACTGGAGGTACCAAAATAAAAGCTCTTGGTCAGTGTGTTTGTAGTGTCAAATAACATTAAAACCACCATATCCAGGCAAATGGACTCTTGGCGGCCTACAAAAATTGCCCCAAGAGCACAGTGACAACTCATCCAGGAGGTCACAGAGGAACCCAGGACAACGTCTAAAGAATTGTCTCTCTTGCCTCAGTTAAGGGCAGTGTTCATGACGCAACAATAAGGAAGAGACTGGTCAAAAATGGTATCCATGGCAGAGTTCCAAGGCGAACATGACTGCTGACCAAAAAGAACATCAAGGCTCCTCTTACTTTTGGAAAAAAACAAAACAAAAAATCCATATGATTCCCAAGGGTTTCGGGAGAATATTGTATGGACTGACAAATATTTTTGAAGTCGTATATCTCATTACATCTGGCATAAATGTAACACAGCATTTCACAAAAGGAACATTATACCAAGAGTCAAACATGGTGGTGGTAGTGTGATGGTCTAGGGCTTCTTGTTACTTCAGGAACTGGACAACTCGCTGTAATTGATGGAACCGTGATTTCTGCTCTTCACCATTACCTTAAAAAAGGTGATTCATGCTTGAAAACTCTCCCCTGCTCCTGAATTCAAACAATTCCGCAAGGAAGAGTAGGTAACAATATCTCCACAGAGATGTGAAAGACTCAGTGCCACTTATAGAAAACACAACATTTCAGTTGTTCCTGCTGAGGATGGCCCAACCAGTTATTAGGTTTAGGGGGGCATTACTTTTTCCCACAGGGCCAGGTAGTTATGTTTTTTTTTCATAATACTTAAAATCACAATTTAAAAACTGCATTTTATTTTTACTTGATTTATCCTTTTATGATATTTACATTTGCTTGATGATCGTAACATTAAAATGGTATAACTATGCAAAAAAAAGTAAGAATTTCAGAAGAGGGCACTTAGTTTTTCACGGCAGTATATTTAGGAGTAACATTTAATATTTGCATTAAACTATTTAAATTGGCAACAATTAGTGGTATGGTTGTTGACTGGTTAACATGGCCGCCTCACAGTTCAGAGATCGTGGGTTCAAATTCAGGCTCCGGCCTTCCATTGTGGAGTTTGCATGTTATCCCTGTGCCCATTTTCTTTAGGCCCTCTGGTTTCTTCACATATTCCAAAAACATGCATGGTAGGTGAATTGAAGATTCTACACTATCCCTAGGTGTTAATGTGAGTGTGAATTGTTGGTTTTCTATATCCTGGCAAGCAGTTCAGCGTGTACCAAGCCTCTGGCCCGTCAGCTGGGATAGACGCCAGCACACCCACAACCCTAGTGAGGATAAGCGGTACAGAAAATGGATGGATAGATGGGAAGTTGACAAACACTGTTTTAAATGTACCGAAAAGTGACTGTCAAAAAATTCACACCATTTTTTTTAAACACCATTTGAAGCTAAATATCAAAAAAAATTCCTGTTTTTCTTTTCAGCATGAGCCGCTTTACAAACGGCACCCAATAAGTTTTGGGCCTTTTTGAAGCAGTTCTTTATGCAGTGGCACATATTCACACAGTATTTAAAGATGTACAACCCCAATGCCAATGAAGTTGGGACGTGTTAAACATAAATAAAAACAGAATACAATGATTTGGAAATCACGTTCAACTTATATTTAATTGAATACACTACAAAGACAAGATATTTAATGTTCAAACTGATAAACGTGATTGTTTTTAGCAAATAATCATTAACTTAGAATTTTATGTCTGCAACATGTTGCAAACAAGCTGGGACAGGTGGCAAAAAAGACAGAAAGTTGAGGAATGCTAATCAAACACCTGTTTTGAACATCCCACAAGTGAACAGGCTAATTGGGAACAGGTGGGTGCCATGATTGGGTATAAAAGGAGCTTCCCTGAATTGTTCAGTCATTCACAAGCAAAGATGGGGCGAGGTGCACCGCTGTGTGAACAAGTGCGTGAGAAAATAGTCGAACAGTTTAAGGACAATGTTCCTCAATGTACAATTGCTAAGGAATTTAGGGATTTCATCATCTACGGTACATAATATCATCAAAAGGTTCAGAGAATCTGGAGAAATCACTGCATGTAAGCGGCAAGGCCGAAAACCAACATTGAATGCCCGTGACCTTCGATTCCCTCAGGCGGCACTGCATCAAAAACCGACATCAATGTGTAAAGGATATCACCGCATGGGCTCAGGTACACTTCAGAAAACCAATGTCAGCAAATACAAATCGGTGCTACATCCGTAAGTGCAATTTAAAACTTTACTATGCAAAGCAAAAGCCATTTATCAACAACACCCAGAAACACCGCCGGCTTCTCTCATCTAAGATGGACTGATCCAAAGTGGAAAACTGTTCTGTCGTCTGACGAGTCCACATTTCAAATTGTTTTTGGAAATTATGGACGTCGTGTCCTCTGGGCCAAAGAGGAAAAGAACCATCCGGACTGTTATGGACGCAAAGTTCAAAAGCCAGCATCTGTGATGGTATGGGGCTGTGTTAGTGCCAGTGGCATAGGTAACTTACACATCTGTGAAAGCACCATTAATGCTGAAAGGTTTTGAGAAACATATGCTGCCATCTCGTCTTTTTAATGGACGCCCCTGTTTATTTTTATTTCAGCAAGACAATGCCAAACCACATTCTGCACGTGTTACAACAGCGTGGCTTCGTGGTAAAAGAGTGCCGGTACTAGACTGGCCTGCCTGCAGTCCAGACCTGTCTCCCATTGAAAATGTGTGGCGCATTATGAAGCGTAAAATACGACAACGGAGACCCCGGACTGTTGAACAGTTGAAGCTGTACATCAAGCAAGAATGGGAAAGAATTCCACCTACAAAGCTTCAACAATTAGTGTCCTCAGTTCCCAAACGTTTATTGAATGTTGTTGAAAGAAAAGGTGATGTAACACAGTGGTAAACATGACCCTGTACCATCTTTTTTGGAACGTGTTGCAGCCATAAAATTCTAAGTGAATGATTATTTGCTAAAAACAATGAAGTTGATCAGTTTGAACATTAAATATCTTGTCTTTGTAGGGTATTCAATTAAATATAGGTTGAACATGATTTGCAAATCATTGTATTCTGTTTTTATTTATGTTTAACACAATGTCCCAACTTCATTGGAATTGGGGTTGTAATAAATTCAACTTTCATTAAAGGTCACATGGCTTGGCTACTTGAAATGTCATGAATTAGTCTTCTACACTGCAGTGAAATTAACTAACTGAAAGCACTGACTGTTTGGAAGGCACAAAAAACACATTCAACAATATAAAATGCTGTTCTCTACATGTGACTCGAGTTGAGTTGTATTGACACTAGGCTGCAGTTTAAATGGAACCGGGTATTCATACATACCACATCCCACCAACAAAATAGTCACTGCCTCTGGGCATTCAACCTGGTGCATTCTTTGTTCTTGAATCTAGACATTTTTGGGCAGAAAACTAAACATTTAACAGCTGTCCTGTGTGATGCCATGTGAGGTTCAGATGTTAACAAATCTTGTGTTACTTCATCTTAAGCTGGGTACACACATACCAATAATCATGCAAAATATGTGGCCGAGTCAGCAAAGGCACGATAATCAGATGTCTCTAAAAGATTATCCTGACTGATTAACCAGTCATGTGGGCCGTGTTATGATGGATTTTTCGTCCCTTTTTTGAAAATAGGTCGTAAATGCTAAACATTGTCAATATTTACGATCATACATTTTCACGTGAATGATCAACACCGAGGCTGATCCACGGAGCACACATCTTTCACATTTTAAAAATCTATTAATATGGTCAAATATGTATTAATATGTATCCGTCTTAACGTGCATGTATTTGGAATGTGGGGTGGGTTGAGAATCTGGGGTAAACCCATGCAACCACTGCGAGAGGATGCAAATGCCACCAGAAAGATCCAGACAGTGACAAACAACAACAACAACATATACATATAAATATATATATATATATATGTTAATTCATGGCAGCACAGTGGTTTAAGTAGGTAGTACGTCTGCCTCACAATCGAGAGGTATCAAGTTTGAATCTTGGCTCAGTTCTCCTGTTCTCGTGGGTTTTCTCCAGGTATACTCTAGCATCTTCCCACATCCCAAAAACATGCACGTTAGGTTAGTAACTGCAGACTCTAAATGAATGTGAGTGTGAAAGGTTATTTATATGTGCCCTGCAATGGCTGACCCTAACCCTAACCCAGTATACGGTGTTCCCTGCCTCTTCCAGTCAACTGGGATAGGCTCTAGCTCACCCACAACCCTCATGAGGTCAAGTAGTATAGAAAATACATTGATGGATTTTTATCCACTATAAATCAGATTTTATGGTAATTTGGCCTGCTGGGTTAAACCCTGAAAATAAAGAGCCCCTTAAGGTCCATCTCTGGCAACATTAAATGGATAAGGCTGATAGACTTGACCGTTTAAAATTATTCAACACAAACTCTAATTTCCCAGAATTTTCTACTGATAAAACATTGTATCTGCTCCCTATCTACCCTCCACAATTGTACCTCAGAAACTGCCCTTTGTCCCAGTGTAACCTCCTCTCCAGTACCTTCACTCCATCCTGTCGCTGCCATCACCGTTGATCTGCACAACACAGTCCTTGTCCAAAGGATCCTTAGAGTGCATAGTGTCAAAGTGATGGTTGCTCACCACATACCTTCCGCAGGCATCCATCCCCAAGGCGGGTACAAAGCAACGGTCAAACTGGATCTCCTGGCGCAGGTAGGAGGTCCTCTTCTGGCAGGTGTCACCTGTTCCCTCCTGTGAGGCTGACAGGAACACCACCAGCTCAAAGGGCCTGGACGTGCCTTCACGCAGGGCGGGGTAGAGGGGGCTACGGCGGTCCAGGGGATGGTAAAAGGTGATTGGGAAGACGAAGAAGGGGCAGGGATGTTGGCCCAGATGATCCACATAGAAGTCCAGAGAGGTTTGGTGCAAGGGTTGGCCTTCATGCTCCTCATAGAGCACAGCACTCACTTTCACATCGACCAGAGGGCGCCGTAGCAGGTTCGTGGCTCGTAACATGAGACAAGTTTGGCCCTGGTGCAGGCCCACCACGCCTAAGTGGCTGAACTGGATGGCTCCGGCTCGCTTCTGAGGTCTTGAGATCTTGGCCACAAATGCACCTGGTAGACAAGTGAGAACCAGCAAATTACGTTCCTTATGACACCTCTGTTTTAGTGACACCCAGTGGTGGCTTGTCAATAGAGGGCACTAGGGCGCCGCTCCACCGCTGCGAAGTCCATTAGAAAAGGACAAAAGTTAAATCATGAAAATCATTTATTTTGTCTAATTTATCTTAGTATCTATTTTTATATGAGAAAGACGACTGGTACACAGTTAATTATAAGTAAAATTGATTCGTTTATATCTGTTGTCTCATTTTATAAGACGACTTCTGGTTTTGGGCGCCAGACTCTTTACCCATTGACTCTCATTAAGATTTTGACATGCGCAGTCAATCCTTGTGCAATACAAAAGATATTGCCAAGGCAGGGCGTAGAATTTCACTGTTACCTCTCTCAGCCTCCATATTTGGAGCCCTGTCAACTTACACCATTTCTGCTCCGGCGTTTGCCGATCGTACATCTTTAATGAGTAAAAATATCATTATCTCCTTATGTATTGCCCCAGAGAAGGTTATCTTGAATAACTGGATTGCTGTAAAGACACCAACTTTGAAATAATTGATCCCCGAAGCAATAAAAATTATTAAATTGATAAAGTTACCTTTAGACGGGAAAATAATTAGCAGTATCGGGGAATAACTAATTATATTTAACAAGATTATGTAATGGAATTACAAAATTTATGTAATCGTAATCCATTACATTACTGGTAGAAAATGTGTAATGAAATTACAGTTGTTTTTGGAAATTTCAATTTTAGTTGCATATGAAAAATTTAAAAGAAAAGGAAAAAAAAAAAATCTCTGTTTTTTATTTCATTTAATTTCCTCTTTCGAAAGCCGACACTTGTGATTGGCTATTTTTGGTCATGTGCCATTCTGCTACAAATATGACCCTGAAGTGCCGCCTTGTGGTACAATCTATTAGTTTGTCTGACATTTTCAAAAGTTACACACATCAAAGAACATTGACTTTTAAAAAGTTTCAATGTTATAATTTGGGATTTTTTTTTATGGAACATTCTGTCTTGTCATATGAAGCAATATTTAATTAAAATAAATTATATAAATTGTGCACATTTGTCATAAGGCCAACATGGTATGGTATGGTATACTGAATGCATATAACGCGACAAACACATTTTTTATTCAGTATTTACATTTCATCATGTTTTGTTTATTATTTGTGTAAAGAACAAATATGTGGTGCATATCAAAATAATGATCTCTGGTTTAATCCACTTTTTCAGAGGCAACATCCAAGGGTACTGTTGATGCATTCATTCAAAATGAGGTAAAAGTAATGAAAATGTCATCGAATGTAATTAGTTATATTACTTTGAGAAAGTAATTGAAATACTTACACTACTATTACATTTTCAACAGGGTAACTTGTAATTGCAACAAACTACATTTCCAAAGTAATCTTCCCCACAGTGTGCTGAAAAATGGACACCACTGGTAAAGTACTTGATGACACTATAATACTCATTTACATGTTTCCAGTTTTCTTGGCATAAGGGATTTATGTTTGTCTAAATTCTACGACAGTGTTTCAAAGAATGTTACCTGTGTTGTACAATGAATATACTGTAAATGTAAAATGTTACTAACTATTTTGAGGGGTGCTTCTGGGTAGAGGTTTTGTTTTGGAATTGTGGTGTGCTTCGAGCAGGGGATAAGGTGACTAGCTCGTTGAGTGTTAATTATATTTTTGTTCTTGGGCTTGTATCTTGTGAGTCAACAAGAAAATAAAAATTAAAAAAGAAAAACAAGACTCCAATCACCATACGTAGCATCACTTGTTATCAAAGTCAAGCATGATGTTTCTGCCATTCAATTTAAGACTGGGGTTTATCGGTTTTACTATTAATAGTTATAAGAGTTAACACTATCACATCTTGTATGATAGTGATGATGTTATTTAAAATAGATAACAGCGGGAAAAGTGTGCATGTGGAACCCTTTCACCATGAAAAGTATGGATGTTGAAACATCCCCACAGGTGCGCGAAGCCCCTAAGGAGAGGTAAAGTAGAGATTGTAAAGGGGGGGGGGGGGGGGAATATTAAAATGTGTATATGTGTTTTATGTGTAAAATGTGTTTTATGTGTATACACAACGTCAGCCATGTTCAATTACCCATCCTGGAGCCAAAGAAACATGTACTTTTGTTAATTTGTTATTGGGAACTTGGCTTCCATTTGATTCCATATGTGTCTCAAGCTAATCCAGACCTGAATGTTGGTGAAAAGAAGAGTTGAGGAAACATGTGTACCTGTGATGAATGCCTCCAGCATGAGCCCCAGAAGCATCTGCACAGCCAGCAGTGCTATGGCACTCGGACAGTCTCCACTGGGGAACATGGTGCCATAGCCGATGGTGAGCTGTGTCTCGAGGGAAAAGGAGAAGGCGGCGGTGAAGCTGGTAATGTGCTTCACACAAACCACATGGCCCTCTGGGGGGGCGTCATGATCCAGCACATCTAGGTCTCCATTGATGTGAGCCAGCAAGTACCAAAGACAAGCAAACAGCAGCCAGTGAGCCACAAAGGATGCACAGAAGGCCAACAGGACCCATCTCCAGCGCAGACCAACTAACTGTCCCCACATGTCATGCAGGGCTAACAGCCAAGCCCGGCTCGATGCTGCGAGCCATGAGCCAGAGGGACAAAGCGGGGGACGAAGGGTGCAGTGTCCGTCTTTGGTGACCAGACGCTGCCGCTTTGGTGACGATAGAAGAGGGGAGGAGGATGCCTTGCCATCCAGAACACCGCTATTGGATTTGGTTGTCATCTTTACAGATCCTGGAATATAATAAATAATAGAATTAGAATAGAATTTGTATTTCGTTAGTAATAAAAGCTCAAATTAAAAGTTAATCAGAAATGGTACCACGGTATATTAACAATGCAACCAGAGGATGTCCTCTGTGCTCATTTGGAAAAAATATAAATACAGTACAGCAATTTTAAAAAAGCCACCACATGAGCTCGGATATTATTTGTATGATTGGCAAGCTTGGTACCGTTGTGGATCTCATTTTGCTTACTGTACTAGTTCACATTTCTATTAACTTCTACCCAAGTGACATAATAGCCTATATCCATCTATTCTCTGTACCGCTTATCCTTCATACAGGGGTGCACATATGTGGTGCACTCTATCTTGCTGTTCAGCAGCTACGACTGTCCGTCAAAATATGTCTTGAGATGAAACCGGAAAGTGGTGCAAAAAAAAAAAGATTGGGGACCGCTGCCCGAGAGAACTGCACCAAATCAATTGATCGCTCGGTCCCATACTGCAAGTCAGGGGCAGTGCGAGCTTGAATGGCGCCCTATGTGAGACCCCTCAATGGCACCTACCCGCCCCTCACCCTATCATCGTCCTCATCATCATCATTGCTAATGGCAGTGTGGGCTGGCACAACCACGATCCTCCCCTTTTGTCATAAATTAGAAATAAATAACAGGAACATTTCCTCATTGGATTATAAAATAAATATCTATCTCCAATTACATGTATATACAGAATGCAAAGTATGAAATAATATACAATGTGTCGAAATGAGTCTATTGCTACAGGTACGGTATGCATCGTTTGTATGTACAGGTTTGCTTACAAGCTGTGAACTGGCTCTGACTAAGAATAATATGTAACCCACATGCAAAAAGTCATAAAAGGATAAAAAAAAAAAAAAAAAACAGTTATAAGGTCCTTAAAGAAAAACATTTTTTATTCCTTTTTGTTCAGAAAAAAAGTAAGTATGTCTACAAACGGACATAAGTACATCCAGTGAGAACGGTGGGTCATGAAAAAAATCAGCACCAAGCAAGATCCACTGCTGCTCATTTGAGAACCAGTCCAAAATTATCTGCACCCCTGCCTTTATATTTTTTTTTAACCAAGGCATTTATTTCTGTTAGCACAATCAACATATTCAATAATTAACCTATTAACAAAAGAGGTGTAGGGCAGCATATGTGCAAATCAGTGAGGGACACTCCAATTCTCACAAGGTCTCAGCTAAATGGCCATCAGATATCAACAGTGTTGTACCTGAATGAGTTCAATGAACTGAGTTTGAGACCATATCAAATGTGTATTCGAGCTGGCCCGCCAGTATATAGTGCATGCACCGCTAAGAGAGATCCTAGAATGCTTTGCTACTGTGTTGGCGTGTCAGTCAAGCACCCCTTCCTTTTTGGTGGTAGTTATTAGCAACCATGCTACCGTCTCCTCAGCCAAATTGACACCTCCCCTTCCCAAAATTGGCCAAATGAAAGATGGAAAACGGGAGCTTTCAAGACAGGTGGGAGGCAGATTATTTGATCACGAAAGTAAAGGACGTCTAGACCTGTTTGTCTTGTGTGCGGAGCCGATGTGGCTCGCTTGAATGAATGTTTTTGTAATGCTCTTGTTGTACTCCAAGGCAGCTACTGTTAATAGCTGTAAGATTAGATTTTCATTGAAGGACATTTTTATTTTTTGGGAGGTTGTTTTGTTGTTGGCCTGAGAGAAAAAAGATTTTCCTCAAAAAGAAAGTCTAAAGGCTATTTATAGAGACTAAATAATTAATTTTATTTATTTAAATAAGAAACAAATACAGCTGTTTTTTTCTCCGAAATTTTATTTCTCATGTGTTTATGATATTAAAGTTAAGTTTTTTTCCAGATTCAGTGTTTAAGCAAAACTCAAGTTTGTTTTTATTTGCTTTGAGTTAGTTTAAAAAAAAATTGAGTTCCACATCCCTGTGCTAACCAGTGTGCTACGGGGCCGCCGTTTCATAATATAGATAATTATAATGTTTCCAGAATTTTCTTTCATGTACATGTAATAATTTGTGTATGTGTTTCCTCGTAGATTAGTCGCAGTGTGTACATGAACTCTGACAGCCAAATGTATGTGTGACAGGCAGAGAGTTGGAGTCGTGTCCTCTCCAGAGTTTCTATTTCTATGTCAATATTGTTGCCAGGTGATTAGAGCAGTTCCCAGCTGGAAATCGGTCTGAGGAACACAGCGACATGCAGAGTAGGAATGTGTCTTTCATCTGCAGGGAGCTCGAAACTTGCCACACTGCATGGCTCTACACTGATCTTGTTAGCCAACTCTTACTCACATTTAATGCTTTTTTTTTTACACGGTTTTCAATTGCTCTTTGATGATTTGCTTTTGCACAGAGCATTGAATATCTTTTTTACGACAACAGAATGAAAAGGTCTAGGCATTATAGGGAAGCACAAAATCATCAATCTTATGGTATGGTCCAGGGATGTCAAACTCGTACTGTAGTTCAGAGGTCACATACAGCCTAATTTGAAGTCATGTGGGCCGGACCAGTAAAATCATAGCATAATTAATATAAATAACAACGAGTTGTTTTATTGCAAAGCAATACAAGTAAATGAGGAACCGCTTTACATTTAATGAACTATCATTAAGGACCCCCCTGTGTCCCCCAGCCCAGTGGTAATAGCTCGCTCTCTCTGGGGGGGATGGGTGAATTTATTGATTGTAATCCTAGAGAACTATGTAAACATTTTAAACACATGGGGAAAAAAGGGGACCAAAACAGAAGAAAGAAAGAGGTAAAGACACAGGAAAGAGATGAAGCATCAGTTGTACTGCCTTGGTCATTTAGCACAGGGTGTCAAACTACGGCCCACGGGAGGTGCAATCCGGCCTGCAGGATGAATTTGAAAGTTAAAAAATCCAAAAGAAATTGTGGCGGTGGGGACTAAGTACATTTATGAGAATTATCATGCTCCTCTAAGAAATCCTATGCTAATAATTCCTAGGTCTTCATAAATTGGTTCAATTTTAAAGTGGAATACTAGATTTTTCAGTTCAGAATACTTCTGATTTAAAGTTGTGTGCTTTTAAATACAATCCCTGTGATCAGTTATTATGATCACATTGTAGACGACAAACTGAAGCAAAATATTCTCAAGAAATCTGAAGTTGTTTTGTAAAATAATAATGAAAAAAATCCTAATGTAAAAAAACATTTATTATTATATCATGTATGGTAATATTTTAGTGGTTTGGCTGTGTAGCTGTTATTATTCCTTCTTTTTTTGCGAGAGTTGTCTTTTCACTGCCGCTTTTCCCGCCTGGCCCGTGGATTTGAACAGGCAATATGAAAATTCTACGATTTTAATTATGAAACCATGGACGTTATTGGATTAAAAAAGAAAATCAACAAAAACCACCGTCAGAGAACTTAAATGCAAAAGAATTGTATGTAGGTATTTATTATTATTTTTTTTTTACTATTCACATGCATGTGATGCTTAGCCTCTCCACGGAACCACAATGTCTTTTATGTGCTGTAGCAGATGTTAAAATGACAGGGTGACAAGGACAGGGTCGATCAACAGTCTCTTTAATGCACATAGGATAGGTCACTGTCGACCATAATCACAGCAAAATAAAATGTTGCTGTCTGCTCAACCTTCTGCTCTCCCCCACATACAAAAGCTCCCTCTTTATCACTTTGCGCCTGCCCCCTTGGTTTTCTCTTCCAATCACAAGTTGAGACTTCGCCTACAGAATACATTCACGGCCTCACAGTCTGTCACAACTGTCCCCTAAAAAAGCGACCTTAGCAACATTCAGAGCATAGCTAACACATGCTAGCATTGTTTTCTTTTCTTTTCCGATATATATTTTAAAGGAGACACAAGGGGGGAAACAATTTGATTTGCTTGTATCAAATATTTGTGTTTCTGGTGTGTTTACCCACCAATTAAGTGTGAAATTACATGTTTTGTGAGTTGCCTCTTACCTAAATGTCATATTTATGACTGGTGATACACTAGTTTACAAGTGTAATTGACTAAACAGCTCTGGCTCTGCCCCTTGTGTAATGTTATGTAACACAAAGGGGGAATGGGGTTGGCACAGCCCGGCAGTATAGGGGGGCAGGGTGAGCAGGTGGCTCATTTGCATGAGACCAGAAAAATAGTATTGTATAAACTCCAATTCCAATGAAGTTGGGATGTTATGTAACACGTAAAGAAAAACAGAATACAATGTTTTGCAAATGCTTTTTAACCTGTTTTCACACTACGAAGACCTTTAATGTTCAAACTGATGAACGTTATTGTTTTTTGTTCTTGTTGCAAATATTCTCTTATTTTGAATTTGATGCCTGCAACACGTTCCAAAAAGCTGGTACAAGGGCAACAAAAGAAGAAGAGTGCTTAAAACCACCTGTTTGGAACATTCCACAGGTGAATGGGTTAATTGGAAACAGGAGAGTGTCATGTTGGGTCTAAAATGAGCATCCCCCGAAAGGCTCAGTTGTTCACAAGCACAGATGGAGCTAGGTTCACCACTTTGTGAGCAATTGTGTGAGCAAATAGTCCAACAGTTTAAGAACAACATTGCTCAACATACGATTGCAAGAAATGTAGGGATTTTGTCATCTACATTCCGTAATATCATCAAAAGATTCAGAGAATCTGGAGAAATGAACGTAAGCATCAAGGCTGAAAACCAACATTGAATGCCCGTGACCTTCGATCCCTCAGGCGGCACTGCATTTAAAAAACGGCTTAATTGTGTAACGGATATTGCCACGTGGGCACAGGAGCACTTCAGAAAACCATTGTGAGTTAACACAATTCGTCGCTACATCTACAAATACAAGTTAAAACTCTCCCATGTAAAGTGAGCCAAAGCCTTATATCAACAACACCCAGAAACACCGCCGGCTTCTCTGGGCCTGAGCTCATCTATAATGGACTGACGCAAAGTGGAAAAGGGTGTTGTGGTCTTACAAGTCCACATTTCTAATTGTTTTTGGAAATCATGGACATCGTGTCTGCTGGGCCAAAGAGGAAAAGGACCATGTGGATTGTTATTGCCGCAAAGTTCAAAAGCCAGCATCTGTGATGGTATGGACTTGTGCTGGTGCCTATGCCATGGGTAACTTGCACATCTGTGAAGGCATCATGACTGCTGAAAGCTACATTAAGGTTTTGGAGCAAAATATGCTGCCGTCCAAGCGATGTCTTTTTCAGGGACGTCCCTGCTTATTTCAGCAAGACAATGCCGAGGCACATATTGCACGTGTTACAACAGTGTGGCTTAATAAAAGAGTGCGAGTACTAGACTGACCAGCCAGCAGTCCATACCTGTCTCCCATTGAAAAAATTTGCAGCCACATTATGATACATCAAGCAATAATTGTATTGCAGTTTTATATTTTATATCTTAGTGGAATAGGTACATACAGAAGGTGGCCAGGCGCAGGTGTACCATGCGCTGTTAGACATGTCTGTAAATTATAGTTATTTACCACATACCGTACAGTAAAATACTTAAAATTGATACTACAGTAATAGAGTAAGTTTCCACTGCGTCGTGAGATTTTGGTTGACATCACACAGAGAGTTACTGTATATATTTATTTTAAACTATTGAGGATAACCGGTACAGAAAATGGATGGATGGATGGATTTTAATTACTGCAAAACAAAAAAACTTGCTGCAAAATTACAGTAACATACAATATCAATTAGAAATTTCACTCAAGCAGGATTGAATGCAGACTTGAACACATTTAGTAAAGTACTATATCAAGATTTGTATTGTGAAATCACCGGTTTACTGTGTTATTTCAAAATAAAATATTAATTTAGGCAATTGTCTGTGATAGCACAAATAAATTTGTGGAGGTGCCAAATGCTAGGCTATGTTTACAATAATCAGCAGAATTGTGAAGCCGCGTTGTTCCACGCACGCATTGCGCCATGCAATAATGAACAGTTGCCGTAATAAATACGTTAATGCTTAATGTTCATGAACGACAAGGATTAACAGGAATCATGTGTGTTTATTTTACCCGGAGTTCGTTGAATGTGTGTCTTATTTAACTCTCGCATTCCATTTATGTTGCACTTTGTTTTCATTCAACTCTGACTATGGATTGTGTGCGATAGTGTGACAACCCTGTCAATTCTGCTGTATGCAAGGTGAAGCTAAGTTAAGCGTTACCTGGTGATTTATCAGATGGATTAGATACAAGTGTGGACGTCCTTGTGATTGTTCAATTTGACCTACTTCTTCTGCAAGCCCAAAGAGCTCCTGTTTGTGACTGATCAGCACTACAATAAATATACATATTTCTTTTTTTTTTTTTTTTCAGAACGTCTCTCAAAGACGTAACATGCCTGCCAGAACTCAAGCAGAAGCGATCGAAGAACTTTTATTTTCCAAGACATCTTGAGACAACGATAAGTGACGCTTCATTATCAGCGAAAATGAATGTTCAAACCATTATTGTTGCCATTTAAATTAAGCAAGTAGCCGACTATTATAACTGTTTATCGCCATAGTAAGCCACTTTGGCTAGTGCTATCCGCTTAAGTTTCATGATATGAAACATAATGTACAGTATTTCATGGTATTATTCTCTTTTCAGTGAGAATGCCGTGTTGTTGGCCCTGTTTAACTTTATTTTCTAGTTATTCGAATGTTTTTCTATATGTAATAATCACAACAGTCATTTGTCATCCAAACCTCAGACGTGTTTCTGTAGTTTAGCGTTGTTTTTGGTTGAAGCGAAAATGTCCTCAGAAACCAACTTTTTCCACATTGAAATCAATGAGCAGACTTCGGAATTCATGAAGTTTTACCAAACGTGAAAATACAATGGTCACGTTATTATTTTCTTTACTGTTTGTGGATGCATCGCTCAATCATTCAGGGGAATGTCGCCCACTTCCCCCAAATTCAAACCTGCTTGTCTCCCTAAATTTCTCCAGCACCTGGAAGTGCACACAAAAAATGCCATTATGTTTAAAGGTAATGCATATTTGTGTACTTCTAGCTGAAATGCATCTCTCTTTACACGTTCACACATCATATTTGTGTGTGGATTTAGTTTCTGCGAGTGATTGGCATTTACTCTCTTCATATTTTTGCTTTATTTCATCCTAGACAAAAGAATATGCAGGTATCCTGGAGAAATTCTGGCCATTATCATTGCCCACTGTGTGATAAAACAATTTTGCAATGGAGGAACACCTCAAGGGTTGCCAAGAGGCTACATCAATACCAAGACCCTCCCCTATGGTTCCACAAAGTACAGTCTTAATTTCTTCAGCAGAGACTGCCCCTCCCCCTCCACAAGATGCAACTGCAATGATCTACTCTACTCTTTCTGCTTGTACAGACACTGAAATGCCAGCTTCCTCCCCTACGCCAATGGATTTCCCCATTCCCAATACCTCATCTTTAGCAGCACAACAATCTCCACCAGTTATGGTGTTGACTGGACTGTTTCTGTTGCCCGGGAAAATAGAAGTGCTAAATACAGCAAGTTAAATGTCTACACTGTGGGCTGAGCTTCAATAAGAAAAACATGGCCAAACACACCCTGCGGAGACATGATCAGAAAAGAGAGGACATAACAGCCCACAATCATTGAAAAGGTGTCTGTGTACCAAACCAATGGTATATCTGCTGTCCAGAAAGTTCTTCAACTTCACAGTGCCCATTCATTTCCAAAAGAAAAGCTGAGGCCTTCTACCTCCCTCCCTTCTCTAACGACTTATGAATGGGGGGTATTGAGGACCCATCCTATTAATGGTTGGGGTCAACGATGTACTCAGTTCTCCCTTCATTTTCCATACTGCTTCTCCTCACTAGGGTCGCGGGCGGGCTGGAGCATATCCCTGCTATCTTCGGGCGAGAGGCGGGGTATACCCTGAACCGATCGCCAGGCAGTCGCAGGGCATATATAAGCAAACAACCATTCACACTCATATTTACACCTACGGGCAATTTAGAGTCTTCAATCAACCTACCACGCATGGTTTTGGGATGTGGGTGGAAACCGGAGTACCCGGAGAAAACCCACGCAGGCACGAGGAGAACATGCAAACTCCAAGTAGGCGAGGCCGGATTTGAACCTGTGTCCTCAGAACTATGAGGCAGACGTGCTAACCAGTCGTGCCAACGTGTCGCCCTCACTTTTCCCATACATATAAATCGCTGACCTGATACCAAGTTTTTTTTAGCTGCAGCCTAATATAAGATGACAGATGAAACATTGTCAATTCAAGAAAGAAGACCAGTGGCACTTAGATTCAACTCATCTGATAGCTGTGACCTGGAGGACTGGGAATTTACTTACAAACTGTACAGCATTGTGATTGGACTGGTATCATATTTTACAGTGTTGTCATTTTGTCTTATTTAAGTTAACCTGCTTGTTTAAAATAAGCTCTACATTGAATGTAGTAGTTCTAAATGCTGATCTTTTCTTTCGTTTCTTTTTTTTAAAGACTGATATGCCATTGTTGAGGAAATGATGGTGTATACTAATGGAACATTTCAACCTTAGCAGGTTGGTACTGGACAACTGTATAATTAGTTTGACTCAAGAAATTGCTAAATTTTCTTTGTTGTACCAAGTTGATATCTTTTGTTTGTTTGTTTTTTATTTAATCTCTTATTTAATTTATTTATTTAATTTTGTATTTTTATTTAATCTCTTATTTAATTAGTCACTCACTGGACAGAGGTAAGGTACCTGCACTGTTCAGGTTTAGGAAGCACCAGCTGGACAACCCTTCTGAGGCTGGTATTTAAAATATTTTTATTTTTGCAAGCCCTAGTCTTATACCAATGTTTCTTTCATCTCCAGATTTTTATGCACCACACCACTCGGGGGCACTGATACACGGGGTAGGGCCAATGACTGCCAGTCGTGGACCTGACAGTCATGGTAACAGGGGGGGAGGTGGGTTCTCACTTAACTTCATGGTGGTGCTCCTGAGGCCGGGCCCCCCGGACTGGATGACTGCTTGGCGTTGGGGTTCCCGTCTCATGACCCGCGGCTGCTCCCTGGGTTCCCCCCTTATCGTTCCCTTGTCGGGTGCCCCTATCCGCCCTCCTATCCAACAAACAAAGGACACCCTCCCACCCCCGGGCTGCTTGTCCTGCTTGCATCATCTTCTGTCCTTGTCCTGTTCTATCTTGTCTTGTCCTTCCCTCACATGGTTTACCACTACTGCCCCATGCAACACTCATATCTAATGTTTCATTGTTGTAGATATGTAATGATTTACTTTTCTCATCCTGTTTACAATTAGTGCTTTGTCTTTTGTCTTTGTTTCTCTTTCCCCTCTTGAAACTTTGTTCTGTTCGACTGATTGACTCTGATTCTCAATAAACATCAATTATAATACTAAGAAACCACAGCGGCAGCTTAAAAACGCCAATGTGACACAATAAAACTGTTCCAGCATAAAAGGGATACAGATCCTCCATTCTGCTTGACCTTACAGCCGATCAGGACAACAACAAAAAAAAAGATGATATACGTGGGTTATAAACATGATCACGTGACTCTCCCGTTCAACTCACTGTTTTACGGAATAAACTAACAGAGAAAAGGTAATGCAGCCTAATGGTTACAACTGAAAAAAAGTGCCTTTAATAAGCACGTTAATAAGCACCGTTAATACGCGTTTTCCAGATCTCAGTGCAACGTTACAAATTAGTGTGAGAGTGCATTCACTTCTATTTTGAAATTATTCCCACCACTTTTCGAGTCTGAGAGTGCATTGCTTTTATTTTGAAATCTATCCCACCACTTCCTGTCTTACAATGCATGTGGGGCTGGTAGTGCATGGCTGTACCCAGACCTAATTGAAAAATACAGCAACTCTCTGTTTATAGCATAGGTGTCAAACTCAATCTTTTCACGGGCCAAATTGTAGTTATAGTTTCCCTCAGAGGGCCGTTATGACTGTGAAACCCTATAAATGTACAAACGCCTCATCATATTATTACATATACAGTACACACATGTATATAGTTTTGAATACAATAGTCAACTGAAACAGTTTGTTCAACTATTGTTTTTAAAAAGGGTTTGGCAACAAAAATGCTCGCGATATCTCGACGTTATTACCGTAAAAGTGACTTTTCGTTTTTTGTGTGCAATTTTACAAATTTTATCATGAAACATGAAGTACACTGTTAGACTTTCCTGTAAATTCTTCCCTTGTTGTGTCTCGCCATTGTCGTCCACGCTGTTGACTGTCTCGCACACTATATCTTAGTGTTGTGTTCGTGATAACTTTTTTTTGTTTAAGCGATAACCTTTTTTGATTAGTTAAGCCCTTACAATGCCGCCTAAGCGCTGTGCCCCTGCGAAAGCTTCCTCCGGGGCGGCCAAGAGGAAGAAGATGATGACCAGCGAAAAAGTGAAACTTTTAGATATGATCAAAGAGGGCAGAAGTTATGCATCTGTGGCACGCCATTATGGCGTGAATGAATATACAGTGCGGTACATCAAGAAAGAGGAAGTAAACATCCGCAAAACTGCTTCAATAAGGAAGCGAAACGTGTCGTAACTCCGCGGAATAAGAGACGGGGTTATGTCCTTGTACAGGGGAATTTTGAAGCAAAAGAAAAAACAAAGACAACAACTATGCATCACCATGTTTCTCTCCAAGGTGAAACCCCAGCTCCACCATCAGCGCCTCCAGCAGAAGAGTCTCCGAGTGAACTTAAAGCCGCTACGAGTCAAGTGAGAGCCTCTCTTCCGCCACCAACGCAAGCCTCTTCGCCTCTCTCAGAAGGCAATTTTGATGAATGTTAATTACTGTATAAGGTTTTACTGTTGTAATCAACTGTTGTAAATGTGTACTGTTGTAATCTTTGTCTCAAATATGTAAAGTATAAATACTGTTTACATATTTTAAAAATTCTGGTACCCACATACACATACACAAAAATTCCTGGGGGGGGGGGGGGGGGGGGCAAATCCTACTTTGCGGTTCTTCACCTTTCGCGGGGGGTTCTGGTCCCCATTAACCACGAAAAACGAGGGATCACTGTATTTCTATTTTTATTTATTTTAAAATGGGACGGTGCATATTAATTAACATTTACATATATATATGCCATAGGCTTGTTTCCATCCACAGCACCATGGCAGGTTGATGTAACATTTTGAGTATAAACACAATAAAAATAGGGTAAGAAAATAGACATACACAATACAAGTACACGGATCAATCAGTGGTACGTGACCATGTCAGGGCTGCTGTCTCAGCACCCTGAGACCAGTCCATGTGTATGGGTGTGTCATGAGTGCTTTGCAGGTCTGGCATGTTGAAGTCTAGCAGCTGCCTCATCATCCTAAATTACTGCTGACTACTTTTCAGGCGCTGTGGCACACCAACTCGTCACCTGACTATCAACGCTCTATGCCGAGTTCATGCGCTAGCCACCTTATTCATGTTTTGCTTCCCGAAGACTTTGTGATTAGATCTCTAACCCGTTCTTGATCTTTGTCCCCAGTCGACCACCTACCTTTGCTCCCAGCAAACCTGCGTTCATCTCCTGCTTACTGACAACCCGGACTCCTACCCTGCCAGACTGCTCCTCTCTGGAACCCTACCAACCCCGTATATAGCCCTTGGAATACCTTTTGCCCACCAACAAAATTGCTTGCTTCCTACCAAGCGGTCACACAATAAACATTCATTCATGAAATGCCCTTCCTCTTCTCTCTGCATCTGGGTCCAACTCACAACCTGAGCTCTGACAGATCATCGGAGCTAGTGTACAAAGGAGAGAAGTGCTTACTGTAAAGTGATGGTGCTCGTAATGTAAAGTACTATTATTAGGTTGAAAAATATTGGTCTTGGACATATAGTGCAGCATGGTTGCATTACATTGTGGAGTGTGTCAGGCAGGGGATCCACAGAAATGAGCCTCCCCCTACTCGGTGTGGATAGTGAACACTAGGGGGTCCATTGTATTGACTGGCGTAATTACAGTGTGGCATAACTCTGTGCAGAGGTGGGTTAGACCCGGTGTTTATAATTTCATGGACCAGCGCACCCGGGCGCATCTGCTGCGCTGACGGCTCCGCGGGGAGATGATGTAAAGTTGGCTCGAGGGGGGATCACAGATCTGCACCCTGAAGTGGGCACTTGGAGACCACCCTCCCCTCAATAATAAAAATAATAATAATATCACATTCAATACATTTATTCCTACCATGATTCAGAGGGTTTGATGGCTGCTCTACACGTGGGTATTATGTGAACTTTTTATGAATGGAATACGCCTGACATAATGTATCCACCACAGAGCTCACGTATCTGTCTGCCAATGTGGCCCGATCCAATTCACCAAAATCGCATTAGACCAGCGGTCTACATTGTGCCAAAAGTTATATGTGGTCTGAGCAGGTATAAGTTGAGACCGACTTTAAGCCACCTGTCAGACGTGCCGGCCCGATCTCAAAGGACAAACCCTCCTTGCACTGGTAAATAGTAAATCGACTGCATTTATTTATATTGCTTTATCTACACCCTACGGTGCCCAAAGCGCTTTACAAAGCCTTCACAAAGCCTCACATTCACCTATTAACACACACATTCATACAACAATGGGCAGCTGTTGGCATGCGAGGCACTGTCAGGCTCACCGGGAGCAATTTGAGGTTGAATGTTTTCCCCAAGGACACTTCGACAACAGTCGGAGCCGGGATTCAAACCTTGGTCACGACCTGCTCTACCAACTGAGCCACAACCAGCCTGGCCCGGTACGCTTGGCGTAGACTGGTCTGTCAAATTGGCAAACACATGCAGGCTTGTGCTTGCAAGAAAATCAAGATAGTTAGATATTCAAGAGTCTGTGTCCTAGTCCGTGAAAAAAGCTATTTTTATTTTTAAATGTTCATAACTGAGCAAGTTGTAATTTGAAATGATGTTTCAATGATATGATTTTTTTGTTTTGTTTTTTTTTGTCCAAGGTTTTCAAGGCTCTTTTTGTACAGGGACTCCACAGGTTTAGGATTTGTTGCTTGAGTAAATGACCAGATAGTAATATAGTAGTCAATGTGTGGGAGAATCATTGAATGGAGGAAAGTTAGGGCAGGACCCACAGTCAGAGCAACTCTTGTTTGTTTGTACAAGTTATACAAGTTCAATTTGACAGTGTTGGAGGTTTTTTTTCGCCATCTGACACTTAAGACAGAGAGCAGAATCTAAAACAAACCCTACTTAAATCCATAAAACAATTTATAGCTCTTCTCCAGCTAAAAAGATGTCAAAATATCTTTGCTGTTTTTTATTTATTATTATTATTTTTTTAAAGAATGTCATACATAGTTTTCCTCATGTTCAGTAGTAGAGAGTTGCTTGACAAGCATACTGTACAGTATTTGACTTGTTGCTAGTGTGAGGCAGCTTCTTCAACATTTTTGGTTGTTGTAACAATTATTGGTCATCCACATTCATTCATTTATTCATTTTCTTTACGGCTTATCCTCACTAGGTTTGCGTGCGTGCTGGAGCCTATCCCAGCTATCTTCGGGCGATAAGCGGGGTACACCCTGAACTGGTCGCCAGCCAATCGCAGGGCACATATAGACAAATAACTATTTGAACTCACATTCACACCTACGGGCAATTTAGAGTCTTCAGTTAACCTACAAGGCATATTTTTGGTATGTGGGAGGAAACGGGAGTACCTGGAGAGAAACCACGCAAATATGGGGAGAACATGCAAATGCCACACTGCCGAGGCCGTGCCGCTGGTAATCCACATACATTTGAAAATTAATATCATAGCAAACGTTGAGCAGATCATTAACATACAAAGAGAATAAAATCGGTCCAAGGATGGAACCTTGTGGAACAAAAGCAGAAGAATGAGGATTTTGTGCCATTGACCTGCACACACTGCTTTCTGTTGAAAGATAGGATTTCTTACACTAAACAGCTTGAGTGGAGAAGTTAAAATGGGATAGTTTGTCGAATACAATTTGATCGTTAACAGAAACAAAAGCCTTTTTCAAATCTAGAAATACTACTACTACTATTACTACTACTAATAGTACCAATATACTACTATATATATATAATACGAATATTAATAAAATATTTTGATCTATAAAGCACATTTTTTTCCAGGAAAAGAGAAATGGTTGATTCAGTAGAGTGGTGGGCCCGGAATCCAAATTTCATAGCACACAGTGTGTTCTGGCATATTTTTAGATTGAAGAGTTGTTTGGCTATCCACTGATATCTTATTGTTTTCTTTTTATATAGTGGGCAGGATTATAACCGGTCTGTAATTATGCATTTAAGTTTTATGACCAGATTTAAATATTAGAATAACTGGGGCCACCTTTCTAGCTACAGGGAAAACTGAGTGCTTTATAGACAAGTTAACCAGGTAGGTAATTGACCATATAACAAATTATTTATAGTGGCTGGCAACCAGTTCAGGTTGTATCCCGCCTCCTGCCCGAAGTTAGCTGGGATAGGCTCCAGCACACGCGCGACCCGTGTGAGGATAAGCGGTTCAGAAAATAGATGCATGGATGGATGTTCAAAAAGTAAGTCAATTCCATAGTTATCTTGAGCGTTGGAGGTTTTAAAAGAGCAGATGGTATTTGCCACTTCTGCTTCAGAGATCTCTTTTATAGAGAATACAGTGTGTGCATGATCATGGCTGCGGTGGACATGGGCTATGGTAACATCTTCACTAGTGAGGGCTTTCGCAATCTAAAATCGAAACCCATCAAGGCATTGTTGCAAAATATTGCTGTACCTTGGAAACTGTTGGCATTGTAACATGGTATAAAAACTTCAACATGAACTTTCATGTTAAAGCCATGTGGACAGACATTTTGCCCCCACAGTATAACATTTTCGTTACCAAAACAGCCATCCATTTTATTTACGACTTGTCTTCATTAGCGTTGTGGGGGAGTGAGCCTATCCCAGCTGACTTTGAGCGAGAGCAGGGTACACCCTGTACTGGTCACCAGCCACCAATTTGGAGTCTGCATATTTTTGGAAGGTGAGGGGAATTATACGCTTTGCTCTTTTTAGAAATTTAATTAATCAGTGGCAACTGAAACACACATCAGAGTCCATGGTGCTAACAAAACTAAATGTATTTTTTATTTTATTTTTTTCTCAGTCACTGATGGTGTAGTGGTACACTCGCCTGACTTTGGTGTGGGCAGCGTGGGTTCAGTTCCCACTCAGTAACAGTGTGAATGTGCCCTGTGACTGACTGGTGACCAGTTCAGAGTGTAGTCCGCCTTTAGCCCAAAATCATATGGGATAGGCTCCAGCGTCCTGCAACCCTAACCAGGATAAGCGGTGTTGAAAATGGATGGATGGATGGATATTTTCTTATCAGAGTCCACTCTAAATCAATATACATGACATTTTTTATACATCTACAAAAATAAAGATAAAAAATAAATCATTTATTCAAACATCCGATGAAATAAACAGTGCTGTACCTTATGTAACATATGTCAGTAAAATACCATGAGGCTAGAGTCATACTTAAGACCTAGTAATGGTCGTGACACAAGACTGAGACCAGTCAGCCATTCCCCTCCCTTTCTACAACCCAAGTTTTTACAACTTTACAAAGAGAAATGTGACTGCCTAACTCACAATACTTTATGTCACATTCAGTCGACTGATTGAGCATGTATTAATTCGCATAGGCCCTTGTATGACCATGCATCTTCAATGCAGTAAAAACACCATTGTCAAAAATGAGTCATACAGAGTGTGAATGGCTCAATTTAATAAACAGTTCTGCTCTTTAAGGAATATGTATTATTGAACAAACAAGTCATATCTACCGAATAAAGTTATATATTGGTATTTATAAATTGCGGTTTGTTGAATGTGACAAACAAGTCACGTTAACTTTGTTTCCTCAAATTGAGTAAACTGATCACATCACAGCTCATTGTCCTGATATGAGAGTCTATTCTGTGGACTCACCTCAATCAGCAGTCAGGGTTACAGAGGGGCCCTCTGACCTTTTCACCAATGAGCTGGTCTGAGGTCTGCAAAGTGGAAAAAGTGGACAAAACCAATTGAAATGCTGCAAATGGTAGTTCCTTTTGGCAGGACAGGGTGTAAAATCCCTGTAAAATCCCTGTCCTGAGACAAACACTGTTCGTGTCACCGCTGAGAGTTTTTTCCCCCCCTTTTATGCTGCAGCTGTAGTGAGCGCGATGCTCTCTGCCCTGCTGATCTGCAACTTCCAGCTCCGGGCCGAGGATGATTCGATTGGTCACATTACTCTGCATGGAGCCTATTAGCGTTCCCGGAAGATAGACGACAGAGGGAGGGGGAAAAAGACCACCACCTTGTCACAGTTCATTCAAAAAGCAGCTTGTTGCTGCTTGGTGTCCCGCTGCTACTGCTGGGGAAAAAAAGAAAAAAAAGTTGGTGATGTGTCTGCATACAGCATATTTAAGTATTTATTACACACATAAACATGGAAATGTTCTGTCCCAATTTGTTTTCTGTCCTCAGATACAGTGCAGTTTTCCTAAACACACATACCTAAAGTAAGTTTAAAAAATAATAAATAAGAAACAATATCCATACAGTAATTTGAGTACAGTACAGTTCAACCTCCTAAATTAATAGTGACACAGTTACTCCATTGCTGCTTGACCCTAGAATAGTTAACGTATTAACCGAGGGGCTTCTTCGCTGGTGACAAAAGAATAGCAAAGACACATGACAGGAGGTAAAATGTGAACGATGGCTTTTGACCCTTGAGCAGCAGGAAATCAGTTTGTACATCACACTGTCCTGGATACGTAATTTACATCCATGATTATTTAACATGTGGTCTCATTACAAGTGAACTCTTCATTTTGCCATAACACTCAGACCAAGTCCTGGGACACGTCAAGATATTTGAGGTCTGAAATAGACCACACACACCCAAAACCACGAGCACCACTTTCAGTCCAGCACAGGCTGAATGACATCTTGAGGCCCACTTAAAACAATAAAGCAGCGTCTACAGCTGTGCAAGCAGCTCTGTGAGGCTACAGTTAGCCACGGTGGTGCAAATACAAACCAATGGCATCTTCATGAAGTTGATACTATATATTGACCATCCTGCAATTATGAATACAATCATTCAAATATCATCAGGTTTTATTATAGGTTAAGCCAGTGATTCTCAAACCTTTTATACTGAGTACCAGCTAAAAGAAATAGTCTTCCAAGTACCACCGTCATGACCAACATAAAAATACTGTAGCATATTAGGCCCAAGTGTTCGGCAAAAATGAGACAGGCTTTAATCCTAAAAAGTATATTTAACATTATTCTAAGTTACTATAATCGAGCGCAGTTTAAACATCAACACTTTGCTTGAATATAGAAAAATTTAAAAACAGCTGAAACAATGTTTCAATTACAATGTGTTAGTCGAGTTTATTTGTTTATTCCTTAGTCACAAAAGAGTCTCAAATGGCTTCACAGGCCCACAGGTGGCAATTCTTGATCACATGCCCAAATTGGGTAAGGAAAATCTCAAAACTTCATTTGGGGAAGAAGGAAACCTTGAGAAGGGACTGGAGATGGGGGATCTCCCTTCAAGGATCACCAGGCTGCAATGGATGTCGAATGGGCAAGATTTATCACATAGTATGGTGCTGTACAATGTTAATTAAAATGGTGTAAGATCCCATTTAAAGAGAAGAGGCGCCACAGGTAGTAGTAGAAAGTAGTTCTGCCTCAGTACCTGGCCCAGGTGGTCGGAGCAGAATCCTCCATAGCAACGACTCCGGGGAAGTGGTCCACCTCCGATCTCGTCCCATTTGGTCGGTGCAGAATTGATACAGCAACAGCCTCAGAATTGATCATCGTCACCTAGCCAACTCTCTGAGCAGGAGACGAGGGGGGAGGAAATAGGAAAAGCGGGAGTAAAACAGGCCTACTTGTACTAAATAAATAATAAATAAGTACCAAAAGTAAAAATAAGTCTTAAGTCTGGATATAAACATTTCTAGTGAGGTAGCAGCTCGAATATCCACCGGTAGGGCATTCCATAGTATTAAAGATTGGATAGAAAATGCTCTAGAGTATGCAGACTTTTTTCTGCCTCTCGGAGTCACCAAAAGACCAATGTTTTGCAAGCATAGGTTTCGGGACGGAACATACGGTATGACTAAGTCAGTGAAATAAGCAATATCTTATGAGTAAGCAGAGCCGGACCAAGTCATTGGTTTGCAAGTCTCAAGTCTTTGCCCTTAAGTCCTAAATCAAGTCCCAAGTTGAGACTGGCATGGCTTGAGTCAAGTCGCAAGTCCTAGATTTTGAAACAGGTCCTAGAGTTAGAGTTTCAAAATTTAGGACTTGTGACCTTTGACTCGGGCCTTGCCTATCTCGACTTGGGACTTGACTCAGGACTTGAGGGCAAAAACTTGAGACTGATGAGTGACTTGTGAAGCAATGACTTGGTCTCAACTCTGTGAGTAAGTAACAGAACCTTAAAATTGCATTCAAGTGGACCGGGAACCAATGCAAATTGGTCAGTATCGGGATAATATGACTTTCTCATCCTCATCAAAAGTCTCGCTGCAGCGTTTTGTACTAACTGCAGGCTTTTAGTACTAGACACGGGAAGACCAGAGAGCAGCACGTTATATAGTCAAGGCGAGCCATACCAAATACGTGTATGATGGGCCGTATCTTCGCGATATTGCGAAGATGAAAAACACACCATTTTGGTAATGTTCTTAATGTGCTTTTGAAAGGAGAGAGTTGAGTTATATATAACAGAGGTTCTTTGCTGAGTCACTTTTAATGATGCTTTTGTCAAAACTCAGAGTGGGGTCCTGAAACAATTGGCGAGCAGTGCCAATAATCAACAGCTCAGTTTTCTCAGGGTTAAGAAGCAATGAGTTACAGGACATCCATTGTTTAATCCCAACCTCAAACCTCCAGATTAGAGCAGTCATGTAGGTTGGTTAGTTTGCATGGCATGTATAGCTGAGTATCATCAACATAACAATGTAAGGTGAACTTATATTTGCGTATGATGTACTGTAGTATGTGGATACTGAACGAAAGAGGGCCAAGTACCGATCCCTGCGGGACTCCGGAAGTGACATTAAAAAACTAAGAGGTCACATTACAATGGATTACACGGTACATCCTATCTAAGAGATAAGAGCTAAACCAAGAAAGTCCTGGGCCTCTAATACTGATATTGATTTCAAGGCGATCTACGTTGTAGTAGTATATTATGACCGATGGTATCAAAGGCAGAGCTGAGGTCAAGTACAACCCCAATTCCAATGAAGTTGGGACGTTGGGCTAAACATAAATAAAAACAGAATACAATGATTTGCAAATGATGTTCAACCTGGCTGGAAAGCAATGGCATCTTCATGAAGTTGATACGATATATATAGCTGCAACAAACAGAAATGGGTCACCCTCCGCCTTCCCCACACATACCACAGAAAACTACTCCAACAAAACGGTCGTGAAAAATGAATTTGGGACCCTTTACACTGGAAATGCATTACAATATTTAGCAAACCACGTTGTGTCTTCATTTCTTCATGACGACTTTTGAGTAGGGGTGGGAATTGCAGAGTACCTCAGAATCCGATCTTATCGTCATGATATACAACCCCAATTCCAATGAAGTTGGAACTTTGTGTTAAACATAAATAAAAAGAGAATACAATGATTTGCAAATCATCTTCGACCTATATTTAATTGAAAACACTACAAAGACAAGATATTTAATGTTCAAACTGATAAACTTTATTGTTTTTAGCAAATAATCATTAACTTAGAATTTTATGGCTGCAACACGTTCCAAAAAAGCTGGGACAGGTGGCAAAAAAGTTGGGGAATGCTCATCAAACACCTGTTTGGAACATCCCAGAGGTGAACAGGCTAATTGGGATCAGGTGGGTGCCATGATTGGGTATAAAAGGAGCTTCCCTAAATTGCTCAGTCATTCACAAGCAAACATGGGGCGAGGTTGACCTCTTTGTAAACAAGTGCGTGAGAAAATAGTCGAACAGTTTAAGGACAATGTTCCTCAATGTACAATTGCAAAGAATTTAGGGATTTCATAATCTACAGGCCATAATATCATCAAAAGGTTCAGAGAATCTGGAGAAATCACTGCATGTAAGCGGCAAGGCCCAAAACCAACAATGAATGCCCGTGACCTTCAATCCCTCAGGCGGCACTGCATCAAAAACCAACATCAATGTGGAAAGGATATCACCACATTGGCTCGGAACCCTTCAGAAAACCAATCTCAGTAAGTTCGGCATCCGTAAGTGCAACTTGAAACTTTACTAATAGCATGGGTAACTTACTCAGAGAACCTCTCTGGTCGAGAGAGCTGTGGGAAGACAGCAGCGGGGGTGGCAGGTGGTTGCATGGTAACTGCTTCACATAAAAACAATACCGTGGCGGTATCAGGTGTTGTGCCAAATGGTTCCTTCTTCTGAATCATTTTCATAAGAACTTCAAACTGTGAGACCACCTGTCTCATCATATTGTCCTGATGCTCTGACAGTCCCTCTAGATGAAGTTGGAGGGCAGCAAGCTGCTCATCCTGCTTCGAGAGGTGTTGACCCTCCGCTTGAAGGGCTTTGTGCACCGGGTCTGAGTCTACTGGGTCCATGTTATGGCCAGTTTGTTCTGTCATGAACGGAACAGAGTATAGGACCCAAAAATGTACGACTCCAAAACAAATGGACAGTTTCAAAAAGAGAGGTTTAATATACGGGCAGAGGTCGATACACAGACAGGCAATCAAAAAAAGGCAATAGTATCCAAAAACGTGAGGCAAAAAGGCCAGGTCGATAATCGGAACAGGGTCTAGTCTTACTGTGAGTCTGTGACGTGGAAACAAGGAATGCTGGAACACGACGACAAGGTCCAACGAATGAGACACGAGGTTAAATGCAAGGGGTAATTAGGGTGAACGAGGCACCGGTGGTGTAGATGCTCTCAGGAGCAGGTGTGTACGGGACAGGGGGAAAACAACAACCGGAACACACACCCATGACACAAACAGGTTTTGGAGAAACATATGCTGCCATCCAAGCAACATCTTTTTCACGGATGCCCCTGCTTAATTCAGCAAGACAATGCCAAACCACATTCTGCACGTGTTACAACAGTGTGGCTTCGTAGAAGAGTGCGGATACTAGACTGGCCTGCCTGCAGTCCAGACCTGTATCCCATTGAATATGTGGGGCGCATTATGAAGCATTAAATACGACAACGGAGACCCCGGACTGTTGAACAGCTGAAGCTGTACATCAAGCAAGAATGGGAAAGAATTCCACCTACTTATTAAAAGTTATGCAATTATTAAATTAATTCAACGTTTATTGAAACGTTTAAAAAAAAAGGTGATGTAACACAGTGGTAAACATGACCATGTCCCAGCTTTTTTTGAACGTGTTGTAGCCATAAAATTCAAAGTTAATAATTATTTGCTAAAAACAATAACGTTTATCAGTTTGAACATTAAATATCTTGTCTTTGTAATGTATTCAATTAAACATAGGTTGAACATGATTTCCAAATCATTGTATTCTGTTTTTATTTATGTTTAACACAACGTCCCAACTTCATTGGAATTGGGGTTGTATTAATACTATTGATGAGCTGTCACAATCCATAGTTAGTAAAAGATCATTCGTCATCCGACACCGGTACTGGTGAGGGAGTTGTGGGCATACTCAATCCATGGGAGGAATGAGCTCCAGGAGGTGGGGTTGCGTGCGGCGATGGAGCGAAGGGCTGACTCCAGGGATTGATTCGCCCGCTGCGTCTGGCTGTTGGTCTGTGGATGGTACCCTTGACGACAAGATGGCTGCTGCACCCACTGCCTTAAAGAATTCTTTCCAGAACAGGGAGGAGAGCTGGGGGCCCTGGTCCGAGACGATGTCGATGGGGATCCCGTGGAGTTTGAAAACATGACGAACAAGGAGGTTAGCAGTTTCAAAAGCAGTGGGTAGCTTGGGAAGGGATATGTAATGGACATATTTAGAAAATGGATCGACAACAATGAAAACGATGGTGTTAACTTCAGAAGGGGGCAGGCCGGTGATGAAGTCAAAAGAGATGTGGGACCAGGGGCGGCTCGGGATGGTTAAGGGGCGCAGAAGACCAGCTGGAGGCAGGTGTGAAAACGTCCGTCGGGCGCAGACGGCGCAGGCTTGGACGAACTCCTGGGTATCTTTAACGAGGCTGGGCCACCAGAACTTTTGCTGGATGAACTGAATCATGTGGTTGATGACTGGATGACACGTGAGCTTGGAGTTGTGGGCCCACTAAAGGACGTCAGAGCATGCGGAATCGGTCTGGTCCTGGGGTCGTTCAAAACGTTCAATGTCCTCCCATTCTCTGTCATCATCTGCATCAGCACTGTGCTTTGCGCTGTCCAATTCACTATTACACGCATATATACGTTGCAGCTGTCAAACTACAGTACCAGACATTTTATACTATGATTTGGGATATTATAATACATCCTGACCATTATTTCACCAGTATTTCCTATTATTGTAAAATCAGATGTCAATCTTGGCACTGTTGGATAATCACGAAGTAAACAAGTTTCTGAATAAACCTTTAATCTGTGCAAGTGATTTATGCAATCTGTTTAAACTAAATTCCACATACACCAGAATAAACAGCATTACTGTCATCACAATTTTAAGTGCTGCTTCCTCCCTATAGTGCTGTAATCTTTCCTGTAAGATTACATGCCTTAAAGAATGATTGAGGATTAATTGAATGAATAAAGTTTGTACTGTTGGAAAGCCTGTTCAATTCCTTTTTATATGGCGCCTTTTATATGAAAATAACATGCATATGTGGTATGAGCAGCACAACTAAATGTGTTTGTAGCAGCCTTATAAAATGTATCATTTTGCTGTTGCTGTTGACTAGTTGGTGTTCTTTAGTGGATTGGATGATTGAAGTTTTGCTAGAAACCAGGAAGAAACAAAACATATTGCAGCCTGTCGCCACCAACTGATACTGGTCACACACTGCTGCGGGTTGCCATTCTACTCCTTAACAAAGAGCCGTTGTGAGTCACTCACTCTTGTTGGTCACTGGAGCACCAACTGCACGCCAAGCTGATACCAAGTGTTCAGTTTGGTTTACCTTTTTTTTCAAGTAGTGTAGGTTACAAGTATAAAATGCACTCTGGTAATGTTTTTGGCCACCAATAGAGTTGTTTAAGCAATGCTGTAATAAATATAGCTATTGTAATATACTTTGATGTTAGGTTAACTACTGCAGACAGGTTAATCGTTACATTGTCACAACCTTTAACCGGTCTGGTCGAGAGCCACGATGTCGAGAATACAAACTTTATTGATCACTTTAAGGTAACAGCAACCTTTAAGCAGGAAGTGGTTATATATGGGCCGTTCTTGAGCACTTCCCTCACAAGCTCGCCTCCTGAGCTCTGATTGGCGAACCAGCCCCCCTGCGTGACAGCACAGAAAACCACCCTGTTGGAGTGTTTCTCAACGAGGGGTCGGTGGACCGTGGTGTAATTGCAAGGGTTTCATAAAAATAAAATCCATCCATTCATTTTCCGTACCGCTTTATTCTCACAAGGGTCGCGGGCTTGCTGGAGCCTATCCCAGCTAACTACGGGCAAGAGGCGGGTACACCCTGAACTGGTCGCCATCCAATCACAGGGCACTGAAAATAACATATCCTTTCAAAAAGATCCCATGACATTTATAGAAATAGGATTATTTTACTCAAATGTGACTAAACCCTTAATCTACTTTAACTACAAAGGCTAATAGGACTTTTGTCTTCTAATTCCATCTGTTTCACAAGTGTAATTCATTTTTTTAATACAAACTTACTGCATGACTTTGTTCACATAAATTTCACATGATCGACATTCTTTTCAAATTATAAGCCGCCTCACGTTTCAGTGGGCAAATACCATTCATTTGTAAATAATGTTTTTATAGTGAAACATCTGCAGGAAAGTGTTGTGGAAAAACTCATTAACCAGCAAGGTTCAGAAGAAGAAGAAGATGACTTGACTTTTCAAGAAATTTTATTTAG
This sequence comes from Phycodurus eques, assembly GCF_024500275.1. NCBI lineage: Eukaryota > Metazoa > Chordata > Actinopteri > Syngnathiformes > Syngnathidae > Phycodurus > Phycodurus eques. Next base: position 2,564,265 of record NC_084531.1, read on the forward strand.
CACACCTTTTAACAAAGACCACAATATATTTTTTTTTAAAACAAGAAAAAGGATATTATCAATAATAATAATAATAATAATAATAATTAAATAAAGTGAAAATTGTCACTCACATCCACAGAAAAAAGTAAGAAATTAATCATTCAACACCAGTGATCCATATTCACCGACTGAGCACAAAACATCTCCAATAGCCCACATTTGCACAAAGGCATCCAGATTATTGGTAACTGTATAAAAGGTGCGCTCCACCCTGAGATGGCTGCCACCAACCCTCTCAGACAGCAGAGCGGATTAGTCCAACTAGCTCCAACCATCTTATTTGTCCAGGGGTCAATGAAATATGAATTGCATATTTAAATGTGGGCGTGGACAGAGAGCCCCCCCCCTGATTCGGAAATCTGATTGGACCCACCAGGTGATTGACATTTCACGGCACCGCACGTCTTGTCGAAAGGAGCCATTTTAATTTTGAAATCAGTGACGCCTTTGACTGCTATGTCTCTCCTGTACAGTAGTTGGCGCTGTGTACCACAAAGAGTTGTAATCCACATTTATTAGAAGAAGAAGAAGAATCGCCACAGAAGAAGAGGTTTTGCCCCAGAGCCAATCTACGACGTCATTCTAAAGTAAGTTTAACGGTGGTGTCATAATGAGTCACTGTTTAAAAAACTTTGTGTTCAGATAGGAGATGTTTTTACTAGCAGCCACGGGTATCAAGCTAAAGTTACATCTCATGGCGGTAAAAACGAAAAGTTATCACTCAGCGCATGCAGTGTTTCAATTAGAAGCCAGTGCAGTGTGCCAGTCTCTCTCGCCCGCTGGCACACATAAACACGGGCACATCTCATGACGTCTACACATGACCAGTGTCAGCTTCCAACAGCCACTCCACATTAACGTGTACATTTTTTTTTATTCGGGTTGCTGCTTATATTTAAGTGTTTCTTCAATGATTTTAGGAGAAAGAGCTGGCGCATTGTGTGACTCCGGCATAAGGTCTTGGCTCCTCGGGGCATGGGACACGTCACTTCCGGCTCACAGCCTGCTCATCTCGGCATATCGAGGCATATTTGACTTGCTGCTCATTCCATGACATCGTATGTGCTTTGAAACGGCTTGTTATTTTTTGATAGTTGTCTATATACAGTATAAGTATAAAAGCAATCATCCAAAATACCTGCTGAAATCAAACAATTAAATATTTTCTCCTTTCGTGCTGGACTTCGTACACACTTTTAGCCCATATGGTTATACAATTGTTTTCTCTATATGTTTGAATGTTAAAATTGATGTTTTTATTTTTACCTTAGGGTATTGATTGTGTATGAAGTCTCTCTCTCGCTCTCTCTCTCTCACTCTCTCTCTCTCTCTCTCTCTCTCTCTCTCTCTCTCTCTCTTTCTCACTCTGTATATATGTATATATATTTGTGGTATTGATTCCCCTCTTCGATATCAGCCCATGGTTGATGACATGGTAAGTTTCACTGGAATTCCATGGTCCACATTGTTTCCCTGTGCCTTTTCCTACATCATGCATTCTTACCCTTCTTCTGGCCACTCTGCCATGGTCTCTTCCTCTAAAAATTTGTCTCTGGACTCCTTCAATCATGGTTGCAGATACAACTGACACAGGGGAGCTCCTTTTATAGCTGGGTAAGGAACACTCTAATTTAATAATTTTGAGTCATGTGTCACATAAGTGAGTCCAAAAATCGTTGATAGGCAAAGTGAATCAAATTGACTGCGAGGAAACATTTTTTATTTTGTTGAGTGTGGTGAATTAATGTGGATGGAAGCAATATTCATGTTTTTAGTTTTAATGTGTTTTTAATTAATAGCAGTGTTCATTATGACAAAAAAACATCTTTATATGAGAGGTCAGGCAAATGTGTGTAACTTTTTTGGAGGAGGAGAAGACATTTTCTGTGGTATACATTTGATGATAAGGATCAAGTGGATCCCAGCTGGATATATTTTACCATCAGCACAAGTCAGCATGGGTGCAGGTATACCAACTGAAAATCGTATGTTCCATAGCGAAAAACATTTATAAAAAAATTAATCACAAAGAGCAAATACAAAAAATATATCAACATCAAAACCAGATTTTATTTTAAACAATAATTTGTTCAGGGTAAACTTAAAATGTGATGATAATAAAGACTGATGAGTCCAAAATCAATGATGGCGGGTTCTCTGTAGTTTGGATGTGTTGCCAACGTGAGCAATAAGTCTCAGAATCAAAGATCGATAAGAGACACGTGACAGCATGTCATCCAAGCAGACTGGAAGAAAAATATAAAGCACTAAATAATAAAATAAAACATATACAACACACAAAGATAAAGGTGCTGCTTTAGAGGTTGTGTATTGCACTACTGGTTCGACAAACCGGCTTGGCTTCATATAGCACCATTCTACACCAATAGTGTTCTTAAGGAGTTTATTACTAGTTTAGAAAAGTGTTTGTTCTATGATTGGATGCCCCCTGACTTGGGTACCAAAGGCCCCTTCTGTATGCCCCATTCAATTTGATGACTTTTAAAATGTTCCTCTCCACTATTGCTGCTATAATATCCATGATATGCTATGCCGATATCTCTCAATCACTAAATAAGATTTTTCTGGAAAGCCATCTAAATGTGACCGTTAATACAATTTCTTCAGAATTCAACACTGTCATAGAGGGGCACCAATTTATGTTTCTGGCAGTGGGTGCTCAATACCCATGGAATTCAGATCGTCAAAGATTTCATGTCCTGCATAATGCATGAATTGCTCGTGTTTGTGTGCGTGAGTACCTGTGAGTGGGTAAATGTGAGAGCGGGTTACTCTGTGATTGAAAAATGGTTGTTGTTGTTGAAGTTGTGTTTGTGTGTACATTGTGTTGTAAACATTGTTAATAAACTTTAATTTATGCGCACAAACCTCATTTTCTGTGTGCTTAGTGTTTACATTGCAACATTTAGAGACTAATTGCAATTCATTGGTCGAGAAACAAATTAATTGTCATAGTCTGTGGACCCCCTGAAATAGCCTTGAACTGCAGGATTCCACCTTCCCCAAGATTGTGCAAACTTGGCGACTTAAGCATAATCAACCTCCCTCGCCAGCCAATCGCAGGGCACATAGAAACAAACAATCATTCACACTCACATTCATACCTATGGGCAATTTAGAGTCCTCAATCAACCTACCCACCCATGTTTTTGGGATGTCGGAGGAAACCGGAGTGCCCTGAGAAAACCCACCCAGGCACGGGGAGAACATGCAAACTCCACACAGACGGGGCCGGGATTTGATTTGAATATATATATATATATATATATATATATACACATATACATACACACACACACACACACATATAGACATATATACACATATATAGATAGATAGATAGATAGATAGAGAGGACTGAGCAGACCAGTAATGGTCAGGAGAGGGATTTGGTAAGGCTAACCTAGCTCAGGTCTACTGTACAGTTTTGCTTTCGAGGCTCTCCTATTTAGATTTAGGAAAAATCTGAAAGGTCTGTGTGCCAGAGATTATTTATAGCCCCCACCCCATAGTCGTCTCAGTTTATGCTGATGACAATGTAATGGTCCAGGGACATGGGCACATAGAGCCACTGAGAGAAAGTCTAACGCTGTATAAAAAAGCCTCCTCAGCTCAGGTAAATTGGGACAAAAGCGATGAATGTTGAGTATGTAATCAAACACAGAAGACTGTGTATGGTCTTCCCGGTGGCGTTACATGGGGAAATAGTGGTTTGAAGATTTTAGGAATTAATCTGGGTGATGACAAGATGGCTGCTAAGAATAGGGAGGGAGTGCTGGGAAAAGTGCAGGCTAAATTGTCCAGATGGAAATGGTTGCTACCACAGCTGTCCTACAGGGAAATAACTCTTTTTTTTCTTTCTTTTTTTTGGTCCTGTTCGGCTGTTAGGTTAAGCAGAATGGAAGCTCTGTATCCCTTTTATGCCGGAACTGTTTTACTGTGTCACAGTGGAGTTTTAAGCTTCTGCTGTGGTTTCTTAGTATTATAATTGAAGTTTATTGAGAATCAAAGTCGATCAGTCGAGTAGAACAAAGTTTATAGAGGGGAGAGAGAAACAAAGACAAAAGACAACGCACTAATTGTAAACAGGATGAGAGAAGTAAGTCATTACATTATCTACAACAATGAAACATTAAATATGAGTGTGCTGCACCCTGTGAGGGAAGGACAGGACAAGATAGAACAGGACAAGGACAGGAGAAGAAGCATGCATGCCGTGTAAAACTGAAGTGTGGTGTGATTAACTGTAAATTATAAAAGTCTACAGGACGAGAGTATAAGTGAGGGGATACACAAGCGATTTGCATATACATGAGTTATTTGTCGCAATAAGTGCATGGCCCCACCCCCAGTGAAAGAGTCCCAGGGGTGTGTGCCTGCGGACACATGCAAGTGAATTGACACCGTTTTACATGCACAAAGACTGAAAGAAGTGTCCTGTAATTGCTGTGCCCGCACCGTGAAGGCTGAGGACCCCACCCAATCAATCGAGGGGCGGAATCGGGCCCAGGGGTCCACCCGAAAGCAGCCCGGTGACACCTCCCACACCGAAGGACCCAGGGCGGTCCGCCGGCCCCAATGAGGCTCCCCGACAACTGGCCACCCAGTGGGGGCCGCAGGGACCCAATTCCACCACCCCAGCCAACCCCCCACCCCACCCACCGCCCCACATGCCAAGCCCCCCAAACCCGCAGGGCCCGCGATGTAGCCAGTCCCCGCCCAGCTCAAAGGGCGGAGAGTGCCCCTTGGTTGTTGGAAAGCAGTGCGGATAGGGGCACACGACACGGGAATGATAAGGGGGAGAACCCAGGGAGCAGCCGTGGGCCATGAGAGGGGAGCCACAACGCCAAGCAGTCATCCACCCCGGAGGGAGGGCGGCATCAGGAGCACCGCCATGCAACTAAGTGAGAACCCACCTCCCCCCCTGTTACTATGACTGCCAGGTCTCTGACTAACAGCCAAATCCCCCCCCACCCACGACCCACCGCCCCCCAGAGATGGGTGTATGTGGAGCATTAAAACGTAGGGAGTGTGTGTAATGCATTTAAAATCCAGGGGGGCAGGGCGCACAGACCGGGAAACAGCACAGAGGTGCTGAAACCCGGTCCGACACCCACACCCTCCCGATCCCATACCAGTCACCCAGGAACCCTTTGATATGTATATATGCCCAGATGTGATCAGTGAGAAAAATATATACAGTGAGTGGTGTGAGTGCTAAGTGAGTGATTAAGAGGCATGGCTCCTGCAGGTCGGGCCCATTAGGCCGGACAACCACTGAAGAGGCCTACCCCACCCAGACCCGCACCCACCCAGACCCGCAGCACCGACCCAGGGCCCCCCCACATTCCCGCCAGCACCCACTACCCCTAAGTGTGGGAGGTGGACCCCCCCCCCCCCCCCCCCCCCCCCCCCCCCCCCAGGCAGGGACAAAAATCCCACAGCAGGCCCCACAGCCCACAGGGACCGCCCGGCTCCCCCACGGGAAGAGGCGCCTGCAGCGGGACGCAGGGAACGGAGAGAAGAGGAGGAAGCAGGCCCAAGGAGCGACAGGGGGGCCCCACCGCCCCCACCAGCAACCAGAACGGGGGACACAGGCGTGCGCCAGCACCCACGGAGCGTTGGCGAGTCACCATCACACCACCAATACTCCCCAGGAGGTCGCCCCAGTGATTCCCACCCACCCCCGAGATCAGGAAAGAGTGAAAAACGTCCCACCCCCACAGATGCCGGAACAGCAACCACGGGGACAAGAGAAGATCCCCATGTGTCCAAAAACATGCATGAATTGGAGACTCTAAATTGCCCGTAGGCATGACTGTGAGTGCGAATGGTTGTTTGTTTCTATGTGCTCTGCGATTGGCTGGCAACCAGTTCAGGGTGTACCCCGCCTCCTGCCCGATGACAGCTGGGATAGGCTCCAGCACGCCCGCGACCCTAGTGAGGAGAAGCGGCTCAGAAAATGGATGGATGGATGGAAAACAGCATATAGTGCAAGAAATGTCATTTAAAAGTGGAAATGGTCTAAAAAGCATGAGAAAAAAGGAGTTTTTAACCTGGACGTAAAAACATTCACATTTGGGCTGATGTCACTTCTGTTGGCAACTTATTCCATTTGTGTGCAGCATAATAGCTACATGCTGCTTCACCATGTTTGCTTTGGACTCTGTGCTCCGCTATTTGACCAGAGTTTGTCGATCTCAGTGCCCAACTGGGTTTATATTCCATTAGCGTTTTTTTTTATGTATTTAGGACCTAAACCATTTAGTTGGTTTGTCGATTCACCTTCCAACACGACAATGACCCAAAGTACACAGGTAAGATGACAAAGGAGTGGCTTCAGGAGCAGCCTGTGATTTTCCTTCAGTGGCCCAACCAGAGCCCGGACTTGAATCCAATCGAACATCTCTGTAAAGATCTAAAAATGGTTGTCCACCGACGCTGCCCATCCAACCTGACTGACCTTGAGAGGATCTACAGAAAAGAATGGGAGTAAATGTCCCGAAACAGGTGTGCCAAGCTCGTAGAGACATACCCAAGAAGACTTGAGGCTGTGATTGCTGACAAAAGGTGCTTCAGCAAAATATTAAGCCAAGGGTGTGAATATTTATGTGCCTATTATGTTTAAATGTTTACATTTTTAATAAATTTGCACAACTGTCTTTAAATGCTTTTACTTCGTCATTATGAGATATTTTATGTCGATTTTTTTTCTTACATTTTTTTTTCTTTTAAAGATAACTACACTCAAATCAGCTTTAGAATAAGTCTAACAGAAAAATGGGGAAAATGTGAAGGGGTGTGAATGCTTTCTGGTGGCACTGTGTATGTGTGTGTATATACGCGTATCCCCTCCTTGAGCTGTCACCTTATCGTGGTAGAGGGGTTTGTGTGTCCCAATGATCCTAGGAGCTAAGTTGTCTGGGGCTTTATGCCCCTGGCAGGTTCACCCATGGCAAACAGGTCCTAGGTGAGGGACCAGACAAAGCACAGCTCCAAAAACCTCTTTGAAGATGAAAAATACAGGAAGATGTTTTCCCTTGCCCGGACGCGGGGCTCCGGGTTCCCCCTCTGGAGCCAGGCCTGGAGGTGGGGCTCGAAGGCGAGCGCCTGGTGGCCGGGAATGCACTCATCGGGCACAGGCCGAAAGGGTAACGTGGGTCCCCCTTACCATGGGCTCACCAACTGTGGGAGGGGCCATAGGGGTCGGGTGCAGTGTGAGCTGGGCGTGGCCGAAGGCAGGGACCTTGGCGATCCGATCCCCGGCTACAGAAGCTGGCTTTAGGGACGTGGAATGTCACCTCTCTGGCAAGAAAGGAGCCCGAGCTGGTGTGCGAGGTTGAGAAGTTCCGACTAGATATAGTCGGGTTAGCCTCCACACACAGCTTGGGCTCTGGTACCAGTCCTCTTGAGAGGGGTTGGACTCTCTTCCACTCTGAAGTTGCCCACGGTGGAAGGCGCTGAGCAGGGTGGGTATACTTATTGCCCCCCGGCTTGGCGCCTGTACCCCGGTGGACGAGAGGGTAGCCTCCCTCCGCCTTCGGGTGGGGGGACGGGTCCTGACTGTTGTTTGTGCCTATGCACCAAACAGTAGTTCAGAGTACCCACCCTTTTTGGAGTCCTTAGACAGGGAGCTGGATAGCACGCATTCCCATGAGGAAGCAAAGTGTCTGGGGTCTCTGAGGCGGGTTCTGATATCTCTGGGGTTGAGGTCACTGATGTGGTTAAAAAGCTCCTCGCTGGCAAGGCCCCGGGGGTGGATGAGATTCGCCCGGAGTACCTAAAGGCTCTGGATGTTGTGGGGCTGTCCTGGTTGACACGCCTCTGCAGCATCGCATGGACATCGGGGACAGTGCCTCTGGATTGGCAGTCTGGGGTGGTGGTCCCGCTTTTTAAGAAAGGGAACCGGAGGGTGTGTTCCAATTACAGGGGGATCACACTCCTCAGCCTTCCTGGTGTAAGGTCTCGTCAGGGGTTTTTGTCCCGGCCGTGGAACAGTGGACCAGCTCTACACCCTCAGCAGGGTCCTCGAGGGTGCACGGGAGTTCGACCAACCAGTCTAAATGTGTTTTGTGGACGTTCGACCGTGTCCTTCGGGGAGTCCTGTGGCCGTGATCTCCAACTTTCACTGGAGCAGTTCGCAGCCGAGTGTTAAGCGGCTGGGATGAGAATCAGCATCTCCAAATCTGAGACGTTGGTCATCAGTCGAAAAAGGTGGCATGCCCTCTCCAGGTCGGGGATGAGATCCTGCCCCAAGTGGAGGAGTTAAAGTATCTTGGTGTCTTCTTCACAAGTGAGGGAAGAATGGAATGAGAGATCGACAGGCGGATTGGTGCAGCGTCTGCAGTGATGCGGACTTTGTATCGGTTCGTTGTGGTAAAGAAGGAGCTAAGCCTAAAGGCAAAGCTCTCAATTTACCGGTCGATCTACGTTCCTAACCTCACCTATGGAAGACTAAGATCCCGGATACAAGCGCCGAAATGAGTTTCCTCCGCAGGTTGTCCGGGTTCTCCCTTAGAGATAGGGTGAGAAGCTTTGTCATCCGGGAGGAGCTTCGAGTAGAGCCGCTGCTCCTCCACATTGAGAGAAGCCAGATGAGGTGGCTGGGTTATCTTATTCGGATGCCTCCCGGACACCTCCCTGGGGAGGTGTTCCGCGCACGTCCCACCGGGAGGAGACCCCGGGGACGACCCAGGACACGCTGGAGAGACTATATGTCTCTCGGCTGGCCTGTGAATGCCTCGGGATCCCCCCGAAAAAGCTGGATGAAGTGGCTGGGGAGAGAGAACTCTGGGCGTCCCTGCTAAAGCTACTGCCCCCGCAACCCGACCTCAGATAAGCAGTAGAAAATGGATGGATGGATGTATGTATACGTATATATATATATATATATATATATATATATATATATATAGCTGACATAGGGTAAGAGTCAGCGTACAGTCCTAGACTGATATGATCTTACAGGCAATTTAGGGAAATATTCACTTAAGGATCCTCCAGAACACTAATTTGTTTTGTCCCTCAGCCCACTTTATTTGTTCATCCATGTATGAACACAGTAATCAACTCGCAAGATGAAGTGGAATAAGAAAACATGATCTGATCTTGATCTGCCCCAACCTGCAAATGTCAGATTTTGAAGCTAAACAGTAAATACAGTTTACACACCCATCAACTGTTCCAGACCAGACAAAATGAACTACAGTGGTGTGAAACCACCAAAAGTCCTCAACGACACAGACATACTTGATTTAACTGCATTATCTGTAGAAACCCCATACGAGCAATAGGAAAACACAGTCGCCACAGAGAAAGGGCCAAACTAACGATTTTAACCCAGAACATTCGTAATTATGCAACTGTACTCCCTACATTATGTCATAGTTGGAAATTTCACCTATCCAGAATACATAAAACACAAAACATATGGTACTGATTATATTTATTATATTTGCCGTTTGGTATCGTAGGCAAAATGTAATGATTTCCACTCATAGTGGCACACTGTACTCTGACTTGTAAATATTGAGTCAATTTTGAGATTTTGGGTCAAGAAAAAAATTCACTGAACCTCGTCGAACTGGTTAATGCATCAAAGTAGCCCGGATTGTGATGTAATGTTGATTTTGATGCATGTTTTTGTTTCTTTTTACCTTTCAGATATTATTGTGCCTAACTGAGATATGGAAAAAGATGTCAGAAAATTTTGTTCTACAAATTGACTCCAGAACTGAATACATCCAGCCAAATAAACAACCTGGGTGTCCTGTCTAAAATTTCTTGCAAGGAGGCTCGAAACCTAGGTGTCATTTTTGCCACTGACCTCTCCTTCGACTCCAAGGTAACCAAAGTCATTCAGTACTGCTTTGCAAAACTCAGACAAGTCATAAAAATCAAACCCCTTCTCTGGCATGGAAATGGTCATCCGTGCCTTCATTTCATCAAGGTTAGATTACTGCAAAGCACCATATGCTGGCGTCAGCAGAAAGAAAATAGCCCTTGCAATACATGTAAAATGCTGCTACGAGCCTCCACAAAACAAAAACCTGACCACATTACACCAGTCCCTGCTGCCCTTCAATGGCTAACTGTGAATTTTAGAAGTGTTTTTAAGAGAATGCTGATTGTTTTTAAAACCTAAATGGTCAGGCTCCTGCCTACGTTAACGCCATCTGAGCCTGACCGATACTTGAGATTGTCGTTTGGGGCTTTATTTGCGGTCCTTAAATCCCGTCTCGTCTCCATAGGTGATAAAACCTTTGCGGTTCAACCTCCACATCTATGAAACTCTCTGCCTTGTGATCTCAGACAGGCTACACCACTGTTTTCTTTTTAATCTCCTCTAAAAGCTCACTTTTCTCACCTGGCCTTTAGTTAGGGGCTGATTTTACGGCTTTGTCGATGTACGCATATTTTTATTTTATTTTATCTTCTTACATTTTTTTTACAATACTATTGCACTTTGTAATTTGTTTTAAAAAAAGTATGATGCGAATATTGTTATTATTAATAGAGCAATTATAAACTGTAATGTGGTTTTGTTTTTACAATCCCAATTCCAATGAAGTTGGGACGTTGTGTTAAACATAAATAAAAAGAGAATACAATGATTTGCAAATCATGTTCAACCTATATTTAATTTAATACACTACAAAGACAAGATATTTAAAGTTCAAACTGATAAACTTGATTGTTTTTAGCAAATAATCATTAACTTAGAATTTAATGGCTGCAACACGTTCCAAAAAAGCTGGGTCAGGGTCATGTTTACCACTGTGTTACATCACCTTTTCTTTTAACAACATTCAATAAACGTTTGGGAACTGAGGACACTAATTGTTGAATCTTTGTAGGTCGAATTTGTTCCCATTCTTGCTTGATGTACAGCTTCAGCTGTTCAACAGTCCCGGGTCTCCGTTGTCGTATTTTACGCTTCATAATGCGCCACACATTTTCAATGGGAGACAGGTCTGGACTGCAGGCAGGCCAGTCTAGTACCCGCACTCTTTTACTACGAAGCCATGCTCTTGTAACATGTGCAGAATGTGATTTGGCATTGTCTTGCTGAAATAAGTAGGGCGTCCATGAAAAAGACATTGCTTGGATGACAGTATATGTTTCTCCAAAACATCTATGTACCTTTCAGCATGAATGGTGCCTTCACAGATGTGTAAGTTACCCATGCCATTGGCACTAACACAGCCCCATACCATCACAGATGCTGGCTTTTGAACTTTGCATCCATAACAGTCCGGATGGTTCTTTTCCTCTTTGGCCCGGAGGACACGACGTCCACAATTTCCAATAACAATTTGAAATGTGGATTCGTCTGACCACAGAACACTTTTCCACTTTGCATCAGTCCATCTTAGATGAGCTCGGGCCCAGAGAAGCTAGCGGTGTTTCTGGGTGTTGTTGATATAAGGCTTTGGCTCACTTTACATGGGAGAGTTTTAACTTGTATTTGTAGATGTAGCGACGAACTGTGTTAACTCACAATGGTTTTCTGAAGTGCTCCTGTGCCCACGTGGCAATATCCGTTACACAATTAAGCCGTTTTTTTAATGCAGTGCCGCCTGAGGGATCGAAGGTCACGGGCATTCAATGTTGGTTTTCAGCCTTGATGCTTACGTTCTTTTCTCCAGATTCTCTGAATCTTTTGATGATATGATGGACCATAGATGATGAAATCCCTAAATTGCTTGCAATTGTACTTTGAGGAACATTGTCCTTAAACTGTTTGACTATTTTCTCACGCACTTTTTCACAAAGAGGTGAACCTCACCCCATCTTTGCTTGTGAATGACTGAGCAATTCATGGAAGCTCCTTTTGTACCCAATCATGGCACCCACCTGTTCCCAATTAGCCTGTTCACCTGTGCCATGTTCCAAACAGGTGTTTGATGAGCATTCCTCAACTTTCTCAGTCTTTTTTGCCACCTGTCCCTGCTTTTTTGGAATGTGTTGCAGCCATAAAATTCAAAGTTAAAGATTGTTTGCCAAATACAATAAAGTTGATCAGTTTGAACATTAAATATCTTGTCTTTGTCGTGTATTCAATTAAATATAGGTCGAACATGATTTGCAAATCATTGTATTCTCTTTTTATTTATGTTTAACACAAAGTCCCAACTTCATTGGAATTGGGGTTGTATATCATGCCGATACGATCGGATTCCGAGGTACTTTGCAATTCCCACCCCTACTCAAAAGTTGTCATGAAGAAATGAAGACACAACGTGGTTTGCTAAATATTGTCATGCATTTCCAGTGTAAAGGGTCCCAAATTCATTTTTCACGGCCGCTTTGCTGGAGTAGTTTTCTGTGGTATGTGTGGGGAAGGCGGAGGGTGACCCATTTCTCTTTGTTGCAGCTATCGCCATCCAGGCTTTCCAGCCCAGATGGACATCCAAGAGGCCTAGCCCTATCAGTTTTACGTGAATGGCACTATACAATGCTACACTGTGATAAATTTCAAATGACGATACTTAATTTTATTGAAGGGACCAGACAGTGCAATTACATTCCATTGATGGAGCGTCAAAAAAAATATTGAAACAAATTTGTTTGTAGTATGGTTTAATTATTCTCCCTTGGCAGGATACTGTATCAATTTTCCATCTAACGACTAATTGTTCAAGCATAGATGTACTGTCATTGGGCTTTATTATGCCTCACATTCACTGAGAAACTGTGTGTGTGTGTGTGTGTGTGTGCGCGTGTATGTGTGTGTGTGTGTGTGTGTGTGTGTGTGTGTGTGTGAGTGTGTGTCTGCAAAGTGAGGGTTACATTTCAGGTAATGCCTGAGCTGACCTGCTCAGCTTCATGAAAACTTTATTGTAATCAGTGGAAAGATGAGCGCAGTGGCTGATACAGTAGGTCACAGGGACTGACCCAGACTGAAACCAATAAACCACATTTTCTCCACCTCCAGAAATGAAGAATAAGTCAATTTTATTATTTTATAGCACTTCTCACAGAGAGGACTCACAAAGCGCTTCACGTCAACTAAAAAAATTACAATAAACATAATGTAATACTATATTATTGCCAAAAGTATTAATTCACTTGCCTTAGATACAGTATGAATTTAAGTGAAAGCCAATTATTGATCCATAGGGTTTAATTTGACATCGGTCCACCATCTGCAATTAAATATCTTAAACTCTTCTGGAAAGGCTTTCCACAAGGTTTAGGAATGTGTTTATGGGAATTTATGACCATTTTTCCCAAAGCGCAATTGTGAGGTCACACACTGATGTTGGACGAGAAGGCCTGGCATTCAGTCCCCACTCTAATTCATCCAAAAATTGTTCTATAGGTTTCAGGTCAGGATTCTACAGTCCAGTCAAATTCATCCACATCAAACTCTCTCATCCATGTCTTTATGAACCTTGATTTGTGCACTGATGCACAGTCATGTTGGAACAGGAAGGGGCCATCTCCAAACTGTTCCTACAAAGTTGGAAATGACCAAAACATTAGCCTTTGACCTCCAGTGAAAGGAACTCTCAATGCTTCAGCATAAGAGATTTTGGACAGTCAGACAGTTTGGGGATTACCCCTTCCTGTTCCAACATGTCTGTGCACTGGTGCACAAAGCAAGGTTCATAAAGACATGGATGAGAAAAGTTGGTATGGATGAACTTGACTGGCCTATCCTCAACCCCGCAGAACATCTTTGGGTTGATTTCAAGTGGACAGCGAGCTAGGCCTTCTTGTCCAAAATCAGTGTGTGACCACAAATATATTCCCAGAAGAATGGGCAAACATTCCCATAGACTCACTCCTAAATCACGTTGAAACTCTTCCCACAAGAGATGAAGCTCTTAGAGCAGCAAAAGGTCGACCAACATCAAATTAAACTGTATTAGAAAGGGTCACTTAAAATCATATGTTAGTCAAGGCAGGTAAAAAAATACTTGCAATATAGTATATACTGGTTAATACAAGAAAAAGGAATACTTTCATAATTTCCGGAGAGAAAATGCAGCTCTTCGCTCAAATGGGTGTGCATTCCACAATTTGGGAGCAATTCAATACAAGACGCTATTCCCTTTGGTTTTCAATATTGTGTGTGGGACAGTCAGTAAAAAACAATGAGCAGACCGCAGTGGTCTAACAGGACAACTAAAAAAGAAGAGGTCCACCAAGTGGAAAACAGTTGTTTAAATGGCAGCATATGTCACTCCCAAATTTGTATGTTCATTTCAGAATTAACAGTTCCTTCACAGATGGGCAATTTACCCATGCCATGGGCACTAACACACCCTCACACCATAACACACCCGCATACCATCACAGAAACTATTTTTTTAACTTTTGGGTTTTCCGCTTTGGCCCGGCGGACACAACGGCCATGATTTCCCAAAACAGTTTGAAATGTGGACTCATCAGACCACAGCACACTTTTCCACTTTGCGTGAGTCGATCTAAGATGAGCTTGGGCTGAGAGAAGCCGGTGGCATTTCTGGGTGTTGTTGATACAGTATATGGCTTTCACTTTGCATTTGCATTTGTTTTAACTTGCATTTGTAGATTTAGAGATGAACTGTTTTAAATGACAATGGTTTTCTTAAGTGTTCCTGAGTCCACATGGCAATATACTTGTACTTTACACACTTGATGCTGGTTTTTAATGTAGTGACGGCTAAGGGATCAAAGGTCACGGGCATTCTATGTTGGTGTTCGGTCTTGCTGCTTACATACAGAGTTTTCTCCAGATTCTCTGAATCTTTTGATGATATTATGGACCATAGATGATGAAACCCAGAAATTCTTGGCAATTGTACATTGAGAAAGTTGTGTGAAAGTTGAACCTCGCTCCATCCTTGCATCTGAACAACTGAGTCTTTCTGGGATGCTCCTTTTATACCCAATTGTGACACTCACCTGTTTCCAATTAACCTGTTCACTTGTGGGATGTTTTTTGAACATTTCTCTTTCCCAGCCTTTTGGTGCCCCTGTCCGAGCTTGTTTTGAAACTTGTTGCAGCCATAAAATTCTAAGTTAATGATTATTTGCTAAAAACAATAAAGTGTATCAGTTTGAACATTAAATATATTGTCTTTATGGTGTATTCAGTTGAATAGAGGTTGAAAATGATTTTCAAATCATTGTATTTTGCATTGTATTTTGCATGGCGGCACGGTGGCCGACTGGTTAGAGCGTCAGCCTCACAGTTCTGAGGACCCGGGTTCAATCCCGGACCCCGCCTGTGTGGAGTTTGCATGTTCTCCCCGTGCCTGCGTGGGTTTTCTCCGGGCACTCCGGTTTCCTCCCACATCCCAAAAACATGCATGAATTAGAGACTCTAAATTGCCCGTAGGCATGACTGTGAGTGCGAATGGTTGTTAGTTTCTCTGTGCCCTGCGATTGGCTGGCAACCAGTTCATGGTGTACCCCACCTCCTGCCCGATGACAGCTGGGTTAGGCTCCAGCACGCCCGCGACCCGAGTGAGGAGAAGCGGCTCAGAAAGTGGATGGATGGATGTATTTTGCATCTATTTACATTTTACAAAATGTCCCAACTTCATTGGAATTGGAGTTTGTAAAACATATCAAAGGAAACACTGTGATGTGTAAATTCTATGGTCTTCAACTCACTGAAACGGCTGGGACAACGTTAAATTTACTCAGTATCTCGAATGAAAACAAACATAGGTAAGCTAATGTTAATTATGTAACACCAGCAAATCTAATTTTGTCTTTCTGAGTTGAATATTTGTGGATAGAGGTTTATTTATAACTTTGGCTATTGCTCATGCCAAATCAACTAAATTGGCTATTTCCCCCTCCTGCCTGAACATAGCTGGGATAGGCTCCAGCACTCCCGCGACCCTTGTGAGGATAAGCGGCTCAGAAAAAGGATGGATGGATTTAATAGAGAATTAAAAAAAACACATGCTCCTTTAGCGTACTAGATGAGCAATGCTCACATCAGCGGCACTCACAAGAACATTTGAATACACTTAATCAGATCAGACTTTCCCAAAACATGTTATGCTTCTCATTCATAAATGTGGGAATAAAATTATGTTAAAATGTACGAAAGAGTGAAAGTGATCTTGCCTGGCCAGGAGCTCAGAACCCCTAAACCTCTGATCCTAGAATCGCCCGTCTGCTATGGAAGTTAATTTCCCATTTGAAATGTGATATATTTTCCAAATGGATTTCTATGGCTTTCATATTTCTCAGGAAAACTCCACGGTCCAGGAATTAAAGCAAGCTTCAGACTTCAATAAGTCACGCCTTAACCACGGTGCGTGTGTGAGAAGTCATTCCCAGAGAAACCACGTACTGTAGATACAAGGTGCTCAAGCCATGCATGCACAAAAAGACTTGCGCACAGACGGGAGAATATGGCCCTTAATCAGAATGCTTGACCGACATTATGTTTTAGCGACTTCACATTTCTTCCCAAGTGTAACGTGGATTAAGCGGGGGTCGATTGTTGTAGATTGGTACAATTGAAGCACGCTCAATCCAAATGTTACACAAGTAGTGTTTCTGTTCACCTTTTTGTACATTTTTATTTGTTATAAATATTTTATAATACTTTCACCTGTATACCAATAGTCAAGGAATAAGAGGAAGTTTACCATTTGAAAGAGTTTAAATTACAGTTAAAATTAATTACAGTTAAACAGTTATGTCAGGTTCAGGACACCTAAAACACTTGTAAAAAAACAAGACAGACACCGAGGTAGTTCAGTTTTCAGACTTGCAAGGAGAAACGGACGAGAGTGTGTTCAGTTACAGTCTCGAAACCGCTCTGAGTCTCTCTGTCCGTCCCCTCTCTTTTTATTTCCTTTTGGGCAGTTCCTAGTTACACAGCTGTTGTTGCTATTAAGTTGGGGGAGCACATAGCATCATCGTAAACAATCACATATATGACTCTCTGTGGAGATGTGTTCTTCCTCAAGGTTATTGCTCCAACCTTTGACCTCTTGACCGCAAAATGCTCCAGCCGCCATCTTTGGAATGAGGGCACACATGTTTGTTGTAACTCATGTGTTCAGCACATAACACTCTTTGTTTGTGGTCCAGATAGCAGAAGAGTTATAGCCTATTTATCAAGAAAGAGTAAACTCCTCTTCACAGACATCAACTTTTATGATACAATCAACATACTGCTAAATGCATGCTTTGAAAATACTATAAGAGTAAATATGGGATAACAATGTACTTTTATTCTAACATTTCCCTCCTGTTTATCACATATTTGCTCAAATTCTCATATCACCATACATCTGTAACTTCAGTAAGATTTTTTTTACTGTCAGATCATTTTTATGAAAACACATACATTTACTCTCAGAGGCAATGTTAATCTTTATTCATAGTCACCTGGATCTAGAAATAAATCAGGCAGGTCATAATGCTCGTCATTATCATCATCACTGTCACTACCTTCAGAGTCAGGGCCAAGTAAAGGATACATTTGAACCATCCGGGGTCTCCATGGGTGAGATTGATGTTGTTATCAATCTATTAATGAGAGAACACAGACAAGGAATACAACAACATCCACACAAGGTCTAAATTACCAAAATTTAGGACACCACGGCTTTGTATTTTCCAAAGGCATTCATCCAGGAGTTCCACATGGAAGTGTCAACACCATTTTACCATTAAGGGTTCGGAGTCCCTCTATGGCCTTGGTGAGACTGCCATCCGTAGCTGTGTTAATGTGCAGTATTGTCCTCCTGAACATACCACATACTCCTCCTCTCTCAACCAACAACATGTCAACAGCTACCCTGTTTTGGAATGCCATAAGTGATGTGACTGATAGCTGTTCAAGTGCAGCTTCAAACCCACTCTGTGTCCAATTGCCCAATTGTTTTTTTTTGTTTTACATTGTAATGGATGTAGTTGATTCTGTCTACATTTTTGTTGGTTGTGCACCACCAACAGATCGAGGACTCAAATCCTGCAGCTATTTGATTCTCGAATTTGTACTCACTTGAAACACCATGGGGAACAGCAACGGCGTCAATGTATGTTGGACCATTTTGGTCCTGCCAATCTGCTACTCTTTTCTCTGACGTCGCCAATGTTCTGGCATGACAGTAGATAACCTAGCTGTTAACTCTTATACAGACATAGGATGTGCTGATACCGGTAACAACAAGTTCACTAGAGCACAGAGACCTGTTACATTCTTTTGCAATTGATCAAATAGCATAGCATCTCCACACCACCACCAGATGTTCCCTCTTGGCCTGAAAGAGCTAAAATTTTAACAACGCGTTAAATGTCAACCAATTTATACCTAACAGAGGAGTCTATACATTTTACAGAGCTCTGGGTCCGCAGCTACGCTTATCCTTGCCTCATCAAAGACAGCGCAGACTGAACAAAGCTATCTGTTCTTGTATGGAATCGCCGTCATCTGATTTGTCCATGTTCCCATCTGACGTCCTCATTGTCCTGTAGAATGATGACCATTTGCAGCTTGCTCCAGGTGCGGTCTTGCACAGTGGCTCCTTGCAGCCACTTCCTCTCTGACATCTGTCCTTCATGGTCTTCACATGTAGCCTGGTGGGGGCTTTCCTGCAATAAACTCCTACACCCTTATCTGATTTCCACTTGATACTATACTGCAATAAACACCCTTGTTTACTCCCAGACCTTTTTGGAAAACAAGTTCGTGCTTATCAACTCTAGTCACAAGAAACACGCTGTCCCAACTCATACATGTAATTCCTAGGATTAGTATTATTCATAACATCAATGACACAATTTTGCGGAATGATGGCTGGTATTATCTGTAATAATGGTCTAGGGCCCATGCACACTACACAGTCCTCGTTTTCCAAGTGTTATCTTTTTATGAAAGTACTTTACCTCGTGACTTTGTCCTATGGACCAATAGTCACCCTCTTGGGTATTATTTAGAGAATTCCAACTCAAATCTAATACATGTCCTGTAAGGTACCTCCAATACGTCTCATAATCTTTTCCAGTTATCTGTTTGGTGTTTGCAAATCCCTTTAAATTAGTAATTTGGAAGCCTCAATTTAGTTGTGTTTGGTGCTATGGTTACCCTAATTGAATTATTATATGCCCATGAGACTATCCAGGGAATGACAGGAATTGGTGTTCCTGACTGTCCGCTACTATGTCTAATCCTATGTAAGAGTAAGGGTTTAGTGGTTACTTTATGGTCCGCTCGTTTAACCTTGGGTGATTCCCACAAATACCATACTAATAGCGTTGACTAGATAGCGTTGACATCCAACACCCCATAGCTGA
Source organism: Phycodurus eques (assembly GCF_024500275.1). Taxonomy (NCBI): domain Eukaryota; kingdom Metazoa; phylum Chordata; class Actinopteri; order Syngnathiformes; family Syngnathidae; genus Phycodurus; species Phycodurus eques. The sequence goes on from NC_084531.1 coordinate 2,583,591, forward strand.
TTTTAAACACTTAGGGGTCATTCTGGTTAAAATATCTCCTCTACCTTAGTTTGGTGTCTTATAAAATCTTCACTGACTTTCAGGTCTTCCCAGATTCTAAACGTCTGAGACCACCCTATTATCAGACTTTTGCTCACCTCCCTTGTCGGAGTTTTCAACCAAAATGACATTTTTACAATGTGTCAAATGAATCCAAGTTGACCTCTCTGCTATCTTTACAGCTATGGGGGTTGTCAACAATACTTGAAATGGGCCTTAATTTAGTCATTGTTTTTCTAACATTTTCTGCATGTAGTCTGCTAAATTAGCTTCATCATTTGTTTCCCATTGCTTCTTAAATTGAGGTAGTATATAAAGCCTTCCAAACAATGTTTATTGGGCTGTTAGTCCTGAAATACTTATTTTTATATACAGCTTTACTCATTCCAAACACTGTGTCCACGGCCTTTCTGTTTCTTCAATGCACTTTTTTAGTCTGTTTTTTATTTTATTTTTCCATTCATCCTTTCCACTAATCCAGCGCTTTGAGGATGGTAAGCACAATGATTCGTTATATCAATGTGAAACATTACTCCTATCTTTTTCACAATTTGGTTAACAAAATGGGTACCGTTATCACTGAATATTTTTTCAGGAATATCATATCCTGGAATGATATTCTTACAAAGTGCTTTTCCACTGTCAACGCGTCTGGATATTTGGTTAGAAGATTTCTATCCATTTTGAAAAGGCGTCTATGATGACCAAACAATATTTTTTCCTCACTTTGGTTTAATTCAACAAAGTCCATATGGCTAATTTGAAACGGGTATTGAGGTGCAGGAAATTTTCCTCTCCTGGGCCTCAAATTGCCTTGTGGATTATGCCTAGCACAAATCATACATGCTCTACAAAAGTTTTTTTTTTTTTTTTTGAATAAGAATTAAAGCCATAGGTTGTATATCTGTCTTACCATCCCTCCTGTTGAGACATGTGTTGAACCATGGCTCAATACTGCTGCCCATTTATATAAGTTTTTTGGTAAGACAGGTTTATTATTTTTTGTCATGCATAGATGTCTTTTGTAATGTTTAAGAATTCTGCATGTGTAACCAATTTGCCTGTTGATGATATCATTCCTCTATTTTTCCAATAGTGTGCAAAGGGGTGTACTGTGGCAAATGCATATTGACTATCTGTGTAAATAGTAACATCCTTTCTTCTCATTATTTTACACACTTCTGTTAACGCTGCTAATTCTGCTACCTGAGCTGAGTCATTAAATGGTAACCGTTCAGCTTTTATTAGTGTCTTTAGTCACTACTGCATAACCTGTTTGTGTTTTCCCTAGTTAATTTTTCTTAGATGAGCCATCTACAAATAGGACCTCTCCTTTTTCTAAGGGCTGATCTTTCAGGTCACTTCTGCTTTTGGCTGTTGTTTCTTTTATCTTTTATTATTTTATTTATTTATTATTTATTTATTTTCCAGCATGGAGGGCGTGATTTCCATACTCCTCCAAGGTGGCTGTTGGCAGGCCAATATAATGTTTGTTAACCCAGCTGCGAATTTCGTCTTTTAAACCTGCATGGAGAGCATTCTTCAACTGCTGTTGAAATGGCTCATTTACATCTCCATCCTCCTGCAGGCCGCTGTGAGTCTTGAATACAGTTGTCATTTTTACTCTGTATTCCTCAAAAAGGCTCTTGCTATTTGCTATTTCAGTGTAATTTGCTCTCTGTCTGAAACGCTGGGTTGCTCTGTTAATTAATCCTTCCACCCGGTGTCCCAATTTAGCGACTATCATGGCCCAAAATCCCATTTGTATCTCTTGGATTCCATGGTCCTCTAATATTATGCCAATCTGGACCCATGGATCCACACTTGTTGGACGTCTGCATCATTTAAGTTATATGATCGTCTTAAATTTTCCCAGTTCCTCAACAAACTGGTTTATCTCAGCTTTATGTGGTCTCAGTCCTTCTAATGTGGAGGCGGTGGTAATTTAGGATAAGGGGCGGGGGGGCAGTTACACCTCCCCCGTTTTCACTTACTCCTCCAACTCTCTCTTCTCCTCGACACTGATCCTATCTCATCATCCTCCTTTCTATGGAACATTAATTGTTCTTTTTCCATTTCTACATATTCTCTGTCTTTCTTTTCACATTCATTTTCCTTTCTTATTTTGTCTACATTCTCTTTCCGTTCTCTGTTTCCTCAAAATCATTTCCCTTAATTTTTTAAGGTTTTTCTTTTTTTTCTTTTTTTTTTTTTATATAATTGATTCCTGCAACGCGGCTATTTTTGTGTATTTAACCAATCATTAAAGCCGTGTTCAGTTATCCATGTGTCTAAATATTAAATTTTATCAGGATCCTGTTTTTTTCTTCTTTTTTTTAAATTTAATTTAATTTAATGAACTTCCAATCTTTACACTGCAGTGTATCCTTGAGTTTTATTTTACTACTTCCTTTCCCCATTTTAGAGAATTTGGTCCAGTTTGTCAACACCTAGGATGTTCTAAAAACTGGTTTCTTATCAGTGGGACAGCAACTCAAATTTTCTGTTGTGGTAATTCTCACTTCAACCTTTTCAGGTGGAGAATTCTTGCCTTCGCATCCACAAAAGTCTGCTGTTTACAACCCCACTGTTTTGGTATGGAATGAAAAACCTAGTGGTTTTCCATTTCCCGTTTACACTCTCATTCAAACAGTTTTCATTCACACTGGCTCGTTAGAGGACTCCGCCATCCTATACGGAATTGAACTACGACACCACGAAACTTTCCTAGTTTCTTTTCTGACCTGCCATTGACTAGTATTCACAGGGTTTTTCCCAGGTTTCGCAAACCTTTTCCTTATTTCATTTACCTTTTCCTTATTCATTCATACCTTTTTAAATGAAAACTCAACTCACCCCCGTCTGTCTTCTCAGAGTACCGTCAACCTTTGGATTCCAGCTGGCGGGCCGATTTCAGTCCCGGAAAGGGTTTTTTGGACTCACTTTAAATGGAGTCCGCCATGGCCATGGTCTTTATACTGCAATCCACCCGCCCTGCTGGATTCGTCGGGTATGTTGGCATCCGGCTCGAAGGACCAATTAAATGTCAGGTTCAGGACACCTAAAACACTTGTTAAAAAACAAGACAGACACCGAGGTAGTTCAGTTTTCAGACTTGCAAGGAGAAACGGACGAGAGTGTGTTCAGTTACAGTCTCGAAACCGCTCTGAGTCTCTCTGTCCGTCCCCTCTCTTTTTATTTCCTTTTGGGCAGTTCCTAGTTACACAGCTGTTGTTGCTATTAAGTTGGGGGAGCACATAGCATCATCGTAAACAATCACATATATGACTCTCTGTGGAGATGTGTTCTTCCTCAAGGTTATTGCTCCAACCTTTGACCTCTTGACCGCAAAATGCTCCAGCCGCCATCTTTGGAATGAGGGCACACATGTTTGTTGTAACTCATGGGTTCAGCACATAACACTCTTTGTTTGTGGTCCAGATAGCAGAAGAGTTATAGCCTATTTATCAAGAAAGAGTAAACTCCTCTTCACAGACATCAACTTTTATGATACAATCAACATACTTCTAAATGCATGCTTTGAAAATACTATAAGAGTAAATATGGGATAACAATGTACTTTTATTCTAACAAGTTAAACCCATTAATTACAATTAAACCCATTCTCTCGCTATTTTGAATGAAAGTACCGGTAAATGTGTAGTGCATGCAAGAACAAATGCCATATAAAAATGTTTAACCTTGACATTCATAACATACAAAAATATATATATATATATATATATATATATATATATATATATCCATCCATTGTCAACACCACTTATCCTGGTTAGGGTCACAGGGCGCTGGAGCCTATCCCAGCTGACTTCGGGCGAAAGGCGGACTACACCCTGAACTGGTCGCCAGTCAGTCGCAGGGCACATATAGACACGGACAACCATTCGCACTCACATTCACACCGTCACTGAGTGGGAACTGATCCCACGCTGCCCACACCAAAGTCAGGCGAGTGCACCACTACACCATCAGTGACATTATATATGTATATATATATATATTTATAACAATGGAAGCAAACAGAACCTTTATCCATTAGTGACCCAATTACCTTGTCTTTGAGATGAACGATCCACTTAAGAGTTCATTAAGCAAGCTATTTTGGTCCAGTGTGCTCCAGTTTTCCCAGCTTCTGTCTTGTTCTGTCTTTGTAGGGAAAAGCTATGTGAGGACAAGATCAGTCGATTACTCCTTACAATCAGTTACAAATATGGATATGAATAGGAATATAACATACCTATGTTTATGTCGACAAAAAGGGTCGAACTTTCTTCTTCTGCATGCTGGCATTTGTGCTCTGACAAGGGAAAATTCGTTGTCACATTTTGCACACTTGTGTGGTAAAATAATAAATTGGATGAAAGGAAAATGGTCATAGAAAGTCTCAGAAAGACAGTGAGGAGAATGAGTGAAACAGTGGTTCTTAACCTGGGTTCGACTGAACCTCAAGGTTTTGCTGAGTGGATCTAATGGGTTCAGCGGAGGTCAACGTGTGTGTGTCTGTGTGTGTTTGTGCGTGTGTCCATTCTGTTCACCCCACTGGTATGATTCATGATAACTCTTGAACAATAACCTAACAATAACCTAAACAAAGATTTATTCCCGATAACAATATGGTTTGAGCAGTCACCTTGTCGTGGTGGAGGGGTTTGTGTGTCCCAGTGATCCTAGGAGCTAAGTTGTCTGGGGCTGGGGCTTTATAAAGCTTTATGCTTTATGCACCTGGCAGGGTCGTCCATGACAAACAGGTCCTAGGTGAGGGACCAGACAAAGCACGGCTCAAAGACCCCTAATGATGACGACAAACAATGGACTTCGTTTTCCCTTGCCCGGACGCGGGTCACTGGGGCCCCCCACTGGAGCCAGGCCTGGTGGTGGGGCTCGAAGGCGAGCACCTGGTGGCCGGGCCTGCACTCATGGGGCCCGGCCGGGCACAGCCCGAAAGGGTAACGTGGGTCCCCCTTCCCATGGGCTCACCACCTGTGGGAGGGGCCATAGGGGTCGGGTGCAGTGTGAGCTGGGCGGTGGCCGAAGGCGGGGACCTTGGCGATCCGATCCCCGGCTACAGAAGCTGGCTCTAGGGACGTGGAATGTCACCTCTCTGGAAGGGAAGGAGCCCGAGCTGGTGTGTGAGGTCGAGAAGTTCCGACTAGATATAGTCGGACTCGCCTCCACACACAGCTTGGGCTCTGGTACCAGTCCTCTCGAGAGGGGTTGGACTCTCTTCCACTCTGGAGTTGCCCACGGTGAGAGGCGCCGAGCAGGTGTGGGTATACTTATTAAACTCGGGTATGGGAGGAGTTCGGTGAGGCCATGGAGAAAGACTTCCGGACGGCTTCGAGGAAATTCTGGTCCACCATCCGACGTCTCAGGAGAGGAAAGCAGTGCACCACCAACACTGTGTATAGTGGGGATGGGGCGCTGCTGACCTCGACTCGGGACGTTGTGAGTCGGTGGGGAGAATACTTCGAAGACCTCCTCAATTCCATCGACACGCCTTCCCATGAGGAAGTAGAGTGTGGTTTCTCTGAGGCGGGCTCTCCTATCTCTGGGTTTGAGGTCACCGAGGTAGTTAAAAAGCTCCTCGGTGGCAGGGCCCCGGGGGTGGATGAGATTCGCCCGGAGTTACCTGAAGGCTCTGGATGTTGTGGGGCTGTCCTGGTTGACACGCCTCTGCAACATCGCGTGGACATCGGGGACAGTGCCTCTGGATTGGCAGACTGGGGTGGTGGTCCCCCTTTTTAAGAAGGGGGACCTGAGGGTGTGTTCCAACTACAGGGGGATCACACTGCTCAGCCTCCCTGGTAAGGTCTATTCAGGGGTGCTGGAGAGGAGGGTCCGTCAGGAAGTCGAATCTCAGATTCAGGAGGAGCAGTGTGGTTTTCGTCCTGGCTGTGGAACAGTGGATCAGCTCTACACCCTCGGCAGGGTCCTCGAGGGTGCATGGGAGTTCGCCCAACCAGTCTAAATGTGTTTTGTGGACTTGGAGAAGGCGTTCGACCGTGTCCTTCGGGGAGTCCTGTGGAGGGTGCTTCAGGAGTATGGGGTACCGAACCCCCTGATACGGGCTGTTCGGTCCCTGTATGACCGGAGTCAGAGTTTGGTCCGCATATCCAGCAGTAAGTCGGACTCATTTCCGGTGAGGGTTGGACTCCGCCAAGGCTGCTCTTTGTCGCCGATTCTGTTCATAACTTTTATGGACAGAATTTCTAGGCGCAGCCAAGGCGTAGAGGGGGTCCGGTTTGGTGGGCTCAGTATTGCATCTCTGCTTTTTGCTGATGATGTGGTTCTGTTGGCTTAATCAAGCCGTGAGCTCCAACTCTCACTGGAGCAGTTCGCAGCCGAGTGTGAAGCGGCTGGGATGAGAATCAGCACCTCCAAATCTGAGACCATGGTCCTCAGTCGGAAAAGGGTGGCATGCCCTCTCCAGGTCGGGGATGAGATCCTGCCCCAAGTGGAGGAGTTCAAGTATCTTGGGGTCTTGTTCACGAGTGAGGGAAGAATGGAACGGGAGATCGACAGACGGATCGGCGCAGCGTCTGCAGTGATGCGGACTTTGTATCGGTCCGTTGTGGTAAAGAAGGAGCTAAGCCGAAAGGCGAAGCTCTCAGTTTACCGGTCGATCTTCGTTCCTACCCTCACCAATGGTCATGAGCTGTGGGTCGTGACCGAAAGAACGAGATCCCGGATACAAGCGGCTGAAATGAGTTTCCTCCGCAGGGTGTCCGGGCTCTCCCTTAGAGATAGGGTGAGAAGCTCGGTCATCCGGGAGGATCTCAGAGTAGAGCCGCTGCTCCTCCGCATTGAGAGGAGCCAGATGAGGTGGCTGGGGCATCTGATTCGGATGCCTCCCGGACGCCTCCCTGGTGAGGTGTTCCGGGCACTTCCCACCGGGAGGAAACCCCGGGGACGACCCAGGACACGCTGGAGAGACTACGTCCTTCGGCTGGCCTGGGAACGCCTCGGGATCCCTCCGGAAGAGCTTGATGAAGTGGCTGGGGAGAGGGAAGTCTGGGCATCCCTGCTAAAGCTACTGCTCCCGCGACCCGACCCGACCCGGATAAGCGGTAGAAAATGGATGGATGGATGGATGGATAATATACTATAAATACCTGGCTGTTCGACTTCACCATATCAATACTGACTGGTTAACTTCTGCTTATACTAGTATGTGGATTCATAATGTGAAAAGGGTTTATGAAAGAGACAATTTGGACTTTGCAAGGAGTTATTCTAAATATAAAATGATCTCAATGAAAAAATGTGCTTTTAAAGGTGACCGTATAAAAGTTCCACCAGTATCAAAAATTAGATTGTGGTGGAGCTTTGAGATACCACTATATGTGACACATATAAAACGGTGGTAATTGGTAATTTATTATACTCTCATGAAGTCTGGAGAAGAGACTATTATCAACAACCTCAATCATGATAATGTAATTACACACATATATTCATCCATCCATCCATTTCTGTACCGCTTTTCCTCACTAGGGTCGCGGGCGTGCTGGAGCCTATCCAAGCTATCTTCGGGCGAGAGGCGGGGTACACCCTGAACTGGTCGCCAGCCTATCGCAGGGCACATGTAAAAAAAAAAAAAAACATTCGCACTCACATTCACATCTACGGACAATATAGAGTCCTCAATTAACCTACGGTGCATTTCTTTTGGATGTGGGAGGAAAGCGTAGTGCCCGGAGAAAACCCATCCAGGCAGGGGGAGAACATGCAAACTCCACACAGGCGGGGCCGGGATTTGAACCCCGGTCCTCAGAACTGTGAGGCGGATGTGCTAACCAGTCGTCCACTCACCGTGCCGCCTCACATATATTCAATGTTAAATCCAATTCAAGTAATGTTAATGCATTATATTCTCCTTATAACTCATTGCAATCCATGGTAAATGAAGTGACAGTAACTGGACACCAGTTTGGTGGTTTAGAACCTTTCACCTTTCATCCAAGTGGCTTACGTTCTATTAGTCTGGTGACAGACAGTTTCTGACAGCGTCTAATAAAATCTGCGCATCAGGCTAAGATGTCTACAAGTAGAAAACAGTACTTTACTTGAAAAGGGCTGTTTGCACAACACTGAAAAGTTATTTTAAAAGATGCAATTTTAGATATTAAGCATTTAACAAACACTTTTCTCCACAAACAGCATCCAAACACACTGGGAACCAAACAACACGGCATGCAACCACAAGGAAGATAACCCATTGTGTATCTGGTTGGTATCTGTAGAAACATCCATTCATCCATCCATTTTCAACACCGCCTATCCCAGCTGACCGGGGCGAAAGGCGGACTACAGCCTGAACTGGTCGCCAGTCAGTCGCAGGGCACATATAGACATGGACAACCTTTCGCACTCACATTCACACCGTTACTGAGTGGGAACTGAACCCACGCTGCCCCCACCAAAGTCAGGCGAGTGTACCACTACACCATCAGTGACCTCTGTAGAAACAAACTCAACTTAAGCAGTGAGTCCAATTCTTTTTGTGCCTCACATCTGCTTGAAAACCTTTTGTATGTTGTCACATCCCCAATAAATTGTTTAGTGGACACTAAGGAAAGCAATTATAATTGATTTTATTCATTGAGCAAAATATTTTCTAATAACTGTGAAAGCTGTTTCTAAATGTTGCTCTTGGTTTCACAGCTTTTCACACCCCTGGTGGAAACCCTTTAACTAGAAGAGAAAAAAATGTATTGATTCTCTTCTGAGAATTTGAATGAAGTGAAAATATATTGCAGCTGAGATATCATAGTTTTGATACTTAACTGTAAAACTGTCTGATGCCTGCTCACCCCCTGCACGCCACCCTATGTACACTAGAGGACACATACACAATTTACGCTTCCCTTTAATGCATTGATTTCTACACGATGCCATCCTATCTGTGCTCAGAAGCAGCGAGTTGAATGTGTGCGGAAACACACAATGCCATGTTCAGAGAGTGAATGGTGCCGGCTCATTTTACCTCTGTGCTGTGGAACAAAGAGGGGTTCTGTGGGCTGAAATGCCCCCCCCCCCCCCAACACACACACACACACAACCACCAGCTACTAAATCTTACCACCCTTTAGCAGCAACACAAGAAAGGCACAGACATCAGATTATATGGGTAGGCTGAGCATAAAACAAACATTGTCCAAAAATGGTAGTCACTGCACCATGGTTTCTTCTGGGGATGCTTAAGACCTAGGTATTGTATCCAGATGCAGCATTCAGTGTGAATAATACCTAGCTAGCAATCCATCAAATGAGAAATTAAAAACCTGAAAATGTGGGGAAAAAATTATTAAATTGTCTTTTCTTTTTTTCTTTTTTTTTTTGCCAACAGAAATACTTCAAGATAGATGCAGACAGCAGAATCTGTCCAAGCATGTTATACTGTACCGCCCGAGAGAAAACCACATGATGGAGTTCTAAATGTTCCACTTCCAGCTGGCATTCACTTATATAGTTATTTGTTTTCTGTTGAAGCACATGACATTTGTTCAGTTGGACCTACTTATTTACAATCAAGCATGCACAGAGAATACGTTGTTTTCTTACAATTAGACTAATAAATACTGTAGCATGCAACCATTTTGAACTATATGATATATAATTTGAAGTAATGTTTGTCATTGATGAATTGTAGCTATTCCTTTTTAAAAAGTTAGTGACTCAAATTTTGAAGTGGTTATTTTCAAACTGATACAAGACAGTTACTTACAATATATGGTGTTTTGCTCCAGTCTAGAACACTGTCCTGAGACAAAAATAGAAGAGCAAGTATGGCGAAGATAGCGGTGAAAGAGACTGGTGATAAAAAGTTATTTTCCACTGGAAATAATGATACAAATTATGTTAATTATAACCAAAGCTGTTTCAGAGCAATGTTGATTAATATCTGAGGCCAAAAGGTGTCTGTGTAACTCTCTCTACTTCTAGGGCTCGAGTCCAATGGAAGCCGCTAAAAAATACATTTGTGGATACCTTATGTATCTATTGTTCTACAACCTCCATTCCAATGAAGTTGGGATGTTGTGTTAAACATAAATAAGAAGAGAATACAATGATTTGGAAATAATGTTCAACCTCTATTTAATTGAATACACTACAAAGACAAGATATTTAATGTTCAAACTGATAAACTTGATTGTTTTTAGCAAATAATCATTGACTTAGAATTTTATGGCTGCAACACGTTCCAAAAAAGATGGGACAGGGTCATGTTTACCACTGTGTTACATCACCTTTTCTTTTAACAACATTCAATAAACGTTTGGGAACTGAGGGGACTCATTGTTGAAGCTCTGTAGGTGGAATTCTTTCCCATTCCTGCTTGATGTACAACATCACAGATGCTGGCTTTTGAACTTTGCGTCCATAACAGTCTGGATGGTTTTTTTCCTCTTTGACCCGGAGGACACGACGTCCACAATTTCCCAAAACAATTTGAAATGTGGACTCGTCGGACCACAGAACACTATTCCACTTTTCATCAGTCCATCTTAGATGAGCTCGAAGCCCAGAGAAGCCGGCGGCGTTTCTGGGTGTTGTTGATAAATGGCTTTTGCTTCGCATAGTAGAGTTTCAAGTTTCACTTACGGCTGTAGCGCCGAACTGTATTTACTGACATTGGTTTTCTGAAGTGTTCCTGAGCCCATGCGGTGATATCCTTTACACATTGATGTCGGTTTTTGATGCAGTGCCGCCTGAGGGATCGAAGGTCACGGGAATTCAATGTTGCTTTTCGGCCTTGCCGCTTACATGCAGTGATTTCTCCAGATTCTCAGAACCTTTTGATGATATTATGGCCTGTAGATGATGAAATCCCTAAATTCCTTGCAATTGTACGTTGAGGAACATTGTCCTTAAACTGTTCGACTATTTTCTCACGCACTTGTTCACAAAGAGGTGAACCTCGCCCCATCTTTGCTTGTGAATGACTGAACAATTCAGGGAAGCTCCTTTTATACCCAATCATGGCACCCACCTGTTCCCAATTAGCCTGTTGTGGGATGTTCCAAACAGGTGTTTGATGAGCATTCCTCAACTTTCTCTGTCGTTTTTGCCACCTGTCCCAGCTTTTTTGGAACATGTTGCAGCCATAAAATTCCAAGTTAATGATTATTTGCTAAAAACAATAAAGTTTGTCTGTTTGAACATTAAATATATTGTCTTTGTAGTGTATTCAATTAAATATAGGTTGAACATGATTTGAAAATCATTGCATACTGTTTCTGCGATTGGCTGGCAACCAGTTCAGGGTGTACCCCGCCTCCTGCCAGATGACAGCTGGGATAGGCTCCAGCACGCCTGCGACCCTAGTGAGGATAAGCGGCTCAGAAAATGGATGGATGGATGGATGCATACTGTTTTTATTTATGTTTAACACAACGTCCCAACTTCATTGGAATTGGGGTTGTATTTCACGCTTCTAAACTGGCCTTTTTATGCCTTTTTCCCTGACTTGATGTCATGTGTTACTGATGCGGAATGAGGGTTTAAGTTTGACTGGTGAATTTAGTTCCTTCTGCTGTAGTATCAGAAAGCAGTATCAGAAAGCAGTAACAGAGGCAGAACGTCGCCAGTGTGTAAGCGGAGGGTAAGGTCTGACACCTGAGACTCACAGTCCAAGTACTGGAAAAAGGAGTTCGGTAACACAAAACGCATTTTTTCAATGACAGTATATGAGGACATTTTAAAACACAGTGTGGTAGCCCATAGAGAGAGAGCGATTGAGGAAGAGGAGCGACTGACAGCGAGAGAGAGAGAGAGAGGGGGGGGGGTTAGAGAGAGCGAGAGAGAGAGAGACGGGGGGTAGAGAGAGTGGGAGAGAGAGAGAGTGAGAGTAGGAGACAGAGATAGAGCGGGAGAGGGCGAGAGAGTGTCGTCTATCCCGCAACAACACAAAGACACTACACTTGGTGGTTGGATTGAGCGGGAGTTGTCTTGGGGCTTCGCAGGAGATGCTGCCGGACCAGCCTCTCAGCTCTGTCTCCTTGTAAGTCCTCTCATGTTTGTCTTGAATTACTACTACAATACTACTAGGCTTTACACGATCAGGATTTTTGGGGCCGGTCACCGACCGAGTTTAAAAAAAAAAACGATCATCGATCACCGATCCGATCACAAGATGGAGCAATGTGTCTATTTAAATGACCTGTTCATTTACTGTAAATACTTGTGTACTTAATTGCTCAAAAAATTTGATTTATACTAAATAATGTATCTTTGTTAATCTATTTATGCCAGTGAGACATAGTGACAGACAGAACAAATGAATGGTCTTCTACTAGATGGCAGGACGTACATACAGTAATTCATGTCCACTTTTTGTGACACTTTAGTTTGTTGGTGGCGGCACGGTAGACGACTGGTTAGAGCGTCAGCCTCACAGTTCTGAGGAGAGGGGTTCAATCCCCGGCTCCGCCTGCGTGGGTTTTCTCCGGGCACTCCGGTTTCCTCCCACATCCCAAAAACATGCACGTTCATTGAAAAACTCTAAATTGCCCGTAGGTGTGAATGTGAGTGCGAATGGTTGTTTGTTTGTATGTGCCCTGCGATTGGCTGGCGACCAGTTCAGGGTGTACCCCGCCTCCTGCCCGATGATAGCTGGGATAGGCTCCAGCACGCTCGCGACCCTAGTGAGGAGAAGCGGCTCAGAAAATTGATGGATGGATGGATGGATAATTTGTTGGTGTGCCGTGAGATTTTTCAATTGTAAAATATGTTCCTTGGCTCCATAAAGGTTGGAAATCACTGCTCTAGTCAGATCGTGTATTCTAATCAGTCAGGTCAAACCAACATTACAACATGACAGAAATAATGGGTAAGAACTTACTGTAATTAAATTACTTCACCCACACCGAAACTTTAGAGCCTGATTCGACAGAACGGCGGCATGTTTACATGCAACCGTTAGTGCTAGCACTAGCTTGACCACCGACACCGTTTTCCCCTATTTTGTCCTTATAATACAGTCGGCACGATCCACTCTTGTTGCTGTCCAGCACACCCGCGACCCTAATGAGGATAAGCGGTACAGAAGATGGATGGATGGATACAGTACTCAGTATACAATACACAAGTATATACAATAAAATAACAAGTCATACAGTACACAAGTATGTAAATGGACACATCACTCCATCTTGTGATCGGATCGGTGATCGGTTATCGTTTTTTTAAACTTGTTGATCGGTGATCGGCCCCAAAAATCCTGATCGTGTAAAGCCTAATATATAATATAATTAAAAATAAAACTGGTGGTTTGTGGATACCTGTCCACAAACAAATTTATTTAAATTTATCTATTTATTTAAATTTATCATATCTGGTCACCTCATTTTTTCCCTCAAGCATTTAATTACTGCCTATAATATGACTTAAATTTTAGAATGGCTTAATTAATGAATAATTAATTATTATAGAAATTAATGTAATGTTTACTGTAAATTAAAAGAACGTTTTGGGCATTAGCATTTGTTTTCAGTGGGGTCCTTTTTTTTTGTATAAGGGATGCTCTTATTTGTGAGTTTATGTGACTGAAGTTAAACAAAAAGTACTGTTCCTTTAACAGATTTAAATCCAGTCCTCTACACTGGTCTCAGGTTACGAGCAGTCTGCAGTTTCGTTGTATCTACTTAAGATTCTTTTGGTATCCCTTCTCTTGGACAGAATATTGGCTGAAGTTGGAGACACAAGACACAAACCTACACGCATGCAGGCACACAGACACACACACACACACACACACACATGGAAAAGATGTCTGGAATTCTTCAAATGAGAGTTACTCACCTGAAGCCATTTATTTCCAGAGACAAAGGGCAAAAGTTCATGTGTGTTTGGAAGGGTAGCAGAGTGAGACATGTAGGAGGAACATACAATGGAACCTCTAAAATTGAAGACATTCCATTCCGGGAGGATGGTCGACCACCAATTTGTTCACAATTACTGAAGAACAGATGTGGGTAGAGTAGCCAAATATTGTATTTAAGTAAGAGAACTGTTACTTTAGAATAATATGAAAAGTTAAAAGTAGCCCTCCAAATAATTACTTGAGTAACTGTTGAGTAACTTAGAGCATAACCATCAAATAAAATAAAAATAACGAACTAAATATGAATGTGCAAATTCAGATATTACTGTACAATATTACTTAATCTAAAACATTAAATAAAATCTTTCGCAAATAACAAACAATGAATAAAATCTTTGTAAAATAACAAATTAAGGCAAATTCAGCTCCAAGAAGTGGTCTTATACTACGTATATTGTTTCTACTTGTTAAACAGCACAATACTGTAGTATTTCAAAAACAGGACCAAGGCTGCTGTGGATATAAAAAGTCTACGCATCACTGATCAAATTGCAGTTTTTTTATATAAAGAATTTAGAGCAAAATAAATGATTTTATAACTTTTTCCACCATTAATGTGACCTATAATTTCCACAACAATTTACAGAAGGTACCCCAAAAGATGTATGTTTCAGCTAAAACAACAACAAAACATCTGCAGCTCTCAATTTAGAAGTGGGCTGAACTATCCAATATCCAACCGTTCTAGAGATATGCTTGGTGGATGTGGTGATCCAGCACTTGGGTGTGGTTGATCTCTGGTGTCTGTAGTGACCGTGAGGCACTTTAGACACTTTTAAAAGTGTCTAAAAGTAGAAGTTTTTAAAACTTTAAATGTAATTATTCCTGTCTAAACACTGAAGAATGTAGATTCTCTACTTGCCTATGTCACAATCATTCATGGATGGGAGAACACAGGGCAATATAATGAGTTTGCTAACCCTCCTAAGCGAAGACAAATCCCTCAAATTAGGGACAAGCAGTACTGGCAAGGTGTACAAATTGCATTTTTTGTTTGTTTGTTTTTTGCAGTTCTGTGTGAAGGGGGATCATTGTAACAATGTAAAAATGGCATTTTTATGTGGACTATCTTTACATTACAAGCGAAAATAAAGAAGAATTCGTGTTTTCACTGGGTTGTTCTCAGAGTTTAGGATAAGACCTGGAAATTGCAATGGCTGAAGGTTGGGGCATTGGCTTGGAACTAAAGCCAAACTAGTTGCATTAAGGCAATAATGTGAATCATTACACTACCAATGTCCAGAATGGCAGGAATATATGTGTACTACAAAATAAGATGAATGAACGAAAATTGTATTTCTTTATTCTGCTGATTTCTTTGGACCAGCAATAAACATACGACCTAGTCTTTCGATTATTTTATTATTTTCAGTTCTTTGAGGTCAAATGTAACAAGCCCTGTCACGCATAACAAAACAACCAGCTCTACGAATAAAGAAAGCTCTTAGACAATGGGAGAAAAATCATTTGTTGGTATTTGGCAGCCAACTGATAAAATAACAATACAAGAATCAGCCCCGTTATCATTTGATTTTATGTTTTCCACTCCAGGTGCATGCACAGGACATTGTGCAGAAAGCATCACTTTCTGTGGATATTACTCATCCTGTTAGTGGTCTGCATTGCCATTCAGACATTGGTGGCCCGCCAAGCCAGGTAAGGTTAAATTACCAGACTGAACTATGTGAGATGTCTCTGAAAAGTGTCCTTTGAACAAATTCATGCTAAAAGAATGAATTCATGTTCGTCTTTTGTTTGTAATCCGTAATCATTTGGAACAGTTTAATTACTATCTTTTAAATCAAAGGCAGAGAATTGTTGGTGTTGCAGCAATGTTAAGGTATGTAAATTAGCTAACTTTTTCATCACAAAATTCAGAAGAGCTCGCTCACAGAAACATTGTAATTTTGAAAATAGGCAGGTGGCAAAATACTTAGAGTACTTTATTATGTAGTGTCACATTTGATGGGTGGGTTGGCACTCCAGAGACCTTTGTACACAATATGTCCCCTTTAAATAACTACTTTTGAGTCATTGTAACTTTATCCATGTGTGCACTAATATCCCCTCATCTAAAAAAGAAAAAAAAATCAATATAAATATAAGTAATACTGTTGTTTGTGTCATCCTTCAGCTGTGGCTCTTTCCATTTCTTTGTGTTTAGATTTTCATATTCTGCTAGTTCGGTATTCACATTGACCTTTTCTCATTGTTGTTTTTTTATTAGATTGTATTGTTTCTCATGTTTATCGTGCTCCCTTGGTTTAATAAATTCTGTTTGATTGCTCTGTTTTTGTTAAGTCTGCTTTTCAGTCCCATATTCAATGTTTCCGTTAACCCGACAAAATAAACCGACCAATATGGACCCCGCAGACTCAGAGCAAATTCACATGGCTCTGCCAAGCCAGTGGAAGCTGGTTGTTAGCCAGCACGAGCACTCATTATGCAAAATTATGGGAGCAGCTAACATCTTGACTTCCAATACAAACACTTACGGTTTACGTTTACATCAAACATGTCCCCAATTTGCATCTAGAAGCACCTCTTCCGTCACTGATACGCTACCTACTGGTGGACGGTCTCACCTCCAGCTTCTAGCATGCAGTACACATACTGTAGAAACCTAACATTCCTCATCCTCCTCGTAACGGTGGTGAACTCGGCTCTTGTGGACAGTTTCTTCATCAGTGTTCCTTAACTTTTGACCAGCAGCCAGTCACGTATTCTCAAGATAAATCTAAAGTTGCTTTTCTTATGAGTTTGCTTACCGATAAGGCTCCTGTTTGGGCCATATCGATGAAGCAATCATTGTCCAGCTGTGCAGTTGCCACTCCCTATATTCCTTGCTGAAATGAAGAGGGTATTCAAGCACCCATTCAAAGGAAAGGAAGCAGATAGTTGGTGACTGGACTGGGCACAAAGAGACTTATCCGAGAACTCCATTTTGTTCCACAAATATTTGAGAGAATTAGGCCTCTGGTGTACTATAAAAAGTCTTAGATCTTTCAGTTTAACTCATGAAAATGGGAGCCCCAAAAAAAATGTGTTTACATTTTGTTCAGTATATTAAAATACTTTTTATCTGGACTCGAGAAGCTGAAGCAGCCTTTGTGTGCCTTAAGTGGTTGATTACCAATTCACCTGCCTTGACTCATCCTAACCCCGATCTTCCGTTTTTTTTTGTTGAGGTTGACGTCTCAGATACAGTGGTGGGGGCTGTCCTGTCCAAGCGATCTACAGTTGATCAGTAGATTTACTACTGCACTTTCTTCATTGCGTCAACTCAGTCTGGGAGAGTGCAATTATGATGTTAGTGATAGGGAGTTGCTGGCCATCATTCTTGAACTACAGGAATGGAGGCACTGGCTGGAGTGCACTTCAGTTCCCTTTCAAATTTACACAGTCCACAAGAACCTTGCCTATATTTGGTTGGACGAAGACTTTGTACCTGTGGCTCAAGTTGTTGGAGCGTTCCAGTTGGGAGGTGGACAGAAAAGGCACTAATGTGCCTTAGGATTGCTGAAATGGCAAACTGTTTATTCCCGTGGATTTCCGGCCTGAAGTGTTACAATGGGGACACGGATCGAAGGTGACGTGTCATCTGGGAGTCCACCAAACTCAATTTTGGATAGCCCAAAGGTTTTGGTGGCCAAGACTCAACAAGGACACAATTAATCTCTGCCTGCTCTGTCTGTGCCCATTATAAACTATCACATTGTTCGTCATCTAATCTTCTCCATCCGCTTCCCATATCACCGTCCTTTGTCTCATATTGCCCTTGACTTCATTATCGGTCTTCCTCTGTCCCGCGGCAACTCAGTCATCATCAGTGTGGTTGACTATTTTTTCAAGATGGCCCACTTAATTTTCATTCCTGAGTTGCTCACTTGGAATACAGTATCCTAATTAAACAGGTTTTTCGGTTTCACGACAACCACTCCGACCTGGTCTCAGGTAGAGGACCTCATTTCATGTCCCAAGTCTGGAGGGCATTCTGTAAGGCAGTGGGGGCCTCTTCAACCCTTTTTTAAAAATCAATATCATCCTCAATCTAACTGCAAGATAGTGCGATTAAATGAAGATCTGGAAGCCGCGCTTCGCTGTGCCTGCCATCGGCATCCTTCTTCCCGGTCCTCCCTGGGTGGAATACTCACCTCGTTCTTCTGCTCGGCCATAGGTATGTTCCCAATCAAGACTGCTTATGGTTGTCAACCTCCTGTGTTTCCTGTACAGGAAACCGACGTTTGCGTTCCGTCTGTTCACATTCACCTCCAAGCAGGACCATGATGTCTGGCGGGATATTCGTGCTGTCTTGTCCCGTATTTCTGCTCGCAAACAAGCAAATTGCCTAAAGCCACAGGTTTCCATCTCCTTCCTACTGTCCTAGACAAGAGGTTTGGCTCTCCACATGGGACTTGCATTTGGATAGGGTGAGGAAGAAGTTGGGTCCAGGATTCATCAGTCCATTTAAAATAGACTCTGTCAACCCCAATGCCATGAAACCCAGGCTTCCACCTTCCCTGAAGATTCAGCAGGTGTTTCATGTTTTCAAGATCAAGCCAATCTCCACCAGTCATCTGGTAGCACCTCATCCTACGCATCTGATTTATGGTCAGCCGGCCTACGCTGTGAAGTCAGTTTAAGAGCTTTAGTGGGCGGAGCCTCCTGCGCCGCACTTGCTGACAATGACAATCAGATGGGTTTATAGGTGCATATAAAAAAAGTATACGGAAGACACGGGATTATTGCATTATTTTCCACCATCGTCTCTCACGTACTTCAGTATTGAAGCTGATTCCTCATATGTTATGTGTGTTGAATCTGGCTGGTTGTGCCTAGCGTTTGTCCATTGCTGATTGTGAGTACTTCTGTGATTTATGTTGCCTCGTGTTTCTATTCTTGTGTTGTTTGGACTGGGTGGATATATTTCTGTTATTTGCGTCTTCCTTCCACCTATTTGAGTTTAGCTTTGTGTTGTGCTAGTTGGTCATTTACAACCCCAATTCCAATGAAGTTGGGACATTGTCCATCCATCCATCCATTTTCTGAGCCGCTTCTCCTCACTAGGGTCGCGGGCGTGCTGGAGCCTATCCCAGCTGTCATCGGGCAGGAGGCGGGGTACACACTGAACTGGTTGCCAGCCAATCACAGGGCACATACAAACAAACAACCATTCGCACTCACATTCATACCTACGGGAAATTTAGAGTCATCAATTAACCTACCACACGTTTTTGGGATGTGGGAGGAAACCGGAATGCCCGGAGAAAACCCACGCAGGCACGGGGAGAACATCCAAACTCCACACAGGCGGGGCCGGGCATTGAACCCCAGTCCTCAGAACTGTGAGGCAGACGCTCTAACCAGTTGGTCACCGTGCCGGCCAAAAAGAATACAATGGTTTGCAAATCATGTTCAACCTATATTTAATTGAATACAAAGACATTTAATGTTCAAAAAGATAAACTTGATTGTTTTTAGCAAATAATCATTAACTTCCAAAAAACTTTCCAAAAAAGCTGGGACATGGTCATGTTTACCACTGTTTTACATCACCTTTTCTTTTAACAACATTCAATAAACGTTTGGGAACTGAGGACACTAATTGTTGAAGCTTTATAGGTGGAATTCTTTCCCATTCTTGCTTGATTTACAGCTTCAGCTGTTTAATATTCCGGGGTCTCCGTAGTTGTGTTTTACGCTTCATAATGCGCCACACATTTTCAATGGGAAACAGGTCTGGACTGCAGCCAGGCCAGTCTAGTACCCGCACTCTTTTACTACGAAGCCACGCTGTTGTAACACGTGCAGAATGCGGTTTGGCATTGTCTTGCTGAAATAGGCAGGGGCGTCCATGAAAAAGACGTTGCTTGGATGGCTCTTCTCCAAAACCTGTATGTAACTTTCAGCACTAATGGTGCCTTCACAGATTTTCATCAGTCCATCTTAGATGAGATCGGGCCCAGAGAAGCCAGCGGCATTTCTAGGTGTTGTTGATAAATGGCTTTTATTTTGCATCGTAGAGTTTTAAGTTGCACTTACGGCTGTAGCGCCGAACTGTATTTACTGACATTAGTTTTCTGAAGGCGGCATGGTTTAAAGCGACTGCCTCACAGTTCTGAGGACCGGGGTTCAATCCCCGGCCCCGCCTGTGAGGAGCTTGAATGTTCTCCCCGTGCCTGTGTGGGTTTTCTTCGGGCACTCCGGTTTCCTCCCATAACCCAAAAACATGCATGGTAGGCTAATTGACAACTCTAAATTGCCCGTAGGTGTGAATGTGAGTGCGAATGGTTGTTTGTTTGCATGTGCCCTGCGATTGGCTGGCAACCAGTTCAGGGTGTACCCTGCCTCCTGCCCGATGATAGCTGGGATAGGCTCCAGCACGCCCGCGACCCTAGTGAGGAGAAGCGGCTCGGGAAATGGATGGATGGATGTATTCTCTTTTTATTTATGTTTAACACAACGTCCCAACTTCATTGGAATTGGGGTTGTACATCAAACTTTTGCCGATGTAGTTTTCTGTTTACTTTTAGCAGTTTTCCGTTTACTGTTTCGCACGTTTACTGTGCGCCATTAGTTTAATGAATTTGGCTTGATTGCTATATTTTTCTTGAATCTGCTTTGGGATTCAACCGGACTGTGATGTTTTCAAGGCTCTATGATGGTTTAGCAGGTACACGTGTAGGAACCAAAAATGATGCAGGTTTCAGTCTGAATAATTTTCATTCTTATTTCTGTGTGTTATTCACTAGCTTACGTGTTGTATTCTGAATTTATTTTAACATTAACTGAGTGTACATTTTACATTACACTGAGCAGTAAACATGCCCCAGTCATATATGAATATACAGTATTGTAGGGACCAACGGATAGCATGACGTTCATCGGTTCGAAAATATTTTTCCTTGCTTGAATTAATTGAATTAACTGATTTCCATCTAATCGCATGGCACATATAGACAAAATAGAAACACGAAATATTTTGCACCACTCTTACTGCATGTGATTTCTTTCAGGTATGACGAGCTCCCACATGTGGAATTCACTGCTGGCAATGAACACATGTTCCCGCCTCTGCAAAATGTCGGGGCAGAAATGGAGGATGTGATATCAGCACAGACAGAAAGAAATGCAAAGGTTCATTATCAGACTGACCAAAATGGAAAACCAGACACTGATATCCAGTCAAAATATGTGGATACAACCATCTTCCATTCCACAGGCTCTCAGACCAAGGGTGTTTTACCAGGAAAGTTTTTGCCGCTGGATGATCAAAACAAACTGAAGACTAGACATGCAGTTTCTTTGGCCCCAGAGAGTGATGCAAAGAGTTTCTTAGCTGGCAAATACAGTAACCACCTCAACGCCTCCTCTTCATCAAATGCAGTCAAACAAAACAATACAACTGTTTATACTGAAAGGAAGTGTTTGCCAAGTTCTCACATTGTATTCCTTAAGACACACAAGACGGCAAGCAGCACAATTCTAAACATCCTTTACCGCTATGGGGAAAGTCGGAACTTGACCTTTGCACTTCCCCGAAACAAACAAAAACAGCTGTTTTACCCCCACTTATTTGCTTCACATTTTGTGGAAGGTTGCAGCAGCAGAAATGTGAAGGAGTTCCACATCATGTGCAATCACATGAGGTTCAGAAAAGCTGAGGTGAGTGTGTAATCACAAATAGACTTCCATCTAGAATCACATTTGAGGTGAATGCTGATATTTGGGAAAAAAAACAAAAACGTGTCAAAATAGGCTACATATCTGTCTATCTACAGTGATAGAGGTAGCTTACCTACAAGGACTAGCTATTTGGTGTGTTCTAAAAATGTGCTGTGCTAAAAGCATCCACAGCAGTTACATTTGGGTTACTTGTAGTGTACACATGGCTAATTGTCATGCAGCCCAATCCCATTGGGTCGTAGTAGGTGTGAATGGTTGACTGTCTCTCTGTGGCAGGCTGGCAGCTAATCCAGTTTCCCCATACCCTTAAGCAGTAAAAAATGGATGGATTGATGCAGTTAAATTTGATTTGACCATTTGGTGGTGTGGTGACATGTTCAAGTAAAATACTATGCAGTAAAACCGATTATTTTTTTAATGAGACACATTTTCTTGTGCAAAATTGCAGTTAGTGTTGTACAGTACAGCATATGGATTCATTGTATTTTTAAAATGTCTTCTAATAGTCTTGCTGTTGTCATTTAAACATTTTTCTCATGCATGCATATACAGGGCTTAACAACTTGTATTAGATCACCACCACCACATTTGTCTCAGAGACCATGCAGTACAGTACCATGAAATACTTTACTGCTGACCTTTTCAGCTCGCAACGCTTTAAAAGTATGAACAGGATTGAGGAATTTCAAACTGAATTCACCTTATTACCAAAATTTCAGTCAGCTCATTTCTCTGAGCGGTCTCATGATAACCACTAACACAATTATTTCTGTTCAGAATGGGAAGCAAAAGCAAAGCTAAGGAAATTTATTTATATAGCACATTTCTTACACAAGGTAACTCAATGTGCTTTACATGCTTAAAAACATTTAAAAACAAAGAAAAAAACAGCTTATAAACATTTAAAACAAAGAGGGAAAAAAAATACAATTTAAAACAGCGTACAGTGCAAGAAATATAATTTAAACGTGTAAATACTCTAAAAAGCATGAGAAAAAAGAAGTGTTTTTAACCTGGACTTAAAAACATGCACACTTGGGGCTGACGTCACTTCTGTTGGCAACTTATTCCATTTGTGTACATCATAAAAGCTAAATGCAGCTTCACCATGTTTGCTCTGGACTCTGTGCTCCATTATTTGACCCGAGTCTGTCGATCTCAGAGCCCTACTGGGTTTATATACCATTAGCATTTCTTTCATGTATTCAGGACTTAAACCGTTTAGTGATTTATAGACCAGTAGCAGAACTTTCAAATCTATTCTAAAGCTGACTGGAAGCAAGTGTAAAGAATTGGAGTAATATGCTCTGATCTCTTTGTTCTGGTCAGAACCCGAGCTGGAGCATTCTGAATGAGCTGCAGCTGTTTAATGCTCTTTCGGGGGAGTCCAGTCAGAAGACCATTACAATAGTCAAGTCTACTTGAGATAAAAGCAGGGATGAGCTTCTCCTGGTCTGTTTGACACATGCAAGCCTTCACACTGGATATGTTCTTCAGATGGTAGAATGCAGTTTTAGTAATTGATTTGATATGACTGTTAAAAGTCAGGTCGGAGTCTATCAGAACACCAAGGTTTCGGACTTGGTCTCTGGGTTTTAAAGGAAGTGACTCCAGGTATTTACTTACAGCAATCCTCTTTTCTTTATTGCCAAAAACAATAATCTCCGTTTTCTTGTGGTTTAATTGTAGAAAATTGTAGCTCATCCAGTTATTTATCGGTTTTAGACAGTGACACAACACCTAAAAAACACTGCAATTTTAAAAAATATTATTATTATAATTTTTATTTTCCCCCAAGCCACTACTAGAGGAGATGACATAATGCCGATTAAGCCTTTCAGCTCCTCTAACGCTTCTAATGTTGCTGTATTTTTCAATATTTTATTTTTTTATATTGAGTGAATGCCTGACTCATTTCCTGCGCTGGCCAAGTTTCAGGAAACGACGGGACGGAAATGAGGCATTTTGCCGAGCAATGGGTGAAGCGCTGCTGAATAAAGCTCACAAACAATATTGTTTTGCTTTTCTGTAGCAAAAAATAGTCATAGAATAATTACTGTGTAAACAAAAATTTAAATTGCCCAAATGAACAACACTTACCTCTTTTCAAGACGTTGGCTGCCAGCCGCTCTGCGGGTGGTCACGTCTCCGACCCAGCATTCCTCTCATCCCTACTGATCTGTTTTTCTTAATTTTGTTTATCCTTATCGCATTTCTTTTAACGTGTAAGTAAACTTGCTAGTGACATAGCGATGTGGTTTGCGCAAACTCGATTATAAATGAGTACCGCTGCTTCCTTTCCAGATAGGAATAGAGAAATAAGAGCAAGACGACAGGTGAAAAACGTCTGTCAAGTGTCAAGTAGGCTTCAGCCATTGGCTATGTGGATGCACGTTTTGATGCTGTGTACAGTATGCTGTACTTTATCAGATTTATTTAAACCATAAAAAGATCGAGTAATAGTCGGAAGAAGCGCGTTGCTACAGAATCTGGACATGGGATCGATACAGTATTTTAAAAGATGCTCGCTTAGCTACCCCTCCTTGAGCCGTCACCTTATCGTGGTGGAGGGGTTTGTGTGTCCCAATGATCCGAGGAGCTAAGTTGTCTGGGGCTTTATGCCCCTGGCAGGGTCACCCATGGCAAACAGGTCCTAGGTGACGGACCAGACAAAGCACGGCTCCAAAATCCCCTATGACGAGTACAATAAATGGATTCAGGTTTCCCTTGCCCAGACGCGGGTCACCGGGGCCCCCCTCTGGAGCCAGGCCCGGAGGTGGGGCTCGAAGGTGATTTACTGGTCGATCTACGTTCCTACCCTCACCTATGGTCACCAGCTGTGGGTCGTGACTGAAAGAACAAGATCCCGGATACAAGCGGCCGAAATGAGTTTCCTCCGCAGGGTGTCCGGGCTCTCCCTTAGAGATAGGGTGAGAAGCTCGGTCATCCGGGAGGATCTCAGAGTAGAGCCGCTGCTCCTCCACATCGAGAGGAGCCAGATGAGGTGGCTGGGATGCCTCCCGGACGCCTCTCTGGTGAGGTGTTCCGGGCACGTCCCACCGGGAGGAGACCCCGGGGACGACCCAGGACACGGCTGGCCTTGGACATTTCAGCCCGACATTTCAGCCCGAAATTATTCATACCTTCGCCAAAGTTTGAATGAAATGAAAATGTATTTGTTGAATGGGTTTGAGCTAAAAAGACAAGTGGCACAAGATTATGTTGTTTTTTTTTTGTTTTTTTTAATTCATGCTTAAAGAAGTCCCTGCATATCCAAAAACATTTGTAGCCTTTATCACAGTCATATCAAATATTATAAATGTACAGTTAAATATGGCGGCATGGTGGCCGACTGGTTAGAGCGTCAGCCTCACAGTTCTGAGGACCCGGGTTCAATCCCCGGCCCCGCCTGTGTGGAGACTCTAAATTGGAGACTCTAAATTGCCCGTAGGTGTGAATGTGAGTGCGAATGGGTGTTTGTTTGAATGTGCCCTGCGATTGGCTGGCAACCAGTTCAGAGTGTACCCCGCCTCCTGCCCGATGACAGCTGGGATAGGCTCCAGCACGCCTGCGACCCTAATGAGGAGAAGCGGCTCAGAAAATGGATGGATGGATGGATACAGTTAAATATGAAATTCTAGATTAGGCCAGAAGGTACCAGGACCCATTAGAAATGTGCAAAAGTTACACTTCCTTAAAATTGTCTGATAAGTTCAATGATATGAATAATTTACAAAAAGAGAACTGACAATATTTCTCGATCACAACTTTCTTGTGTCTTTCCAGATAGCCCACACAATACCTTTGGCTGTACATTGACTCACGACACACGACCAAGTGAATGGCAAATTTACAATAGTAAACAATCAAACATTTCCTCTGCCAGTTTTAGTAGACATTGAACCCTTCTTCAGGGTTAGTCAGATGGAGATCGACAAAGTAGACTCATAATTAATAACTATAGCAACAAGTGACTTAATCTACTTCTGAGCCATGGTGAAACTTCCGAAGTTGGATTTCACCGCCAAAAAAAGCCTTAAAGTAAAACACAGTCATTTGTGTGACTTTTGACGTATTTTTCTTTCTCTGAAAATTGAGTGAATTTCTCTAGAAGTCTTAAAAACATGAAAATGATTGACAATATCTAATTTTAAAAAATTTATTTTCTTGTCCCAGGTGGCAAAGGTGATGCCTGCGGATGCATTCTACTTCTCCATCATAAGAAATCCAGTTGCCATGATGGAGTCCATCTTTATTTACTACAAGAGCATCCCAGCCTTCCACAAGACTCAAAGCCTGGATGACTTCCTTGACAACAGATTCCAAAACTACAGCTCATCAGTTCTTAACAACCATTATGCTCACAATATTTTGGCATTTGACTTTGGCTTTAACAACGATGTTACTGCAGCTGTTGAAGACTTTGAGGAAAGAACTAATAGGTCTATTGCTGCAGTTGAACAGGACTTCCACCTCATTCTTATTTCGGAATACTTTGAAGAGTCTATGGTCTTGCTCAAACACAGCCTTTGTTGGTCTCTTGATGACGTCGTTTCATTTAAACTGAACAGCCGCAGTGAACGCACGCGTCGCCCACTTTTACCTACAACTGCAGAAAAAATCAAGAGGTGGAATGCTCTCGACTGGAGGATCTACATGCATTTCAACAGAACTTTTTGGCACAAAGTGGATACTCTTATTGGACGAGAGCAGATGAAAGTTGAAGTTTCTCATTTGAAAAGGTTACAGGCTAAATTAGCTAACACTTGTCTGACAGATGGCGGGCCAGTTGACCCACTCCAAGTAAAAGAAGCCAGATTAAAGCCATTCCAGTATGGAGCAGCTGTCATCCAGGGCTACAACCTCAATCCACACATAGATGCACAAACCAAAACCAAATGTGAGAGACTAATAACACCAGAACTGCAGTATACAGATAGGCTCTACACCCAGCAGTTCCCTGAGTTAGCGGCTAAGCACAGAAAAGCAAGGGCTGCCATACAAAGTCAGCACTCGGAAATTACAGAATTGGCAAGAAAAGCCTTGAAAAGGAAAGCCCAAGACAGGCACACAACTTACCTAAAACCTTAACAGTCAAAAGACCTGCAAAAGTACCCACTGACAAACACTGAAATATCTTGTGTCTATCTATGATGTACTGAGTCAATACACTTCAACTTGACAATCATTTGTAATCATGAAACATTGCCATTGCTACACCAAAGAAATACACTACTCATGAAAAGGTGGGGATATCTGGCTTTCGGGTGAATTTCAGGATGATCCCAAAATGCAGGTGAACTTAATTTGTTCAATTTCTGTGCCAAGGAGCTGAACAGCAAAATTCATTCTGGTAAATTCAGACTGCCTTTGTTTTCACAGTCTCTCTGTATCTGGGTTGCAACCTGCTCACTCTATGACACTCCAAGCTCAGTGGCCATTTCCAAGAACATCCTGTTTGTAGGTAGCGATGTCAAAATGTGAACAGCATGATGAGAGGAGTGTTTAAATGCCAATTCCAATTGCATTTGGATATTATGTGGTCAATTCATGGCTCAAACACCTGTTGTGAAATTTGACATTAAACTCCTTGTGAAAGAACAGGAAGTTGTGCAGAAAGCACTGAAACATTGGACAGTTAGACATTGAAAAGTTGAGAGGTGGTCCAACTAAGATCATGTGTAAAAGTGAACCTAACATGCACTATAAGCATGTTAAGTTCATCCTGAAATGTCACCCTTAAGCTGAATATCCCTAACGTTTTGTGAGTGGTGCATGTTGACTTTATCCATCCAGCCATCTATTTTCTTACGCTTATCCGAGGTCGGGTCGCGGGGTCAGTAGCCTTAGCAGGGAAGCTCAGACTTCCCTCTCCCCAACCACTTCCTCAACCTTTTTTGGGGGGATCGCAAGGCGTTCCCAGGCCAGCCGGGAGACATAGTGTCGTGGGTCATCCCCGGGGTCTCCTCCTGGTGGGACTTGCCCGGAACACACCAGGGAGGCGTCCGGGAGGCATCCGAATCAGATGCCCCAGCCACCTCATCTGGCTCCTCTCGATGCGGAGGAGCAGCGGCTCTCCTCTGAGATCCTCCCGGATGACCGAGCTTCTCACCCTATCTCTAAGGGAGAGCCCGGACACCCTGCGGAGGAAACTCATTTCGGCCGCTTGTTTCCGGGATCTCGTTCTTTCGGTCACGACCCACAGCTCGTGGCCATAGGTGAGGGTAGGAATGTAGCTTGACCGGTAAATCGAGAGCTTCGCCTTTCGGCTCAGCTCCTTCTTCACCACAACGGACCGTTACAAGGTCCACATCCCTGCAGACGCTGCACCGATCCCTGTCGATCTCCTGTTCCATTCTTCCATGCCGACATTTAGAATTAACATAACAGGGCGGCTGTGGCTCAGTAGGTAGAGCGGGTCGTCCAGTGTCACTGGTTCAAATCCACATTTCAACTCTCCGCATGTCAAAATGCGTTTGGGCAAGTGGGTGAATGAGAGGCTTTGTAAAGCACTTTGGCCACTGTGATGGTGAAGATAAAGGGCTATATAAGTGAAGTCCATTTGATGCAGTGTTTTCTTTTTTTTTTTTTTTTTTACAGTATATGTATATCGGCGCTGTATTCTTCAAAATCCGAAAGTTTATAATCTATGAATCGGTAGGGTCAGATGCAAAACTATCACAAGCTACACTGCGATGAAAAGAGGACACCTGTGTGCAGAACGGAAAGGAATCGAGAGGCCTGACTGGATGAGGGTTGGTTTGGTCGGTAGACTGAGGGCGATGACGCCGGGTCCTTTCTGCTGCGTTTGGGTTTGCTATGACGATTCTGTCACGTTTGAAGGGTGTGTAGGAAGGCTGGAGTTCATGGGAATCGCAAAAAAAAAAGGTAATTATTAACAAAAAAGACACAACACAAACTATAACAATCAATAAACTCCAAAAAGATCTGAAATAAGTAGTGACCGTAAACACAACGAATGATTGGATTGGAGCAAACAGCCCCCAATGAGGAAGTCATAGTCTAAACAGGTCGCGCACAAAATAGTTGATAAATAAGCAATAATTGATCAACAAAAGTAGCTAGCAGCATTTAGACCATTGTAACGGAGTAAAAGTACTGTTCCTTCTTAACATAAATACTTGGGTAAAAGTAAAAAGTATGCAGTATTAGAACTACTTTGACAAGTACAATTTATCCAAAATGCTACTTGAGTAAATGTAATGTTTTTTGTCAAACATTTTGGGACCTTCAAATCATAATGGTGATGCCTTTATGTTCGGCATGCCTCCATAAACCAGGAAGTATCCAGCTAAATAATAAACACTTGGGTAAACAAATACAAATAAAACAGTCCACTTTCATTAATTACTACAGGTGGAGAGGGTCCACAGTTTGCGATGGAGTTTTGTTCCTACAACCTGAATTTGCTTGTAGGTCAGAAAGCACACAGTCTATCGCTAACCTTTGCTCATGCAGTAGTTAAGTCATTAATTGCAGCAAATGTTTGTATGAAAAAAAAGTCCTCAATCTAAAACAATCAAACATAAAACAAGTGCGGCAGTAACTGCGCATGACTTGTTATGTTGCGAGATGACGTAGTCTCATGCTGCCATGCGAATTACAGTCGTTAATTACAAACTGTTCGAAACATCTGTCGGTAACATCATTAGCCGAGGACCCTCTGTAATAAGTCACGCAAGTGGGACAAATCGATACAAGTGCTTATTAATACAACAATTTGGTTATGTTTACTGGGGAGCCTCTAAACTGAAACAACCCCGAGGTTTTAAAATTCAAAATTTGACAAAAATGGGACCAACTGTTCTGGTGATGGCAGGCAAGGTGACAGCATATCACGCCAGACTTCAGCATACATCAGGAAACTTTTGTTCACAAGGCATTTGATTAATTCTGCATGTGTATAATGGATTTTCTTTGGCTTTTTGTGGCTTTTTTTTTTTTTTTTTTTTTTTTGGAAACCCTGCTTGGAAAGAAGGCCCAGCCTCAAAAAGGTATGTTCGAGAAGAAAAGCAGGACACGAGTCGAAGAATACACATTAGAAGTTACATAACGTGAATGAACTCACATTCGAAGCATTAATATTTCATCATCACCATACATGCCATTGCTTGTTATCAAAGATGATGTGTTTTATTGCTTTTGCACGTTACTATTAACAGTGGTTACACTTTTTTTTTATTTCTTTTTTTTAAACCCTCATGGGGCAAGCAGATATGTTAAGAAGTGAAACGCTTTAGGCGCAGCAAAGCTTTCATTGTCTTTTGACCTGAAGTGTTTCATCGTGTTTTTTGTGTGCGTTTTTTTTCCCCAATGGCATTTTTTTAAAAATAAAGTATCATACAACATAATGGGTGAATCTCATGTCTATTATTTTCGGAGTTCCCAGCTGCTTGCTCCTCGATGATTGGAGAGCAACCCGCAAGTGGTTCTCACAGCACCATATTAAGGAGCATCTCGATTCTTAAATGTGCATCGAGGAGGTTCCACAGCGGAGCATGAATTGAAAATGTGTGTACCAGCTGGATCAGAAGTGGACCGGAACTCGTTAATCTTCTCTTTTTGTCATTCCTTGATTATTCTAGTTCAAATATACATATTTTGCTATGTCTGTTTTATTTTGGGCAGTATTTACTACTGTGACTTACATTGGCTCATGTTTACTACACAATGAAAGTCTGTAATAATTAGGACGTAATTTTATGAAAAATGCCACCTCAAGAAAATAAAAAGGTTCTTCCTGATGGTTCTCCACTATTTTTTTTCAT
This sequence comes from Phycodurus eques, assembly GCF_024500275.1. Classification (NCBI taxonomy): domain Eukaryota; kingdom Metazoa; phylum Chordata; class Actinopteri; order Syngnathiformes; family Syngnathidae; genus Phycodurus; species Phycodurus eques. Next base: position 2,614,011 of record NC_084531.1, read on the forward strand.
TCCACCTAATACATAAACAATATAACACAGTGCACATATTTTCAAGTCATGACAAATATGCACTGCAAGCGAGGAGTGCGGGCAACAGGGGGTGAGGTCCTACTCATGGTGAAGAGCAATAACGTTGATCACAACTGAGTTTAATTTGATTCCATCTACCCATCCATTTCCTTTACCGCTTCTCCTCACTAGGGTCGCGGGCGTGCCGGATTCTATCCCAGCTATCTCCGGGCGGGAGGCGGGGTGCACCCTGAACCAGTCGCCAGCCAATCGCAGGGCACACGAAACAAACAACCATTCGCACTCACATTCACACCTGCATGCAATTTAGAGTCTTTATTTAACCTAGCACATATGCTATTTGGGATGACCATTTGAAAGCTGCATGTTATGTTTACTGGGGTTATCTTTGTCTGATATTTACATCTGTTTGATGTTATTAAACAAAGTGGGGAATCAATGCAAAAAAAAAAAAAAAAAAAGAATTTGAGAAGGGGTCTACTTCTTTTTATGGCACTGTAAGTTAGTAGCATTAATTTAGTAAGTTGGAGTAATGCTGCCACCTGCTAGGTCTATGCCTCATCAGCTTTTTCACACTTTGGACTTCATAACAAGCCTCAATTTAACTTCCAACCACTCAGGCAATAATAATAATAATAATAATAATCCCCAGTCACCTTCACATATTTAGCTTTTGGTCAAAGTATTTGACATTCTGTGGATCAAATGTTTAGCTTTTGCTAAATAAAGAGCAGTGTACTCTTACATAATTTGCCAAGGTGCACTGTCGGAGACGTATCAATGGCATGTGGATATTACTACTTGTGTTAATGTTTACATATGCAGGTGATAACCCTTTGTGCTAATCTTAACACTTGTAACCATCATTCTGTTGCATTCATCTTTAGTTTAGCAGGCTCCAGCACTCCCGTGATCCTTGTGAGGATAAGCGGCTCAGAAAATGGATGGATGGATTGATGGAAAATGTTTGTATTGTCTCAATACAGGTTGGGAAGCACTTAATTAAGGTACTGTTCCAAGTAGATGAGATTCGTGTCTTTGGTCTCATATTCTTGCTGCTGTGTTTGAAAAAGACTGGTGCTGCCCTCTAGTGTCTCATATCTGTTATTAATCTAACTGCCAGATTCTTGAAATCATGTTTGAGTAAGGTGTGGTTTTTAGTTAAATTGTCATTTATACATTTAGACATTTTCCCCCTCATATATTTTGCATACTACTGATTTCTTTATTTTTATCCTGTGATTGTTGTGTTTCAAGGTATTCATTTTATTATTTCATAAAATATATTCTGCTAGTTGTTTTAATTCATTGTATCATTCATCCTTGTTGCATTCTTTTTTTATTGAAAAAAAAATATTTTAATAATTTTTCCAATTTTTTTGTATTCACTGTTGTACATTCCTGTAAATTCTACAGTTATTTACCACGCACCTTACAATAAATTACTTTGTAGTGATTGTACAGTACTTAAATATAGTTTCCACAGGATCATGGGTTTTGGTTGACATCCCTATTTTGCATGCAGCAGAACTGCCAAGCCGTGTGCTCCCAGCATGCCTTGCACCATAAAATGTTGAACTGTTACCATAATAAAGACGTCATTCCCTAATGTTCATGAATGATAAGGATTAACGTAACATGGATCATGTGTGTTTATGGTACCCGTAAGTCGTTGAATGTGTGTCTTATTTAACTCTCACATTACATGTATGTTGCACTTTGTTTTGTTTTTCCCATGAAACCCTGACTGTGGCTTGTATGCGATAGAGTGACAGCCAGGTCAGTTCTACTGTACCCTGAGGTTTGTTTTACCTTGGCTGCCTCTTCTGCAAGTCAACGGAGCTACTGTTTTGTGTTAACTCAAGTGTACAGTACCTTATAGACAACAGTGTTGTGTAGTCTGCAATTGACTAGCCATGCATTGTTTTTGGAGTGTGGGAGGAAACTGGAGTGGCCAGAGAAAACCCACACAGGCACTGGAAGAACATGCAAACAGGGAGGCCAGATTTGCACCTGAGGCCCTAGAACTGTCAGGCCGACATGCGAACCAGTTGACCTCCGTGCCACCACTTCAAGGTGAACTTTGAGACAGAATGTCACATGGTAATAGAGAGTCAATCACAAGTGTCGGCTTTAGAAGGAAGAAATGATATGGGAAAAAATCGGAGCCTTTGCAGCTATTTTTCAAATAATAATGACTAAAAATGTAATTATGGAAATATTACACATTTTCTGCCAGTAACGTAATAGAATTAAAATTACATACATTTTGTAAATAAATTGCCGACTCCTGTTACACTTAATTAGTTGCTCCCCAAAACTGATCCTAACTTATTGCTTTATTAATTCAAAGTAAAAACTAATGTGAAACTGGACTGCAATTTCTTGAGACATTACGTGTAAATGCCCAATGAAATCCTATGGAACAATGCTGAATGACATGACATGTTATTGAATGAATTGGAATGGTATTAAATGATATGGAATAATTTGGAATGAGCAGAACAGTTTGAAGTAGGAGTGGTCGAAATGGGTTGAGAAATAAGGACAAGCCTTAATTAACTGGCTGGGACTCCTGCATGCCACAGGCGTCAAAATTTAACCCAATCAAGGAAGACTCACCCAGCAAAATATATTACATCTTTGGTATGCTTGCATTTCGGGAATGTTGAAAATTGTTCCCGAGGTGAATTGAATGAGCTGAGCATTTAGAATTTCGAATGGGAACGATGTGAATCAGTTGTGTTGAAAATGTCTTTGGCCATCGTCTGAAAGTTGAAATTGGAATGGTGTGAATACCATGAAAAATGAGCGGTTGTTGAAGGCCAAAAAAATGAGTATAATAGTGATAATAATAAGCGGCACAGCGGTTGACTGGTTAGCTCGTCTGCCTCGCAGTTCTGAGGACCCGGGTTCAAATCCCAGCCCCAGCCAGTGTGGAGTTTGCATGTTCTCCCCATGCCTGCGTGCGTTTTCTCCGGGCACTCCGGTTTCCTCCCGCATCCCAAAAACATGCATGGTAGGTTAATTGAAGACTCTAAATTGCCCGTAGGTGTGAATGTGAATGTGAGTGTGAATGGTTGTTTGCTTATACTGTATGTCCCCTGGGATTGGCTGGTGACCAGTTCAGAGTCTAGGATATGCGGTACAGAAAATGGATGGATGGATGGATGGATGGATAATACACCCACAATAAAGAGTAACAATCAAATTAACAAAATGAAATTCCTTCGCTGCAACTTTAAAGTCATGTTTTGATTGCTTTAAAATGCTCAATGCTGGATAAAATGCGTCCCTTGCTAACAAGGTCCAGACAGCTATGTCATCACCAACAGCTTCATTGCATGTTAATTCAGACACTATGAAGGCATGAATATGGTGAATTGACAGGAGCAAAACCGTCACTAATGAACAGATGGGAAACAAAACGTGTAAGATTGAGGGTTTTAAAGCTTGAATTTGTGGTGTTACGCCCCTCCAAACAGCAGACTGAATACATCAGTGAGTCTCCATGACAACTGAAGAGGAACAAATGTCACACTCTGCGCAAGGATGACTGACAGGCAAATGCTCCCTTGATCCACAACCACAGTCAGACAGGGCAAATACCACAGGACGCATTATGCAAATGCTGTCGTCACAGCACATCAGTCCTCAGAGAAAGGATGGCTGGCATTCCGAACTTTAAGCATTGCTCTCATTACTCTCACTCAGGAGAGCTTTCAATTTGTATTCAATGACACATACTGTATCTATTCATATTGTCACCTTTTTCATAATAGATCTTACCAACTGCTGTATCAAAGGAGAATTCAAATCGAGGACTCCTTGTGGAGGCTTTTTTTGTACAGGGGTTCTTGGCCATGAAACAAGTACATCATCAGTGACCAGGCAAACGTTAGACACAGTAAAGCGGGATACACACATACCAACTTTTAACATTCATCCATCCTTTTCTGAGTCGCTTATCCTCACTAGGGCCGCGGGTATGCTGGAGCCTATCCCAGCTAACGGCGGGCAGGAGGCGGGGTACACTCTGAACTGGTTGCCAGCCAATCACAGGGCACACAAAATCATGCCTGAAAGTATCGTTTACAGCGCAACATGATGACAATATGTCACGCAACAGTGATAGGGTGTGTTGCTATGCTTTGGGTTTGAATGTAATACAGGCTTTCCAATCTTTCCAAATAATGGCAGTAGAAAATAATCTGTAACAGAGTCAAACTGTCGACATAAAACAAACTTCATTACCTGGCTAGGGATGTACCATTAAAATACATAAATACATTTTTAAAAAACTGGTCTCATGAGTGTATGAAGCAGTTAACCTCTGTAAGAAATATAAAACAATGACAAAACACTCCAACTTTCAAAACAAACGATGTGAATGGCAGCTAATACTTCACTGCTTGGACTTCACTTTTGTGCAACTTTAATAGGTATAGTTTTACACAAGTTTGCAGTCGTCATATTTGTAGCGTATAATGGTTTGGGATCAAATGTAATTTATTTAAGAAATAAACACCTCGAAGGTGAACGCTTACGTTCACTTCCGGGTTAGTCCGATTTACGTTTTTTACGTCACAATCAAACTAATTTTGTTTCATAAACGGCACCACGTCTCTTTTTTTGTGTAAATATTAAGGAAAAGGTGATGAAAAACCTCTTATCAGTGTCATAATCCGAAGGTTGCTACAGTAATGAAATACAAGTTCTCAATCACAGGTGTTTTTGTCGAATCCAAACACACAAACGATACAGGTAGTGGATTTTGATGGAAAATTTAATGGAATCTATCTACAGGGGAGCAATGCAGAGAAAAGTAAAACAAAGGACAGACAAACATTGGTAAAGGAGGCTGAACTCGTGATATGAGCATGATGATATGAGCATGCGGTGAACAATGCATAGAGCTGGGAGTTCCTGTTGATCTAAACTCAAATATGCACCAATCTGTGCTTTAGTAAACCGCACGTTGGACTTGCATTGCGTGGAACACAATTTAGGCAGGCTGGTTGATCTTCCGGATGCTTGGCCGGTCCGGTCGAGGATCAAGTGGTTTTGATGGAAAAAGGAGGAAGAAAAAAACAACCCAAAAAGTTTCAAATGCAGGGCGGCCGAAGCCAGTGAGTGGTGCTGGTCGGCAGGCACTCGGAGCGGAAGTGCGCTGCCCATTTCCTTCCCATGGGAGCTTTGTCCGTAAGCTACCCAACCGTACTCAAGGGTCGCTCAGGATGCTGGGAGGGTGCCCTGCGGACGGCGAAGGTCAGGTGCGTCCTCCCCACCTCGTGGTGAGAGGTGGAGCTTCCTGGCTGAGCCAGGTTCTTCTGCAAGGTGAACGAGCGAGCGAGAGCGAGCCAAGGACAAAGGAGCTTTGGCCTTTTCTGCACAAAGTAGCGATTGATCCGACTCGATGGCGGTTCTAGGCAACGTCTCTTTGGAAGATGGCACAGGTTGGTAGGAACACGCAACAATGTGCATTAGTGCATATCACCCCCCTTATGGCTATAACAGTTGCCCATGACAACTTCTTACTTAAGGTGTGCATATAGGTGTCGGTGTCAGGAGGAACGTGTGGGGATAGAGGTGTGTATGTGTGTATATTGGGATGGCAGTGAGACCAGTAATTCGTGGCAGGGGAGAAGCTAAAACTAAGGGTAAACATTAACTAGGTGTAGAGTTCTCAGTAAAAGTCAAACAAGAAAAAAAAAAAAAAAAAAAAAAAGGAGAAACTCAACACGGCTCTACAGAAGAAAGAGAAAGAAGAGGAAGCGAGCTTCAATTTAGCACACAGGGGGCATAACAGTCAGGTGTAAAACCTCATTCATCAATCCAGGAGAATAAATGTAAATGTCAGCTGGCAGGTGGTAAAGGGTGACGTCCTCAATATGCAGAATGGCATCTTTGGGGACGTCGAGCCACATGGTTTGATTTGGCAGGGCGAGTCTCATTGTGGTGTTGTGGTGGTCGTAACTTAGTGTTGCGCTTAGGGGTGGTGTGTTGACTAGCCATTTGGTCCCAACAATTTCCACATGAGTAGTAGTAACCTGGTAGCGAGGTGTAGCTTCTGCTCTACACCGCGAACCATCCTTCATGGGCTTCAGGCCACAGATCCCATCCACTGCATCTCGGATGAATGGCTTACTGGGACACAGGTAATGGATGTCTTTTGTCAGGATGCACATGTGCAAATTTGGCGGCAGATACAAATCAGGATTACTATCATGTTAAGCGACCACCGTGGGAAGTATTGACTCGGATGTGAGCGTCCGTCTGCCAGGTGCCAACGTTAATTACGTCTTTTAAGCGATAGATGTTTTGAGAGTCGATAGTAACAAGAGAGGCTATTTCTTGGAACTCAGGGTTGACATACAAGACAGTGGAACTCCCGAGAGAAAAAGCCAAGTGGCCTTGGACCGGACTGATGGGGCTTGCTAGAGATTTAGAAATGATATTTTCGACAAGTCTAAGGAGTAAAAGTATGGAGGAATTCTACCCATTGCTAAGTTGTCTATGGATGCAGAGATTTCACGTAGCATGTCATTCATCAATGTGGTAACGATCTGTGTGTGAGCGTAATCCGTTTGGACCACCGACAGTAGTGAAAATAAAATCATGCCTTTGAGTGTTTCCCCTAAGGACTGGAGGTTATCGGCTTGTCTGTTCATGCTGCGTCGGATGTGAGGTATTTCGGCTTGAAGTTCCCCAATCTGTTTCTTAACAGTGTTTAAGATAATGGCGTTGACTGTGGTGAATCCTATGCTGAATAAGGTGCCGAGGGATGCGGCAGCCATGAGCAGGGCCTCTATGAAATGTTTTGATCATCTGGGGATCCCGCTGAGGTTGGCCTGAGTGACGGCATATTTCTCTAATTGTTGGATCATGTGTGTAGTGTCGGAGGCAGCATGGCTGACAGCGTTGTTGGACCAAGTGGCTCCGGCGAAGCTGGTTTTGGTGGACTTTCCGACGTGTTTCAGGTACACTTCTCGCGGTTCGAGGCGGACGAACACTTGTGGGTTGCCTAACAGCACCTCCGAGTGCACGTGGGTGTGGGTTCGACAGTTGTTGATAAGCAGCCCTGGTTGGTCCTTCAGGGAGATTCTGGAGGCGGGTCCCGGCCAAATAATTTCAGGGTGCGCAGTAACGGGAAGGAGGTACAGCGCGAGGCTGAGCAGCAGCAGCAGCATTTTTCTGGTAATGAAATGAGAACAGGCAGGTGACTTCACGAGCTTGGGGTCAATTGAATGGTATGACTCAGAGTTTTCATGCCCTGGGGTTGAGAACTTCAGAGGAGCACTGGCACAGAGTCTGACACAGAGTCCAGGCCCTGATCAGGTTTGTTGTTGTAAACATGGGTTGCGTCAAACTACCATTCCTGTGGGACCGGGTCCGCTGGTCCCTTGTGGTTGGGACCGAGCTGCGGTCGGGGCTCCAATGAGGTACTCGGTGGTTCCTCACAGGGGACCATGGGACGATGGTATTTTTTTATTTGATTTAGATTTTTTGCGGCCTTGGTTCATTTTAATTTGGTAAACGACGGGTGAGAGTTTGTTTACAATCTCGTAGGGTCCTGCCCAGCGGGGGATGAATTTACCAAAAAATCGGTCATAGGGTTTTCTGGTTGGTGTTGCCTGGTTGTGCAAACAGGTAATACCACACCTTGTCCCCTACCTGGAATTCGTATTGTGATGCTTTGTGGTCATAATATGCCTTCTGGCCTTCCGCACTATTCCCCAGATGCTGCTGGGCAAAGGCGAATGTAGCCTTTAAATTGTTGGTATAACAAGTTCAGAGGGAGTGCCATGTGTCTCCCTGTCATCATTTCAAAAGGAGACACTCCTTCATTCGTGTGGGGTGGCTCTGATGGCCATCAGTATCAATGGGAGTTTTATATCCCAGTCTTTGTGGTTTTGTTTTGGTGGATGATGTGTAACTGGGACTTGATCCCAAGGAGCCACCACAGTTCTTGTTCCACCTTGCTGGTGAAGTGGGTTCCCATGTCTGAGTTGATCTGAGAGGGTAACCCATATCTGGAGAACACGTGGTTCATAAGCAAGTAGGCAGTAGTTTGTGCCGTGTCACTTGGTGCAGGCAAGCACTCTATCCATTTGGTGAATGCGTCTCCCAAGGAGAGTCTGGAGTTTTTAGCATCACTGACTTGAACATTGTAGCTTTGCAACGCCATGAGCCAGGCTGCGATACGAGCGTTGGTGACGGTCCCTTCTCTGATGCGTTGGTTGTGAAGGAAGGTAACCGGATGGTGGTTCGTGTCAATGGTCACTTTTTGGCCTCCAATGTAGTTGGAGAAATGCTTGATGGCCCAGACTGTGGACAGCAGGGCTTTTTCACAGTCTGAGTACTTAAGTTCGGGACTGTCTAGAGTTTTACTCACGTAGGCGACAACACGCTTATCTTGGTCATACATTTGATAAAGACCGGCGCTAAGGCAATGGTGCGAAAAACCTGCTTCGAGGAAAAAATATTTTTCGCTGTCAGGGTAGGCAAGACATGGGGCGGAGCATAACCGTTCTTTACAGGACTTAATCGCGGCATCTTTCTCTTCATCCCAAACGAAAGGAGTGTCCTTTTTCAGTAGTTCGGTAAGGGGACGCGCCATATCTGGGAAGTTCAATGAACTGCCGGGAATAATTACACACACCAAGAAAACTGCAAAGTTTGGACACATTAGTGGGAGCGCTTATGTTTAGGAGGACCTAAATACGGCTGGATTGGGGTTCAATGCACATCGGGCCAACCAGGGGAAACACAAAATTGACTTTTGCGGCACCATTGTCAATTTAGGAGGGAGATTATTTCCCCGGGGGCGGCAAGCTGTGATAGGACATGGTCAATTTCCACCAGGTGGGCATCCGGCAAGAGACTTCTCATCATGATGTCATCAACATAGTTGAGGTTGCCCCTGGCTGCAGCATCAGGACAGGATTTGTTTAGGAAAATGTTGAATTCCGCCGGTGAGTTGGCATAGCCAAATGGACACCTGGTGAATGTGTATTATTTGTTAGCAAAAGTGAAAGCCAATTTGTGTTGGTCAGCAGGATCCACCAGAATGGTCCAAAAGCCAGAGGCTACTCAATTTTGCATCACGCACTTTTGGAAGTTCTTGTTCGAGCTGGGTCATAGGCCAATGTGACAAGGGAATTTGAGTGTTTAATTTTGGATAGTCGATGGGTGGGCCTCCATTTACCGTTTGGTTTTAAAACCGGCCAGGGAGGCGCAGAGACTGTTGCATAGCCGAATGATGCCTTTTTCTAACATAGCGTTTCTTGTAAGAGACAAGTGGAATTTTATTTTGTCGCACGAAAGTGGGCGGCGCATTTGGAGGGGTCGGAATGCGGACCATGTGCAAGTCAGTTAGGCCGCAACCTAGTGAGTCTTTAGCGAATGAAGCGCCGTGTTTGATTAGCTGTCATTCGTTATTGGAACTCAGGGCGTCAACATCTGCCAGGACCTGCTGCACGTGAGTTTAGAATTCGGAATAAGGGGGCGGGCGACTATCACACGGTGTTACCAACGGGATGATTTGCAAGGAGTTTGAGGGAGTCGCGGGAGACGCGCTTACGGGTGTAGTTGGGATTGTACTGAGTGTATGGATCACCAGGTGTTGGTCCGCAGGCTGGTCCACTCTGATGATGTTATCACACTCACTAGGTCCCACTGCAACGATAGCAATGTGTCGCGAAGGAACAGTGAGTTGTACTCCACCAGAGCTAGGCAAAAGGGAGAGGTATAGTGGGAGGTGACCAATCACGGGGATCGTGAGATTGAAGTCGTGGAAGTTGGAGCAGATCAACAGGCCAAGCCTAGTAGATCTGGGATTATGGATGTTGCTTCGTGTGTGGTTGTGAATTAGCAGCACGGTGGTCTGAGTCCGGAAAGCGTCAAGGAGGGGTGTGGCATGCAGCGACAGCTGAAAGAACGCGTGGGGACCGGTCACTGATTGGTTAGTGCGCATGGCCAGTCGAATAGGGAAGTTAACAGGCAACGCTTTTATTATAATTGGGTCTTCGCTCAAAACTTTGCAAGCGTTGGGAATGGTTTATCCCAACTTAAGGTTTAATGGTTGAAAAACACGGTTAGCGGAACCAGTATTAGTGCACGACCATAAAACATTGTTAATGGTGTCAACTTGAACGGCTTGTCGGACAAGTACATCCGCAAATTGGGGACTACTATGAACCAGTGAGTTAACGAACATTGGTTCTATTGCACGTTCAAGGCGCACATGCCCACTGCAGTGACGCCAGATGGCGGCACGGTATTAACAGGAAAGCGAAAAGTTTTCAGCGTTAATTGAAGGTCAGGATGCTTAAAATCGTAGGGTGTCAAACAGTGCCTGAGAAATTGCCAATATGCCTGCCCACAAGGTCAGGATGACGTCATGCACATTCATCCCACCAGCAACATTGGGGCAGTAGCGCTCTTCGTGCCGTGATTGGACAAGATGGCAGAGAAACGTGTCGAGTTCTTTAAGTCGGTTCAGCGGTGGTGAGGGGCTACAGGGGACTCGGCGGTGTCGTCAATGGGGGTGTCGTCACTTGAAGGAGTGCGGCCTGACAGGGCGCAGTCCTCCGAGTGATCTAACACCAGGCACCTGGTCTGAGGACAGTTCCCGAGTTGGTGGTGGTAACGCCTGTTCCACCTGCGCCCTCAGCTGAAGATTGTTGTAATCAATTAGTGGCTCGAAGCGGCATGTTCTGCAAACTCCACACAGGCGGGGGTGGGATTTGAACCCCGGTCCCCAGAACTGTGAGGCGGATGTGCTAACCAGTCGCCCACCGTGCCGGCTAATTTGATTCCACGAGAAGCAAACGCTTTAGAAATGGCTTCAAAACCCTTTACAGAAAGATAGATGTACAAAACAAAACAAACAAAGAATTAAAAAAAAATTCCCCCCCAAAAATTAAAAATTCAAGAAAAAACGTTTTAAAAATAAACATTCAAAATTTCAAAAAATAAAAAATCTGTTTTCGGAAAAAAATCTAATCAAAGCAGGTTATTCCTTTTTCTGTCTGCGTTTCGAAAAATGAGCGAAAATGGAGGCTTTTAAATTAATAAGAGCACTCTATCGCGATCGTGGGTGGAGGCAGCTAGTTAGCCGTGCTCTCGAATGGTGGTCGGTTGCTAGGCGACGTGTGAGTCAAGCTCGCATGTCACTCGCAGCAGAGCACTCATTGTAGATCAGCATACAATGAAAGCTTAAAACCAGCAGGAGAAAGCACTCGGAGGTGCTGTAGGCAAGCTAAGGTTTATTATTTCGACAGCAACGACCAAGAGTGAACACGATGTCTCAATGCATGTTCGCTAACAGCTTCCTCACGGCGGAGCAGCAGCTTGGCGGCTAACAGCTTTCAGGCAGTTGAACGGGAGCTGCTTAATGACATGAGCGCCCGCAAGGGGGCACCCGAGGACAAACCGAAGCGTATACGGTTCAATGCCACGAAGAAGTGAACCAAAGTGGCGACTTCACGATGACATCACGTCTTCCCCAAACGAAGACAGCGAATTACAAAGCCTTAAATCTGGTGGTGTGATGGTGACCTGCCCATGTTCCGTGGGTGCTGGAACCGTGCCGGCTGGCTCCCACCTGGGTCCGCCGCTCTGGCTGCCGGTGGGGGGCGGCGGGGCCCCGGGGTCGGTGCTGCGGGTCTGGGTGGGGCAGCCCTCTTCGTCGGCTGGGCCCGACCTGCAGGAGCCATGCCTCTTAATCACTCACTTAGCACACACTCACTGTATATATTTTTCTCACGTGATTAGGGGGAGTGTTAATTAACTTACTTAGCGTCCGAGTGAGAAACCAGTTCTCCTGTGTTTCTCCTTTGATTAGATTCTTCAGACTGGCTGGTAATAGATTTTTTTTTAGCATCCGGGTTAAATAAATTAGGCATCCTTGTGGCTGTCTGTCACAGCGGGGCGGCTGAGGCAGGTATGCAGGTTCCTGGGTTCCAATTATTGAACTTAATTGGTACGGCAATTTTTTTACCATCAAGGCACTGAAAGCAGTATTACACTATAACATGATTCACACCTTGATCAGCAGATTATGTTCGTATGATATGAAATGACAGCTCATTCACACACTGGGGCATTCAAATTGTCCACACATTGACCATTTTAACGTTTTTATGGTGGTATAGTGGATCTGGAGCAGTTTCCTTACATTTACTGTATGTTGTAGCATGTGCTGTATGGCTTTATTCTTCTTGTTTTTTAGTCTTTCTTAAATCTGATTTGATATCATTTATACAGGCGGCACGGTGAATGACTGGTTAGCACATCTGCCTCACAGTTCTGAGGACCGAGGTTCAAATCCTGGCCCCACCTGTGTGGAGTTTGCATGTTCTCCCCGTGCCTGTGTGGGTTTTCTGCGAATGGTTGTTTGTTTGTATGTGCCCTGCGATTGGCTGGCAACCTTGATAGCTGGGATAGGCTGCAGCACGCACGCGACCCTAGTGAGGAGAAGCTGCTCAGAAAATGGATGGATGGATGAACTTTAGCCATTGTTCCACACACTTCCTAAACTTAAAACAAAAATTGCATGCTTTTTGGGCATAGGCCAACTCCAGTAATCCCTTATGTGTTGTTGACTACGGTGGGCACCATTCGTAAACTCGTTGTATGTCAGTATCGTTGTAAACAGAGGCACCCCTGTAGTTTTTTTCTCTTTCTTTATCTCTTCGAGACCCACCCATATTGGATTCGTGACCCACTCTTGGGTCCCGAGCCACTAGTTGAGAATGACTGCTGTACACTATGCACATTTTATTCCTTGTAATATGTATTTTAATGAATTTAGTTTTTTTGTTTTAGGCCATGAAATGTTTATTTTACCACAAAAACAAATTACAGCATACACTCAAAATCACACAATACAGCAAATTATGCGCGATATGTATATGAACAAAAATCCGCAATGCACTGAATCCACAATAGGTGAATTGTGATATGGCGTAGGAACACTGTATATCTCAAATAGACAAAATCCTTTGTCACAAGACAAAACAAGTAAGTGGTTTATACAATTCATCCAACGGTGTATAATTAAGGATAAGCTTTTGAAAAATGTTAGTAAGTAAAACTTGCTTGCAGATTTATTCAGTTTCTGTGTCATGGACCTTGAATGGGTTCTGTCAGGTTCAAGACACCTAAAACACAAAATCAAGACAGACACAGAGGTAGTTCAGTTTTCAGACTTGCAAGGAGAAAACGGCCGAGAGTGTACTTAGTTACAGTCCCCAACCATTTTCTGAGTTCACTCTGCCGGATTCTCTCTTTTTATTACTTTAGGGCAGTTCCCTTGTTACATATGAGTTACAACGTCAAAAAGGTGGGGGCATACATGCTTGTTGATCAGCACATAACACTCTTTGTTGTGGTTGAGACAGTAGAAGAATTATATACTTCTTATCAAGACACAGGAAGACTCCAGCTCAAATTTGTCCTTGCACCTGCAAGGACATGACTCATCCTGTGGGAGAAAACTTTGCACACAGTGATAAAACATTTCTCTAACTGGAAGTAAGCAGAAAAGCACAACACATGATAATTTATTTACATTTTTCTATCAGGTTCTTAAAAATAAATCAATAAATAAATTCTCTAAAGTGCAACCAGACTCTGGAAAGCAATAATTGTCACACTTTGAACACAAGAAATATTGTCTTGGTGGTAAAAGTAATCTGATCTAAATATAATCAGGTCTAAACACAACTTTAGAATTAGTCATTGAGTTTGCATGCAAGGTTTTTGATTTCTCTCAGCTCTGATTATGATTAGTGTGTTTTTGCTCACTTGATCATAACAAATCTGTTATGTTGTCATATGCAAGCAATTATTCAGCTGGTACACTGTCACAAAATTAATTATCATCATTTATTTAATGACATAAGCACACCTGAGACTGCACCTGCTGCCCCTGATCAAGATAAAAATAAGGTGACTGGGGAGTGTAAGTAACAGGTTTAATACCTTTTATATTATATAATATTCTTGCAAGATGAAGCAAGCTTGACTATACCGATATAGATTTTTGTTTCATAATGTTTTATTAAAGGAATATTCCAAATAATTGGCTAGTGAGCTGATACGTCACAGTGGCTTTAAGCAACTATATCATTTTCTGGGGTGCTAATTCATGACTCCTGAGTCAAAAAAAGTCTAAGCAATGCTGGTGTGGGTCAAGGCTAATGACACTTTAACAGGATTTAATGTGGTCTTTGTCTGAACGGCCTACTGGAGGATCTCGATCGTCCTATTACAAATAAACCATCAAAATATGTCTGCAGAATTTGCATGTCAACCCTAGAGATGAAACCTGCGATGAATATTCTCGCATTGAATTCATTAGATTTGTCGCTACAAAGCGGTACCAGTGCAAAGTGCAGCTTGAGCTGATTGTGCACCCCTCCGGTCTTCCCCTTTGGACACTTCTAAGACCACCATGGAACGGATTGTAGTTGCTGCCACAAAAGTAGCGAAAATGCTGGAATGGATTCCAGAGGCACATGGAGAAGGAAAGGTGAAAGGACACCTTGGTCATTGATGGATTATCTACTGGGAACCTGCAGAGATGGGCCAGCGTAAAAAAAGACATGAAAAAAGTTGAAGGGTACTGCCGAAAGCTAAACGTTCCGCCGGAGGCAATACAGTCCACAACTGTCCTCAAGATATGTTTCAAGCTTTGTAACGGAGCAGTGCCTGTTGCTGTCGCAATGTTGCCATCTCAGCTAGGCAGTAGGCAGCAATTCCTTTTTCTTTTAAATCAGGCGTGTCAAACTCATTTTTGTCACAAGCTACATCGTAGTTAAGGTTACCCTCAGAGGGCCGTTATGACTGTGAAACCATAAATAAGATTAATCGCCTCACAGTAATACATATACACAACAAATTGATGGAAAACAACTTTTGAAATCAGAAGAATAGTTAGTTCAACTATTCAAGTTGCTGTAAAAAGGGGTTTGGGAGCCCAAAAAAAAATGCTTGTAATATCCTAGTTATTATTCATTTTAATACATATTCATTTTGGTACAGATTTTAGCAAGAATCATGGAAGTTGATACACAATTTGCTTCCGCAGGCTACATAAAATGATGTGGCGGGCTGGATCTGGCCTGGAGTTTATGAACCGTTCATCGTTTTCGGTAAAACAGGTAATTTGAGGCTATTTTGAATTTTGTTTCGGCCAAAATGGACCGAGGTGTTTTAAACCTTACTTAAAACTTCTGTGGACTGGCTTTGTCCTGGATTAGGTACTGGTGTTGTAGAGTTGAATTTGTGGTAAAGGTGAAACATTTAAAAAAAACAAGAAGCGTCCAGTTGTCTTGATTTTTAAACTTTTGCGACATGCTCTATGTGATTTGAGTCTGGAGATTGACAGTCTAAAACCTTCCACTTGTATATTCCCCGATTGTCATGAAGACTACCAGGAATAGGACCCCAAAACACACTGTGTTCGGTACAGAAGCACTCAATCAGCGAACGGGAGGCAAAAGTTAGTCAAGAAACAAACAACGTCTGATCTTACTTGTGTACAAGGCAATGGATCAAGGGTGTATTTTAGGTCATTAATTTGCCGCTTAATGGTGGATCTCCCAGTCATGTTGTAAAAAGCTCGAAATCATATATTGTCAGTGTTAAGTGCGAGATTTGTCAGTTTATCACTTCAGACATGGGCAGGGTTTCCATTCGTGATGTCATTTCTCCATCTCACAAAATAAAATCCGAGACACAATTGCCAGTGATCCTCTGTTACTGAAACATAAAAAAATAATAAAATAAAATAAGTAAAGCCACATTAAACCCCCTTACCTTACAAAAGATCATCATTATGCATTGCCTACCCTCCAATAATGTATTTTCCATTTTTACCTCATATTTGATGTATTAAATATTGAAGCTGTCACAGGAGGGTGCATGATAAAGCAGCCCTCATATTAATTATGGCATTAACGATGATTAATAATGTTACATCATCTGGTTCTTTGCTCTGCTACATTTTTTTCCTCGTTTTATTTTACCATCTCCTTACCCATCCCTGATTATTCTTTTGAGAAATTCCTTAAATCACATTTTAGGATCATTGAATACTTTTCTCTTTGTTTTATATAACATGTACTCAATGTTCACATAATAACAGAAAAACACAGCAAAAAAACAAAACATAATAAAGGGATCACTTGAGGCCAGAACAGGATGAATAAAATATCCCAGTTTAAATACTGATTGACTGAATAGTATGTTTTTAACCTACTGAAGAATGCATATATCAAATTCAATATCAAATTCAAAAGTGGAGAAAAGAGCCAACAGACGTATTCAACTTTTATGAATTCCCTTAATGCCTGGATGAGACCACAAGACACATTTCATCTTTCACGATTGCACTATGTAAGGCTACTGCCATCAAATCTTGCCGTATCTCGGTCAGACAGTGGCAACACTACACGACATGTACCACATCCCATTTTTTAAGATCACTGGCCTCTTGTCAAATCAAACACTGTTGGGGAGGCGGAACTAGAAAATGTGTCACTGGTCGTGTGTGTGTGTGTGGGGGGAAAAAAGAACAAATCCCGAGCACCGGTGGTCGTCACCGGTGCTCGGGATTGCTTGAGGTATGATCACATACTTTTAATACGATACGGCTCGCAAACAGGCAACAAAACGTTATATAGAATAGCAAGCTAGTGGTCGCACTAACGGTTGTACGTAAACATGCCGCCGTTCTGTCGAATCACGCTCTAAAGATTCGGTAAACATTGGTTTGTGCGCGTGAATAAATATTGACAACGCCGTGCAAGTATGTTGACAACAGCAAATACGGGAGGCGACAATACGCAATCCCATTGGTTGACGTCAGGTGCACTGTCGGAGAGTTGTCGTTGATATGTCACACTACAACGAAGATATAAATTTTAAAAAATCAAACATGGTAGACTTTTCATTTTGGCGTCGTAGGGCTATCGTAAAACCAAAGCGTTGGTCGTGGATTATGTCACACTACAAGAAGTTTTGTTGTTTCCGACAAAATATGTCGGCCCGATTTGGGAAATCGGCTGTGATAGCTAATCGGGTCAATATCGGGGCTAAAATGCTGTAGTCTGATCTAGGCATATGACAGGTCAAAATATGACTGCAACCAAAGTAACTGCAGTTCATGATCATCTCTATTTTAAAAGACCAAATGGAGAAATACGATTGGTGGATATACTTTATATATGCAACCAATATATAACAGAGTTGGCAATGATTGACATCATCCCCAAATCTAACTCCCCCATTTCGGCAAGGAAAAACTCAAAACCCCATTTGGCGAAAAAGGAAACCTTGAGAAGGGACCGCAGATGGGGGGGATCTCCCTTCCAGGATGACCATACTGCAATGGCTGTCGAGTGGACAACATTTATCACATAGTCTGGTGCTGTACAATGTTTGTTACGATTGCAAGATGCTGTAGAATGTTCATGAAGATGGCATGAGAGTCCATCTAAAGAGAAAAGGCGCCTCAGGGATGATGCCTTCGGTGGTTCTGCCTCAGGACCTGGCTCGGTCGGTCAGAGCAGAATCCTCCATGGTAACAACTCCGGGGGAAGTGGTCCTTCTCAGATCTTGTCCCAGTTGGTCGGTGCAGAATCCAAACAGCAACAGCCTCAGATTCGGTCAACGTCAACTAGCCCTCTCACCAAGCAGGAGACGAGGGGGGAGGAGATAGCAAGCAGCAGTAAAACAGGCTTACATGTACTTTAACTAAATGCCAAGAGTAGATATGTCTTAAGTCGGGATTTAAACATTTCTAGTCAGGGTATTCCAGAGTACTGGAGCTCGAATAGAAATGCTTGAGGGCCTGTGGACTTCTTTCTGGCTCTCGGAGTCACCAAAAGACCGGCATTTTGCGAGCGTAGGTTTTGGGACAGAACATTACAACTAAGTCAGCGAGATAAGAGGGTGCTAACCCATGTAATATCTTGTGAGTAAGTAACAGGACCTTAAAATCACATTTCAAGTAGACAGGCAACCAATTCAAATTAGGCCAGTATCGGGGTAATATGATAAAACTTTCTCTTCTCTTTCTCTTTCTCGTCCTAATCAAAAGTCATGCCGTTTTGTACTAACTGCAGGCTTTGAATACTAGATATGGTAAGACCAGATAGCAGCATGTGACAATAGAAGAAGAAGAAGAATCTTTTAATGTCATGAACATGCATGCATGTACACAAAATTTGTTCTCTTCATTTAACCCATCACAGTGAACACATACACGTTAGCGGAACACACTGGAGCAGGGGGCAGCTGAAGCGCCCGGGGAGCATTTCGGGGTATCAGTGTCTTGCTCAAGGACACCACAGCCGTGAGTCCGGGGGATGTTGGATGTTGGCGCAACTTTGCTCATGTTCCGAGGGAGGCGGAAGAGTCTGAGTGGACCATGTTCTTCGCCTCCATTGTTGAGGGGGCCGAGCGAAGCTGTGGTCGTAAGGTGGTCCTTGCCTGTCGTGGGGGTGATCCCCGGACGCGTTTTTGGAAACCAGTGGTATCGGGCCTGTAGAACTCCAGAGGCAGCTGATGGGTACCGGCGAGCTAAGCGGAATCGGCTTGTGTGGTCGCTGAGGAAAAACCAGGCCATGGAAGGAGTTTGGTGTGGGCACTGAGAATGCCTTCAAAACAGCTTTGAGGAAATTCTGGTCCACCATTTGGGATCTCAGGAGGGGGAACCAGTGCACCATCAAAACTGTATAGTGGGAATGGGGCACTACTGACCGCAACTTGAGAGTTGGTGGGCCGAATACTTCGAAAACCTCAATTCTACTGAACGGCCGGCCTTGCCAAGAGGAAGCAGAGTCTGGGGGCTCTGAGGCGGGCTCTCCTATCTCTGGGGTTGATGTCACCAAGGTGGTTAAAAAGCTCCTTGGTGGCATTGCCCCGGGGGTGGATAAGATTCGCCCGGAGTTCCTAAAGGCTCTGGAAGTTGTAGGGCTGTCCTGGCAGTGCCTCTGGAGTGGCAGACTGGGGTGGTGGACCCCCTTTTTAAGAATTGGGACCAGAGGGTGTGTTCCAACTACAGGGTGATCACACTCCTCAGCCTCCCTGGTAAGGTCTAATTCTCAGATTCAGGAGGAGCAGTGTGGTTTTCGTTCTGGCCGTGGAACAGTGGACCAGCTTTACATCCTCAAAGTGTCTTCGAGGGTGCATAGGAGTTCGCCCAACGAATCTATATGTGATTTGTGAACTTTGGAGAAGTCATATGACCATGTCCCTCGGGGAGTACTGTGGCGGGTTCTCCGGGAATATGGGGTACCGGACCCACTAAAAAGGGCTGTTCGGACCGGTGTCAGAGTTTGGTCCACATTGCTGGCAATAAGTCGAATACATTTCCAGTGAGAGTTTGACTCCGCCAAGGTTGCCCTTTGTCACCGATTCTGTTCATTACCTTTCCAGATAGAATTTCTAGGAGCAGGAGGGTGTTGAGGGGGTCCAGTTTGGTGGCCTCAGCATTGTGTCTCTGCTTTTTGCAGATGATGTGGATCTGATCTCTTCATCAAGCCGTGACCTTCAACTCTTGCTGGAGCGGTTTCCAGCAGAGTGTGAATCAGCTGGGATGAAAATGAGCACCTCCAAATCTGAGGCCATGGTCCTCAGTCGGAAAAGGGTAGGGTGCCCTCTCCGGGCTAGGAAGAGATACTGCCCCAAGTGGAAGAGTTCAAGTATCTCTGGGTCTTGTTCATGACACAGGGCAGAATGGCGATCGACAAGCAGATCGGTGCACCGTCTAGAGTAATGCAGACTGTGTATCGGTCTGTCGTGGTGAAGAAATAGCTGAGAAAAAAAAGGCAAATCACTCTATTTACCGGTCAATCTACGTTACTACCCTCACCTATGGTCACTAGCTGTGGGTCGTGACCGAAAGAACAAGATTGCGGATACAAGCAGCCGAAAGGTTGTTCAGGTTACCCAGTCTGCACATTGAGTCCCTGGGTATCTGTTGTGGCCATCGCAGCTGGTGTATGAATGTGCTTGTTACGTGTTTATCTTGTTACCGTTTGTTCAATGAAGCAATCAAATGTGCACACATTGACATGTTGCACTTTGTCTTCTTTTTTAAATGTGCAATGATCCCAAACTTTGGAGATTCTATCTTTTACACGCTATTTCATCCTGGCTCACACTTATTATTATTACTACTTAAGTCTGCAGTCATTATTTCTTGTGGAAATTAGATATGCACGATTTAAAAATCTGTGATAAAGTGAGACCGGCAAAAGGATAACCACTACAGTATATGGCAAAGGACGCATGTATTGTATTTTAGCACTTCAGATTATCATTAAGGCCACAAAAAAAGCACAAAATTAGGGGTTACAAATCAGTTTCACAAAGAAATCATACAAGAAAAAGAACTTTTCCTGTTTGAATCATATGCATGTGTTTGTTCATTTGAGATTATCATTTTACAGAGACTCTCCGGTATTGAAATTCACAAGGTTTAATGAAGTAAGTATATTTTCATTTGGTCAAATTGTTAACTAGTGTACATATAAATTAGTGTACATATACTGTACATCCATGCATAAAGCATTTGAAACTTGCTGGTTTGAACAATGTTTCTCATTTCATTGCATTTTCATATTTACAAAAATAAATAAAACGTTTACCATAATCTGTCTGGTAATGAATAGCTTTATCAATTTAAATAGAGGTTTGGTTTAACATTAAATGACAAGCCTTCACATCATTGAATCTCATTAAAGAAGCTTAAATTGTGCAAATGACAGCAAGTTGCTCTGAAACTTTCTAATCACAGCATACCAAATGCATT
The DNA here is from genome assembly GCF_024500275.1 of Phycodurus eques. Classification (NCBI taxonomy): domain Eukaryota; kingdom Metazoa; phylum Chordata; class Actinopteri; order Syngnathiformes; family Syngnathidae; genus Phycodurus; species Phycodurus eques. The sequence continues at coordinate 2,634,862 of NC_084531.1, forward strand.
TCATTAACCAGGTAGAAACGTACAGGACTGAGCCTGAGATATGAACTACTGGTAATGTGTAGAGACAGTTACAAAGTATCATAGGAATACATACAGTAGCAGATTTTGCCTTAATGCTTGTTTTGGACTTCCGTGTTGTTGATTTCCAGTGTCACGGTCACAGGCTAACTGAGAGAGGAATCTCATCATTCTGTGACTGTGTCAGATTAAATCCAACTGTGCATGCAGTCAATTAACGTGGGTAAACAGCCTCAGGTGAAAAGCAGTGATCTTAGTTTAAAATAAAAGGGAGTATTTACATTCTGAGATCACACGGTCCCTTCTAAATCAATAAAGAAAATATATCTTCTTTTCCACACAGCAGCAAATTGTCTTAAACTACAGCACTGTGAAATTCTTATTGTCCTCTTATTGCCTAAACCAAGTCCAGGACGTCTGGTGACCACACTGTGAAGTATGTATACGGTATGTCTTGTGGTGTTTTTTTCTTAAGTGCTCTATAAATAAAGTTGAGTTGAACCAGTATTATCTCCAGTGTCAAACCACCTTTCAAAGATACCCTTTTGCCCACCAGTCTCTTAATGGATTCATCTTCATGCAATGGTTTTAAAACCTGTTCTGACATTACCCCCTTTGGAGACCGGTGACACATCAAAAGAAAAACAAGCACACATTTATATTAAAAAACCCACATAATCCAAAAGTATTTCTTAAAGTAATCAATAAGTATTAGTCATTGAAAACCTTTTACAAAAAGCACACCTTAGATTTAAAAAAAAAAACAAAAACAAAAAACACAAAGATTTTGGAGTGAAATCAGACTTAACTGAAGGTTAGGCTATACAGTACAGCAAAATGTCATCTTTTATTCTGAGGTGATTTTCATGATATTGCCACGCCGTTGCTCTGGTTCGCTGCCAAACCGATGCTGTAATGGTTAGTGCAGGGTGATATCACCTAATACACTTCCCCCGTTTCCATGGCCTGCAAAGACCACACAACCAAAAGCAAGTCATTATTCATCTTCCCTCTTCACCTTCACTAGTCTCTTTGTAGTGTCATATCTCACCCACAATGCAACTAGTGATATACTGCAAGTTTCAGAGTCACATGGATTTCTTTCAACAAAGCAAAGATTATTGTCCACCTCTTTTGTTGTTTATACAACCGCCAATTCCAATTACGTTAGGACATTGTGCAAAACGTAAATTAAAAACAGAATACACTCATTTGCAAATCATTTCCAACCTATTTTAATCGGAATACACTACAAATGTGTAAACATGCACTTGTCCCAGCTTTTTTTTTCGAACTTGTTGCAGGCATTAAATTCAAATTTGAAAAAAAAAAAAAAAACAATTAAAAGTTTATCAGTTTCAACGTTAAGTATCTTGTCTTTGTAGTGTATTGAATGTAATATATAGGTTGAAAATGATTTAACAAATTATTGTATTCTGTTTTTATTGATGTTTAAACAATGTCCCAACATCATTGGAACTAGGGTTTGTAGTACACTATATTGCCAAAAATATTCGCTCACCTGGCTTGACTCACATATGTACTTGAGTGACATCCCCTTCCAAATCCATAGGGTTTGATATGACATCGGTCCATCCTCTGCAGTGATAAGCTTTAACACTTCAAGGAAGGCTTTCCACAAGGTTTAGGAGTGTGTTCATGGGAATGTTTGACCATTCTTCCAGAAACACATTTGTGAGGTTACAGACTGATGTTGAACGAGAAGGCCTGGCTCTCAGTCTCCACTCTAATTCATCCAAAAGTGTTCTATAGGGTTGAGGTCAGGATTATGCAGGCCAGTCAAGTTCTTCCACATCAAATCCTCTCATCCCTGTCTATATGAACCTTGATATGTGCACTGATGCACAGTCATGTTGGAACATGACGGGGCCATCTCCAAACTGTTCCCACAAAGTTGGAAATGTCCAAAATATTAGCCCCTGCACTCCAGTGAAAGGAACTCTGAATGCTTCAGCATACCAAGAGAGTTTGGACAGTCAAACAGTTTGGGAACACCGCTACCTGTTCCAACAATGTCTGTGCATCTGTGCACAAATCAAGGGACATAAAGACATGGATGAGAGAATTTGGTATGGAAGAACTTGACTTGCCTGCAGAGTCCTGCCCTCAACCGGATAGAGTACCTTTGGGTTGATTTCAAGTGGACAGTGAGCCAGGCCTTCTCGTCCAACATCAGTGAGTGACCTGACAAATATGCTCCTGAAAGAATGGGCAAAAATTCTTATAAATTCACTCCTTAAGCTTGTTGAAAGCCTTCCCACAAGAGTTGAAGCTGTTACAGCAGGAAACGGTTGACCAACATCATATTAAACCACACGGATTTAGAACAAGATATCTCTTAAAATAATATGTGACTCAAGGCAGGTGAGAAAATACTTTTGGCAATATAGTGTATATCAAGTTCAGTAGTGTACTGCATTCTGTCTTAAGTGATGTGTTTTTCCATAAAACTATCACACAGACATATACGCACATAAACAAATAGTTTTGTTTCATTTAGTAAAGCGAGGTAAACAAATGCCGATAAGTGAGCAAAGGCCAGCTTATCGGACGCCTCAAACATTTTCCTGACCCATTATCCCGTGGTGTGCAGTATGTCGAGTTATTTTTCCTCCTTAACCTGCTCAGAAAACCTGTTCAATATTTACGATCGCAAATGCTTTTGTGAATGTGTGGTCAACATCGAGTCTGGCCAAGCCGCTGACACTGTGATTGTGATGTGAACTGGGATGACAGGATAAAATCAGAACCTGAAGTTCACGCTGTAAGGTATGACAGGAACAGAAATGACAAGGAATACAACTGAAATTACTGTGTGAATGTGTAACTTCTATTTACCTGAAACGAGACGACAACCAGCCACGTTGACTTTCAGTGATATCCATTAGTAAAAGCTGTTGCAATCAATGGACCCTTAAATGCACAAAAAATTCTGCATCAGTTTGACTGATACAGACATAAATTTAATAGGAAATCACTCAATGACTGAGCTGCCTTATTGACAATGGGCATCATTCACCAACATTTCTGTATGTTTTATATATAATGCTGAATATATTTTTTATTAATTGTCTTTTTTTTTTTTTTTAATTCTACAGGATTAAGGTGAAGCTTCACTTCAATTTTAACTGGAGCTCAGAGGAGCTATTAAGGGCCCTTGCAGCCCTGGCTACTGAGCCATTTTTTAAAAAATGGCACAATAAATTGTCAAATATTGAAATGTTCGATAGGGTTTATGTGTGTGCAAAGTTTCATGAGTCTGCATGCATGTTTAGACCCTCAAACCAGAGTTGATTTCTCGGGAAACAACGTAACGAACAGCATGTTGCTACGACAAGAGTGTTTGTCAAAAAACTAAATTTATCCTGTGGCATCATGGAGGCCTTAACAGTCTTCTGAGCAAATATTAGCAGGAGAACAACAAAGTATGAAACGTAATTTCTAGGGTTGGGCATCGTTTGAATTCGAGCGATTCCGGTCCCGATTCCGGTTCCAAATGATTTTCGATTCCGATTCTTTTAGCGGGCCGGATCAAAAACGTTTGCATGGTTTAAATAAAGGGTGTCCAAATTATGACCTTCCATTTTCTTAGCATCCTGCAGCATAAACTAAAATGAACATTTGACGCTGCGTTCTGCGCATTTGACGCTGTGCTCTACGCCGCTGTTCTCCAGGATCTTGAAATGCTTCTTACGAAGCCAGGGCGGTGCGTTTGGGATCGTCATACTGAAAGACCCAGCCATGTTTCATCTTCAATGCCCTTGCTGATGGAAGTTTTTCACTCAAAATACATGGCCCCATTCATTCTTTCCTTTACACGGATCAGTCGTCCTGGTCCCTTTGCAGGGACAGCCTCAAAGGAAGTGTCCACCCCCATGCTTCACAGTAGGTATGGTCTTCTTTGGATGTAACTCAGAATTCTTTCTCCTCCAAACACGGCAAGTTGAGTTTTTACTAAAGACTTCTATTAGGGTTTCATCTGACCATGTGACATTCTCCAAATCCTCTTCTGGATCATCCAAATGCTCTACAATTACATCAGCTGTACAATTACAGAAAGTTGAGCTGCATAAATGGAATTAGTTCCAAAGCCTAATGCCACAGCGACGATGTGGAAACAATTTGCATTCAAGCTAGAACAACGCGGCCATCCCACTAACATCCCACTAACGAGCTGGGATGTCGAATTAGTCGCATCAAGGACAACACAACTTAACATCTCAAAATGACTGAATCCTTTTGAATCCTTTAGCACCATAATAATAGATATATTTATTAGTTTCACAGCTTTCAGGGGCTGTTTGAATTATTACAATTGCACGAAGTAGCGAGGAGTTACGGTAATTTGAAATACACGTGCGCCGTGGTCTCACCGGTGATCCCCGTCGTTTTAAAAGACTTTAACACAACCATACCACTCAAATTTTCCAGCTCGGTAAAAAACACATTTTGCCCAAACAATGCAAATACAAATGTGATAGTGTTTATGCTCCATGTATGCTCACATGATATACAGTATAGCGTTACTCACTATTGTAAGAGATGTAGCCATTGAACATGTTGACACAGTGGCGTTTAAAGAAAGGCTGCAGACATTTGAAAAGTAGTGCAAATCTTAAATCAAAACAGGTTTCTTTGATCTACTTGTTGTGCTGTTATCAATGTTGCTACATGGCACTTTTTCTTAACCAACTGGAAACGTCATTGGCACTATATTGCCTGTTAAGGCATTAATGACTATACCTCTGTGCCAAATGTTGAATATTTGTTTAAGTGCAATTTTTATGAACAGAGCCTGAGTTTGTTTTATTTGTATGTTTTAAAAATATATATATATTTATTGTTCTACATTACACTGTCAATGTTCATTATTCTTAGAATTAGAATTGTCGAATTAATTAGATGTTCTTAAAAAGCATGCACTTGGATTATTAACTAAGTATACTATGTTTGTCATATATCATATATAAAATATATCGTTATCGTGACAGTCCTAGATACATATATTAAGAGAGAGCAAGAGCAATGGATAACACAAAAATATTGGACAAACAGTATAAAAAAAATTGTCACAAATGTAATAAAAACTGCAATATAGCGGGACCGCGAAGCAAGATATAGTGTAGGATTACTGCATCTGTAGTCCGTGTTGGTAAATTGCACGGACTCATTGTTCCTGGGTTAGTACTCATTGTTTGCATAACGTGCAACCCGGGACTAATATAGTCTCAAGGGTAAAATTATATATACATACGAGTTGTGGCAAAAAAAATACATATATGAAAGAGTTCCACCAAACCAACATCTTTTGAACTAAGGCTGTTTACTGATAATTTGCAATATCCATTCATCCATCCTCTTCACCGCTTCTCCTCACAAGGTGTCATAGGAGTGCTGGCACTTATTTCAACTGTCTTCGGGCGAGAGGCAGGGTACACCCAGAACTGATCGCCAGCAAATCAATTGCAGGGCACATATTAACAAACAACCACTTGTACTCACACTATGGACAATTTCAATTCTTCAATTACCCTATCATGCATGTTTTTGGAATGTGGCAGGACACCGGAGTACCTGGAGAAAACAGGAACAGGGAGAACACGCAAACTGAATTTGAACCCGGGAGCTCAGAACTGTGAGGCAGATGTGCTAACCAGTCAGTCACCGTGCTGCCTTGCAATATTCCATCCATCCATCCATCCATTTTCCAAGCCGCTTATCCTCACAAGGGTCGCGGGCGTGCTGGAGCCTATCCCAGCTATCATCGGGCAGGAGGCGGGGTACACCCTGAACTGGTTGCCAGCCAATCGCAGGGCACACATAAACAAACCATTTGCACTCACATTCACGCCGAGGGGCAATTGAGAGACTTCAATTAACTTACCATGCATGTTTTTGGGATGTGGGAGGATCAATCAAGCTTTTGAATTCAAATAGAAGCACATCAGCATATCAAAGAGGATATAAAAAAAATTTGACTCCTTTTTGATTACTCAATTTATTATTTTAATACACAGGAGGGGACACGCACACTGACATTGTTTTTTTTTTTAGGAGAAGGAGGGGTAAATTATGTCAATATAAACACATTTTTATAATGTGCAACCGATGTACATGTTCAAATGAGGTAAATTCAAAGGACTCTTTTTTTCAGTGCTGGAGTCACGAAGCGATTGTGAGGGCAATAGGCGGCATAAATGATCGCCTTGATCAATTAGTAGGTGTCCTCACAAATATCAGTGGTTCATTAAATACACTGGTTAACAAAATAATTCTCAGTCCTTGCCTCAATTGCATTGTTGAAATCAAATGTTGCCGGGCATGAATTGCTCATCAGTGCTAATTATTCATGTGTCTCTGGTGTGCTGATTTATGAGAACAGTTTCCCAGCCTCACCTCTAAGTATCGCCAAAGCACCAAAAGCTGCAGAAACGTGCGTACGCCAGCCATGCAGTTGGCGTGAGGGGCCGCACATTCCCACGGTCATGTCACTCTTGATACATCTGAACTTTGCCGTTAAAAAGAACGGACGCCACGTTTTTGTGCGTACGCACCTTTTGTACATGAGGCCCCCGTGCCTGCGTGAGTTTTCTCCAGGTACTCCGGTTTCCTCCCACATCCCAAAAACATGCATGGTCGGTTAATTGAAGACTCTAAATTGCCCGTAGGTGTGAATGTGAGTGAGAATGGTTGTTTGTTTATATGTGCCCTGCGATTGGCTGGTGACTCGTTCAGGGTGTACACCCCTCTCGCCCGAAGATAGCTGGGATAGGCTCCAGCACGCCCGTGACCCTAGTGAGGATAAGCGGTACGGAAAATGACATTTTTACATTGGAAACCAGTCGCCGAGTTATAATCGATTTATGGAAAAAGTAATAGCCAGTTTAATCTATTGCAAAGAATAAATATTTACAGCAGAAGTATGAATAACTTGTAATTGACATGTACGGTAGGTGAACCTGAAGCAGCCGCTGAAGTGGATATCCAACTAGTAACCCTTTGAATTAATCTGTACCCAAAAAGTAGCTCTCAGTTTCAAAACCGATGGTGAGTACATCAATCCCTCGTTTGATATCGTTTAACTGTTGTTTATTTGGTTTTGTTTAATCATTAAACAATACCAAATAATAGTCTGTTAATGAACAGTAACCCCCGCAATTGTTTTGCAATAAACATGAATGCAAAATTAATTTTATCTGATTATTCCAAGCAATACTCAATAGAGTAATCAATTCTAAAAATATTCTATAGTGACAGCCCTAAACAAAAATACATCTGAACAGTTGTATTGCCAGGAGAGATGTTATGATGGTGCAAAAATAGACACTCACAGCAATACTGTGGCTAAAGCCAGGAACTGTTTGAGGACTTGTGGCACTGATGTAGTTGCTGACACCGGAGTCCTGAGTGACAGTACCATAGAGGTCAGCTCCATGACCAGGGCTGCTAGGAACGGGAAAGGGTCCAGCCCTTGTTACATCTGTTAAGAAAGAATCACCAAGGGGATTAGTTAGATGAACAAAAAACAACATCTTCAACACATTCGTGAGTCAGGTTTTGTTCTCCTGCGATTGGCTGGCAACCACTTCAGGGTGTACCCCGCCTCCTGCGCGATGATAGATGGGATAGGCTCCAGCACGCCCGCGACTCTAGTGAGGAGAAGCGGCTCAGAAAATGGTTGGATGGATGGTTTTGTTCTCTCCCGGTTCGAGTCCACCACTGTACAACATTCATGACCAATCACATTGTCAAGTTTGCAGATGACACAAATGTGGTGGGTGCCATTGCCAATCGAGCAACACCAAGATTGTTAATGACTTCAGGAAGGGACATCATCAACCATTGCCACTGGCCATCACCTGTGCTGTAGTAGAGAGGGTGAGCAGAACTATATTCTTTGGCTTGAACATTTGTGAGAACCTCTCCTGGACCAGTAACACTACGGGTTCTGTTCTCGTCGATGGCGCTTCAGCGGCGGGCCGCAAATTTGGCAGACCGGTCTGTGCCAAGCTGGGCATTGTGGTGCAGTGAGGGCGTGTCCTTGGAGATGCGCCTGGCGTAGTGACAATTGGGTCTATACTTAGACCTGCTCGGACCATGTCGAAGTCCAGCGCAGTAGATAGACTGCTGGTGTAACACAATTTTGGTGAAATTGATCGGGCTGGAGGCAGACAGATAGATACTAAATGTTGCAGACATATTTAAGTTACTAGGTCAATCTGTATTTAATTGGGGCACCCGCTCACATTGTCTGTTGCCACATCATGGCCAGAGCAGTGACAATGCTCCACTCACGCACGGATTGCTGCGATTACCCATTGTCCTCTTACGCACAAATAAAGGTGCCATGTCTCTGTCAAGACTCTCAGTTGCGCCACATTTACAGGGAAAGAGAGGAGCCGCTTTCATTGGCGGCACCTGAAGTCTACTGTAAACACTCCCACAGTGGCGCTGTCTGCCCACTTTCAGATATGTTGGCCTGTGCTGGTCTATGAAATTAGCAACACCGGTCTAACCCACTTCTGGCGCAAAGATGCGACACCCACCTCACAGGATATGCATCTTTGAGGAAAATAAAGTCCTACATCTCTGGTGAGGAAGGCTCAGCGGCGTTTCTTCCTCCTGCACAGCCAGAGTACCTAATACAAATTAGCCAAGTGGTCCATCCATCTCCACATACCTTTGTCCTGGTTCCTCAGTTCACTATGACTATGAATTAAAGAATATGAAAGAAAAGTACACCAGAAAAGGGGCTGAATATAGTCTAAAACATTTGCCCTGGAACAGATCAATGACATTTACATAATTTCTGTAGGAATTTGGTTGAAATTAGAGGTTGCACTGTGATTCCACAGAATGATGCAATTAAGTGTAATGTCTGCTACAACTAACCTTGAAGATAATGATTGACTCTGACTACAGGTACCTACTTTAGTTTTAGTAATTTGATATAGAACCACAGGTTGTCATTTTGTGTTCTTAAACAGCATACTCTAATTCCGTTAATTCACCAAATTCTGTTATAATTTTTATTCATTGGCTTTCAGAAGTGTGGGCAACCATTAGTGATCACAACCAGGCAGTTTGCAGCAATGAATGCAAAGCAGAAACTGCACAGGGGATTTGGACATAACAATTCATCTTATCAACACCTGTCGCTAAAATGTCTCTCAACTATAAGACATCCATATAATATACTCTTCACCTAACTAACAGTAACTCCCAATGCTCTTTTGTGAGCCTCTTTTAAATATATATTGGTGATTATCTTTTCTAAAGTGCTTAGAGTATTGTACCCATGGAGCCAGCTGTGTGACAGGCAGGAAATTACACAAGGTGCCCTGAGTAATAAACGATTGAAGGGGGGAAGTCATATTTGCAAGAACCCATGTTACAAAGCAGTAAAAGAGCAAATACTAACCCTCAACCCTCATCTATCATTTTGAGGAGCTCTCTATTGAAATACAGTACAGCACAAAGAGGAGTAATGTATTACAAAAGTAACAGAATTATAGTAATGCATTATTTTTTTCTTACTGTAACTCAGTAATACAAGTACCAAATATTTTGGCCCTATTTTACCTGTTCTGCGATTGGCTGGCGACCAGTTCAGGGTGTACGCCCCCTCTCGCCCAGACTCAGCTGGGATAGGGTCCAGCACGTCTGTGACCCAAGTGGGATGCGCGGTACGGAAAATTGATGGATGGATATTTTACCTGTTGCTATTTCAAGAATAATGTTCCGGTTCTACCGGAGAACGGCCACGATGACGTGCTTGTGCCCAACGTCAGTGGCGGCGAACAAGTGGGTCTTAACTTTGTTAAAATGAATAACCAGTCGCCTCAGTGCAACACTTGGAATGCGATTATATTGTGCAAAGGAGTTTTTCCCGATGTGTAGCGTCTGACGCGCTCCAAGCCTCAGCCGACACCGCACGGAGCTTCAGTGACGTCAACTCTCAGTCCATTGGGTGAGTGAAACAATAAAATACATCTATGCCAATACTTGGAATTAACGGCTGGTGGATGAGTTTAAGGTATAAAGAGGTACATGTCTCCAGAGTCCAATTCAGACTACTCTCCTCCAACTTTTTTTTTTGCACACTAACTTACTGGCAACACTGCTACCAGTAAGTTACTGTAATTCAAGTTTATAGTAGGTTACAGTAAACACCCTATGTAATGTCTAACATTGCAGCCCTACAGGATTGTGTACCTGCAGTAAGGCTGACACTGAAGTTCAGTTTGTCCTCAATACACCTTTAGGCAGGTATTATGAAAGTCTGAGGTGTGCAGAGTGAACAGGACTGACCACAACAGAGAAAAAAAAAAGAGAAAACCTTTTTCTGGAGAAAACCCACGCAGGCACGGGGAGAACATGCAAACTCCACGGATTGAACCCCGCTCCTCAGAACTGTGAGGCTGACGCTCTAACCAGTCGGCCACCGTGCCGCCCCCTTGAAAGATTGTTTTATGTAATATCAACAAAAAGCAAATGTTGCACACGATAAGATGAACCCAGAGCTACACAGCATGTAGTTTATCCTTTCGAAAATGTCAGGTCTTAAAGCCAACAGTGGCTGAGAATTTAAAGAGTCAAAAACAAAACAGCAGACGGCAAATTAACACCTCTCCAAATTCAGTGCTATCAAATGCATGCTGCATATTTTACGCAAATGTCCATTACATTTATAGCTTCATGCTTCACCACTTTTACCATTATCCTCGGAATAAATATGTACGAGGAGTGGATACGTGAATTTACACACCTGGGCTCTTAAAAGGGTCCGGGCTGTGAAGGTGGTGTTGAAGGGTGGTGGGAGAATTGCAGCCCGAGCCGGCATGCTCGTTAGGTAGCATCTGAGCTGCCGTCTGTGGCCTGAGGGAGCCGTAGTCGGTCACGGAGTAGGGTGCTCCGCCCCTCATGTCAGTGCTGGTTCCAGCCAAAGAGCACAACCCATAATCAGGGAGCCCTGGGAGACAGGGGAGAAGTGTGAGGTTGGGAGGATGAGGGGGAGTGAAGAGTTTAACACCGTCATTTTTGGGACACCAGTAGTCTCGTGTTGTCTTTGCATGTCACTGTTGTGATCCCCAACCAAGACTATCAATCAAAAGGCATTGATTGAACGATGGGTCATGAAGCTATCTGAATACATGACACTTCAATCAAAAGCATACTTTATACCACTCATCTTTGAAACCCACTAGGACTAATAAACATGGCAGCTATGCAAATTAAAAAAAGCTGGATACCACATGAACACACACACCTTTGCCTAAGCACATGTGCGAACAAATAAAATATTACAATGGCTTATTTATAGCACCCCAATAAACACTCTTTTGAGGTGGAAGAATTGGTTGCAGAAAATCTTCAACAGAAACAATACGGGAACAATTATTAAGAGAACAACCAATCATTTATGTCAGGCTGTGCTCAATCAATGAAAATAAGCTAAAAAAAAATGCCTCATCCATTTTAAATGTCATACTGACATGTTGATAAGGTAGAGTTCATGGACCAGAGGAGGAGTTCGGTCTCAGGGTTTGTCTTTGTTTAAAGTACGGGACAAAATCCCCATTTTAAACTTACAATTGTTGGTATTTTTAGGTCCTTGTATTTGTAATATTGTTGTCATCATTGTAAGTTAAAATTATTTGTGCGATAACACAAACTAACTAAATTTAGTTTTATTTTTTTAAATTATTATTTTTCAACAAATTCCCACTTTTTAAAAATTGGTAACACAAGTAGGCTGAGGAAAGAATTGTCAACAGTCCAAAGGCTGAGGCATCACTAAAGCATATTAAAATAGTATTTATGCTGCCAAATAATGAAATGTAAAAAAGACCCTCAATTCAAATAGAAAAATACTGTTACAAAGGTAATCATATGTACAGCACAACAGGGTGACATATTGGACATCATATAAAACCACAATGACATATATTTATTGGTGTTTCTCTGCGCATTTTAAAAAGACAAATGGAAATCAACACTGCTAACATAGAAAAAAGTTGGAGATACAGAGGATACAAATAATCTAAACTTTGTGCACCCACATATAAGATTGCTTAAGAATGTAAGGTATTACTTATGTGTTAAAGCGAGGTATTACGATGAGGAAAGCGTGCCAGGCCACACAGAATACAGACAGAGCGTTTACCTGCCCCTGTGTTCTGCCCGTATGCCATGTAGCTGCCACCTCTTCCTGAGCCACGTGTTGCTGCTACTGCTGCTGTCACTGGTCCATATGCTGTTGCAAACCCTGAGAAAATATGAATGCGGTATACATCATTCATCTACCTTTATTACATGCTGCAGTTATAGTGGCACGGATAGCTCGCTCTTTTTTATGTCACTGAGCAAAGCCTATAGACAGGAGCCAACCACGTGGTTTGATTATGCCTGTGTTTAGCAGCTTTCTTTCAAAGTAACAATAGATCTGTAGAAACAGTTGCCAAAATGTTTACAAACAACATATCAAATTAGCACTGAACAAGTTACTCTACTTACTGAGCAATTTACAATGTCACCCCATTCACACAATGATTAATGACAATAGAGCATGCTGGGGTGGTTGGAAAGTTCAAGTTCACAGCTCATCCACACAGCGCCAGGTGCAAATGGGAGTTTATGTTACTTGAGGATACTTCGACTGGGTTGCATCAGATATAGCCTGCGACCTTACAGATTAGAGTTGATCTTGTCATGAGCTGTGCCCTGCAGTTCCTTTGTTGGAGCTTGGGTGGCGTTTTGCGCCCCTCTAGCCCCCCCCCCCTCCCTCTCTCTCTTTCTCTCTCTCTTCCCAGTAATCAGCACTACCTCAGCCACGCACCTCTTGTCAATCAGCCTTCATCCTCACCTGCATTTAAGTCTGCCAGATCCAAGATTCCACTGCCAGAGTATAAATGTTCACCCGTGGTACAACAGCTCTCAACTCGTAAGCCTCGCCAGTACTCGCAATATTTCTGACCGCCATGTTCTTCCTTGTCCTCGGTGCTCCTTCCGTGTTCCCCGCCTTGCTGACCTCTTCCACCACGCCGCCAAGCCATCCACCTGCTCACCCCACCACCTGCCACAGTCCGACCACCCTCCCGTAAGTACTCCTTCCGAGCCCGCAGCCTCCAATCCATCCCACCTCCCGTTTTACCCAGCAATTGTGTATTTATTGCGGAAAATCAGGCCATTTCATTTCCACATGCCCCTTGAGATCTAAAGACCAGGCTCACCATGACCCAAGAGCGCCGTAGTGACCCAAATTATCACTTCCCCAAGCTCTCCCTCCCGTATGACCGTTCTCCCATGCATTCTTGGTGCCGTTCACAACACCCCCATTATTGCCCTCATTGACTCCGGCGCAGATAATAATTTCATTCACGAAGGATTGGCACGTCAATCCTAACTCCCTCTCAAACCACTCCAGTCACCGAAGAAAGTCACAGCCCTGGATGGGAGAGTCATCTCCCCTGTCGCCCACCAAACAGTTCCGTTTACCCTGTTAATCTCCAGAAATCACCATGAGGACATCCCACTATTTGTCATCCCTTCCCCTGTGACCCCATTCGTCCTCGGAATTCCCTGGCTCAAGAAGCATAACCTCGTGCCAGTCGTCCACCGTGCCGTACCTGTAAGTCAAACCAGAAAAATCTGAATTCCACCTCTCCTCCGTACACTTCCTGGGCTATATCATTGCCAAAGGACAATTCCAACCAGACCCTGCCAAGATCCATGCAGTCGTTAACTGGCCCACTTCCAACACCAGCAAACAATTACTTTTCCTGGGATTCGCCACTTTCTACTGCCGCTTCATCCGCAATTATAGTAAAGTCGCAATTCCTCTTGTTAGCCTTACCCCCACCAGCTCTCCGTTTCAGTGGACCCCGGCTGCATCCCAAGCCTTCGACCAGCTCAAGACCCTGTTCACCAGTGCTCCCATCCTACAACACCCCGAACCCTCCCTCCAGTTCGTGGTGGAGGTTGGCGCCTCGGACACTGGGACGGGGGCCGTTCTCTTGAGGCGGGACCACTCTTCCCAAAAACTTCATCACTGTGCTTTAATTTCCCCTTGTCTATCCCCTGCTGAACGGAACTATGACTTTGGCAACCAAGAGCTGCTGGCCATCATCTGGGCATTGGAGGAGTGGAGGCACTGGCTGGAGGGGACTGATTCACCGTTTGTCATCTGGACTGAGCACAAGAATCTTTCCTACCTACGTTCTGCCAAACGCCTTAACCCCCAACAAGCTCACTGGGCCCTCTTCCTGAGCCGATTTAACTTCAGCCTCTCCTCCCGCAACGGCAAACCTGACGCCCTGTCTCGCAGGTACTCACCCACCTCCAGCCCTGCAGAACACAAAACCATCCTCCCTTCCTCCTGCTTCGTTGGGGCAGGCACCTGGGAAATCGAGCAGATTGTGAAACATGCTCAAGAGATCCAACCGGATCCCAAGACTGGACCTCCTAACTGGCTGTTTGTACCAGACTCTGCACGTTCTGACATTCTCCAGTGGGCCCACAGTTCAAAACTCACCTGTCAGCCCGGAAACAACGCACCATCCAATTCGTACAACAACACTTCTGGTGGCATAGCCTGGTGAAAGACACCCGGGAGATTGTCCAAGCCTGCTCAGTCTGTGCCCAAGGGAGGACTTCACACCTGCCCCCAGCTGGTCTGCTGCACCCCTTACCTATCCCGAGCCGCCCTTGGTCCCACATCGCCTTGGAGATTCGTTACCAGCCTACCCCCCTCTGAAGGTAACTATCATTTTTACTATTATCGACCGATTTTCCAAATACATCCATTGAATACTGCTTCCCAAGCTACCCTCTGCCTTTGAAACTGCTAACCTCCTTGTCAATCATCTCTTCAAACTTCACGGAATCCCCATTGACATCGTCTCGGACCGAGGTCCTCAGTTCTCCTCCCTTGTTTGGAAGGAGTATTGTAAAGCGGTGAGTGCAGCAGCAAGCTTGTCTTCCGGATACCATCCACAGACCAACGGCCAGACGGAGCGGGCAAATCAGTCCCTGGAGACGGCCCTTTGCTGCATTGCCGCACGCAGCCCCACCTCCTGGAGCTCATTCAACCGATGGATAGAATACGCCCACAACTCCCTCACCAGCTCCGCCACTGGTATGTCTCCGTTCATGGCCTGCTATGGTTTGCAACCTCCATTATTGAGGGAACGGGAGCATGCGGTGGCGGTTGCCGCGGAGAAGGATCACCTAAAGAGGGTCCAGTCCATTTGGAAGGAGGTCAGGGCGGCCTTAACTCGGTCCGCGGAGAGAAATAAACGGCTTGCGGACTGTCGTCTCTCCCCTACACCTGAGTACAAGGTTGGTCAGACTGTTTGGCTTTCCTCCCGTGGCCTCCCACTCCAGACGGAATGCCGCAAATTCACTCTGCACTTTATTGGTCCGTTCCCGATCACTAAAATCATCAATTCCACATCCGTACAACTAAAACTTCCGCAATCTCTTAAGATTCATCCGACGTTCCATGTGTCACGACTCAAGCCTATCTTCACCTGCGCTCTTAGCCCTCCGGCCGTACCCCCTCCACCCCCCCGCGTTATCGACGACCATACGGCCTTCACAGTGTCCCGCATCCTTTTGAGGCCCAGGAGCAGGGATTACCAGTTCGTGGTGAATTGGGAGGGGTATGGTCCGGAGGAACGCTCCTAGATCTCCTGCAAGCAGATTCTTGACGATTTCTGACTTTTACGCGGCTCACCCCGGGAAGCCGGGCAGGACACCAAGAAGGGTCTGTTGAGAGGGGGATACTGTCATAAGCTGTGCCCTGCAGTTCCTTTGTTGGAGCTTGGGTGGCGCTTTGCGCCCCTCTCGCCCTCTCTCTCTATCTCTTCCCAGTATTCAGCACGACCTCAGCTGCACACCTGTTGTCAATCAGCCTTCATCACCTGCATTTAAGCCTGGCAGATCCAAGACTCCATTGCCAGAGTATTCAAGTTCACCCTTGGTACAGCGGGTTTCAACTTACACGCCAGTCCTCACAATATTTCGGACCTCCATGTTCTTCCTTGTCCTCAGTGCTCCTTCCGTGTTCCCCGCCTTGCTGACCTCTTCCACCACACCACCGCCTGCCGCACGCTCCCTGTCTCAACGACCGGCCAGTACGCCTCGAGGATCCACCTTTGACTCCCTCCACAATAAACCATTCTCCCATGACCCTAGTGAGGATAAGTGGTAAGGAAAATGGATGGATGAATAATATAAAAATATAATTAAATGAAATAAATTATTTTCAACAATCTCAGGAGGGGCCAATGTTGGGCAATTTCGCCCTCTGCTGTCGACTGAAATTAAACTTCAATGTTTAATGTCATCAACCCGTAGTTTTGCTTGTTATTGCAGCGTACATGGGTCCCGCTATCCTGATCTCTGGGTTTGTTCAGGTGATGTTTGCGCTGCATGTTTATCCATCCATCCATCCATCCATTTTCTGGGCTGCTTACCCTCACTAGGGTCGCGGGAGTGCTGGAGCCTATCCCAGCTATCATCGGACAGGAGGCGGGGTACACCCTGAACTGGTTGTGCGCTGCATGTTATCAAATCAAATCACATATATTTATATTGCACTTGTTATCCATTAAAATGCAACACAAAGTGTTTTGGAGAAATTAAAACTGACAAAAAAAAGTATACAAAGTACAGTAGTAGTAGTATACAAAGAGTATACTCACCGCTCCCTCCCCCACAAGTTAACGCAAAACACACCCACATGAACATGTAAACCTGCACGTGCACACGCACAAAGCACATATTGATTAATAGTGTTGAGACATGTTAAGGCACTGAGGATCCAGGTCAGGAAAGACAGCAGCCACAGAGGATGCTACTCCGAAAACCACCATGACCCAAGAAGACCGGGATGGACTCCCCACATTTTGCGCTGCAGAATGGCATCCCCCGGGTAGACCAAACACAGCTTCCAACGTGGAGGCTCCCAATGAGGAGACACTCGATTTAAACTTTAAACTTTAGACTAAGGTTAAGAAGACTAAAAGACAATAGGACAGAATAAAAACCTGTAGGACAATAAGAAATACAATTACAACCCCAATTCCAATTAAGTTGGGACGTTGTGTTAAACATAAATTAAAACAGAATACAATGATTTGCAAATAATGTTCAACCTATATTTAATTGAATACACTACAAAGACAAGATATTTAATGTTCAAACAGACAAACTTTATTGTTTTTAGCAAATAATCATTAACTTAGAATTTTATGGCTGCAACACGTTCCAAAAAAGCTGGGACAGGTGGCACAAAAAACTGAGAAAGTTGAGGAACGCTCATCAAACACCTGTTTGGAACATCCCACAGGTGAACAGGCTAATTGGGAACAGGTGGGTGCCATGATTGCGTATAATAGGAGCTTCCCTGAATTGCTCAGTCATTCACAAGCAAAGATGGGGCGAGGTTCACCTCTTCGTGAACAAGTGCGTGACAAAATAGTCGAACAGTTTAAGGACAATGTTCCTCGACGTACAATTGCAAGGAATTTAGAGATTTCATCATCTACTGTCCATAACATCATCAAAAGGTTCAGAAAATCTGGAGAAATCCCTGCATGTAAGCGGCAAGGCCGATAACCAACATTGAATGCCTGTGACCTTCGATCCCTCAGGCGGCACTGCATCAAATACTGACATCAATGTGTAAAGGAAATCACCACATGGGCTCAGGAACACTTCAGAAAACCGATGTCACGAAATACAATTTGGCGCTACATCCGTAAGTGCAACTTGAAACTCTACTATGCAAAGCAAAAGCCATTTATCAACAACACCCAGAAACGCCGCCGGCTTCTCTGGGTCCGAGCTCATCTAAGATGGACTGATGCAAAGTGGAAAAGTGTTCTGTAGTCCGACGAGTCCACATTTTAAATTGTTTTTGGAAATTGTGGACGTCGTGTCCTCCGGACCAAAGAGGAAAAGAACCATCCGGACTGTTATGGATGCAAAGTTCAAAAGCCAGCATCTGTGATGGTATGGGGCTGTGTTAGTGCCAATGACATGGGTAACTTATACATCTGTGAAGGCACCATTAATGCTGAAAGGTACATACAGGTTTTGGAGAAACATATGCTGCCATCCAAGCAACGTCTTTTTCATGGACGCCCGTTTATTTCACCAAGACAATGCCAAACCACATTCTGCACTTGATACAACAGCGTGCGTCCTATAATGAATACGATCCAGAGTCATCACCCTTTCCTTCGCCTTTAAAATAGTCGCTTTTGGGACGGCAAGACAGCCTTTCAGCCAGTGGCCGTGCTGGCCGCGGTCCATTTATGTTGTCACCGCTTACCCACTTGTTGCTCTGCTAAACTTCTGACAAGGTTGCTCGGCCCGCTAGTGGGAAAGCGGGCGAGTGCTGAAATCACACCACAAAATTAAAATGTAATCCTGCGAAATAATCAAAATGTTTAATAAATGTACCTGTAATTTGATTACATCTTTGTTAAGTAACTGTACGGCATCACAGTTAATATATTTATTTTTTTATTTTTAAAATCCTGAATACGTAACACCGGTATATGTATTCTGTGACACCTGTCCAGGCACTGCTGCCGAACAGCCAAATCCCCCCCACCGCCCCCCAGAGATGGGTGTATGTGGTGCATTAAAAGAAAGGGGGACGAGTGCGTGTCATGCATTAAAATCTTGGGGGACAGGCAGGGTACAGTGGCAGGGTGCCTGGACCGGGAAACAGCACTGACGTACCGAAACCCAGTCCGGCACGTGCACTCTCCCGATCCCACACCAGCAACCCCAGGAAACCCTGAATATGTGTGTGTGCCCAGATGTGACAAGTGAAAAAAACATTTACAGTGAGTGGTGTGAGTGTGTGCTAGGTGAGTGATTAAGAGGCATAGCTCCTGCAGGTCGGGCCCATCAGCCAGGACAACCACAGACAGAGAGGGCCGGCCCTACCCAGCCCCGCAGCACCAACCCCGGGAATCCCCCCCTCATTCCAGCCAGCTCCCCCAAGTGTGGGAGGTGGACCCCCCAGATCAGGCAGGGATGAAAACCCCACACGAGAAGAGGAGGAGGTTACCGCAGTGGGAAGCAAGGAACAGAGAGAAGAGGAGGAAGGAGGCCTGAGGAGCAACAGGGGGCCCCCACCCAGTAGCCAGAGCGGGGGACCAATGGGGGTGCCAGCTGGCACCGCCTCAGCACCCACGGAACATGGGCGAGTCACCATCCCACCATCAATGCTCTCCGGGAGGTCAATCCAGTGATTTCTCACCCCCCCCAGCGATTCCCCCCCCACCCCCCCCCCCCAACACATACACACAGAGGCCAGAACCACAAACACAGGGTCAAGAAGAGAAGATCCCCACTCAATGCATGTCTCCTTTCATCATGCAAATCGGTCTAAAGGGTGACAAACAAAAACAAGTACATAAATGAATAAGAAAAAAACAAAGTGAATGAAAAATAGAATAAACCTCGACAACAAAGAATACAGAAGTCAAAAGTTTACTTTTAAACTTACAAAATAGTCTTGTTATTGTCAGATGGCACATGACCCAGACAAAAGAATCAAAAATCTAGATTTAGCATGTTGAAGAAGGGTGACCAGCTACAGTATATGTAATTGATTTTTTTCATTCCGCTCATTTTGAATTTAATAAGGGCACCCGTTCACATTGTCTGTTGCCACACCATGGCCAGAGCAGTGACAATGCTCCACTCCACCACGCACAGATCGCTGCAGGTATGGATCGTTTTCTTCTGCACTGAGAATTCATGTCTCCGTCAAGACTGTCAATTGCGCCCCATTTAGAGGGAATGAGAGAAGCCGCTTTGATTGGTGGTGAATGAAGACAGCAGTAAACACTCCCACAGTGGCACAGCCCGCCAAAACCTCAGGTCCCCGCGGCTTGCGCTCGTTTCCGTAATGATCAACACCTCTGCACAGGTGCCCCGCCCGCCGCGCAGATTTACACAGTTCACAAAAATAGGGCCCTTTGTTTTATTTTAAAACTGTGAGTATAAACCTGAAAGTAGTATTTCAGTAAAATAATCTGTGAAAAATATCAGCCCACTCAGGCCCCATTTTGTACATCTGACTTGAGTTTTAAGAAACCACGGCACCTCAGGGGGAAAAAAAACAACCACAGATAAAAGGTGTGACCGACGAGTGTTCAATCATTTGCTGTGCAATCGCTGGCACACTGCCGCAGCCTCGAGCTGAACCTGTTTTCTCGAGCTTTAGGAGCTTTGCTAAAACTATGGTGAAATATTCACCATTGGTTAACAACAACATTTAAAAAGGAATTTGACAAATCCAGACACAAGAGAACGGTGACCATAGAAGCTGCCTGAGCTGAGAGGATTCAGAACCGAAGTAACACACAATACATGCATACCTGCATAAATTATTCCAAAGGAAATGATGTAACTCAGTATGCAAATTGTCTCTTTAAATATTTCTTCTGAAAAATAAACCATACTAGCCTGAACCTCAGTTTTTGGCCATTCCAAGCAATCTACCCAGGTTTTTTGGTAGCTTTTTAAAAGACAACAACACAACAACAACTATAATGTATTGTTAGTACAGCCTTTGATGTTACAGGAATTCAGCCAATTGTCATAAGTACAGGTACTGTAAATTATGTTTCTTTGTCTTTATACTTTGTATGGCAAAACGTAGAAGATATGTTTAGACACCAATCGTCTGCTGAAAATGAGATTTGTTTTTAGTTTCACATATGCGCAGCAATGTTATTAAACCAATCCCTGCACACATGGAGCTGTAAAAGGGACTGGAAAAACCTGAACATGCATTCCAGGCGAACATCACGAGCATGCTCACCAACCGCTTGACCATGTGATCTTCCAGACCATTATTTTTAATACCCCGCTTGCCGTATATTGTTCACAGTAAACATACACAAGCGTTATGAAGCCCATTATCTTGAGCAGCACAAACACGGCAGTGTTTGTTTTACCTCAGTTTTTATTTAAAAACAAGCCAGAGTAAACAGCCCCTTCCGAGTGCTTCTGATTATGGACTATCAGACTCTAATTGCATGAAATGGTTATGTTCTGCCAAAGCCGACAGTCTACAGTGAAGTGGCATGTTTGACTGCAAACAGAACGGCAGAGTGAAGAGACTGTACAGTCAATGTATCAACAGACAAAGGGACATACAGAAACTTTAAGTGAGACATCATTGTTACGAATATGATTTATGAATACATTAAGTCCTTCACACTTTTCACTACTTTTTCAGAATCAGAATCAGGATGATATTTATTTGCTAAGTATATCAAAAACACAAGGAATGTGTCTGCGGTAGTTGGAGCCGCTCTAGTACGACAAGAGACAGCTGTTTGACAAAAAATACTTTTGAAACATAAAAAACATAAAACACCGTACGCAGAGTCACTGAGCAACGAAAGGTTACAGTAATGTGGTAAAAGTATTTATTTTTTTGACAATTGTGCAAATGACGCAGTCCTCTCACAATTTAGAGCTGTCTACTAGACTACTTTGAGATGTCTACTAGAGCAATAATCTGGAACAGTGACAATTGTGCAAATGGTGCAGATACTTCTCAAACACATGTGTGGCCAGTTTTGGTCAACAACAATATCCACTCCTGGAAGCTGTCACCTTATCGTGGTGGAGGGGGTAGTGTGTCCCAATGATCGTAGGAGCTAAGTTGTCTGGGGCTTCACGTCCCTGGTAGGGTCACCCATGGCAAGCAGGTCCTAGGTGAGGGATCAGGCTCAGCTTTTCCATGCGCAATAGACCGCGGCCACTCCGTCCGTGAGTAACTCCGAGAAAAAACTCAGTGGAATTGTGAAAGTTGGTGAAAGAAAGTCCGGAGTAAACTCCCTAATGTTTACCAAGTATTTCCTTGTGGAAGTGAGTCGCGTAATGTCTCCAAAGCTGAACACAAAACACAGACAATACTAGAGAGTGCATTACTGACACAACCACACGGTTAGCGACCTTGTATATGATGTACTGTATATTTTAATATAATACCTGGCAATCCTGTGAAATAGACTACATTTTTGGGGTTTTAAAGTAGAATACATTTTATGTAGTTCACAAATGTTTTCGCATCTTGACATTGGAGCATTGTTAAGTTCCCTCAGGAGTTCAGTGGAGCGTAATGAGCAAGGTCCAATGCTTTGTGGGACCTCTGTGAGATGCTGAGCAACCAGGAAAATGTTATGCAGTGTTAAATCCATGTCATTGACTCCTTGTTGCTGAAAGGATAAAGTCAATGTACCGAATTAAATTTGCCATAGTACTTATCTCCTCCTTAAAAGGTTTTATAGATCAGAGACTGATACAGAGGATAATAAATAAGACTTGAATATTGTCCGTGAATGTGTTTAATAGTACAGTGCATTCAGAGTATAGTTAATCTTTTCAATGCTGTCACCGTAAATCTTGCTAAGTGAATATGCATGTGTCTAAGGATGACCATACAAAGAAACTGACTTAAAAGATTAGATTTAACAACAAAGTCAGATTTGGGCAGAATGCCCTGCAGTGTGAACATAGCCTTACTGTACTCAACATGTGAGAAAATGAATGATCAGTAGCAAATTGTTATCCTAATATTAACTTCATGTTCATATTTGTATTCATTTAACAGCCAATTTGACTCGTTGTCAGCTTGCCTAACGACAACCAAAAGCATTGACAACCCCGCTCATGGTGTCATGGTCAAATCCCTCCCAATTTATCCAGAACTTTGTCTACTTACCCCCACTAAAACAGGAATACTGTCCATCCATCCATCCATCCATTTTCTGAGCCGCTTATCCACACAATGGTCGCGGGAGCGCTGGAGCCCATCCCAGCTATCATCAGGCAGGAGCCGGGGTACACCCTGAACTGGTTGCCAGCCAATCGCAGGGCACAAACAAACAAACAACCATTCACAGTCACATTCACAGCTACGGGCAATTTAGAGTAGTCAATTAACCTAGCATGCATGTTTTTGGGATGTGGGAGGAAACTGGAGTGCCCGGAGAAAACCCACGCAGGCACGGGGAGAACATGCAAACTCCACACAGGCGGGGTGGGAATTGAACCCCGGTCCTCAGAACTGTGAGGCAGACGCTCTAACCAGTCATTCACCGTGCCGCCCATGAATACTGTACAACACAAAATTTTTAATGCAACGAATGTATTTTATCTGAGTCATTGTTTTTTACATTCAGTTGAACTTCCAGCAACTATTACCATAATTGAGGACCCTAATTTGCCCATAGGTGACGTGTGTGTGTGAATATACGTTTGTCTATACACTATGTGCCCTGCAATTGAGCTAGGATAGGCTCCAGCTCACTCGTGATTCTAACAAGGACAACCAGTATAAAAAAAATGGGTGGATGGATAAAACAAAAGAAAAGACAAGCTGCTGAAAACACAACCCTGTCATGTACTTATTTGCCAATAGATGCCTCTCGCCAAAGTGATGCAATGCAGCTGCAAAGTATAAAGGGGGATTGCAATACAGTTAAACACACTCCTGATAGATGTACACTTATTGAGGGTACATAAATGTGAACATTTAGGATAGTTGTTGCTAGATTTGAGTGTGTGTTTTCTGTTTTATTTCCCCATTATTACCTCATGTCTGTTAAGTCATTAGTTACACCTGTGTGTAGTATTTGTCCTCCTGCATTGGCCCTGCTTCTTGTGTGTAGACTTTTTCTATCGACTGTACTTGGTGAGAATGACACAGAACCAACCTCCAGAACCTGCAGCACCAACATGGTCGGTTAATGCAGCAGCTCCAAACGGGATAGGCCTGGTGAATACTAGGGCATAAACAGATACAACTTCTATTTTTCAGCATTTGTTCTTCTCCTGGGTCCTGGAGTTTAGATTTTCTTTTGGTGACAAGAGGCATACACCCAGTGAGTCTGCCATCTTATCTGAACTCTGTCGGTATTATTATTTCCTGAGGATATTGGGCAGAGCAGTAGGATTAGCAACGCTGGCTCCTTTCAATAATTTCCAATAGAGATTCTTTGAACTGGGTCACTCTTCTGGACTGTTGTACGTGGTGGTTTACGGACCACCTTGGTGAAATAAAAACTTCATTGGTCACCTTTTCGAGTGCATGAGATGAATGTTTTAATTGTTGGAGATTTACATCTTGACATGTGATGTCCAGACTGACAAAGGACTTTCTACATTTTATTGACTTTTTCCAGTCTTTGCCCTTTTTGACTTTTAAACCTTAGAGGCCATCCATTCTTACCCCATGCCTGTACTTTTTGACATCATTACTTAGACACGAGCTCCTGGTCGCCGATATCGAATTATTAACTCTTCCACTACTGTTCAGTTCTCCACTGCTTTTAATTATAAAATAACTCAACAGACCCTCTTTGAGTTCATATATTGAAAAGTTTACAAAATCTGTCAGACCATCATTGACCCTGCGACACCTTTAAATATATCAACAGAAATCTAAACTTGAGCGCCGAATGACAACTTCTGGGGTTGTACCGAACCATTTTAAACATGCCGTAGTGTTACCACTGTTAAAGAAGCCTGGCCAAGACACACATTTTCTCTAATTTTCAGTCCATAACCAATCTTCCTTTTATATAAAAAGAATACTGGAGAAGATCAGCTACAGTAAACCCCTGCAGGGGCGTTTTGCCAAAAACGCCCCTGCAGGGACCAAACCAGGCCAAGGTTTTTTTAATTGCATATCGGTGCCACAAGATGGCGGCAAAGCACTTAAAACCCAGAGGATCATAAAGCATCAACAAAATTCATCAAGCATGTGCAAAATGATGAACCCATGGTACATAAACAGATGCATTCAGTAGTTAAATTATTCAGCACAAACAAACCACCTTCACATGAGGCTCATCATAGTATTAGCATACTAGCCGGAATAACACGCTAGCGCAACAAAATGCACACTAACCCTTTACGGGATACGTTTTGGCATTTACACACAAAAATAAATATTAGGGAATACAGGCAAATTCTAATGGCAAAGTAGTAGACTACATGGGCTATGAGTAGCTGCATAGGGAGGGAAGCCAAACAAACTTTTACGTTCAGTTTCACGCTGAAAGTACACAAAAGGTGCATTCAAAGGACCGCCAAACAGTACGGGACATCTCATATGCAGATGAAAAAAACACCATCTAGTAATTAATCCTAACAACAAAAACAACACCAAAATTCCGCAACATGGTGCCAAAATAATACTTTTATTGCTTTGGCCTGAGCACAAAAACAGCAAACATATTAGTTTTTCAGCAAATAACAGAGGAAAGGTTCCAAAAAACACTTTAAAAAATCCACAAATGTGCAAATTTGGAAATGCTGAATTGGAGGCGGATCCAAAAAGGGTGGGTACTCTTGACTGCTGTTTGGTGCAACATTTGCAAAACAAAATTTACACTTTTAAGTCTTCGACTCAGGCAGGCCTGTTTCCCTGTATAATGACACTGTAATTATATAATGGTAAATGGAAAAAGTAACTGCAAAACTGCTGCTCAAATGAATCACTCAAATTTAACGAGTGGCATGTCTTGCATTTTCTAAAAACTCAACCTAATTTCCGATATTTCTGAACACACTAGAAGCAGAAAGCAGGCACAAAAAATATTACATGGTGTTTACCTTTAGATTCCTATACACACACACTAGATTTTTGATGTCTCCTGTCAAGGTTAATGGTTTATTTCACAGTTATTTTCGAGAGCACTGAGGCCTGGCAAAGATCCAATTGGTGCCACCGTCCACCCTTTCCCTCAAAATAGACAGCCCACTGTTGACAGATTCTCTGAGGAAAATATAGGCTTGTTTACTGCCAGTGAAAGTGCGTCAGCCTGCAGCCTCTGTGCCATGTGTGCACCAACATCACAGGCAGTACAACTATGGTACACAATGCATCAGGAGGACGCTGTCAAACCAAGAAATTGTGTGGCGTGCAACTGGAGCCCCACGGGCCGCATGTCCGCGGGGCATGTGGGTGCCATGTGAATCATAACGTGGAGACGAGAGTCTATGATCCAGACTCAGTTCCCGCTCAGTGAGGTAGGTGAATGGGAATAGTTGTCTGTCTCTATATGCACCCTGCGATTGATTGCTAGGATAAGCTTTAGCTCACTGTAACCCTTAACAAGGTCAGAGAAAATGTATGCATAGATGATGTGCTATCTTGATACTGAAGCACTGTGCAGGTATAACTGCTGCCATTATATCAGGTTTATTAAAGGAAAGGCAGTTTAAAAGAAACAACATTCCTTAACTATTATTAAGTGTAAAATAACTTCACCACTGACATTAGACATGATGAGTGATGTTAGACATGATGCATACAAGACATGACCCTGAAGAAAGACAATATGAGAGAGAGGAAAGATAGGGGTAGCGTTTATTAGTTGAGCCTGCAGAGGGAATATTTCCTCTCAGAGAACATAACCTTGGTGAGCGCCGCTAAACACAGGAATACACAGGCTTATTCTGCAGTCAGCTCTAATCGCTGACTAACATATCCTCTCGAAATAACACAGGTCAAAAATAAAGATGTAATTACTCTGTGAAAAATTGGTCAAGGATGAGAGCGGCCAGGAAAGGTGGTGTAAGAGTAAATTTCTTGTGCTAATAGTTAGCAGTCAAAATGCAAACAACACCACTAAATACTGGACTGTAAGCAGGGGTGGGGTTGGAGCGTTGGACAAGTGATGATGATTCCTAAATCCTAAGGAGAGTGCCCAAAAGTGACTTTTTTTTCCATGGGGCACAAATCCCAGGCAGCACCCTATCAGCTATAGTTTTTGTTTGCATGTCAGGTATAATTACTCTACTGTTATGGACAACAAATGATAATACAATCTAGTGGCTCAAGCGCAACACATCAAGTGGTATGCCTCTCATCTCATGGAAAGAGTGTCATGGTATAAGATGCCACATTGAAATACTGTACTGCAAGAATGTTGGAAGTGGAGAGGCACAATTGCCATTCGCAAAAAATGGAAAACCGCTGCAGCCAACTATATTTGACCCTCTGTCAATAAGGCTCTCTGTAGAGTATTATGGACAACACTTCATGTAAAGATGAACTTGCTGTTAACTTGTCCATTTTGAACCCCATGCAGTCAGCCAGAGACTATAATAAGCAGGGCATGAGAGAAATAAAGGCTGTCCCCATTCCACTTCTGCCCACCAAGGTCAATTTGTTGCTATCAGGAAATCACAGGGTGAGGTAAATGAGGGGGAGGAGGATGGATAGGAAAGTAAAATCATTTCAAAGGAGGGCCTGTGGGACCGCGGAGAAAGGCAACAAAGAAATCAGCTCCCCTTTCAGTCTTTACAAATGGCCTGAGATTAGTGAGGAGTAAAAAAAAATATTATATGGCAGGGAGGTGTTCCTAATGTGCTTGGGACCTGCATTCAAAGCTCAATCATATGGAACAAACACTGATGATGACTACGGACAATTAGAAAATTCTGGTATTCAGAGGTTCTAAAAAGGTGCATGCGCATGTGGTTGTGATCAATGACAGGTTAAATCACACAACTCTGTTAAACCAATGCACATTTTTAATTCACTCATTTTTAATTTGCCCGTCAATTCCTGGTGATATAATTTGCAAGGAATTTCTTACATATGGAATATGAATCCGACTTACTGCCGACAATGTGGACCAAACTCTTACACCCGTCGTACAGGACCCGTATCAGGGGGTCCGGCACACCATAGTGCTGGACTACCCGAGGGACACAGTCGAACGCCTTCTCCAAGTCTCCAGAGCACATTTAGACTGGTTGAGCGAACTCCGATGCACCCTCGAGAACCCTGCCGAGGGTGTAGAGCTGATCCACTGTTCCAGGGCCAGGACGAAAAACACACTGCTCCTCCTGAATTTGAGATTCGACTTCCCGATGGACCTTCCTCTTCAGCACCCCCGAATAGACCTTACCAGAGAGGCTGAGGAGTGTGAGCCTACTGTAGTTTGAACACAACTTCCAGGCCCTCTTCTTAAAAAGGGGGACCACCACCCCGGTCTACAAAAGAGGCACTGTCCCTGGTGTCCACGTGATGTTGCAGAGTTGTGTCAATAAGGACAGGACTACAACATCCAGAGCCTTAAGGAACTCCGGGTGGATTTCATCTATCCCCTGGGGATTGCCACCGAGGGTTTAAACCTCGGTGACTTCAAGCCCCAGTGATAGGAGAGCCCGCCTCAGAGTCCCCAGAATCTGCTTCTTCATAGGAAGGCGTGTCGGTGGAATAGAGGGGGTCTTCAAAGTATTGCTTCCACTGACTCACAGCATCCTGAGTTGAGGTCAGCAATGCCCAATCCCCACTATACACAGTCTTGGTGGTGCACTGCTTCTCCCCTCCTGAGGTGCCGGATGGAATTTCCTCGAAGCTGTCCGGAAGTCGTTCTCCATGCCCTCACCGAACTTCTTCCATGCTCGGGTTTTTGCCTCACCGACCACCAAAGTTGCATTCCGCTTGGCTTGCCAGTACCCATCAGCTGCCTCAGGAGTCCCACAGGCCAAAAAGGGCTGTTAGATCCTTCTTCAGCTTGACGGCTTCCCTTACCGCTGGCGTACACCAACGTTTCAGAGATTTCCGCCACGACAGGAACCGACGACCTTACAGCCACAGCTCCGGTTGGCCGTATCAACAATAGTTGACAATTACCGCTGCAACATTTGAAAAGGACTATGAATGGAATGTTTGATTAGCAACTCGTACAAACTATAGAATGAGAGCTGCTTTAGATGTTCATCCTGAAAAAAATGATTTGTCAATCACATAGATATAGAATATTGATGGTGATTTACACATTTATCCTCATGTGCTTAGTCATCTCTTATTTTTCAGATATGTAAAAAGATAACTTACCTGGGTACTGGGAACCATAACTTGGCACAAAACTACCATATCCTCTGCCATATGTGGCTACAACGTTGGGATAACCTGAACAAGAAAAAAAACATCTTGAACTAAAATGTCATTTAAAAATAATGCAGTGTGAATAAATAAAATCAAATAAACCTCTTTCAAATATGTAAATCAGGTGTTTATGCACCTTATAGTCAGGTGGAACAGGCTGCTGCTAAGGTTGGATTCACACGACATGAATCAAGGGATATTGTACAATTTCAATGATTTTGCTTCCAAGTGGAACAATTCAAATATGTGTCATTGCAGCGTATAAAGATTTAAAAATAATAATAATAACGTATCGAACTGTACATTTTGTAGGACGAATAAAGGTAATCTGTTTTTTATCGTGAATCAGATATCCTCAGCTTCGAACGAGGCCTCTTCCAAATGTGGATGAAAATAAAAGAAGCACACAAACGTATAGATTGGATTAAACCCGTCAATTCAAAATTACCATTAAAATCTGCCAATCTGTGATGTATAAACACACACATCTGCCCAAACAACACAAATAAAAAGCACTGAAAAGCATAGAAAAAAAGCATTTCTATATCTACATCTAAATAGGTTACATTAGAAGTATATCGATCTTGAACTGAGGTAAATAATTGCCTGCTGCGGACAACAGAAATATTGAGGTTACTTACGGTCACTCTAACCAATGGGGTGGAGCGTCTTCCCAGGCCATTTACATGTACACATGCTGATTGTTTCATATGTTCAGGTGAATGAATGATATCAGAAATGTGAATCTTGAAATGTATATGGTAAATAGACATTAGATATGGCATTAAATTTGAATGCATTGTACATTCAGCCTAAAATGTAACCATCTACATTTTGTCATTATATTTATATCTATTTGTTCATATTTATAGTTGAACGTAAAGTTGAATAGGATAGAAAGTGTGAGACTGAAGTTCTCTGAATTTCTAAAAGCAGAAAAGGAGGCAGAGGCTTCAGTTATCAAGCTCCCCTCCTGTGAAACTATCTTCCAGATTTGTTTCGGGGGCACTGACCCGCTCAGTGTTATTGAGACTTAAACCTCTCTTTTTGATAAATCTTATTGTCAGGGCTGACTCAGGCAAGCCTGGCTTATCTCTTAGCTAAGATGACTTCGGCCTAGACTGGAGGGCATCCCTTAGGATGCACCAAGTTCCTCTCTCTTCCTATATCTGCCTGTTCACATTCATATTCTGCGCATGTATGTCACTAATCTCTCTCTCTCTCCCATTGGTACATTAAGAAATTTGTTCAATTTGTTCCGTGACCACGCTCGTAACTCAAAAGACTCTTAAATCATATTTCCCCATTGAAATGAATGGATATGCCATTCATTTGTTCCAGCCCCTTCCAAAACAATTTTTTAACAAGGAAAAATACTACTATATAATCTTGTACTTCATATTACTCCAATTCTAAAGTCTGTACACTGGCTCCCAGTCAGCTATAAAATAGACTTTAAAGTTCTGCTGCTGGTCTATAAATCCCTAAATTGTTTAGGTCCTGAATACAATGATGAACTTTATTGTTTTTAGCAAATAATCATTAACTTACAATTTTATGGCTGCAACACATTCCAAAAAAGCTGGGACAGGGGGCAAAAAATACTGCGAAAGTTGAGGAATGCTCATCAAACACCTGTTTGGAACATTTCACAGGTGAACAGGCTAATTGGGAACAGGTGAGTGCCATGATTGGGTTTAAAAGGAGCTTCCCTGAATTGCTCAGTCATTCACAAGCAAAGATGGGACGCAAAGTTAAAAAGCAGCATCTGTGATGGTATGGGGCTGTGTTAGTGTCAATGGCATGGGTAACTTACACATCTGTGAAGGCACCATTAATGCTGAAAGGTACATACAGGTTTTGGAGAAACATATGCTGCCATCCAAGCAACGTCTTTTTCATGGACACCCCTGCTTATTTCAGCAGGACAATGCACAGTCTGCACGTGTAATAACAGTGTGGCTTCGTAGGAAAAGTGTGAGTGTGGGTACTAGACTAGCCAGCCTGCAGTCCAGACCTGTCTCCCATTGAAAATTAGTGGCGCATTATGAAGCGTAAAATACGACAACGGAGACCCCGGACTGTTGAACAGCTGAAGCTGTACATCAAGCAAGAATGGGAAAGAATTCCACCTACCAAGCTCCAACTATTAGTGTCCTCAGTTCCCAAACATTTATTGAATGTTGTTAAAAGAAGTGGTAAACATAACCCTGTCCCAGTTTTTTTGGAACGTGTTGCAGCCAAAAAATTAATTAATGAGTTAATGATTATTTGCTAAAAACAATCAAGTTTATCAGTTTGAACATTAAATATCTTGTCTTTGTAGTGTATTCATTTAAATATAGGTTGAACATGATTTGCAAATCATTGTATTCTGTTTTTATTCATGTTTAACATAACATCCCAACTTCATTGGAATTGGGGTTGTAAATCCAGATTAAAAACTTTTTTTTAGTGAGCATTTTATTTATTTTTTAAATTTCTTGCACTGTAGGTTCTATAGTAATTTCAGTAAACTGCCTTTTGTTTTTAAATGCTTTTAATCATGTAAAGCACATTGATTTACCTTGTGTATGAAATGCGCTATATAAATATACAGTACTTGTCTTGCCATGCCCTGCCGACAGTCAGGCAGACACAAAGAAGAATTGTACTTCTTCCTCTACTACTATTGTAAGTAGACTCAGTAAGATTCTCTAATAATTGTAATTTTTTTGGTAGAGGATAAAGAATATATACACTGTGAGGATTGTTTTATTATCTGTTTACATGTGTTGTTCCGCCGTTTTGTGTTCAAATATCCGTTGCTTCAATGACCGTGACTATCGATGCTAACCATGAGCATGTCAATACCATTTTGCATTGTTTCCTGAGGCGAACCTGTGGCTGTTTAAATACACTTGTAATTTTCTTTGTTTATTTTAGTTTGACAATAAACTTCAACTGGGAGTGACATTAAAAAGCTTGAAGCCTCTTTTTTTGATGAAATTTTTGATTATTGTGGTGTTGAATTGAGTTCACTGTCACCAGACAGCGCTTGTATCTCAAGTTTACGCTCGCAGATCAAAGCAAAAAAAGCGGCTGAATGATGGCTCGTATCTCGAAAATCCGGCCATTCGTATCTCAAGGCACCACTCTATGTGGCAATAATTCTATTCAATAATATTTTTGGTGCTGAGCAAATTCAGTAAGGTCAAAAACTTGTCGGACTTAGACATCAACATTTTTCCTTAACTAGCGATATGTTATATGGTAAATTCTGGGGTATGAAAAAGTAAATACCGTATTTTCCGCATCATAAGGATTTTAAGGCGCAGTCTCAATTACGGGGTCTATTTCTGTACTTAAGCCATACATAAGGCACACCGTATTATTCGGAGCATGCTAAAACAAGGTAACGGAAGCAAAA
This sequence comes from Phycodurus eques, assembly GCF_024500275.1. NCBI lineage: Eukaryota > Metazoa > Chordata > Actinopteri > Syngnathiformes > Syngnathidae > Phycodurus > Phycodurus eques. Next base: position 2,667,267 of record NC_084531.1, read on the forward strand.
CAGTGAGTTTGGTTGAATTTTATTCTTCTACGCATTTAAAAATACACTCACGTTATTTTTTTGATCAATCTTTTGTCACAAATCCATCAAAGTCCTCATATTCTGTATCTGAATTGAACACCTGGGCAATTTCGCCATCAAACATGCCGGGTTCCCTCTCGTCATTGTCGGAGTCAGTCTCGTTGCCGGGTGTCTGTTCAGCAATGATGCCGGCTTTTGCGAAAGCTCGGACAACAGTCAAAGCAGATACCTTAGCCCAGGCATCCACAATCCATTCACATATGGTGGCGTAACTCGCCCGGCGCTGCCTCCCAGTAAAGGCGTTCGCCGTCTCTCATCCATCGCTCCCACGGCGCTCGCGACTTCACTTGGAACGCCCTGCTTACACCAATGTCCAGCGGTTGGAGTCGTTGGCAGTTGCTGTGCCACGGTAGTCCTTGCACGGATGGCGAGATGGCGCCTTTTCATAAAACGTACGCACAAACACTGACCTCCTTGAAAGTGTTCAATCTTTACGTCTTGTGCTATCGTTATTGCCTTCAGTCGAATGGTGACTGGAGAGACGCTTCTCTCGGCTGTTCTTGTGCTTGATTTTGAATTCTTTCGCGGCTGCTCTATTCCCATTTACAATCGCGTAACTGATAGCCTGTAGTTTGAATTGTGCCTCGTAAGCATGTCTCTTCGCTGATGCCATTTTAGGGGGTCCTTAGCCAAACAAATGTTGTTTAGCAGCATACCGGAAGTACAGTATACCTACCAGAGGCGTGAAGGAGATAAGCGTACGTACTGTACGTAGCTTTACGTAATGTTCTCTAATTGGTTTATCACTGCCAGCGTACGAAGTGTACGTATTATGTCCCTATGTCGGCGGGAAATTGTCCGATAGTCAATCAAGCGGAGCGCTTACCAAACTCATACAAAAACAATTTGGAACTCAGTGCACACATAAGGCACACCGGGTTAAAAGGAACATTTTCGTTTTTTGAGAAAAGTAAAGGCTTTTAAGTGCGCCTTATAATGTGGAAAATACAGTACATGCCAAAACCCCATGTACGCCCGCCACAATAAAACTGAACAGTTTACTTACTCAGCATGCCCATACCAAGCATGAACGCATCCATTGTATATGGCAGACATCTGGCCCGACCCCGTGTCCCAGATGGGTATATTACTTCTTTTGGTCGCGCTTTTTTGCATTCTACCTGTGAATCATAGGCAATAAAGGCACTGTAATGTGAGAATTGGGGGGGAAGAAAAGCTTTGGAAAGTAGAAATTCTGAATTATATTTAGCATTATTTGGGAAGTTCTGAAAGCCTCTGACAGCATTACATTAGAAAATATACATCCATATAATACAATCAAAGTCTTTGTCTGAAGACTGTTTATCTATTGTATATTCTCCATCCATCCATCCATTTTCTGAGCCGCTTCTCCTCACAAGGGTTGCGGGCGTGCTAGAGCCTATCCCGGCTATCAACGGGCAGGAGGCGGGGTACACCCTGAACTGGTTGCCAGCCAATCGCAGGGCACATACAAACAAACAACCATTCACACTCACAGTCACACCTACGGGCAATTTTAGAGACTCCAATTAATGCATGTTTTTGGGATGTGGGAGGAAACCGGAGTGCCCAGAGAAAACCCATGCAGGCACGAGGAGAACATGCAAACTCCACACAGGTGGGGCCGGGGATTGAACCCCGGTCCTCAGAACTGTGAGGTTGACGCTCTAACCAGTCAACCACCGTGCCGCCTTGTATATGCTTTTAGTTTAATATTTCTCCAATGCAACCTTGTTTGGAAACGCAATCTGCCACTCAAACTGCTCAACAAGAGCGGGCGACCAAAGCTGTAGCTGTAACGTGGTCGGTGTTTGTCGTGGTGGCAATTCCTGAACCCGTTGGTGGACATCAGTCAAGCTGAAGGAGTCTAATCGTCTAGTCAGTCAAGCTGAAGGAGTCTAAACCTCCTGGTGGGGTGCCATTGGGTAGACCCAGGATACGACAATGTTTCATGGCTGGCCTGGGAACACATCGGGATCCCCCCAGAAGAGCTGGACAAAGTGGCTGCGGGGAGGGAAGTCTTCTTTTTTAAAGTTGTTGCCCCCGTGACCCAACCGTGGATAGATGGAAGAAAATGGATTGATGGTTCATCACCAAGGAATGTAAAAACAAAAACAAAATCACAGGTGCACATTAGAGGTGCATGATCCAAATAAATCAAATGAAGGATGGTACATTTGCCTGAAATAAACTGAAACTGTGAAAGAAACTGTCAGTGTTTCAGTTATCAGCAATAGAGGGATGCTTGAGTCAAAAATGTTGGACCTGACTCTTGATCTTCTATCTTATACTGTACCTTATTTTCCTTGTCAAAATTGTCACTCCTATTGGATTCATTGTGTTGAGTGTGTTTTGTAATTTTACACCCTGTTCTGTTCATAGGATATGAAAGTAACACCGAGTTACATTAAGACAAGCAATTTTGGCGCATCCTGTGACAGAACTCATCATTGTTTTGCACTGTATTGCATGGGTCTGCACACATTCACACCCAAGTTTATGTTGATCAGAAACAAGTATTCACAATCTTAATTAAATTCATGAATGGTTTCCCAAGAAAAAGCTAGTGCTGTTAGATAATTGCTGCCATGCTTTATGAAGCACACAAGCACGCAGAACACATTTTAAGTGAAACACGAGCCACTCACCATTTTATTATTGATTTCATGAAAATGGATGTCACAGACTTTCTCCACCAAATCTTCATTTTCAAATGATACAAATCCAAAACCTGTATAGCAAGAGGAACAACAAGAAGAGAGAGGGGAGGGAAGATGAGCAAAGGGGTTTTATATATATATTTTTATCCTGATTTTAATCATTCAAGGTGAAATTCAACGTACACGCTGCTGTGTACAACCCCAATTCCAATAAAGTTGGGATGTTGTGTTAGACATCAATAAAAACAGAATAATACAATGATTTGAAAATCATGTTCAACCTATATTTAATTGAATACACCACAAAGACAAGATATTTAATGTTCAAACTGATAAACTTTATTGTTTTTAGCAAATAATCACAACACATTCCAAAAAAGCTGAGACAGGTGGCAAAATAATATAATATATAATATAATATCATCAAAAGGTTCAGAGAATCTGGAGGAATCACTGCATGTAAGCGGCAAGGCCCAAAACCAACATTGAATGCCCGTGACCTTCGATCCCTCAGGCGGCACTGCATCAAAAACCGACATCAATGTGTAAAGGATATCACCACATGGGCTCAGGAAAACTTCAGAAAACCAATGTCAGTAAATACAGTTCGCCGCTACATCCGTAAGTGCAACTTAAAACTCTACTATGCAAAGCAAAAGCCATTTATCAACAGCACCCAGAAACGCCGCCGGCTTCTCTGGGTTGAGGTCATCTAAGATGGACTGACGCAAAGTGGAAACGTGTTCTGTGGTCCGACAAGTCCACATTTCAAATTGTTTTGGGAAATTGTGGACGTTGTGTCCTCCGGGTCAAAGAGGAAAAGAACCATCCAGACTCTTATGGACACAAAGTTCAAAAGCCAGCATCTGTGATGGTATGGGGCTGTGTTAGTGCCAATGGCATGGGTAACTTACACATCTGTGAAGGCACCATTAATGCTGAAAGGTACATACAGGTTTTGGAGAAACATATGCTGCCATCCAAGCAACGTCTTTTTCATGGACGCACCTGCTTATTTCAGCAAGACAATGCACATTCTGCACGTGTTACAACAGCGTGGCTTCGTAGTAAAAGAGTGCGGGTACTAGACTGGCCTGCCTGCAGTCCAGACCTGTCTCGCATTGAAAATGTGCGGCGCATTATGAAGCATAATATACGACAACGGAGACCCCGGACTGTTGAACAGCTGAAGCCGTACATCAAGCAAGAATGGGAAAGAATTGCACCTACAAAGCTTCAACAATTAGTGTCCTCAGTTCACAAACATTTATCGAATGTTGTTAAAAGAAAACGTGATGTAACACAGTGGTAAACATGATCCTGTCCCAGCTTTTTTGGAACATGTTGCAGCCATAAAATTCTAAGTTAATGATTATTTGCTAAAAACAATCAAGTTTATCAGTTTGAACATTAAATATCTTGTCTTTGTAGTGTATTCGATTAAATATCGATTGAACATGATTTGCAAATCATTGTATTCTGTTGTATTTATGTTTAACACAACGTCCGGACTTCATTGGAATTGGGGTTGTACATGTGTTAGACACCACAATTAAACCAAATCACACAGATGCAGGTATGCAAGGAGAGATGTAAGAATAAAGGGGCGCACAAACAGTGCTGCACCTCTTGAATTGGGCAAGTGGGCATGGTGCCTTGTGGAAGGGCACCTTGACAGAGGTCAGGAAGCAGACTAGCATCTCTCCAACAGCTTGTTGCCATTTTTACATTTTGATCCTCCGGTTCGAAAGCCCAAGTCTTCACAGCTGAACTACAGGCCCCCACCCCCACGCTCCCTCTTGTATTGTAGAAGTTGTTGATCATGACAAGTCTGAATACTAAACCCGACAATACTAAAATGATCAATACAAGCATCTGAACAGCCATGATAAAAAAATTCCCAATCTAAGTAGTATTTAACCTCTCAAATTGACTAGCCATTAACCATTGTGAATGACGAAAGCAGTATCACAGATCAATCTTCTATCAATAATCATGTATCATTGGAAAATAAATCCCCTTACGACACATTTCTCCGATTTGCACGATTGGCTGAATAATTGTCTCTGCCTGTTGCACCATTTTCTTTTATTGCCGGCAAATGTGGTCGTTCTAGTGTTTTCGTGAGCTCTACAAGTGAGCAGTACAAACACTTGAAAGATTACATAACACATTAGTTTGACTGTAACCTTCAAAAAACATGTACCAACCTTAGTCCAACTCAAACCATCTATCCATTCTCTGAACCGGTTATCCTCACTAAGGTTGCGAGTGTGCTGGCACCTATCCCGGCTAAATTTGGGCCAAGAGGCGGGGTACAACCTGAACTGGTTAGCAGCCAATTGCAGGGCACATAGAAAAAAACCAACCATTTACACCTACATAAATTTTCGAGTCTTCCATTAACCTACCATGCATGTTTTTGGAATGTGGGAAGAAACCAGTGTACCCGGAGAAAACTTATACAGGTATGGGTAGGACATACAAACTCCATATTGGAAGGCTGGATTTGAACCCAGGACCTCAGAACTGTCAGACGGATGTGCTAACCAATGTTTCACCATGCTGCCCAACTGAGACCATAAAGAGAAATTTCAAAAGTTGTACCTAACACTCCCTAATGATTTGAAAATCAAATACTTAGCATAACAGAGAGCGCAACCTGACATTGACAATAAATAGAGGAGTCAAATTCAAGTAGCGACAATGTAACATTTATTTCATTGGATTACAAAAAAGACTACAAATATACAGTGCCACCAAAAAGTATTCACACCCCTTCACATTTTCCAAATTTGGCTTAGTTACAGAGTTAATTCTAAAGTTGATTTCAGTATAGTTTTCTTTAAAAAACAAAAATTGACATAAAATATATTTTAAAAACACATAAAAACATATTTTCAGACATTTGTGTACATTTATAACAAAATTAAACATTTAAACATAATAGGATGAGAATACTTATGTACCTATGACACTCAAACTTAAGCTCAGGTGCATCTGATTTCCACTGCTGCTTCGACAACTTGAATGGGGTCCTCCTGTAGCAAATTGAATTGATTGCACATCATTTGGAATGGCACACACCTGTCTATGTAAGGTCTCATATTTGGCAGTGCATAGCAGAGCAGAAACCAAGCAATGAAGTCTAAGGAATTCTCTGCAGACCTCTGAGACAGGATTGTGTAAAGGCACAAATCTGGGGAAGGACACAAACCCTGCGGACACAAATCCCCGGTAATCCCCGACCTGGAGTGGGCACGACACCCTTTTCCGACTGAGGACCATGTTCTTAGATTTGGAGGTGCTGCTATTCATCCCAGCCGCTTCACACTCGGCTACGAACCGCTCCAGTGAGAGTTGGAGATCATTCCTTCATGAAGCCAACACAGCCGCATCATCTGCAAAAAGCAGAGATGCAATACTGAGGCCACCAAACCGGACCCCCTCTACGCCTCGGCTGCGCCTAGAAATTCTGTCCGTAAAAGTAATGAACAGGATCAGTGACAAACGGCAGCCTTGACTGAGCCCAACCCTCACTGGAAAGGAGTCCGACTTACTGCCAGCAATGCGGACCAAACTCTGCCACTGGTCGTACAGGGACCGAACAGAAGCACCCACCCCAAGACTCCCCAAGGGAAACGGTCGGACGCCTTCTCCAAGTCCACAAAACACATGTAGACTGGTTGGGCGAACCATGCACCCTCGAGGACCCTGCTGTGGGTCTAGAGCTGGTTCACTGTTCCACGGCCAGGATGAAAACCACACTGTTCCTCCTGAATCTGAAATTTGACTTCCCGATGAACCCTTCTCTCCCGCACCCCTGAATAGACCTTACCAGGGAGGCTGAGGAGTGTGATCCCCCTGTAGTTGGAACACACCCTCCGGTCCTCCTTCTTAAAAATGGGGACTACCACCCCAGTTTGCCAATCCAGAGGCACTTTCCCTGATGTCCACGCGATCTTGCAGAGGCGTGCTAACCAGGACAGCCCCGCAACATCCAGAGCCTTTAGGAACTGCGGGCGAATCTCATCCACCTCCACCTCCGGGGCCTTGCCCCCGAGGAGCTTTTTAACCACCGCGGTGACCTCAACCCCATAGATAGGAGAGCCCGCCTCAGAGATTCCAGACTCTGCTTCCTCATGGGAAGGCGTGTCAGTGGAATTGAGGAAGTCTTCGACATATTCTCCCCACCTACTCACAACGTCCCGAGTCGAGGTCAGCATCAACCCATCCCCAGTATACACAGTGTTGATGGTGCACTGAGAAATCTAATTTTTGTTTCAGCGACCACCAAAGGTGCTTTCCGCTTGGCCAGCCGGTACCCATCACCTGCCTCAGTAGTCCCACAGGCCAAAAAGGCCCTATCGGACTCCTTCTTCAGCTTGACGCCATCCCTCACCAACGGGTTCGGGGATTGCCGCTACAGCAGGCACCAACCACCTTATGGTCACAGCTCCGATCGTCCACCAAAACACGGGTCCACTCAGACTCAATGTCCCCCGCCTCCCATGAGCAAAAGGCATCTTCATGAGCAAAGGCATCTTCCCCCAAATCGGAGCCAACAGACTACCAGGTGGTAATCAGTTGACAGCTCTGCCCCTCTCTTCACCCAAGTGTCCAAGACATGCAGCTGCACGTCCGATGACGCAACCACAAAGTCGATCATCGAACTGCGACCTAGTGTGTCCTGGTGCCAAGTGACGTGTGGACACCCTTATGCTTGAACATGGCGTTCGTTATGGACAAGCCGTGATGAGCACAAAATAACAATAACAGAACACCCCTCGGCTTGTGCTCAGGGGGTGGGGGGTGCAGGGGGTGGGTGGTTTGGGGGGTTCCTCCCAATCACACCCTTCCAGGTTTCACTGTCATTGCCCACATGAGCATTGAAGTCCCCCAGCAGAACGATGGAGCGGAAGCGCTCTCCAGCACCCCCTCCAAGGACTCCAAAAAGGGTGGGTACTCTAAACTGCTGTTTGGTGCATAGGCACATACAAACAGTCAGGACCCATCCCCCCCCCCCCCCCCAAAGGTGGAGGGAGGCTACCCTCTCGACCACCAACCTCAATGTACAGTTGCCGAGCCGGGGGGCAATAAGTATGTTGGATTTATCTCACCCAACATTATAAAAAATAGACACAAAAGGAATGAAGACGCTGGTTTCTTTTTCTCATGAGGAGGGCGCATGGGAGATTGTTCAGGTTACAGCCTCTCAACACGCTCTAAACAATCTCCCCCATCGCTCCTACATTTATTTGAAAATAGGAGGGTTTTACAAGACATAATGTTCTAAGCACTAAGACACAACACAAAACATGGGACCAGACCAACACCTGTCACGTCCCCGACCACATCCGATCACGTCCTTGGTCAAGGCGCCCTTCCATCGGATGATGCTGAGTCATCTTCTTGAAGGCGAGACATCTTTCTTTCTAAAAATTGTCCATAATACTAATGCAAGCTAAGCAAATAAATGATAACTTCTAAAATATATCTAACAAAGTATAACCACACCCGCTTTGCGCCTCTCACCACGGGCAACTCCAGAGGGGAAGAGAGTCCAGCCCCTCTCAAGAGGACTGGTGCCAGAGCCCAAGCCGTATGTGAAGGCGAGCCCGACTATATCTCGTCGGAACTTCTTGACCTCACACACCAGCTTGGGCTCCTTCTATGCCAGAGAGGTGACATTCCACGTCCCGAGAGCCAACTCCTGTAGCTGGGGATCGGATCGCCAAGGTCCCTGCATTCAGCCACGGCACAGCTCACACTGCACCCAACCCCTGTAGCCCTTCCCACTGGTGGTGAGCCCATGGGAAGGGGGACCCACGTTACCCTTTCGGGCTGTGCCCGGCCGGGCCCCATGGGTGCAGGCCCGGCCACCAGGCACTCTCCTTCGAGCCGCACCTCCAGACCTGGCTCCAGAGGGGTACCCTGGTGACCCGTGCCGACTTGACTTCGACTTGAATGACATGACCTGACATATCATACTGTTTACATTTGAAAATCTAAATTTTCAATATCGTGTGGTTTTTGGTTTTGTAAGACAAGTTATTATTCATTTCATCGTGCGAGCCGCAAACCTGGCAACCCCAGTAACTAGTATGTTATGAAGCGAGAAGCTGAGGCCACCTCTTTAAAGAAGCTCTGTAAGCCTGTGAACATAGTTCTAGACTTAAAAACATTGTCTGCAGAAAGAATCCCCCCTCCCCAAAACACTATTCACTATTCATTTAAGGTTTACTTTCTGATGGTTTTTAACAGATCTTGGGCCGCCCACATTTCTGTCGAAACTCTACTTGTGACATCAGCGACAGAAGCAGATCTGATTTGCCCATACTAGTTAACATACTTGGTTGGCTCACAGGCAGGCCTGGGGCGTAATTGGCTCCGATATTCAGAGTCTGGATGTTTTGTTTTTTTTAGACAATAACGGGTGAAAATAGTGAAGGGCAGATAAATTTGTGTAGGCTTGTTTTGTTCGATCGCTGTAACCTCCTTGGTGAGAGCAGTCACCTGAGGAAAGTGATTCATTTCCGCCTATATTCACAATTTTTGTGAACTGTTGGTTGGGTTAATTGTATCACTCACCTTTGAAAAACAAGAAAATGACATAACACAGGCGTTAGCTTTTACCAAGTTTTTGTATGATTGGTAGCGTCATGTCACTGTGGACTTTGATGGGCACTGCTGGCTGTCAACATGGCAGACACCTGCCATTATGGCGCAGTGTTCATATTGTTTTATCAGGCTTGAACGCTTGAAAAAAAATAGTTTCAGACGTTGACGTTACGCAGGCATTTACATCTTAATATGCCTGCCCAACCAGTTAAAGTGCATGGATTTAATGGGGGTGGCGCGGTGACCGAATGGTTGGCACATCTGCCTCACATTTCAGAGGTCGTGGGTTTGTATCCGGGCTTCAGCCTTCCTTTGTGGAGTTTGCATGTTCTCCCCTTGCATGTTTGCATGTACTCCGCTTTCCTCCCACATTCCAAAAATATGTACAGTATATTAGGTTAATTGAAGACTCTGAACTGTCCATAGGTGTGAATGAATGGTTGTTTGTCTATTCTTGCCTATATGTGCTCTGTGATTGGCTGACAACAAGTCCAGGATGTACCATGCTTCTCGCCCCACGTCAGCTGGGATGGGCTCCAGCATACCTGTGACCCTAAGGAGGACAAGTGGTATAGGAAATGAATGAAAATGAATGAAAAAAGAATGGATTTAATGGCAACTATTGACTGTGAGCCAATAAAAACCAGCAAGAAAATATACAAGCCCGTATATGTGTAATTACATTACTATTCTGTTTGTTGCTAACAGTAAAATACATCAATACACACTACTTTGTGCGACAGAATCGACAGGGTGGTGGTAAATTTCAGGCGACAGTTGACTTGTGCAGTGGTGGGAGCACTTTAGGAGGCTGTGTGGATTGAGAGAAGCCTAAAAAAGAGGAGAATGCCCATCTATTAAATTTATTGCAAAGCCATTACTAATGTGCTTAATGTGCTTGTAAACTGACTAAAAATATTTTCACTTACATGCTAAATGATGCCTTTTAATTCTCTGTTGAATTTCATTTTGTAATAAAGAATGAAGCACATACAACCAGTGCTGGGGGTGGGGGGGGGGGAAGCCCTTTGAGACTCTTTTGTGATTAAGTGCTATACAAATAAACTTGACTTAAACTGTGCCATGACGACTGAGCAAATCAGCGTAGCCATGTAATGCAGTTGTCATATTTTAACACCAAAATAGAAAAAAAAGTCTACGTCCATATTTTGTTAGGTCATGAAATAAAAAATAAATAATACTAAACTTTATTCTTAATTATAAGATGCCTGTACATGTCTGTGCATTTAATCAACATCCAACAATTATGACAAAACCTTCGTAGTGCAGTGGTCAATAGTACTGAATTACGGCCATACTACCCTGAGAACGCCCGATCTCGTACGATCTCGGACGCTAAGCAGGGGCGGGCCTGGTTAGTACTTGGATGGGAAGGCAGACGACATGCAACAACAAGTGAATGAGCTAAGATTAGATAATGCTGCGCTTCAATCAAACATGATGTCAACATCAGCAGAACTACAAACTCTTAGACTGGAATATAAACTCATGAAAGAAACTACGTTGGACATTCAATCAAGAAGCATGCGTGAGAACCTCATTTTCTCAGGCATTCCAGACAATGCTCCGGAAGACCCCGAGGTGCTGATTAAAAGGTTTGTGATGTCCGCGCTCAAGATACAGCAAGATACAGTCGACAAGATTACTTTAAACCGTGTCCACCGTTTGGGAAGCCCTCGTCCAGGAAAAAGTGTTTGTAAAATTCAAAGGTCGGGAGCTTAAAGGGACTTTGTTTGGAATGAACGACCAGTTCTCCAAGGAGATTAATGAGAGGCGTAGCGTTTTGTACCTGTTGATGAAGGAGTTCCGCAACAAAGGCAAACGAGCGTGGTTAGTTGTCGACAAGCTTTATGTCGACGGCCAACTCTTTCGTGATGCCAACTTCACACCCTGGCTCTTGATAACTACTACTACTTTTGATCTGTTGTCGTTATGAATTGTTAAAAATGTATTTTATTTTGTTTCATTCTTTCCACTTTTGCTTAGATAAACAAAAACGGAATCACACATGCCACCAGCATGAATCCTCACTCCTATCTCTCTGCTTTCCTGCTCTGCTTGCTTCCACACACACTAAACAAACAAGTCGCTCAAAACTCTTTTTGCACACCACAAACCACCACCACACACCATATTATCCCCTTGTCACTGTTTGTTTCCTATGTTCAGTGTTTACTTGTTACCCTTCTATGTAGCCTGGCTTTGCAGTACTCAAATATAGCATCTCTGTCACCCTCTCTAAATAACATTTGTCAACACTATACCAACAAATCTCGCGAAAACTGTCCAAAAAAACAACAACAAAGAATGCATAGTACCAAATCTATTTAAAATTATGATACACACACCCGTTATATGTCACACTTAACATTTGTGTCTTGGAATGTCAATGCCATTCGATCACAGGCAGAGAGAATTAAGATTATGGATTATACCACTAAATTTAAAACAGACCTCCTCCTATTACAAGAAACGCACCTTACTAAGTTAGAAGAAAAATGCCTCATTGACTCTCATTTCACTCAGGTTATCTCGGCCTTGTATAACTGTAGCCAAAGAGGAGTCTAAATATTAGTCCATAAAAGACTACTTTTTACAATAAATAGTACAGTAGCAGATCCAGAAGACCGATATATAATTATACAGGCTACAATATTTAACAAGGTTAATACAATTGTCAATGTATACGCTCCAAATAAAGATGATCCAGCCTTTTTTTGCATGGTCTTTTCACACTTGTTCAACTTGACAGCCACTTCTACAATTATTATGGCAGATGATTTTAACCTTACATTAAATCCCCTAATAGATCGCTCAAATCTCAAAAATAGTAATCAGCCACAATGCTCCAATATACTAGAGCAGTATATGGATGACTTTGGTCTCATTGACATGTGGAGGCTGAAAAACCGTACAAAAAGAGAATACACATTTTTCTCATCAGTTCACCGCTCTTTCTCAAGAATAGATTTCTTTCTTTCAAACATTTCGGCAGCTCAAAGAATTACTCCCAAAATACATCCAATCATCATCAGCGATCACGCACCGATTTCTCTCAATCTAAAAGTTGAATAAAACCATCATAGAATTACATAACGCATTAAAAAAATATGCAACCGGGACGGACGCCTGGCCCGGACCGAATCCCTGTAGAATTCATTAAACATTTTTGCCAATACTAGCGCCTCCAGTGCGGCCCACACAACCTGGAGCTGAACATGCTCAAGACTGTAGAGATGATCGTGTACTTCAGTAGGCATCCTTCGCCACAGCTGCCCCTCACGCTGTCCAGCTGCCTTGTGTCAACTGTCGAGACCTTCAAGTTCCTGGGAATTACAGTCTCTCAGGACCTTAAGTGGGCGATCAACATCAACTCCGTCCTCAAAAAGGCCCAGCAGCGGATTTACTTCCTGCGTTTTCTGAGAAAGCACAGCCTGCCACAAGAGCTGCTGAGGCAGTTCTCCACAGCGGTCATCGAATCAGTCCTGTGTTCTTCCATCACAGTCTGGTTTGGTGCTGCTACAAAAAAGGACAAACTTCGACTGCAACGGACAATCAAAACTGCTAAAAGGATTGTCGGTACGCCCCTACCCACCCTTGAGGACTTGCACGCTGCCAGAACTAAGACAAGAGTGTGCAAAATCCTCTCAGACCCTCCACATCCACCAGCTCTTCCAGCTAGAACAAGCAGACATTCCAACAGCTTCTTCCCTCTTGCAATCAACAACACCTAACCTATAATTCTATTGCAACATGCTGGCAATTTTTTTGTCTTGAGTTTGTTGTCACATTTCTGTCGGGCCAATTATATATTACTCGTCCACTCACTGTAGTAGTCTCACCACGCTGCACTATTTGCATCTCTGTTGTTGACCAATACTGGCCACTCATGCCAGAGTAGCATCGGCTCCATTTGCACACTGACTGCAACATTTGCACAATCAATATTGTCCCAGATTATCATACTACTCGCTTGAAGTCTCGGCGCCCTTTGCACAATGGTCATTGCACTGGACTATTGCAATATTAGTCATTCGAACTGCTCTAGGTGCAAGAGGACTCTGCATCTTTTTGCACAATTGTCAAAAAATAAAAAATGTACCGGCATTGCCAGATAACTAGCAACACTTTATTGCTCAGTGACTGTTTTTCTCAATGTCTTTATGTCTCAAAAGTGTTCTCTGTCAATTGACTGTCTGTAGTCCTACCAGAACGGCTCCAATTACCGGAGAAAAATTCCTTGTGTGTTTTTTGGACATACTTGGCAAATGAAGATGATTCTGATTCTGATTCTCTATTATTCAGAATAGTCAATGAGATAAAGTAAGCTTTAGTAAGTTATTACTAAAGCCAGGTAAAGACCCCACTCTCCCGGCGAATTATTGGACCTTATCACTGATTAATGTAGATATCAAGATTATCTCAGAAACCCTCGCAGCGAGACTTGAAAAGGTACTTCCGTCGATAATCCACTATGACCAGACAGGCTTCATTAAAGGTAGAAGTTCCACAAATAATGTCAGACGTCTGTTGAATTTAATAAGCATGTCACAGCGTAAAAATCTAAACGCAATCATCATGTCACTTGACGCAGAGAAAGCTTTCGATAAAGTTAACTGGGCTTTCCTGTTTGCAGTACTTCGCAAATTTGGCTTTGGAGATTCATTTATACATTGGATAGCAACATTATACAATTCGCCAAAAAGCGACAGTCACCACAAATGGGATCACTTCACAAAGTTTTACATTACAAAGAGGAACCAGACAAGGACGTCCACTCTCACCAATGCTATTTGCAATATTTATCAAACCTCTTGCTACCGCTATACGTCAGAATGCTAATATTAAAGGTATCTGCTCACTAGTGACAGAACACAAAATCAATCTATATGCTGATGATATTCTTTTTTACTTAAAGGAATCAACCCAAGTATTCTATTCAGGCAGTTTTCAATCTCATTAAACCATTTTCACAAATATCAGACGACTCTATTAACTGGACAAAATCAACAATGCTCCCAATAACAGCAAATTCATGGACTCCTGCAGATCAAATCCCAGAGTACCTTATTCCTACAGGAAACATTAAGTATTTAGGTATCAATATTTCGTCAAAACTCACAGAGCTAACCAATCTAAATTACACACCACTTATGGAAAAAATCTAATTTTATTTAAGACGCTGGAATAACTTGCCTATATCATTACTGGGAAGAATAGCTACAATAAAAATGAAAACCTTACCTCAAATAAATTATTTATTTTCAATGATTAAATTTAAGCCCACATTTAAATGGTTGCAAACCTTAAGATTCTGCTGTGATACATTTTTATTCAAAAAAAAAAAAATAGAATCAGTCCATCTACTCTTCAGAAAAGTAAACAGGAGGGAGGCCTAAAAGCTCCCAACTTTAAACACTATTATTTAGCTAACCAATTACAATACCTCATCAGATGGTTGGACCATAGTGAGGAGTGTGATTCTTAGCTAGAATTGGAACAAGCAGACTGCAACAACATCAAACTACCAAAACTCCCATTTATTTCTACTAGTCTTAAACGCCATAAATGTTTCAAGAATCCAATAATCGCATCCACCTTAACGGCTTGGTGGCAAAGTTTAGATTCGACAAGATCTCAATTAGCTCCCAGTATGCTCTCCCCAATCTGGCATAATCCATATTTAGAAATTAATAATATACCCTTTTAGTTTAGTGCATGGGAACAACATGGAATTAACCACTTACAACAACTATTTAACAATAATGTTTTTATGACACGTGATGAATTGTTCTAAGAATTCCAAATACAAGCCGGAAACTTTCTTCAATACAATAAATTAAAATCAGCAATAGAAAAAAGAATACCAACACTCCAGAGCACCCTCGAACCGCCGGAGTTTGTCAAGCAAATAATGAAGCTTCTCCCGCAAAGTAAAATTAATCTCTCAAAAGTTTATAAATTAATTTCATGTACTAAATCAATGCATTTATCAATCACCAAATGGGAAGAATACCTCTCCATGTCTGCTGACCGTAGCTACTAGATACACATTTGTAACAATACGTTTAGAATGACAAAAAACACAAATCTACATCTTATACAATATAAAGTGCTCCGTAGAACACACTTTACTCAGTACACTATGCATAAAATGGGCTTCTCTCCATCTAATATATGCATGCAATGCACCAAAAATACCCCAGACACCTATTTTCATGCTATATGGGAATGTACACCAATTCAATGCTTTTGGTCTTCGGTTATACAAAAACTCTCGTATATTTTAAACTGTGAGATTCCACTTTCCCCAAGATTGTGCATACTTGGCAAGTTAAGCATAATTGACCTCCGTAATAAATATACACAATCATTACTTGTCGCGTTAACTACCGCTAAGAAAACAATTCTATTAAACTGGAAAAACAAACAAGCTATTAACATCAATCAGTGGCTAAATCTCATTATAGAATACATTGCGTTAGAAAAAAATATCAGCAGAACGAAAAAATCAATTACACATATATGTAGATAGCTGGTCACCTTTCCTCAACATGCTAAATCTAGATTCTTAATTCCTTTGCCTGAGTAGGGTGACATTTGACAATACCAAGACTATTTTCAGAAGTGTGAAAGTAAACAATGGAATTCTATATTCTTTGTTGTCGAGGTTGTTGTTGTTTTATTATTCTATTTATTTCTTTTTATTTTCACACATTTTAGATCGGTTTGCATGGTGAAAAGACACATGCATGCTGTGGGGATCTTCTCCTCTTGTCCCTGTGTTTGCCGTTCCGGAGTCTGTGGGGGCAGGACTTTTTTTTCACTCCTTCCTGATCTCGGGCGTGGGGGGTAACCACTGGGGTGACCTACTGGAGAGTAATGGTGGTGTGATGGTTGTTCCGTGGGTGCTGGGGGGAGTGCCGGCTGGCACCCGCCTGGGTCCCCCACTCTGGCTGCTGGTGGGGCCCCCATGTCGCTCCTCGGGCCTGCTTCCTCCTGTCTACGTTCCTTGCGTCACGCTGCGGTCGCTTCTTCCTCTTCCCGTGGGGGAGACAGGCGGTCCCCTGCGGGCTGTGGGGCCTGCTATGGGGTTCTTCTCCCTGCCTGGTTTGGGGAGGGGGGAGAGGGGGAGTCCACCTCCCACGCTCAGGGGCGGAGTTGGTGCTGCAGGTCCGGGTGGGATGGCCCTCTTCGTCGGTGGTTGTCCGGCCTAATGGGCCCGACCTGTGGGAGCCATGCCTCTTAATCACTCACTGAGCACACACTCACACCATTGACTGTATATATTTCTCACCAATCACATCTTCGCACATACACATTCCAAAGGGTTCCTGGGGGACTGCTATGGGATCGGGAGGGTGGGGTGTTGGATTGGGTTTCAGCATGTCTGTGCTGTTTCTCGGTCCGTGCAACCTGCCCCTCCGCCCTGCCTGCCCCCCTGGATATTAAATGCATCACACACACTCCCCATGTTTTAATGCACCACATACACCTATCTCTGGGGGGAGGTGGGTTGTGGGGGGTTGGCGGAGCGTTTGGGGCGGTGGGTGAAGTGGGGTGGTTGGCATTGGGTCCCTGTGGCCCTCGGTCGTGGCGCCTCGGTGGGGCCGGCGGACTGCCCTGGGTCCCTCGGTGTGGGAC
Organism: Phycodurus eques; assembly: GCF_024500275.1. NCBI lineage: Eukaryota > Metazoa > Chordata > Actinopteri > Syngnathiformes > Syngnathidae > Phycodurus > Phycodurus eques. Next base: position 2,684,276 of record NC_084531.1, read on the forward strand.
GTATCCCGTCCGCCGGGCTGTTCTCGGGTGAACCCTAGGGCCTGATCCCGCCCGTCGATTGATTGGGTGGGGTCCTCAGCTGCCGCGGTGCGGCCACAGCAATTACAGGACACTTCTGTCAGTCTTTGTGCATTTAAAACGGTTTCAATTTACTTGCATGTATCCGCAGGCACACACCCCTAGGACTCTTTCACTGGGTGTGGGGTCACGCACTTACTGCAACAAATAACTCATGAATATGCAAATCGCTTGTGTATCCCCTCACTTATACTCTCGTCCTGTAGACTTTTATAATTTACATAATTAATGCCATCACACTTCAGTTGTACAGCTGGGTTCAAGACCCTTGTCCTGCATGCTTCTCCTGTCCTTGTCCTGTTCTATATTGTCCTGTCCTTCCCTCACAGGGTGAAGCACTACATCCCCATGCAATACTCATATTTAATGTTTCATTGTTGTAGATAATGTAATGATTTACTTCTCTCATCCTGTTTAAAATGAGTGCGTTGTCTTTGTTTCTCTCTCCCTTCGAGAAACTTTGTTCTGTTCGACTGATCAAGTCTGATTCTCAATAAACCTCAATTATAATACCACAGCGGAAGCTTAAAAACTCCACTGTGGCACAGTAAAACTTGTCCGGCATAAAAGGGGTACAGATTTTACATTCTGCTTGACTTAACAGCCGAACAGGACAAAAAAAAAATAAAATAAAAAAAATAAATAGTACTCAATGCTCCACAAGCATTAAGGGGATTTTCTCTGACTGAGTGCCACGATAACCAAAAGAGTTATTTGTGCAGCTCTTTTGTTCAAAACCTAAAATGTTACTGCACACATGAGATGTACCTGTAGTCATGTGAATTGCGAACTAGATATGTCAGGTAGGTGACACGGTGGATGACTGGTTAGCACATCTGCCTCACAGTTCTGAGGACCGGGGTTTTAATCCCGGCCCCGCCTGCGTGGGTTTTCTCCGGGCACTCCGGTTTCCTTCCACATCCCAAAAACATGTATGGTAGGTTAATTGAAGACTCTAAATTGCCCATAGGTGTGCATGTGAGTGTGAATGGTTGTTTGTTTATGTGCCCTGCGATGGGCTGGCGACCAGTTCAGGGTGTTTCCTGCCTCTTGCCCGAAGATAGCTGGGATAGGCTCCAGCATGCCCGTTACCCTAGTGAGGAGAAGAGGTACAGAAAATGGATGGATATGTCAGGTACTCAATTAATATGTGCTTGTAAACATACTAATTGTATTCCGGAGTATAGCTCTTCTGGCTCTGATACCCCGAGAGATTCAGCCTTTATACAGAAGGTATCCTTTGGCTATACTGTATCTGTTTGCATTATGTAAAGGTCAACCCCAGTACAAAGGCCATGAGGGATTTCAACTGCTCAAAAATGTCATGTTATTAATAGTCGTTTGGCATCCTGAATAATATCATTATCCAACAAGGACGACATGAATCACAAAATCCATTTCCTCTGACATGTAATAGAGCAGCTTGTTAATCACTCGTACTCATGCTCAGATGGGAGTTTTTGAGCAGAACTAAAGAAATGTCTCAATTAACAAGGCCTCAGGAGAAACTAGTCCTCCATCTTGACTTACTGCACCTTTGTCTCCCACATGGATAACATGTTTAAAAAGCCAATAGTCAAAATACATTTTGAAATTGGAGAAACATTGTTGAGAAATTATGTTTAGGACTTAATAACAAATCTGACTTTGCACTAGTAAAGTGATTTTATTTTTAGACAAATTAGTCAGCCGGCACGGTGGACGACTGGTTAGCACACCTGCCTCACAGTTCTGGGGACTAGGAATTAGTGCTATTATACATTGTACAAGCCAGGAGCATCAAAGTGAGACACAGACATTTGGTTTGCATGCCGATGCTAAGTGAATTACCAGCACCAGGAGCATCAAAACGGAGAGAAAAGACACCTGGTTTTGCACCAGACCGCTAAATTAATTAACTTCCACCTCCCAGCCAGACCGGGACAATGGACGGCGTACTAGCGACGGCCACAGGCGGCGGAACGCAACTGCAAACGCGGGTTCATAAACCTCAGTCTTCACTGGACTTGACTGGGATCTAATATTTTAAGAACTTTACATGAACGGCACTAGTGACTCTATTTCTGCAAACTTCAATGTCTGATGTCAAATCTGTTGTCAACTGAACCAGATGAAATGTTTCACCCCACAACATGAATGCCACATTGCAAATATTACAGAGTTCTCAACAATCACATAACATTTGAAACATTTGTTACAGGGATGGAAGAGGATGGGCATGTGACAATGCAAAGCGGTGCGAGTTTCCCCTGACCGCGTGGAAAGCATTGCCACTGCCAGCATGCTGGCCCACCTGCACTGGAAGTGCGTCTTTTGATTTTTGCTTCCTTTTCCTGCAAACCATCCCTCGTGAGCGCTCTTGCCAGCCCCTGGAAGGTCGACCTGCCTGCCTGAATTGGTCAACACACGTAAGTCAAACTTGCGGTCTACTAAAAGTACAGATTAGTGCATATTTGGGTTTTAAACTAGCGACAACAGGAATTCCAGCTATAGGTATTGACACCCCATGCTCACTACCAATCTCACATCACAAGTCAGTTTCCTTTACCAATGTTCATCTATACTTTGTTTGTTTTGTGTTTTTTTGTATCGCGTCCCTGTAGATTCCCCATGTTAGATAATCTATATTGTTGGCATACTTTGAGTGTGTGATATGATTATGGTTTTTGGCCATGAAATAGGAGAAGCCACCTCTTGAGTCATCAGACTCTCCTCCTTCTTTGGAAGGTATCTTGTTTGGATTAAGAAGGTCTTCAAATTATCCCCTCAACCGACCCACAACCGCCCCAAAATGAGGTCAGCATCGCCCCATCCATCCAATCACAGTGTTCATAGCATCCCACTTCTCTTTCCTGAGATGAGAGGAGACTCCACTCCTCCATTTCCAGAGACTGTCCTGATCCTGTCCTGTTGCTTTTGAGAGCCATGCAAATCACATGTTCACTCCACAACATATATCAAAGTCACACAAAGTGTATGGGCAACAATTTCATTGTTGTCTTATTTTTTTTCGTTTTCCTAGAAATAACTGACAAATTTATTAAAGCTGACATAAAGACAGTTTGGACTTCAAATAGAGACACATTAATCCAAAAACCACGGGAGGATTTTCTCTGAATCAACAACTTGGCATTTGTGAGAGAGTGAGAAGGAGGATAGAGAGGTAAACAGAAAGGAGAAAGAGAGGTGGCTGGTAGAAAAGACAGACAGAGAGCTTTTCTAATTAGATGATGGCAATGCTCGTAGACTACTTTAATAGCAATCTAGGTGTGTGATAAATGAGACACTGAAGCCTTGTGGATGGTGTTATCTCTCTGCTACCATGGATTTATTGCTCTCCATCTCAGCATTCACACTTGAATATCAATTGTGAGGTTGCTGATTGCTAGCACACAAGCTATAAGTGGGGCTCTTGCCCAGGACAAACAAATACAGGATTACACTTGTCAAGGCTGATCACATGCATGGCAGTAATTATTTAAACACTAGAACTGTGCCTGTTTAGTGAATATCAAACAGCAAATAGCATGCATCATGGACTACTAGCCTTTGGGGGTTAAACATGTCTACATCTATCTTGGTTTCGGCAAACGATAGAAACAAAACCACATATGGTAGACACGTGTTTTTTTGGGTCCAGACGTTAATACTATACATACGATTACTTAGTTTTACAGTGTAAACTGTCAGTTCAGCCACATATCTGCAATCCACTATATGTTCGATGTCCAACATGTTGGGCACAGTGCTCAGGGGGCACTTCCAAAAAGATGGCAACCATGATTGAAAATAAAATACACAATTGATTTCAAAGATAGTAATGTTTTAATCCATTAACAAAATATAGAACCAACAAAAATGTATGTGATTCATTATATTGTACAAAGCTATTTAGAACAGTGAAGTATGGTATGAGTACCAGTACTGGTACGCGGGCTCTCTCTAGTGATATGCAAAAGAATCCCTGAATTAATGAATTAGTAACATGAAGCTTGATTTATAAAATGAAGCTTGTAGGAATGCATGCAGCCAGCTTAACCTTTTTAAAATTAAGTACAGTACATTTTTTTCCCCAAGTACAGTACAATACATTTGCATTTAATCTTGTATAACTGTTTGTTTTTAAACATTTATCGAAGTACAATTTTTACATATGTCACGTGCAATAAATTTTAATGGAATCAGTATTACAGTACATGTTTTGCTTTTCCTATATGTTCAAACTGTGCATTATTTTACAGTGGCTTACAATGCTAAATATAGTGTACTTTTCAGGAATAAAGCCTCTGCATCATTTTTTTATGTACACTTTGGCCTACTATGTTACTTATTTTAATGTTGGTCATCATGGTGGTACTTGGAAAGCTAAGTATTTTTTGAGCTGGTACTGATGTAAAATGTTTGAGGAGCACTGATTTATAAGGACAATTGTGTAACATTGAATTAACCAGGGCCCCCGCAGAGAATTTTTTTTTATTTGAACATCAATTAAGCAATCTGGAAGACTCTGAAGACTACAATCAGGAGAAAAAAATAAAAATAAAATTTTAAAAATTATTCACGCAGAAAAACAAGTATATGTTGCTGTACAAATTTAAGATTATAATTAAATTTGCCTCATTTCTTTGCTTTTTTTTGTTTTGGCCTCCAACTTGAGCCAGCCCCATCTCTACCTGCACCTGATGCCTGCTTCAAGCTGTGCCACATGAATAGCATCCTCAACTTTAAGCACTCATTCTGGAAAAGAATTGACTAAAATCATTGTCTGTTTCACTTCATTTTTCACTATTACCAACTTCAAAGGCTAATTCCAAATGCATCCTCCAGGAAAAGTATTAAGTACAATATTTGTCTTTTTTTATTGGCCATTTCTGAATTTGAAGTGAGTTCATTCTGTGTTGTGACATAATCCTTAACATCGCTCCGTCGCTTAATACATTTAACATTAACATCTGTAAACTAATTAGATAATTGTAGCTGCGTTTCCTAATTAATACAAGATGTACTAGCGGATCAACTCTTGTCGCCGATGTTACCCGTGTTTCGTGGTTCCGCTGGGACCAAAACCACAGACATGACCCGCAGCATCTCAATACGAAAACACAAAAGACCAGTGCAACAAATACCACACTGGCTGATCTGATCAGCAAAAATGTAACGTAATTTAACGTTTAACGTAAGCGCAGCAATAGAGCAAATCCACTCCAGAGGTGGGTAGAGTGGCCAAATATTATACTCAAATAAGAGTACTGTTACTTGACAATAATGTGACTCAAGTAAAAAAAATGTGACTCAAGTAAAAGTAAAAAGTAGTCCTCCCAAAAATGACTTATGAGTAAAAAGTACACAGTGAAATAATTACTCAAGTACTGAGTAAATAGGAACTTCTGATTTTTTTTAACCACAGCATGAACAAAAAAACTAAAAAATAAAATGTGAATGTGCAAATTCTGATGCTGCAGTGTGTGTGTGTGTGTGTCAAAACATCTGCAATTTACTTCACGGTGTTTTCTAAATTTATCAGTGAGCTGAAATATCCACGTTTGGCCAGCCAGTGCCAGACAAATATTACAATACATGAAAGCTCTTGTGTTTGTTAGTCTAAATGTAAACGAGTAGCACAACGTTGCCTTCATGATAACGATGACCTTCCCAACATGGCCGCCACGTAGGCACGACAATCAGCCGGGCTGGTTTATCTCGTGTTAATAATTAGCAGGTATGATTCAAGGCAAAATCCTTTTTTTGTTTTAATTACTCATTTGAAGTTTTTCCTCATGTTTTTGAGATTGTCGGGTGAAAGCCGCAGCTGGTTCGTGTGGACTGAATGTGTGACAAAAATAAAATGAAGCTTGTAGGGTGCTCCAAAGGTGCTATTGACATGAAATCTTACCCAGATGTTGGGAACAAACCAAGTAATCCATACATACAAAGAAAGTAGAAAAAATAAACTCAGAAATTAAGTTGTGTGGAATATTGTGAAATGACAGGAAAAAATTAGTGAACACGCCAACTGGTACTTATTTAATACTTTGTACAAAAGCCTTTGTTTGCAATGACAGCTTCAAGACGCCTCCTGTATGGAGAAACTAGTCGCATGCATTGCTCTGGTATAATTTCGGCCCATTCCTCCACACAAGCAGTCTTCAAATCTTGAAGGTTCCGTGGGCTTCTTTTATGGACCTTGAGTTTCAGTTCATTCCATAATTTTCGATTGGATTCAAGTCAGGTGATTGGCTGGGCCATTCGAGCAGCTTTATTTATTTTTCTTTGAAACCAATTGAGAGTTTCCTTGGCAGTATGATTTGGATCATTATCCTGCTGCAATGTCCACCCTCGTTTTATTTTCATCATCCTTATAGTTGACATCAGATTTTTGTCAAGAATGTTTCGGTACATTTGTCCCTTCATCCTTCCCTCAATAATGTGAAGTTTACCAGTACCATTTGCTGAAAAGCAGCCCCGCACCATCATGTTCCCACCTCCGAACGTCACTGTTGGTATGGTGTTTTTAGGGTGATGTGCAGTGCCATTTCTCCTCCAAACGTGGTGTGCATTATAACATCCAAACAGTGCAATTTTGCTCCCATCCGACCAGACTATATTCTCCCAGTATTTAACTGGCTTGTCCAAAGGTTGTTCAGCAATGGGGTCTTGCGTGGTGAGCATGCATACAGGCCATGGAAGCAGAGTGCATTACTCACTTTTCCTTGTGACAACAGTACCTGCTAATTCCAGGTCTTTTCGAAGCTCTGCACAGGTGTTCCTTGGCTCTTGGACAACTCTTCTGATCATTATTTGCACTCTTCTTGCGAGGAGCACTTGATCGAAGCAAATTTATGGTGGTATGATTGGCTTTCCACTTACGTATTATGGCCCCAACCGTGCTCACTGGAACGTTCAGAAGCTTAGCTTTGTGTCTGTAACCAATGTCATCATTATGTTTTGCAACAATTAGTTTGTGATGGTCTTGAGACAGCTCTCTGCTCTTACCCATCATGAGATGTGTCTTGACTCACACCTTGACAATGACCTTTTTGTAGGCAATCAATTAGGACAACCAGCTGATATTCATTTCCACTGACAAGGGGCTGGATTGCTGTTTGATTATTGATAGATTTTATGTGTTGTCTTGGATTTCCATGTCTTCACATTTTTACACACAACTTAATTTCTGAGTTTATTTGTTCTTCTTTCTTTGTATGTATGGATTACTTGGGTTGTTCCCAGCATCTGGTGAAATATTCAGGTCAATAGCACATTTGGAAGTATATTTAGTGAGAAAAATGGTGACGTGTTCAATATCGTAATTTCTCGTTTATAATGAGCAAAAAAGTGTTCAAAAAAAGAACAATTCTTTGAAAAAACTAACAAAATACAGATAATACTTCATTTTGCATATGGGTAGAAGCAAAATCATGCATTGCAAAAATGCATTATAAATACGTAGAAGGGTTTTCCAGAATTTTGAGGTCAACTTTGGGGGTGCGCATTACCCACGAGAAATTATGGTACTTATTTCAGCCGCTGTGTAAAGAACTAGTTCATTTTTGGAACAGTGAAGTTAGTTCAGAAGTTTGAATTATGAACTATGAACTGAAGTAGTTCATTTTTGGAACGGTGAACTTATATTTGAAATAGTTTGCGTAGAAAATGGACTTTCCCAACACTGGGTATAGCCGTTGCTGCAAACAGTCCTGTTCGGTTTGGAAATCTGTGATATAAAATGGAGTGCAGACACTTCCGTGGAGGATCACGGTAAATGGCCTATATACAGTACAAAAAATAGTTTATAAAATGTTGTTGGCAACAAATACAGTGGTTAGATGACTTTCCACTTGAACATCACATAAGCAATTATAGCTGCACTTACAGCACAAGAACAGATTATGTGTCCCTGTTCTGCTGACTCTTGCAATTAGAGCATATCTTTACTTCAGGTGTGAAAGAAGGCACTGTCTACATGCATTTATGTAGGTCACAAGCACATAATGCCTCATCAGTTTCACTGTCCTACTTCACTGTTGGCACACTGGAATGAGAGCAGGTAATGAGGGGGGGGGGGGGGTTGAGCTGAATACCTTGTTCTTTCTTTAAAAGAAAACTGGTAGCTGGGAGTATAACTCAGTCAGTGGAGTAAGCAACTTCTGTAGAAACAGCTGTATCATAGCAAAAGTAGCCCCATACACAATTCTATAAAAGACCTTCAAAATAATGTAAAACCAGAAGTAATTGAAGTTCAGTTAGGAAAATAACAGACTAAGATAACACTCATATAGGCAAGGCAGATAAGATACAACTGAACCTCTGAAGTAGAACCCAAATACTTTCTGGACGATGGTCAACCGCCGATATGACTTAAGAGTTTTTTCCATTTGTAAATAATAGAATTGGAAATAATCTATTCCAACTGCTACTATCAGAAAGGCCATATTTACTTATTTATTTATTGGGAAGCAGCATTTCAGCATTCTAAACTCTCATAATAGTACAAATTTGCTAACTCATTTTAATACAGTATTAACAACAATCAGTAGACATGCGTGCGGTACTTCCTTGCATGCACTTATGTTTTCAGTCATTTCTTCTGATCCATCTTTTTGGAAAATGTCCTCTATGTGGGCCTGTATGTATGTGGACTTTTTAAAAATGTTATTATCACTAGATTGTTCTTATCTAAATTCACTCTCTTTAGGAACAGTAAAGGCATACCGTGAATTTGATTTGTGTTACAAATGCCCCTCATGCATCTAATCTAAAAATATATTCATTGTCAAAGTGTAAAACTAAGTTAACCACTGCAAGTCATAAAAACACAATGCAGAACTCTATCTTAATTGTGATAAACTACGATGCGTATGAGCTTACTCTGATTTCAGGCTGCTTACTACTTGTGAAATAAGTCTCGGCAAAAAGCCACAAAAGCCCAAGAAAAAGTCAAACAAGTGCAATGTTAACCCTTTCATGCTGAATTAAACTCTCATAAGGTACTCCAAGCTGAGGAGGTCACTCCCAATACTGTGCACATAATTTTAATAGTCACTAATGCAGTGCCTTTGCTGAGGAATGACACTTCAATGACACTTTTCTGACCACCCTTATGCACGCAGTTTCCCCCTGGGGCCATAGCAGCCTGCCTAGCAATATATGTCAGACAGAGATGTAGGGACACATAGGAACAACAACTCTGTCTTCTAATCATCTATCCCAATCCCTGACCCAGCAGTCAGACATTTCTGTATGCACAGAGAGAAGATGGGCATTAGTATACAAAGACAACTGAAGGACTGTTTATGACTTTGCCCTCGGGGGGAGTCATAAAGCAAGATGTTGCATTTGGCAGCTGTAATTAGATGCATTGGAAAGGGTATGAACCCTGGAGAGTGTATGGCAGTGCACAAGTCAACGGCGAGGAGCTTTACTTGTTATATTCTAGTTTTCCAAGGAGAAGGCTTTAATAGCTGGAGGGGTGACAACTGCAGTAGTGGGGCACAAAAAAAAAAAAAAAAACTCCAAAAAAGTCAGTCATTGGGCACTACAAAACTAACCATGAGTGCATTATTAAGAAAACACAGTTATTGCTCCACTTTTGTGACCAAAAGAGAATCAGAACTACAACCAGGAATACATAATTTATAACAATGTCATTCAAAGACACATTGCAAAGTAACATTCATCAAACCATTTGGTCTCATTACTATTCCAAGTCTAATTAAAAGAAGACTGAACAGAGCCTGGGGATGAGTATCGCTATACACAAACTAGTATATTTGTTCTTTGCTGCAAGGAATTCAAGCCCGCATGTTAGTTCACACTGATGTGATGTATCGTATTTATGCCACATTCAACTGCAAAAATGAAATAAATTAATCCAGATTCACAACAAGATTTAAGGCCACTGGTGTAAAGGGCCATTTGAAAGTAAAACCTGCTCAGCAGCACTGATCAACCACCATTTGTTGATTTGTATAATGCTGGTGCCACACCCATCGTCATGAGCGGGCCAAAGTGGGCCGTCCCCCCCACACCCCCCACTTGAGACACGGAACTCTAAAAACAAACATATTTTTACTTGCATTTTATGTTATCATAGTAGCTATGTTTGTGTTACTAAATACTAATGTTGAGTTCTTTATCACTAAGACATTCAAAATATAAAGAAACAATAGTGTGATTATTTTTGATTGAAGGGAACCTAATCTCCAACAGCCTATCACGGTCTGGCCAGGAAAAAAAAAAAAGGCGGGCCGCTGCATAATGTGTAGGCCTATGTACTGTGTGTGTGAGGTATGTACGTCATGTTGGCGCACAAGTGTCCTGCCCAATTTTTTTAAGTGAATAGTACAGTACATAGTACAGTAGTTTGTACGTCCAAATGTGTACTCATTCCAAGCCATATCCCAACTGTTGTTTCAGCCTGCCCTAACGTTAGGAGCTTCCACAGTAATGTGTGAAAACTCTTTCCTCTGAACATTGCCGTTGCATGCTGCCCAGCAGATTCAGCTTGCTTTTGAAAAGGACCTCACTCACACATTTCAGTCTGAGTGGAAGGATGTGTTGATGAGGAGGTTCGGCGCAGAGAGACGCCCCCACTCGCAATATTGACACACAACCCAAAGCAGGTTTGAAGTATGTGTGTGCGCGTGTGTGTTGGCAATGCATGTCCCTCTGTTGAGCCCATAAAATGCAACTGCCGTGGTGCGTTTCAGTTTGCGAGATGCTACTGGTGTTACATCTCATCAGATTAACACAAGTGTTTTGTGGCTATTGATTGCTTTAGGACTGGTGTTCTATTTGCTATATCTATAGTGTTCATATTTGCTGTTGGTTTAACATGATGTTTCCTAAACTACGTCAGTGCTTCGTGAATAGAGTAAGCTACAAAATATGTACTGTCTGTAGTAATAATAATTGTGACACCCCCATTGATTTTTTTGTGCCCCCCCCTTAAGACTGCTCCTGCCTCACACTATAACTACATTGAAGCAAACATCCATCCATCCATCCATTTTCTTAGCCACTTCTCCTCACTAGGGTCACGGGCGTGCTGGAGCCTATCCCAGCTGTCATCGGGCAGGAGGCGGGGGGTACACCCTGAACTGGTTGCCAGCCAATCGCAGGGCACATACAAACAAACAACCATTTGCACTCACAGTCACAGTCACACCTACGGGCAATTTAGAGTCTCCAATTAACATGTTTTTGGGATGTGGGAGGAAACCGGAGTGGCCGGAGAAAACCCACGCAGGCACGGGGAGAACATGCAAACTCCACACAGGCGGGGCCGGGGATTGAACCCGGGTCCTCAGAACTGTGAGGCTGACGCTCTAACCAGTCGGCCACCGTGCCGCCTGAAGCAAACATATGATGCAGAATTAAATGATAGTTAGTTAGTAGTAGTAGTAGTATTCAAATTAAGACAATCTTGAGGCGACCTAGAACACCTTGGAGGAGCACTATGATAGTAAATACCTCTAAATCAAAGTGTAGGAAAGCAGAATGGCGGAGAAAAACTAAACTCCAAATTGGCGATGACCTCTACAGACAAAGTATTTGTAATTTTAACCAAGAGTTAGTCAGGGCCAGACAGCAACACTTTTCTGAAATCATCAGTAAGAACATCAACAGTACTCGCACTCTGTTTGCTGTGGTTGACAAGCTCACAACCCCCCCACCCCCCACCCCCGAATCAGATAGCTCCACAACTCCTCACAGCTGATAAATGCAATGAATTTGCTTGTTATTTTAGTGAAAAAATACAATCCATCAATCCATCGGGTTAAATATCAGCACAAATCAGCAAAATGATCAAATGAAACTACATCTGAAGCCACCCAGGAAAAACTCTATTACCATGTCAGAATTTGATACAGTTGACAAAGAAACTGTAGAGAAAACGATTCAGCAGCTGAAACCATCAATGAGCTCTCTTGACTCAATACCATATGACTTTTTCAAAGCTATTGCGAAGTCTGTGCTAGCTGATTTGCAGCAAATAATCAATTGCTCACTTCAGTCAGGTGAGTTTCCTAAAGCTCTTAAAGTAGCTGCCATTAGCCTCTTCTAAAAAATAGAACGCTGGACGCTTCCATGTTAGCAAGCTATTGACCCAGCTCAAAACTCCCTTTCATAGCCAAGATTGTTGAGAAAGTTATTTTTCATCAACTCGGCAATTTCTTGAACTAAAATTTACTTTTTGACAAATTTCAATCAGGTTTCCGAACTCATCACAATACAGAATCTGCTCTTAATAAAGTGATAAATGATATAAGGTTGAAAATTTACTCAGGAAAGGGGTCAATTCTGGTCTTGTTGGATCTCAGTGTGGCTTTTGATACGGTGGATCATAATATACTGCTGAACAGGTTGGAAACATGGGTAGGACTAAATGGAACAGCCCTTAAATGGTTCAGGTCCTACCTGGAGGAAAGGAGTTATTTTATAACTATTGGAAGTGTTCAATCTCATCGAATGGCAATGACCTATGTGGTCCCTCAAGGGTCAGTTTTTGGACCCCTCCTGTTCAGCCTGTATATGCTACCCTTGGGTCAAATTCTTCAGAACTTTAATTTTGATTATCATAGCTATGCAGATGACATACAGTTATATCTAGCAGTGTCTCCAGTTGACTAGAGTTCAATTGAGGTGTTGTATCATTGTCTAAAACAGATAAATAACTGTATGAGCCAACATTTTCTTTAATTAAACCACGAGAAAACTGAGATAATTGTTTTTGGCAGTAAAGAAAAGAGGATTGCTGTTAGTAAATACCTGGAGTTACTCTCTTTCAAAACCAAAGACCAAGTCCGAAACATTGGTGGTCTGATAGATTCCGACCTGTCTTTCAACAGTTATATCAAATCAATTACTAAAACTGCCTTTTACCATCTGAAGAACATATCCAGAGTGAAGGCTTGCATGTGTCAAGCAGACCACGAGAAGCTCATCCATGCTTTTATCTCAAGTAGACTTGACTATTGTCAAGGTCTTATGACTGGGCTCCCCAAAAAGAGCATTAAACAGCTACAGCTCATCAGAATGCTGCTTCTCGGGTTCTGACCAGAACAAAGAGGTCAGAGCATATTACTCCAATTCTAAAGTCTTTACACTGGCTTCCAGTCAGCTTTAGAATAGATTTAAAAATTTTGCTACTGGTCTATAAATCACTAAATGGTTTAGGTCCTGAATACATGAAAGAAATGCTAATGGTATATATATACCCAGTAGGGCTCTGAGAATAACAGATTCGGCTCAAACAGTGGAGTACAGAGCCCAAAGCAAACATGGTGAAGCAGCATTTAGCTATTATGTTGCACACAAATGGAATAAGTTGCCAACAGAAGTGACGAAGTGTGAAGTGTGAATGTTTTTCAGTCCAGGTTAAAAACACTTCTTTTTTCTCATGCTTTTTAGAGTATTTACACGTTTAAATTATATTTCTTGCACTGTATGCTGTTTTAGTTGGACTTTTATTTTATGTTTTTTTTTCCTCTTTATTTTAAAATTTTACGAGCTGATTTTTTTCTTTGTTTTTGAATGCTTTTAATCATGTAAAGCACATTGAGTTACCTTATGTATGAAATGCGCTATATACATAAATTTGCTTTGCTTTAGTAGTAGTGAACAGTCTCAAAAGTATTCACTGTCAATTGACTGTACCAGTGCCTGGGTGGGTCTTCTCCGGGCACTCCGGTTTCCTCCCATATCCCAAAAATATGCATGGTAGGTTAATTGACGACTCTAAATTGCCCGTAAGTGTGAATGTGTGTGTGAATGGTTGTTTGCTTGTATGTGCCCTGTGATTGGCTGGCAACCAGTTCAGGGTTTACCCCGCCTCCTGCCCGATGATAGTTGGGATGGGCTCCAGGAGAAGCGGCTCAGAAAATGAATGGATGGATGGAAAGATATATATACACACACACACACACACACACACACACATACACACACTTAACTGGATTAAAAAAGTCCACACCACTGTCACATTATGCACAGTTTGAGCATTAACACTGTGCTTAAATATAGGGTAAAAAACGGCACAACTTCATAATAATAATTCAATTCAAATGTACTGCATATAAAAGTATAATAAAAATTTTACCTAAATGAAATGTTTAACTGCGATTGGCTGGCAACCAATTCAGGGTGTTCCCCGCCTCCTGCCCGCAGTTAGCTGGGACAGGCTCCAGCATACCCAGTGAGGATAAGCGGTACAGAAAATGGATGGATGGATGGAAAAAGAGTTTTGAAAGATTTGACAAATGTACAGTAGCTTTCTGTGCTTTTGGTATGGGTGTTACCATCGGACTTTGACTGTTTCAGTTCATTTAAAAAAATGTGTGTTTGGTTGTAAGATGGTGTTACATACAGTATGCGATGGTTTCATGCATTTACTGGAAGAACCTCGCCACATACCATACACTGCAGCCTGGGCTGTTCCTCACTCCGCTCCAATTATAAAACCACATTTGATCCTGTTAGCTGAGGCTTCACCGGTGCGACCAAAGTAGCCAATAGTAGCACGTGCGCTCGACTCGAGTCTCATTCTCTTCATTTTTTGTGCTTATCTCACTCTCCTGAGCTACACTGTTCTTCTCAGACTGATGCTGTCAAGCTCAATTTTGAAAAATTATTTATCATTTTATATAATAATAATGAACACATCCATCCATCCTTCCATTTTCCGTGTCGCTTCTCGTCAACTATGGTTGCGGGCGTGCTGGTGCCTATCCCAGGTGATACTGGGCGAGAGGTGGGGTACAACCTGAACTGGTCGCCAGCTAATCGCAAGTAATTAACACATGTATTTCAATATTAGTATTATTATTTTTATTTTTCTTAAAACATTTTATTATTATTATTGTTATTATTAGCAGTCTTGGCGATCCGATCCCCGACTACAGAAGCTGGCTCTAGGGACGTGGAATGTCACCTCTCTGGCAGGGAAGGAGCCCGAGCTAGTGTGTGAGGTTGAGAAGTTCCGACTAGATATAGTCGGACTCGTCTCCACACACAGCTCCAGTCCTCTCGAAAGGGGTTGGACTCTCTTCCACTCTGGAGTTGCCCACGCCGATCAGGTGTGGGTATACTTATTGTCCTCCGGCGCGCTCCCGCTGGGGACTCCATCGTTCTGCTGGAGGACTTCAATGCTCACGTGGCCAATGACAGTGAGACTTGGAAGGGCGTGATTGGGAGGAACGCGCCCCCCCACCCCCCGATCAAAACCCGAGCGGTGTTCTGTTATAGGACTTCTGTGCTCATCACGGATTGTCCATAACGAACACCATGTTCAAGCATAAGGGTGTCCACATGTGCACTTGGCACGAGGACACCCTAGGTTGCAGTTCGACGGTCGACTTTGTGGTCGTGTCATCGGACTTGCGGCCGCATGTCTTGGACACTCGGGTGAAGAGAGGGGCGGAGCTGTCAACTGATCACCACCTGGTGGTGAGTTGGCTCCGATGGTGGGGGAAGATGCCGGTCCGACGTGGCAGACCCAAACTTGTGTATTGTGAGGGTCTGCTGCGAACGTCTGGCAGGATCCCCTGTCAGAAGGAGTTTCAACTCCCACCTCCGACAGAACTTTGCTCATGTTACGGAGGAGGCGGGGGACATCGAGTCCGAGTGGACCATGTTTCGCGACTCCATTGCTGAGGCGGCCGACCGGAGATGTAGCCGTAAGGTGGTCGGTGCCTGTCGTGGTGGCAATCCCTGAACCCAGGGAGGGATGCCGTCAAGCTGAAGAAGGAGTCCTATCGGGCCTGAGGCAGATGATGGGTACCGGCTAGCCAAGCGGAATGCAGCTTTGGTGGTCGCTGAAGCAAAAACTCGGGTATGGGAGGAGTTAGATAAGGCCATGGAGAAAGACTTCCGGACAGCTTCGAGGAAATTCTGGTCTACCATCCAGCGTCTCCGGAGGGGGAAGCAGTGCATCATCAACACTGTGTATATAGGGCGCTGCTGACCTCGACTCGGGACGTTGTGAGTCGGTGGGAGAATACTTAGAAGACCTCCTCAATTCCACCGACACGCCTTCCCATAAGGAAGCAGAGTCGGGTTCTCTGAGGCGGCTTTTCCTATCTCTGGGGGTGAGGTCACCGAGGTGGTTAAAAAGCTCCTCGGTGGCAGGGCCAACATCCAGAGCCTTCATAAAGGCCTTCCTAAAGGCTCTGGATGTTGTGGGGCTGTCCTGGTTGACATGCATCTGCAACATCGCGTGGACATCGGGGCCAGTGCCTCTGGATTGGCAGACTGGGGTGGTGGTCCCCCTTTTTAAGAAGGGGGACCGGAGGGTGTGTTCCAACTACAGGGGGATCACACTTCTCAGCCTCCCTGGTAAGGTCTATTCAGGGGTGCTGAAGAGGAGGGTCCGTCGGGAAATCAAATCTCAGATTCAGGAGGAGCAATGTGGTTTTCGTCCTGGCCGTGGAACAGTGGACCAGCTCTACACCCTCGGCAGGGTCCTCGAGGGTGTGTGGGAGTTCGCCCAACCAGTCTACATGTGTTTTGTGGACTTGGAGAAGGCGTACGACCGTGTCCCTCTGGGAGTCCTGTCGGGGGTGCTTCAGGAATATGGGGTACCGAACCCCCTGATACGGGCTGTTCGGTCCCTGTACGACCGGAGTCTGAGTTTGGTCCGCATATCCGGCAGTAAGTCGGACTTGTTTCCGGTGAGGGTTGGACTCCACCAGCCTGCCCTTTGTCACCGATTATGTTCATAACTTTTATGGACAGAATTTCAGTTTGGTGGCCTCAGTATTGAATCTCTGCTTTTTTGCAGATTATGTTGTTCTGTTGCCTTCATCAAGCCGTGATCTCCAACTCTCACTGGAGCCTCCAAATCTGAGACTATAGTCCTCAGTCGGAAAAGGGTGGCGTGCCCTCTCCAGGTTGGGGATGAGATCCCCCCCCCCAAATGGAGGAGTTCAAGTCTCTTGGGGCCTTGTTCACGAGTGAGGGAAGAATGGGACAGGAGACCGACAGGCGGATCAGTGCAGCATCTGCAGTGATGCGGACTTTGTATCGGTCCGTTGTGGTAAAGAAGGAGCTAAGCCAAAAGGCGAAGCTCTCAATTTACTTGTCAATCAACATTCCTACCCTCTCCTATGGTCACAAGCTGTGGGTCGTGACCGAAAGAACAAGATACAAGCGGCTGAAATGAGTTTCCTCCGCAGGGTGTCCGGGCTCTCCCTTAGAGATACGGTGAGAAGCTCGGTCATCAGGGAGGGGCATCTGATTTGGATGCCTCCCGGACGCCTCCTTGGTGAGGTGTTCCGGGACGTCCCACCGGGAGGAGACACCGGGGATGACCCAGGACACGCTGGAGAGACTACGTCTTTCGGCTGGCCTGGGAACGCCTCGGGATCCCCCCGGAAGAATTGGATGAAGTGGCTGGGGAGAGGGAAGTCTGTGTGGGAAAATGTTTTATTTTTGTAATGTAATTATATGAATGTTGATAAAAGTTTCCAAGATGATTTGAATGTGCTAAACATTTTGAATTAGGAATGATAATGATGTGGTACACTTTTTGCTGAGAATCTCATGGGAAATTAAATGAATTGGGATTTTTGGGTGTAAAATGTGGGAATATTTGGAATGAGAAAAATAATGCCACCCCCTCCTAAATTTTGGGAATATGCGTAAGTGGGAATGATTTGAATCAGTTGAGAAATGTGGAAGAAGTTTGATGCTGAAAAAGTGGTCTGATTCAAAAATAGGAATAACATGTGTGAATGCTTCCAGCATTCAACAATGATAAAGAAATGGGCCTGAAATGGGTACCTGACAGAGAGCAACTGTAAGCTTTAAAGAAAGTATTGACTTAATAATACATGTCCCAATCACAGGCAGTGTTGAAATCATTTAATAGCAATTGACACAGTGGTGGTCAAGGTCAAAAGCAGCTGGTTATTACCACAGCTATATTATTTATAAGAGCTATTTCCGCATGAAGTGCCCCCTCCAGACTTCCTACACAGTCAGAGGAAAAGTAATGGGCCCAGAGACCCATCATGCAGGGAGGTTCCCTGTCACGCAGGTAACAAGTCAAAGAGAACACCAAGAAAATAATACTTGCACACTGTAGAAAAATAAAAAAAAGAAAAATGCAGAAATTTGTCACTCAGAATGATTGATTTGAGTTTATATAGTACGGTTTGTTTGAGAAGTAAGAACATAATACAAAAGAAACAAGCGGTGTATTAGTAAGCAATGTATAAGCTAATTAAAAGGAGCATACTGTATCTAAAACTTGATTTTTCATTTTTCATTTTAAAAGTCAAATTTACATGGAAGGCAAGATTGTGCTTGTCTGCATCATGCTTTTGAAGTTCAACATTTTCGGTGAAGCTGCTCTGACAAAGCAGAAGCAATGATTAAATTTAGTGACAGTTATTGAAAAACTTGATTCATAAAGGCCTGATGAATAAATTTATATAGGATCTTAAGTAATTGTCAGTAAGAAATTATAAGAAATTATTACACCTGATTTTCTACACCACTTCTCCTCATTAGGGTGGCGGGTGAGCTGGGTCCTATGCCAGCTGACTTTGGGTGAGAGGCCCAAAGAGAGTTAGCATGTGTAGAGAAGAATATAGCTATACAGAGTCTTCATACCACATACAGTATACTGTATTTGTTTCAATCAGTCCATACACACACGCGCACACACATCTCTTTCCCCCGCAAGATAAAAAAGAGGTGCACAATCCTGCACTCAAGGATAGAGAACAAGCAGCAAACAGCAAAATGTTAGTTAGTAGTGTACTAACTTGAAGTTAGAATGGCACATTTTAATTGTATTTGAGTATTTACGTTAAGAAGAAATGGTACTTTTAATCCGTTAATTTGAGCTAGATTTCGATAGCTCCTTTTATTTTTATTAATCGATTATTGCTTCCACAATCTATTGTTTTGGTTTGTCAGTGAGACTTCCGCTTTGTGTGTTGTTTCACCAATGCAATGTAACCACAAAAAAGATCAGTCATGCAGTCACATTTCCACACACAGTCTTCGCGGACTCGCCAAAGTGACTCAATTATGTGAAGAATGGCAGAAAAAATGGAGGATACAGTAGTGCATGACTCGCAGCCACAAGAGGCAGACATCCCTGGCTTCACATTCAGTCCATGTTTACATTCATTAATCCTTTTTCTATACACTGGACCTCCGCATACTCGGGAGTATGGCAACCGCGGATTCACCGGGGGGCAAACCTGAAAATGCTTATTGGCAGTATATTTCCGTTTATTCAAGAAGTTTTGGGGTTTAAATAAATGACGGCAAAAATAAAGGAATTGGTCTCACTGTTCCAATACTTTGGAAGGGAGTATATGTATTGTTTCTCAAATTAATTTGTCCATCCATCCATTTTGTGAGCCGCTTCTTCTCACTAGGGTCGCGGGTGTGCTGGAGCCTATCCCAGCTATCATTGGGCGAGAGGGGTGTACACCCTGAACGAGTCACCAGCCAATCGCAGGGTACATATAAACAAAGAACCATTTGCACTCACATTCACACCTACAGGCAATTTAGAGTTGTCAATTAACCTACCATGCATGTTTTTGGGATGTGGGAGGAAACCGGAGAGCCCGGAGAAAACCCACGCGGGCACGGGGAGAACATGCAGACTCCACACAGGCGGGGCCGGGGATTGCACCCCGGTCCTCAGTACTGTGAGACAGACGCTCTAACCAGTCGTCCACCGTGGTGCGGATTAATTTGTGATTTTTTTCAATTTAAATAATCTCATCTGGAAATGTACCTCTTACGAGTTACATTTGAGTGCATTTCTTCTTATGTCTGCCACACTTGGTAATCTAGAGTATACTCCGATCACCTCCCTGTGGAAGCGAATGTGGCCAGTCTAGTTCCCATCATCAACGCAACACAAACATCCTGAATGAAGGTAACCTATTTCCTCTGACAATGAAAAACATTTCGCAGCTAATCCTGGCTCTTGGCTTGTTGGTTAGTTATTAGTGTTGCATAAACAACATTACCAGTGGCCGAGAAATGAAATTATATTTGAGAAAAAACTAAGGACTGAGCATTTCTTGATATTTGTTTCTTGGTTCTATCACTTTTTAAAACTGACACACAACCAAATCTGTCTTGTCCTTTGTCTCTCTGTCTTTGTTAAGTCCTCTCTTTGGGGCAGAGGGCTGCATTGCTAAAGCCAAGATAAGGTGTTTGGACAGGGAGGAGTTGGTGGAGATAACAATCCTGCCACCTAAGTGGCTCTGCAGAATCTGCTATCTGACCCCTTATCGGACCACACAGGCCTCCCTCCTTCAGTCTCACTCCTATTCAACTTGGGGCACCTTTTCTGTTTTGTCTTTTTATTCCTTCTCTCCTTCCCTTCGTTGGCCCCCTTCTCACTCTCCATGGCTCTGTCCTCCATCATCCAATCAACTGAATGTCTGTTTTGATCCCTATTGACTTATCGAAGGGGTAAAATAGCCAAATGGGAATGGGAGTAATCAAATTGAGAGGGAATATAAATGTCTATGTGGTGCGTTTAGTTGGTGGGGTGTTGTTTGCACATGTAGTTATGTCTGTTTGTGTGTGTATCAGCCAGAAGTGTGGAATTTCTATGATAAGGGGATGGATTTAGTATGGCTTGTTTGGCAGAGTGAAAGCTATTTGTAATGAACAACAATGAACCTGACCTTCAGGGATACAGGCATCCTTCAAGGAATGTACAGTATTTATGAGATTGTTCATGAATGTGTCTTTTTCTGCATGATGTGTACACTATTTTGTAACAGACACAATACACTGAGAAAAAGCTCAACAATTTTGGGTGCCATGCTCAACACGCATAATGGTGCATATTTGCACGGCAGTAGAGTTGCTAAACATACCTCTATGTCGGTTAGTTGTTTTGTCAAACATTAGCATGGCATCTTCTACCTAAGGGAAAGTGGGAAAACATATTAGAATCACCATTTTAAGTACAATACAGAGTATATACATTAGATGAATGTACAGGATACAGGTATGGGATCTGAGCCCCACCGCTTATTAGCCCTGTAAGCATGCTCAGTCAGTATCACTGTATTATGTTGAAAAGATTGTCAGTATTCTTACACCTGTGATAGCATATTTCTAATTTCAAGAATTCCTAGCTTGCAAGATGTTTTATGTCATGTTCTGTATTGATCACATAGAAGTAAGCAAAAACACTGACCATTCATTGAAAGGTATTTTTTTTTCCCCACATAATGTACTATTCCAATGAAGTTGGGACATTGTGTTAAACATGAATAACGACAGAATACAATGATTTGCAAATCATGTTCATCCATCCATCCATTTTCTACCGCTTATCCGGGTCGGGTCGCGGGGGCAGTAGCTTTAGCAGGGACGGCCAGACTTCCCTCTCCCCAGCCACTTCCTCCAGCTCTTCCGGAGGGATCCCGAGGCGTTCCCAAGCCAGCCGAAGGACGTAGTCTCTCCAGCGTGTCCTGGGTCGTCCCCGGGGTCTCCTCCCGGTGGGGTGCCCGGAACACCTCACCAGGGAGGCGTCCGGGAGCCATCCGAATCAGATGCCCCAGCCACCTCATCTGGCTCCTCTCAATGCGGAGGAGCAGCGGCTCTACTCTGAGATCCTCCCGGATGACCGAGCTTCTCACCCTAGAGAGCCCGGACACCCTGCGGAGGAAACTCATTTCGGCCGCTTGTATCCGGGATCTCGTTCTTTCGTTCACGACCCACAGCTCATGACCATAGGTGAGGGTAGGAACGAAGATCGACCGGTAAATTGAGAGCTTCGCCTTTCGGCTTCGCTCCTTCTTTACCACAACGGACCGATACAAAGTGCGCATCACTGCAAACGCTGCACAGATCCGTCTGTCGATCTCCCGTTCCATTCTTCCCTCACTCGTGAACAAGACCCCAAGATACTTGAACTCCTCCACTTGGGGCAGGATCTCATCCCCGACCTGGAGAGGGCATGCCACCCTTTTCCGACTGAGGACCATGGTCTCAGATTTGGAGGTGCTGATTCTCATCCCAGCCGCTTCACACTCGGCTGCGAACTGCTCCAGTGAGAGTTGGAGCTCACGGCTTGATTAAGCCAACAGAACCACATCATCAGCAAAAAGCAGAGATGCAATACTGAGCCCACCAAACCGGACCCCCTCTACGCCTTGGCTGCGCCTAGAAATTCTGTCCATAAAAGTTATGAACAGAATCGGCGACAAAGGGCAGCCTTGGCGGAGTCCAACCCTCACCGGGAACGAGTCCGACTTACTGCCGGATATGCGGACCAAACTCTGACTCCGGTCGTACAGGGACCGAAGAGCTCGTATCAGGGGGTTCGGTACCCCATACTCCTGAAGCACCCTCCACAGGACTCCCCGAGGGACACGGTCGAACGCCTTCTCCAAGTCCACAAAACACATGTAGACTGGTTGGGCGAACTCCCATGCACCCTCGAGGACCCTGCCGAGGGTGTAGAGCTGGTCCACTGTTCCACGGCCAGGACGAAAACCACACTGCTCCTCCTGAATCTGAGATTCGACTTCCCGACGGACCCTCCTCTCCAGCACTCCTGAATAGACCTTACCAGGGAGGCTGAGCAGTGTGATCCCCCTGTAGTTGGAACACACCCTCCGGTCCCCCTTCTTAAAAAGGGGGACCACCACCCCAGTCTGCCAATCCAGAGGCACTGGCCCCGATGTCCACGCGATGTTGCAGAGGCGTGTCAACCAGGACAGCCCCACAACATCCAGAGCCTTTAGGAACTCTGGGAGAATCTCATCCACCCCCGGGGCCCTGCCACCGAAGAGCTTTTTAATTACCTCTGTGACCTCAAACCCAGAGATAGGAGAGCCCGCCTCAGAGAACCCACACTCTGCTTCCTCATGGGAAGGCGTGTCGGTGGAATTGAGGAGGTCTTCGAAGTATTCTCCCCACAGACTCACAACGTCCCGAGTCGAGGTCAGCAGCCCCACTATACACATTGTTGGTGGTGCACTGCTTTCCTCTCCTGAGACGTCGGATGGTGGACCAGAATTTGAACTGCTGTTTGGTGCATAGGCACAAACAACAGTCAGGACACACACCCCCACCCGAAGGCGGGGGGAGGCTACCCTCTCGTCCACCAGGTGCCGAGCCGGGGGGCAATAAGTATACCCACACCTGGTTGGCGCCTCTCACCGTGGGCAACTCCAGAGTGGAAGAGAGTCCAACCCCTCTCGAGAGGACTGGTACCAGAGCCCAAGCTGTGTGTGGAGGCGAGTCCGACTATATCTAGTCGGAACTTCTCGACCTCACACACCAGCTCGGGCTCCTTCCTTGCCAGATAGGTGACATTCCACGTCCCTAGAGCCAGCTTCTGTACCCGGGGATCGGATCGCCAAGGTCCCCGCCTTCGGCCACCGCCCAGCTCACACTGCACCCAAGCCCTATGGCCCCTCCCACAGGTGTTGAGCCCATGGGAAGGGGGACCCACATTACCCTTTCGGGCTGTGCCCAGCCGGGCCCCATGGGTGTAGGCCCGGCCACCAGGCGCTCGCCTTCGAGCCCCACCCCCAGGCCTGGCTCCAGTGGGGGGCCCCAGTGAAGGGCAAGGGGAAACGAAGTCCATTGTTTGTCGTCATCATTAGGGGTCTTTGAGCCGTGCTTTGTCTGGTCCCTCACCTAGGACCTGTTTGTCATGGGTGACCCTGCCAGGGGCATAAAGCCCCAGACAACTTAGCTGCTAGGATCACTGGGACACACAAACCCCTCTACCACGACAAGGTGACGGCTCAAGGAGGGGAAAATCATGTTCAACCTATATTTAAATGAATACACTACAAAGACAAGATATTTAATCTTCAAACAGATCAACTTTATTCTTTTCAGCAAATAATCATGAACTTAGAATTTTATGGCTGCAACACGTTCCAAAAAAGCTGGGGCAGAGCCATGTTTACCACTGTGTTACATCATCTTTTCTTTGAACAATATTCAATAAACGTTTGGGAACTGAGGACACAAATTGTTGAATCTTTGTAGGTGGAATTCTTTCCCATTCTTGCTTGATGTACAGCTTCAGCTGTTCAACAATCCGGGGTCTCCGCTGTCGTATTTTACGCTACATAATGCGCCGCACATTTTCAATTGGAGACAGGTCTAGACTGCAGGCAGGCCGGTCTAGTACCTGCACTCTTTTACTATGAAGCCACGCTGTTGTAACATGTGCAGAACGTGGTTTGGCATTGTCTTGTTGAAATAAGCAGGGGCGTCCATGAAAAAGACGTTGCTTGGATGGCAGCATATGTTTCTCCAAAACCTGTATTTACTTTTCAGCATTAATGGTGCCTTCACAAATGTGTAAGTTACCCATGCCATTGGCACTAACACAGCCCCATACCATCACAGATGCTGGCTTTTGAACTTTGCGGCCATAACAGTCCGGATGGTTCTTTTCCTCTTTGGCCCGGAGGACACGACGTCCACAATTTTCAATAACAATTTGAAATGTGGACTCGTCAGACCACACAACACTTTTCCACTTTGCATCAGTCCATCTTAAATGAGTTCGGGCCCAGAGAAGCCGGCGGCGTTTCTGGGTGTTGTTGATAAATGGCTTTTGCTTTGCAGAGTAGTTTCAAGTTGCACTTACGGATGTAGCGCCGAACTGTATTTAGTGACATTGGTTTTCTGAAGTGTTCCTGAGCCCCTGTGGTGATATCCTTTACACATTGATGTCGGTTTTTGATGCAGTGCCGCCTGAGGGATCAAAGGTCACGAGCATTCAATGTTGGTTTTCGGCCTTGCCGCTTACATGCAGTGATGTCTCCAGATTCTCTGAACCTTTTGATGATATTATGGACCGTAGATGATGAAATCCTAAATTCCTTGTAATTGTACGTTGAGGAACATTGTCCTTAAACTGTTTGACTATTTTCTCACACACTTGTTCAGAAAGAGGCGAACCTCGCCCCATCTTTGTTTGTGAATGACTGAGCAATTCAGGGAAGCTCCTTTTGCGGGCGTTGTCAGCCGCACGAGTATAAAGAGGCCTTCTTCTTCTTTTCCTTTCGGCTTGTCCCTTTAGGGGTCGCCACAGCGCGTCATCCTTTTCCATGTAAGCCTATCTCCTGCATCCTCCTCTCGAACACCAACTGCCATCATGTCTTCCCTCATGACATCCATCAACCTTCTCTTTGGTCTTCCTCTAGCTCTCTTGCCTGGCTGCTCCATCCTCATCATCCTTCTACCAATATACTTACTATTTCTCCTCTGGATGTGTCCAAACCATCGGAGTCTGCTCTCGCTAACTTTGTCTCCAAAAAATCAAACCTCAGCTGTCCCTCTGATGAGCTCATTTCTAATTTTATCCAACCTGGTCACTCTGAGAGCGAACCTCAACATCTTCATTTCCGCCACCTCCAACTCTGCTTCCTGTTGTCTCTTCAGTGCCACTGTCTCTAATCCATACACCATGGCTGGCCTCACGACTGTTTTATAAACTTAGCTCTTCATCCTAGCAGAGACTCTTCTGTCACATAACAAACCTGACACCTTCCTCCACCCGTTCCAACCTGCTTGGACCCGTTTCTTCACTTCCTGACCACACTCACTATTGCTCTGGACGGTTGACCCCAAGTATTTAAAGTCCTCCACCCTTGCTATCTCTTCTCCCTGTCGCCTCATTCTTCCCCCACCACCCATCTCATTCATGCACATATATTCTGTTTTACTTCGGCTAATCTTCATTCCTCTGCTTTCCAGTGCATGACTCCATCTTTCTAACTGTTCCTCCACCTGCTCCCTGCTTTCACTGCAGATCACAATATCATCTGCAAACATCATGGTCCACAGGGATTCCAGTCTAACTTCATCTGTCAGCCTGCAAAAAGGAAGTGGCTCAGGGGCTGATCCCTGATGCAGTTCCACCTCCACCTTAAATTCGTCTGTCACACCTACAGCACACCTCACTGCTGTTCTGCTGCCCTCGTACATGTCCTGTATTATTCTAACATACTTCTCTGCCACTCCAGACTTCCGCATGCAGTACCACAGTTCCTCTCTGGGTACTCTGTCATATGCTTTCTCTAGATCTACAAAGACACAATGTGGCTCTTTCTGACCTTCTCTGTACTTTTCCATCAACATCCTCAAGGCAAATAATGCCTCTGTGGTACTCTTTCTAGGCATGAAACCATACTGTTGCTCGCAAATACTCACTTCTGTCCTGAGTCTAGCCTCCGCTACTCTTTGCCATAACTTCATTGTCTGGCTCATCAACTTTATTCCTCTATAGTTCCCACAGCTCTGCACATCACCCTTGTTCTTAAAAATGAGCACCAGCACACTTTTCCTCCATTCCTCAGGCATCTTCTCACGCGCTAGAATTCTATTGAACAAGCTGGTCAAAAACTCCACAGCCACCTCTCCTAGATGCTTCCATACCGCCACAGGAATGTCATCAGGACTAACTGCCTTTCCATTTTTCATCCTCTTTAATGCCTTTCTAACTTCCCCCTTACTAATCATTGCCAATTCCTGGTCCACTCCAGATCACTCGATCTGATACTCTTTTTGCCTCTTCTACTCTCCCTTCTCTCTCATTTTCCTCATTCATCAACTCCTCGAATTATTCTTTCCATCTAGCTAGCACACTGTTGGCACCAGTCAACATATTTCCATCTCTATCCTTAATCACCCTAACCTGCTGCACATCCTTCCCTTCTCTATCCCTCTGTCTGGCCAGCCTGTACAGATCCTTTTCTCCTTTAGTGTCCAACCTGCCATACATGTCATCATCTCTTTTCACCTCCAAGACATTCTTCGCCAACTCTTCTTTTAAAATGACCCCGACTCCATTTCTCGTCCCATCAAGGCCTCTTTTTTGGCCTTTTCCGCTTCTCCCTTTGCCCTGTGTCGCATCTCAATGTATTCCTTTCGCCTCTCCTCGGTCCTCTCAGTGTCCCACTTCTTCTTATCTAACATTTTCCCTTGTATGATTTACTGTACTGTGAGGTTCCACCACCAAGTCTCCTTCTCTCCTTTCCTCCCAGAAGATACACCTAGTACTCTCCTGCCTGCCTCTCTGATCACCTTGGCTGCAGTGGTCCAGTCTGGTGGAAGCTCCTCCCGTCCACCGAGAACCTGTCTCACCTCTTCCTGAAAAGCTGCACAACACTCGTCCTGTCTCAGCTTCCACCACATGGTTCTCTGCTCTGCCTTTGTCTTCCTAATCTTCCTCCCAGCCACCAGAGTCATCTTACATATCACCATCCTATGCTGTCTAGCCACACTCTCCCCTACCACTACCTTGCAGTCGGTAACCTCCTTCAGATTACATCGTCTGCACAAGATGTAATCCACCTGCGTGCTTCTACCTCCGCTCTTGTAGGTCACCCTATGTTTGTGCCTCTTCTGGAAAAAAGTGTTCACTACAACCATTTGCATCCTTGTTGCAAAGTCTACCACCATTAGTCCCTCCAAGTTACTTTCCTGATGCCGTACTTACCCATCACTTCTTCATCACCCCTATTTCCTTCACCAACATGTCCATTACAATCTGCAACAATTACGACTCTCTCTCCGTCTGGGATGCTCAGAACGACTTTTTCGAGCTCCTTCCAGAATTTCTCTTTCACCTCTAGGTCACATCCTACCTGTGGGGCATAGCCACTAATCACATTACACATAACACCCTCAATTTCAAGTTTCAGCCTGATCACTCAATCTGATACTCTTTTTTACCTCCAAGACATTCTTAGCCAACTCTTCTTTTAAAATAACCCCGACTCCATTTCTCGTCCCATCTACACCATGGTAAAATAATTTAAACCCTGCCCCTAAACTTCTAGCCTTACTGCCTTTCCACCTGGTCTCCTGGACACACAATATATCAACCTTTCTCCTACTCATCATGTCAACCAACTCCCGAGATTCACACACATTCAGTTCTAGGCTCGCTACTTTCCTCTTCTCTTTCTGCCGAAGAACCCGCTTTCCACCTCTTCTTCTTCTTCGACTTCGACCCACAGTAGCTGAATTTCCAAAGGCGCCCTGCAGGTTGATGGCGCCGGTGGCGGACGTTGTTTACCCGGGCCACGACCGATCCGGTATGGAATTCTTTGGATGAACCCTCATATTTGTTTGGCAAAGTTTTAAGCCGGATGCCCTTCCTGACGCAACCCTTTGTATCCGGGCTTGGGACCGCCCTACAGTTTGCACTGGCTTGTGCCCCCCATAGGGCTGCATTAGTATAAAGAGGCCTCGAACCTTTCAGGCCTCTGGTATAAAGAGGCCTTAAAGGTTCAGTTTCTGCAATGTGGTGATGATTGTATTTTGTGTACATCTATACAATGTTCAGGCTATGATGGTAAAACACAGGGGCATTACTAGACCCGCTGGGGGCTCCAGACAAAAAGTACCATTGAGCCACCCCACCCAAAAACAAACAAACAAAAAAAAAAAAAAATCTAAACAATAGATAAATACAAATAAAATAACATTTAACCTATACCAACACTGAAAGCAAAGAAAATAAAACAGTATAATATACTGTACAGTACAGTATTGCTTAGCTTACTTTATATGTTCATGCGAGTAACGAATTATATATCCCACAGACACTCAACATTTCAGATCTGATTGTAATGACTAATGAACAGCCATTTGCAGTAACAAACTCAATGCTTGATTGTGTGCTGCGGCGCCAGGGATGTTGCATCCATGTGAATGCTTGTGTTGCACACCCACACTTTACATGAAGAATGGTTTCAACACCCAGACATTCTGACACCAAATCCTCCCGAGACCCAGCCTACTGTATTTATTTGTGTCCACTGTGGTGGACATTTTGTTTTTTATATCATTTGGCTCATTTGGGCTATCCTACTCGGTCCTGGTGTGCTCAGTAGAGGACATCCTGGCCTTTCCAATAATATTGCATGTGTTTGGGTGAGATCAAAGGAACTTTGCTTTCTTGCTGCGACAAAAAACAAATGCCAGGAAAAGAGAAAAGGTAAGTAAAATATTGTTAAGATATTGTTCTTTTAGCAGTGATAATTATATATGTTCTTGTATACGAACATGCTATGAATCATAAATTGGAGTCAGAGTTAAGTTTAACGTTTTGTTAGGAAAATAATAGCCCTTTTATGAATGTGTACTGTAATAGACACGAGGATGATTTATTGGGATTAGCTAAAAGCTAACAAGTTTACTAGTTCTCTGTTTACATTCACATTTCTGCCTAAAAACGCCTTTCTTTTTGGGAAATAAACATGTTGAATGTATTTTTTACATAAAATAATTAATAAGTATGTAATTAATGTCATAATTTATTATACTGGTTTATTACTATATTTATTTCCTCTTTTAAATTTGACACTATTTTAGGAGGTAAAACCAATTCAGAGAAATTCAGAGAAATGTTATACAGAATTACAGAAAAATATTTTAAAAATAAAAATGAATGGATTGTTAATTTTCCCCAGTAAAAGGAAATGCCCTACCTAAAGAAATGGTTGTTTCACTACTCCTGGTGCATAATATCCCTTCCTAATTTTTCCATCACCTTTGACCCGTTATTAGCTATAGCTATTCCATCTTTGTGATGCCCAAAACCAAACCTCTCAGCCTCTGGCATCATTTCATCACTTTCACCAGCTACCACTGCTGTCTTTTCCAGGCTTGTCAATTCTATGCTGCCATGAGCTCCTCTCTCTGGACTCAGCCAGATAAGAAGGTAATTCATCATGGTGCTGAAGGGTACACACGTACACAAGCTCCCACATTTACAAACATGCACACACAGCGGCTGCTCTTATCATTGCTTCCCAAGAACTGGAGTGAGCTCACGGTAGGTCTCTGTCTGAAAGTGACCACAGCCTCAGACCAACTAGATTACCATGAGAACGTTCAAATTATTCCCAGAAATGACAAGAGACAAAATAAATATACAGTATTCTATTTCCGATCATCTGTGTCTGCACTCACAGCCCGTAAGTTGTGCTTTCATTATGAAGCGAACGAATGGTTTAACCAAACCCAGAGTTTGTAAGCAAATTGCCCATTGGCTGCCTTTATCTACTGAGACAGTGTTGAAAAATAGCTGGCTGGCCTGATACCACTTCTACTTAATTTGGTCTTTTCTGAGGCCATACTTACAATGCACAAAAAGTATGTGTATAGAGAATTCAATTCAAGCAGCACAATAAAAAGAAATCGTGCCGAATTGTGGCATATTTCAGCTGACTTAGTCAAAGTGTCGCTCACATACAGTAATTGAATTAAGAATGACGAGGAAATTATGAAGATAGTGATGATGATCATTGTAAAGAACTGTCAAAAGAAGCGATTGTGTTGAAAAAACAGAGGGAGCGGTTATTTAGAACACAAAGGCTCGGCAGACACAAAATGTTCCATAATTTTAACTGTTAACTATTATGCTGCAGTGAAAGATATCAACCCTTCATCAGCAATCCCTGTGGAGGGAATGTCATGACGAACAAAAACAATTCAACTTGCTTTTCACAGTCCCACACAGTCCCAGAGCTCTCTCTCATTCACTCGAGAAAGCACACGTGGGATTTGTGATGCTGATAACACAA
This sequence comes from Phycodurus eques, assembly GCF_024500275.1. NCBI lineage: Eukaryota > Metazoa > Chordata > Actinopteri > Syngnathiformes > Syngnathidae > Phycodurus > Phycodurus eques. The sequence goes on from NC_084531.1 coordinate 2,714,923, forward strand.
AACTATAAGTACGTAGCACTGGGAAACCATGAATACATTTGGAATTATGAACTAATGCATGTTTTACCAATAGCCTGGATGTATTGTTGGGCTATGAGGAATGTGACAGGTTCCGACATTAAGCCTTTTTGAGTGGTGGCCCGATGAGCCGAGGTGTGGTGGCCCTGTCAGAACTTGTACTGGCCACGTGTATTCATAATATAATAAGTTAAGTTTTAGTGTTTATTTCGTATTTAGCATCTTTATATATTATTTGAGCCCCTTTAAGAAATTATTCGTACAGTTTTATTCATGGCTATGACTGTACTAACCTCCCTAAAATCAAGGCATTGCAATTTCACAATTTAATAATAATGCTTTAAAGAAAAAATCAATTACAAAATTATTAAAATACTTACTCAGCACTGACATTCCAACAATGCTTTATCTTGTGCATTGCTATTGTGCACACTGTGTATATGTATAAATATTGGCTGGTTGGTGGGAGGCTAAGCTTAGGGCAGCATTAAGTGTGTTTGCGTGTGTGTGTATTTGTTTAAATGTACTTGTATTCTGATTTTGATTTACCTTTAACTATTATTTTTATTGTTGATTATGTGTACAGTGGGTACAGAAAGTATTCAGACCCCCTTAAATTGTTCACTCTTTATTATATTGCAGCCACCTTCCAACAAGACAATGACCCTAAGCTCACAGCTAAAATAAGGAAAGAGTGGCTTCAGAACAACTCTGTGACTGTTCTTGAATGGCCCATCCAGAGCCCTGACTTAAACCCAATTGTGAAAAACTTGTTGCATCATGCCCAAAAAGACTCATGGCTGTATTAACTCAAAAGGGTCCTTCTACTAAATACTGTGAAAAGGGTCTGAATACTTATGACTGTGTGAAATTTCAGTTTTTCTTTTTTAATACATCTGCAAAAATTTCAAGAATTCAGTTTTTTCTGTCAATATGGGGTGTTGTGTGTACATTAATGAGGACAAAAATTAACTTAAATGATTTTAGCCAATGGCTGCAATGTAACAAAGAGCGAAAAACTGTATGTGTTGAAATGACCCCCTTGATGATGCATCCCATGGTGCTAGATAAATAAATACATAGAGAAATAATGCATCCATCCATCCATTTTCTGAGCCGCTTCTCCTCACTAGGGTCGCGGGCGTGCTGGAGCCTATCCCAGCTGTCATCGGGCAGGAGGCGGGGTACACCCTGAACTGGTTGCCAGCCAATCGCAGGGCACATACAAACAAACAACCATTCACACTCACAGTCATGCCTACAGGCAATTTAGAGTCTCCAATTAAGTCAGTCGGACAGAATATACAGTAGTTTTAAAGGCGAGTGACAGAAAAAAAAACAAAGGGGAGAGACAGCGAAAATGTAACTAAATAATATAGGAAGAGAAGACAACAAAAGACAGGACATTAGTTGTAATAAAAATGAGAGAAGTAAATCATTATACTGTATGCCTAGTACAATGACACACTAGGTTCAAGTGTTGTTTGGGGCAGTCATGCTACACTCTGTGAAGGAAGGACAGGACAATATAGGACAGGACAAGGACAGGAGGGTAAAATTTTTTGGGTGACTTCGAAATTTGTACTGACCCAAGCGAGCCAGCGTACACGGTGACCCAACACAGCGACATACTGGCCGAGTTCGGCCTGTGTCAAGCAGCAACCTTCGACTGTATCTTTATCAGAGTGGACTTGGTGCGTGAGAGTTAACTGTTGCGATAAACCCATATTTTAAGTAGGACTCCTGATTTAGTGTTGTTTAGTTCGCGAATGTTTCTTTCAAAAGAACAAATCTTTTCAGTAAACGTAATGAACTGAATTAGTTTATGAAATTATTTCGTTCTTTGAGCTCTCCTGCCGTTAGCCAGCCCGCTCGGACCGTAAACAGCAGCATTCGAGCCGGATGGGACCGGAAATGGAAGCGTTCTGTGCAGTCTTGACGTGTCAATTGAGATGCGCAGCTGGTGCGGCGGAGAAGATCCGGTCAATTTTCAAAATAAAACACATTGACACGTGAACTGCAAGACAACAGAAATTATATAAATCGGTCATTCTTTCTCTGCGGCCCGGTAACAAATGCCTCACGGCCCGGTACCGGTCCACGGACCAGTGGTTGGGGACGACTGCTCTATAAGTCGCTTGAGTCGCCGTGACTTGGCGGTGACATCTGCGCCAGTGAGATAGACCCTTTACTTCTTTACATACAAACCAGATAGAAGAGACACCAGGTTACCACCTGTTCGGTAGCTTAGCAACCAATGCTAAACATGGACACACTTGTGCCAGGCCCAAAAAAAGTATACTATACAGCAAATGATGGATGGCCAGAAGTGGGCCGGAAGTGGCGTCATTTGTTGCCACACTTGTGTTGCCACAAGTGTGTCGGAAGTGACGTCATCATTTGTTGCCGGAAGTGGACCGGATGTGCCGCCATTGTTTGTTGCCGGACGTGTTGTCATTGTTTGTTGCAGGAAGTTGTGTTATTACTGGAAAGCTTGACCGGAAATCGGAAGTGACGTTAGCAGATGTGACGCCATCGGTTGTTGTAGCGGGAAGCGTGGAAGGTGTGAAATGTTGTGACCGGAAATGAGAAAGTATGTCACCATGTTTCAACATGTCCAGACATGTCCTAAACATGTTTAGAACAAGTCCTAGACTTGTCTTGACCCCCAACCACCATAAACGCCACAACCCTCTTGCCTCCAAGCGGGCCCCTCAAGGGAGCCCCCAAGCGGGTCCCCTCCCCCCACACTTCCAGTCACAGCCTAACACATTCTCAACATATGAAGATTCGTGTCAGAAAGATTAATTATATTCCTGGGTGAAGTCCTGTTTTCTCACAACATCTGAGAGGGTCCGTTTATGTCAATAAACATATGCCCTTAGAAACCACCAGAAATATAAACGCCTCAACTCCACTAAACACATGTCTAGAAATGTTCAGTCCTGAACCGTCACAGGGATCTCATCGTCTACCCATTTTGCAACATGTAAACAGAGCACACACCTGCACCTCTAACATTTCTTACATTAGGGGCATATTAGTCACATTTCCAGTTAGCATCAATAAAATTACAGGAGGCTTCTTGCCATGCCGTGTGGAACATGGAAAACTGAGTGATACAAATCAGAGGGGATTCCTCTACTTATGTTTATGTGAAGTCATCCTTTAGAAACAACAATACTTTCCAGCCATGTACTCTGTGTTCTTATAAACAGTAGCAAATACATCATCTTAAATATTCTTGCTGACCACTTTCAGAGATATGTTTGCACATACGCAGTCTTCACTATAGTATGATATTACATTACATTATTTAAACAAAACCGATGAAAGAAGTGTGAGTTACTTTACTGTCGCTGTATTTAATCCAATCACTATACTGAAGTAGGATATTACAATATTTAAACATTTCTATGTTCATCAACTCACTAGTGTTGTTGCTTTTGTTAGTTTAAATTATTTTCTACACAATTTACAGCATATACATGACTATTGCTGCATTTAAACCACTTTTCTACAGTACGATCTTACATTATTTAAACAAAACAGATGACGTTTACAGTCCGTCGTTTTCAACTCAAATTGATATATTGACAACATTATTCAGTCAAATTCTCCGAATTACCGTTACACGATACAGTATATTGTAATAGAAAACAGTTGATTACTTTTTAAAGTATTTCTGTACTTTGTCTAGTCATCGTTTGACTTTAGTAACATTCGCTCATGAATTTCTTCAGATCAATTAATTGCTACATGGTGATATCATCAGCGAAATATTCCCACGATATTGTATGCACACAACTTCTGCTCTTCAGTTCTCACAATATGATGGTGCTAGTATCAAGTTGTTGCTTTACTAAAAGTGTTAAAAAACAACAACCAAGAAAAACATTATCATCAACATGTAGTGATGGTATTCTTCATATAAAACTGGTAAAGATCATATTCTTAAATTTGAAAATAACCCAATTGCTTGTTAATTCATAGCATATGTAGTTCAAAATATCACGACAGTGTTTACATTCTATCAATTCATTTGAAACTCACCCAAGGTCATACGGAGGTCCGATATGTCAACATATTGTTGATTTTTTATTATCATTTTTTTTTTTATTATATTGATATAATGATATTAGAGCATAATAAAGACTTGTACACATCGTATAAATTCTACCCTGGTAATCAAACTGTGTAATGTTCTCTCATTTACTAAATAATTGTAGGGCTGCATATCACAATAAGAGCAATTAAAAGACAAAGTTATGAAGTAAAATTAAATAAAGTGCTTAACTTCAGAAAAGGCGGCACGGTGGACGACTGGTTAGCATATCTGCCGCACAGTTCTGAGGACCGGGGTTCAGATCCCGGCCCCGCCTGTGTGGAGTTTGCATGTTCTCCCCATGCATGCGTGCATTTTCTCCAGGTACTCCGGTTTCCTCCCACATCCGAAAAACATGTATGGTAGGTTGATTGAAAACTCTAATTGCCCATAGGTGTGAATGTGATCGACAATGGTTGTTTGTTTATATGTGCCCTGCGATTGGCTGGCGACCAGTTCAGGGTGTACCCCGCCTCCTGCCCAATGATAGCTGGGATAGGCTCCACTTATGTGTGGCCTTTCAAAAACGTTTACAACAGCAGAAAAGATCCTTTCTCCCCGCCTCCTTTCATTTTGCCAGCGCCATGCTGGCACTCAATTGCATCCTGGTTTGAACCTGCATTTCAGAGGTGCTATTCAAAGACACAAAATCAGACATTGCAATTCATCTCAGGTTTGAAAAATCACTTTGCATGTGCGAAATAAATTTTGACTTGAAAGAAGTTGCAACTTTGTCATAAGCGCCTTCAATAAGGTGTACATTTCACAGACAAAAAGACCCTTCGACTGCAAACTGACATTTCGTTTCTTCATTCGTGAGTCACATCAACAGCAAAACCGAGGTCAGCAATACAGCCTGCATCTGGGAGCTGCTTTCTCTGCACAAAATTCTCAAATCTCTGCTCTCACGTCTGTAGAAGCCCATACTGTAACAGAAAAACGGTCCATGATGTGACACATTTGCACTTTGCATTTCCCTTTCAACTGTTTTGAAATCGCCTTGAAAACTCTCCATGCAGTGCTGCTAACATCAGAATCAGAATCATCTTTATTTGCCAAGTATGTCCAAAACACATAAGGAATTTGTCTCCGGTACCGGCATTACCAGACAACTAGCAACCGTTTATTCCTCAGTGACTGTTCTTTTTTTTTTTTTGGTCAATGTCTTTATGTCTCAAAAGTGTTCTCTGTCAATTGACTGTCTGTTGTCGTACTAGAGCGGGTCCAACTACCAGAGACAAATTCCTTGTGTGTTTTTTGGACATACTTGGCAAATAAAGATGATTCTGATTCTGATCAGCTGATCTTGTCGCTTCCTTTAGTGATGGCAAGTGGGTGAGAATGTTGTTCTCCACTTGGCTTGAGAGAAGTTGCAACTTTCTCATGAAAGCCTTCACTGCACTGTACATTTCATGTACAAAAAGGCCCTTGCATTGCTGTTTGACATTTAGTTCATTCAACAGTGCACTCACATCCACAACAAATCCAAGGTCTGCCACCCAGTCTTCATCTGAAAGCTGTGGGATGTCATGTCCTTTCTTCACACAGAAATCCTGAATCTGGTCTTTCAGGTCTCAGACATTTTTCAGTACTTTGCCTAGGCTGAGCCACCTGGCGGCACAGTGATAGATTTATGTCACCATGTTCTGTCTTCCCACGTAAGCAGATGAGCAGCTGGGCAGTGTCACGTACATCGCAGCTCTCATCCAAAGTCATAGAAAAATAGTCAAAGTCGGCCGCTCTGTTCTTCAGCTGGATCTTCAAGTTTCCAGCGATGTCCTAAACCCGCCTCGTTACAGTGCGTCGGGAGAGTGGCACGTTCTCAAATGCTCCCCTTTTCTCCGGGCATATCAGTGCAACAGAGTCCAGTAAGCACTTTTTAATAAACTCTTCGTCAGAAAACTCGCTACTTTTTTTGGCGACTTTGTGAGAAATGACATAACTTGTCCTGGCGGCTGCATCTCTGGGTGTGCAACGTTTTGTAAAAACGTTTTGTTAGCAACCCATCAGACTCGCTTGCACGCTCTTCATCAGACAGATTTGTATTTATCCTCATGTTTGGTCATGTAGTGGCGTTTCAAATTGTAGTCTTTTAACACAGCGACCTGTGTACCACAAATTAAGCACATGGCTTTACCTTTGACTTCTGTTAAGAAGTACTTGGCAGTCCATGTCTTGTTGAAAACACGGCATTCGTTATCAACTTTTATTTTCTTGCCGTGAAAAATGACTTTACTTGATAATAATAATAATAATAAGGCGGCACTGTGGATGACTGGTTAGCACATTTGCCTCACAGTTCTGTGGACAGTGGTTCAAATCCCGACCTCACCTGTGTGGAGTTTGCATGTTCTCCCCATGCCTGCGCGGGGTTTTCTCTGGGTACTCCGGTTTCCTCCCACATCCAAAAAACATGCATGGTAGGTTGATTGAAAACTCTAATTGCCCATAGGTGTGAATGTGATCGACAATGGTTGTTTGTTTATATGTGCCCTGCGATTGGCTGGCGACCAGTTCAGGGTGTAGCCCGCCTCTTGCCCGAAGATAGCTGGGATAGGCTCTAGCATGTTTGCGAGTGAGGATAAGCGGTACAGAAAATGGATGGATGGATGGATAATAAAAATAATTATAATAACAACTGCAAATGCACTTAAATAAAGTGAGCATGAAGAGACACGCCAAATGGTCTTACCTTGCCAAACTGTTCAAAATAGTGCTTCACATCTTCAATTACTGTGTTTGCTGATAATCCTCCCACAAAAATCTTCTTTGTTACCATCTGGAGAAGAGAGAATACACAAAGAAAGAAGAGACACGAGGTCAATATACGGTAGCTTTTACAAAACAAATAAATCATTGAGCCCCATCTCAAATGCTTCGTCATCATTGATGTGTAAATGTGTGTATGTGTGTCTGTGATCAGAACGTAATGCTTAATGGACAATTTAGTCTGAAATCTCCCATTGCTAATACGTGTGATGCATTTCAAATACATGGAATTTCTGCACTTGATGTCTTGATGCATCACAAAATGTATGAAAAAGTAGCACAATTTCTTCCTATATATGCCTGGATTTATATGTTTGTAAAAATATAAATGTGGAGAGTCTTCACCCAAGCTGAGAAAAAAACATTACCTCATTTGGTGGTTGTTACTAGTGTAATGTCAAGATCACACTACAGGATTTTAGCCCCGATATTGGCCCGATTATCTATTGTGCGTGATTTCACAGCTCGGGCCAGACATATTTTGTCGGGAACGACAAAACTTCTTGTATTGTGACATAATCAATGACCGACGATTTGGCCCTACGATAGCCATACGACGCCAAAATGAAAAGTCTAGCATGTTTGATTTTTTTGATATCTCCCGTGTTGTGTGACATATCAAAGACAACTCTCAGACAGCGCACATTAACGTCAACCAATAGGATTGCTTATTGTGACCAGCGCATCACCTCCCGTGCTTGCCGTACATACTTGTCAACATTTATTCACGCGCACAAACCAATGTTCACCGAAGTTTAGACCATGATTCAACAGAACGTCGAGATGTTTACATACAAACAATAGTGCTAGCACTAGCTTGCTAGTCTACATAACGTTTTGTTGCCTGCTTGCGAGCCGTATCGTGTTGAAAGCATGTAAAAACAATGCCTCAGCCCTTCTTGAATGTTGAGCCAAAAACGTCCTCTCCTGAGCCTGTTATTTTTTCTCTTTGTTCTTTTTTCTCAAACATTCCCTTGGTGCTCCATTGTTTGACAACAACTTGTTGTCACCATGGTAACAGTTGTATCCAGTTACGGTGAAAGGTGACATTTTTTTCGGGTCACGCCTCCCCGACAGTGTTAGATATGACAAGATAAAGCTCGGTGATGGTACAAACCCAATTCCAATGAAGTTGGGACGTTGTGTTAAACAAATAATAACAGAATACAATGATTTGCCAATCATGTTCAACCTATATTTAATTGAATACAATACAAAGACAAGATATTTAATGTTCAAACTGAAAAACTTTTAAAACAAATAATCATTAACTTAGAATTTTATGGCTGCAACACGTTCCAAAAAAAGCTGGGAGAGGGTCATTTTTACCACTGTGTTACATCACCTTTTCTTTCAACAACATTCAATAAACGTTTGGGAACTGAGGACACTAATTGTTGAAGCTTTGTAGGTGGAATTCTTTCCCATTCTTGCTTGATGTACAGCTTCAGCTGTTCAACAGTCCGGGGTCTCCGTTGTCGTATTTTATGCTTCATAATGTGCCACACATTTCAATGGGAGACAGGTCTGGACTGCAGGCAGGCCAGTCTAGTACCCGCACTCTTTTACTACGAAGCCACGCTGTTGTAACACGTGCAGAATGTGGTATGCTGAAGTAAGCAGGGGCGTCCATGAAAAAGGCATTGTTTGAATGGCAGCATACGTTTATCCAAAACCTGTATGTACCTTTCAGCATTAATGGTGCCTTCACAGATGTGTAAGTTACCCATGCCATTGGCACTAACACAGCCCCATACCATCACAGATGCTGGATTTTGAAATTTGCGTCTATAACAGTCCGGATGGTTCTTTTCCTCTTTGGCCCGGAGGACACGACGTCCACAATTCCCAAAAACAATTTGAAATGTGGACTCGTCGGACCACAGAACGCTTTTCCACTTTGCATCAGTCCATCTTAGAGGAGCTCGGGCCCAGAGAAGCCGGCGGCGTTTCTGGGTGTGGATGATAAATGGCTTTTGCTTTGGATAGTAGAGTTTTAAGTTGCACTTACGGATGTAGCGCCGAACTGTATTTACTGACATTGGTTTTCTGAAGTGTTCCTGAGCCCATGTGGTGATATCCTTTACCCATTGATGTCGGTTTTTGATGCAGTGCCGCCTGAGGGATCGAAGGTCACGGGCATTCAATGTTGGTTTTCAGCCTTGCCACTTACATGCAGTGATTTCTCCAGAGTCTCTGAACCTTTTCAGAATCAGAATCAGAATCATCTTTATTTGGCAAGTATGTCCAAAAACACACAAGGAATTTGTCTCCGGTAGTTGGAGCCACTCTAGTACAACAACAGACAGTCAATTTACAGAACACTTTGGAGACAAAAAGACATTGACAAAAAAAAAAAACAGTCACTGAGCAGTAAAGGGTTGCTAGTTATCTGGTAATGCCGGTACATTTTTTTTTTTTTTTTTTTGACAATTGTGCAAAAGGATGCAGAGTCCTCTAGCACTTAGAGCAGTTCGAATTACTAATATTGCAATAGTCCGGTGCAATGACCATTGTGCAAAGGGCTTTGAGACTTGTATGCGGTTTAAAGTGACGAGTAGTGCGATCATCTGGGACAATGTTGGTTGTGCAAATGTTACAGATACTCCTCAATCAGTGCGCAAATGGAGCAGATGCTACTCTGGCATGAGTGGCCAGTATATGCAAATAGTGCAGCATGGCAACAACTACAGTGAGTGCACGAGTAATACATAATTGGCCCCACAGAAATATGACAACGAACTCAAGTAAAAAAATTGCCAGCATGTTGTAATGGAATTGTAGGTTAGGTGTTTAAGAAGTGATGATGATATTATCCACGACCCTAGTGAGGAGAAGCGGCTCAGAAAATGGATGGATGGATGGATGATGATATTATGTACCGTAGATGATGAAATCCCTAAATTCCTTGCAATTGTATGTTGAGGAACATTGTCTTTAAACTGTTCGACTATTTTCTCACGCACTTGTTCACAAAGAGGTGAACTTTGCGCCATCTTTGCTTGTGAATGACTGAGCAATCCGGGGACGCTCCTTTTATACCCAATCATGGCACCCACCTGTTCCCAATTAGTCTGTTCAACTGTGGGATGTTCCAAACAGGTGTTTGATGAGCATTCCTCAACTTTCTCAGTCTTTTTTGCCACCTGTCCCAGCTTTTTTGGAACGTGTTGCATAGAATTCAAAGTTAACAATCAAGTTTATCAGTTTTAAAATTAACTATCTTGTCTTTGTAGTGTATTGCGGCACGGTGGCCGACTGGTTAGAGCGTCAGCCTCCCAGTTCTGAGGAGCGGGGTTCAATCCCCGGCCACGCCTGTGTGGAGTTTGCATGTTCTCCCCGTGCCTGCGTGGGTTTTCTCCGGGCACTCCGATTTCCTCACACATCCCAAAAACATGCATTACTTGGACACTCTTAATTGCCCGTAGGTGTGCATGTGAGTGCGAATGGTTGTTTGTTTGTATGTGCCCTGCGATTGGCTGACAACCAGTTCAGGGTGTACCCCGCCTCCTGCCCGATGATAGCTGGGATAGGCTCCAGCACGCCCACGACCCTAGTGAGGAGAAGCAGCTCAGAAAATGGATGGATGGATGTAGTGTATTCAATTAAATATAGGTTGAACATGATTTGCAAATCATTGTATTCTGTTTTTATTTATGTTTAACACAACGTCCCAACTTCGTTGGAATTGGGTTTGTAAAAGATGGGATACGATGGTATCAGAATACATGTCGTGTAGTGAGTGTTACCACTGTCTGACCGGGATACGGCAAGATTTTATGGCATAGTGTGTCATAGGCAACACAGTGGAAGATTGGTTAGCACATCTGCCTCAGAGTTCTGAGGACTCTGTTTCAAATCCAGTCTTGCCTCTGTGGAGTTTGCATGTTCTCCCTGTGTCTCTGGGGACTCCGGTTTCCTTCAACATTCCAAAAACATGCATGATAGGAAATTAATTGGAGACTAAATTGTCCATAGGTGTGAAAGAGAGTGTGAATGGTTGTTAGTCTATGGGTGCCCTACGATTGGCTGGCGATAATTTCAGGGTGTACCCCGCCTCTCACCAAGAGTCAGGTGAGATCCAGCATCATCTCCATCTCCAGCATGCCCACCTTAGTGAGGATAAGCGGTACGGAAAATGGGTGGATGGATGAATAGTCTGACATAGTGCAATCGTGAAAGACCAAATTTGTCTTGTAGTCTGATCTAGGCATAAAACATCATGAATCTTAGTGAGTAAATACAAAATATTTCCACTGCCACTTCAAAACTGAGAAAAAAGAAATGGAGGGATTCAATATCTTAATAAGTGAGCTAATTGCTGCTTTGTAGTAACATGAAATACAAGACTTAGTGTTCACATGATGGTGAGTACAGTGGAACCTTGGTTCACAAACTCAACCTTGGTTCATTCCAAGACTGTTTGTAAAACCAAAAGCAATTTCTCCCATTAAAATTAGAAGTTAGAATTCATCTGTTCCAGCCCCAGAAACAAGTTGTGTTCACTTTGTTATTACGGGTTTCATTAAAAAGAATTACAGAAATAAATTAACCTTTCATGACTTTTCGTCAGCAGAGCCTATGTGCCTGGGCGGGCGGGAGCTCCCTATCAACCCACCCAACAACCCGCCCACACTACAGCTCTGGCAGTGGGGAGGGGTAGTCGTCGAGGTGGCTGCTCCCCTAACAGATGGTAGATTTCCAAACCAAACTGCGTGGTGGTTTGGTGGTAAGTGCGAATTTACAGCAAAAAATGTGATGCACGCAGTGATCCATGTTTACATATGAGAAAACCACAATTGAGCATTCCACGTGGAATGAGTGTTCGTGTTCGTGAACTGAAGCATAGTTTGTGAACCAAAGCAATATATCGTAAACCGATTTGTTCGTGAAGCACTGTTTATTTCAGAGATACAATATTATTACAAACCTTGTAGATAGCAGCCATAGCTATTTATTTACTCAACTACCAAGAGTACCAAGCATGTTTAGGGGTAAGGTCCTTCAAGGGGATGTTATTTGTACAAATGCATTTTGCAAGTATACTTTTTCCAACCATGCTAAATCCTTAAGTATCATAGTGATTACAACAAAAAAAATTATTTTGTGGGCTAAGTGTGCCAAAGCACAGTGTGGATTGTCAAGAATGAAAGCCTTCCCTCCCACTATTCTCCTCTGTCTGGCAACCTGTGCTTTCTTCTTGTCAACTAACATCCGGTTTTTGTTTTCCTTTTTTCAATGCCTAATTCTAATTATTTTTGGGTCAGTGTTGAAAATGTTTAGCAGCGTTTGCTCATGAATGCAAACAGTAGAAATTTCAGCTTACAGGTTCCATGTCTCCGATGCAAATGGTGTGGTGGTGTGCTATTGATATTTGCCAAAACAACACGGGGTTAAGATGTAAAAGTAAAGGTAATTAGATTTATTTAGTAGCATCAACAACATTTGTTTGTTCAAGGTGTCTATTAAAGAAGAGGCCACGCTTTGAACAAATACTGCATTCATCTCTACATCTTAAGATAAAGCATCTTACAGTGTATTATTTGTTTTTATTTGCTTTTCAGCACATTACATTTAGATCCAAGTAATGAGGACATTTCTTTCATTTCCTGATACCCATGCTTCCTTTGCAACACGGATCAGGCGAGTCACTTTAGTATTTGACGACCGATATAGAAAACAAATGATTTAATAACTAACTCACCGTTGCGCCATTACGATGACATTAGTGGGAGCCCTGTGCTTTAAATAAAACCTCCATGCCATCTGCAGCATATCTGAAACAGAAAGCTCCTTGCAGGGGAAAAATGTCACCTGGCACCATTATTTTTTTGCCAAATAATATGGTATAATATGTTGACGTTCGTCCACCGGCATAATGTGGTAGTTTAATATTAAGCAAATAGTTACATTGTTGTATTTGCGTTCCGTTGTTTATCTGTCCCAACTTGGTCTTCTTGGAGAGAGGATCCCCCAACCTTTTGGCCGCTATGTTCAAAAGAAGGAAAGGGGTCTTTCTGCTCATTAGGTTAAGCTCCTGGAGGCATCTTTTCATGGCTGTTTCACACAGCAGGGCTGCAGGGAGGAATGGAGTTTCTCAAGTTGTTGGTGCGGGGGTTTGGCAACTGGATCAGAGTCACTACAGGGACAAGTCTGTCTCATGCAGTGCACCAGCCCTCATCCACAACACATGCTGTTGAAACAATGACAAGTCCAGCAGTGGGTTGGGTCTTCCTAGAAAGTTCCTGATGGTGTTTAGCCATCTCTTCTTCTGCATCGCTTTGCTACTTACAGAAGCAGAACCCAGAGTGTGGAAAAAAAAGTGAGAACCCTTAAAGACAATGAAAGAAATCTGTGGCACATGGACGAATTCCCAAACAATAAACAACCCCCTCGCTCCGGCGACAACTTCACGTAGCAACCAAGTAGAGCAGGGGTGCTCAATGCGTCGATCACGTAGATCGCATGACATCACGTGACATAAAAAAAAAGACATCAGCCTATCATCCATCCCATTGCTTGATTGATATACCAGAAGACCAAACTGGTCTGGCACATGTATGGCAATATTGCTGGGCCAAAGCACATTAAATGCAGCCTCTCAAAGAGGAGGGCACAGACAAGATGGACAGTTTGAAGATAGAATACTAATGAACAGAGGGAATACACACACAGGAAAGAAATGTTAACTGACATTTCCATTAACTGAAGAAGGACATCTTGAGAGAGAATAGCTGCTGCTTGTATATCTTTCCTTCTGGGTGAGAATAGCTGGGGAGGCTCCAAGATAAAAACAAAACAAAAATGCTGAGGGCTGCTTTTGATCCGCTGAGTACAACCTTTGACATTTTTTTATGTAGATATCATAGATATGGTTGGAGTTGTGGAATCGCCATACCCACACAGTTGTATTCAGTCTTTGCTGGAATTCCTGGGCATGTTAAAATTTTACCACCACCCTGTGCTGCCTTCCGTATAGAGTCCTTCTGAGACTACAAACTTCAAGTAAGAGAAAAGGTAGACAGTCTGACCAAACTGACAACCTGTCACAGTCACAGGGTTATAGCTGGAAGACGTGTTTTATGACAAAATGGCTCCATATATTGGTTCCCTGTTCCCGACCCGTTCCTTATTTTGGATGCAGCTCCCTTCATAAAGAGGAACTCCAGTTTTCATTTACACAGAGGGTTCCCCAGAGAACTGACAACACAATACTGCTGCCAGTCAAAGTCCTCATGTTACTACTGGGCTACAGACAACAGCATTAGTTCATTGAGCATCAATCTCCTTCTGGACTGCTTCACCCTCCATATGATGGCCTCTTTTAGGTGCAGTGGAACACTTAGTTGTGTACATTGGCGAGAAGACAGCGCAAGTGAACTTCAACTTTTATAGCCTGGTCACCATCTGACCTATGACCTACTTTGAGCAAGGGGACTCCTCCTAACTAGCTTGTATACGAGATTTAAACAAAAGTGGGTATGGAGTCTAATTCATATTATTAGATATTCTGGGGAGGAGGGAGTGAGCTGTTTGCATAATTCCATATGCATGTATATGAAGTCTGCATTATGTTCACACAGTAATGTGAGAGGCAATTCTTTAGTATGTAATGTATAATCTCATTTCGCTTTATGCGGCAGCACATTGGGGGTTTGTCTGATTTGTCTGATTTTTTTAGTTTTTAAAGGCGTTAAAATAAATGACTCACAAGCAATGTAGTCAATACTACACCCTCAGCTCCTCACCTCAAATACTAATTAATCATAAAATATAATTACATTTTTAAACAGTTGTATTAAATTCCAGCAACATAACATAATAATTTGCTCTTTGTTCATTTTTGTCCTTTTAGTGGTTAGTCAGGTATATAAGAAAGTAACAAACATTTGATGTAGTCACAACCAAACTATCCATTCTAAGTTGTGTTGTGACTTTTTGATACATTAGTGAAGAAATTTCAGTGCATACAGCAGGAAATGAAAACTGTCTCCATACTGACACATATTTAATTACATTCATTTACTTGTAGTATTTATTAATCAATGTTATCATTGAATGTTATTTATCATTTAATGTAATCTGATGAGTTAATGTATTCCTCTATCAATTAGTGTATTTTGTTTCTGCTACTGAATTACCCTGGAGTAACACAAAAACCCAGATTGCCTGCATGCTTGCAGGCTCCTCACTCTGACATCCCACCATGAGAGCATGTTAATAGGTTTCTGATCGTACACTAAAACAATGAATTTGAAATTTAAAAAAATCAATATGTTTTGAGCTTTAATTTAAAATGGTTCACTGAAAATTAAGATACTCTCTATGAAATGACTATAATTCCACAATGGTAAATGGCTTAATGCCATATTTTAAAGATGTCTTAAAGCTGAAAAAGAGGCTACCGTTCAATCACATAGTGTTTTACAGTAGTTCAATAAATCCATGGCAGTGGTGTATCAAGGAGATATCTTTAAAATGCCGTAATGGTGCAAAGGGATTGTACATGCTTTTAATTGGTAACGTGTGAATCAGTGTTAAAGACACTTGTGTGACGTTTAAGTGAAGGAAAACTGTCATGTATATCATGTAGCATTTTCTGCTTCTGTCCAGACTAGCGTACCTAATTAGTGTGAATGCAGCCTTAAAATAGTGGCTATTTTACGCAAGAGTCACCCTTTGCGACATTCAGAGAATATTCCATGGACACGCTGCACTAAAACTATTGTAGTCCACGGATCCCAAATCCTTAGTTGTATCACTGCAATAGTTGACTTTTTTTTAACAAGAAACATCATCAGCCAGATGTTTAGGTACTGCATCTGTGAATAAGCAGAAAAAGTGAGATGAAATGGATGGGGGGAAACAAGTGCATGCAAGTGTGGTAAGGACATGTCAAGGAGAAGTAACACATGAATGTACCACCTAGAATTGGATAGACAACTGATACCTGCTCAGAAAGGAGCATTAATCGCAACAGACAGGCCGCACACATTGGTTGGACTGAAAAACAATACATTTGTCTTTAAGACAAAAGAATACCTGTTCTCAGACAATGGGTTATTTTGAGGGATGTGTCAGCTGGATGCAGAGATGAAGGGACTTTATTGATTCCTGCCTGCGGTTCCTGACAGCTCTGCAAAATGAGCTGTCCAACAATACTATCACACACCAACACACACACACACACACCAACACACACACACACACACACACACACACACACACATATATATATATATACACCACCAGGACGGACCAGCTCTGCCATTACGCTATACATTGGAAACCCCGCTATTCGTGGTTGATAGGGAGCGGGCCGGACCGTGAATGGTGAAAATCTGTGGATAATTGACACCCATTATAATTGCACTGAAAATCTTTTATTACTTTTTTAACCCAAAACATATCTTCAATAAGGAGGGCTAAACTGCCAATGATGGCAGACAACCAAATTTTTCCCAAGAAAAAAATGATCTGATCTGTCCGGGAGGTCAAAGTGTGGAAAGTACGTTTCTAGGTAACTGCAAGCAAACCTCTTCAGGCGGATGATGTAAAACTGCAACTCCCAATTGTTTGTGTGCCCAGTGGGATTATTTTAAAAATATAATAATAATAACAATAATAATAATAATTATTATTATTATTAATATAGGCGACATGGTGGAAGACTGGTTAGCACATCTGCCTCACAGTTCTGAGGACCCAAATTCAAATCCGTCCCTTATTTTCGATGCAGCTTCCTTCATAAAGAGGAACTCCAGTTTTCATTGATACAGAGGGTTCCCCAGAGAACTGACAACACAATACTGCTGCCAGTCAAAGTCCTCATGTTACTACTGGGGTTCAGACAACAGCATTAGTTCATTTAGCATCAATCTCCTTCTGGACTGCTTCACCCTCCATATGATGACCTCTTTCAGAAGACAGAGCAAGTGACCTTCAACTTTTATAGCCTGGTCACCATCTGACCTATGACCTACTTTGAGCAAGGGGACTTCTCCTAACTAGCTTGTATACGAGATTTAAACAAATGTGGGTATGGCGTCTAATTCATATTATATTATATTACATATTATTAGATATTCTGGGGAGGAGGGAGTGACCTGTTTGCATAATTCCATACGTCTGCATTATGTTCACACAGTAATGTAAGAGGCAATTCTTTAGTATGTAATGTATAATCTCATATAGCTTTATGGGGCAGGCGACATGGTGGACGACTGGTTAGGACATCTGCCTCACAGTTCTGAGGACCCGGATTCAAATCCGGCCTCGCTTGTGTGGAGTTTGCATGTTCTTCCCGTGCCTCCGTGGGTTTTCTCCGGGTACTGCGGTTTCCTCCCACATCCCAAAAACATGCTTGGTAGGTAAATTGAAGACTCTAAATTGCCCATAGATGAGAATGTGAGTGTGAATGGTTGTTTGTTTATATGTGCCCTGCGATTGGCTGGCGACCAGTTCAGGGTGTATCTCACTGATAACAATCAGGCTGGTGCTTTTCCTCTTTGGCTCAGAGGACACGATGTCCATTCATTCATTAATTCATCTTCCATACCGCATATCCTCACTAGGGTCGCGGGCGTGCTGGAGCCTATCCCAGCTGACTGCGGGCGAGAGATGGGGTACACCCTGAACTGGTTGCCAGCCAATTGCAGAGCACGTATAAACAAACAACCATTCGCACTATGGGCAATTTAGAGTCTTCAATTCATCTACCATGCATGTTTTTGGGATGTGGGAGGAAACCGGAGTACCCGGAGAAAAGTCACGCAGGTACAGGGAGAACATGCAAACGCCACACAGGCGAGCCCAGATTTGAACTTGGTTCCTCAGAACTGCGAGGTAGACGTGCCGCTGACACAATGTCCATGATTTCCAAAAACAATTTGAAATGTGGACTCGCCAAACCACAGCACACTTTTCCACTTTGCATCAGTTTATCTCAGATGAGATTGGGCCAAGAGAAGCCAACAGCGAGTGTTGTTGAATATTTGCCTTTTATAAATGCCTTTTGTGTCAGAGTTTTTACTTGCACCTGTCGACATATAGTAGCGTTAACTGACAATGGATTTGTCCAGATTCTCGATATCTTTTGATATTATGGATGGCAGATGATGCTCACAGAGTTGTTCACAAAGTGGTGATCCTCACCACATCGTCGCTTGTGAACAACTGAGCCATTCGGGGATGCTCCGTTTGTACCCAATCATGGCACTCACTAGTTTCCAATTAACCGGTTCATCTGTGGAATTTTCCAAGCAGGTGTTTTTCTTTCTTTTTTTTTTAGCATTCCTAAGCTTTCCAAGTCTTTTGATGCCCTTGTCCCAGCTTTTTCGGAACGTGTTGTGGGCATCAAATTCAAAATGAGAGAATATTTGCAAATAAACATTCAACGTCCATCATTTAGAACATTAATTATCTTGTCTTATTAGTGTATTCAATTAAATATAGGTTGAAAAGGATTTCAAAGACATTGTATTCTGTTTTCATTTACGTTTTACACAATGTCCCAGTCACTTGAATTGGGGTTTGTATATACTTTGCAGTTTTGTATTCATTCATATTTGCCAGGGTCGCTAACGACACTCTTCTCTATGTTCGAGCGAGCGAGAGCATGCACAAGCACATTGTACAGTGTTGTGAATAACAGGGTCTTTTGCATGTTTTGGCACAAATGATGGATTAGTGAATTAGTTGGTGACAAAAACTAATATTATCAAATATTTATTGAGCAAAAGTATGCGCCCCCTCGCCCTCACGCCGGCTCTGGAGCCGGGCCCGGCAGGAAAAACTCTGTCGGGGCCACACATGTTTTCCAACACTGCCCAGCGTCCACGTATCATCTCTAGGAATCCTTGGCAGAACATGAGAAACGCAACGTGACGGGCTTGGAGGGAATGTACTGGCATGGTTGGAAACTGAAATGGGCTGAACTGTAGTGCGCCCTTGAGCCTCTTGGACTCAGCAACCACTTCCCCCCATAGATCGTCACAGATACAGTGATAGACCATGAGAAAACTTTGGAAGACTTGAATATGGAGGAAAAAAAGACCAAATGCAATGGCACACTACATGTCAGTAAACGTAGCCTAAAAGATGTTATAAGTAATGGCAAGTCAAGTGGGAAGTGCAAAACTGTGACAATTCATAGCCAGCCTGGGAAACTTTCACAGCAACTGATTGCTTAAGGAGGTTCAAGCATCTCCCTTTGTTTGCTGATATTTCATTGCTTTACATAAAAACAATTTAAATCCTTTATCTGGGAAGTAAGTATTTAAGGTCTGTTCTCCTTAATTGGCAGCTGACCTGATTTGTCTTTTTTTGTCTTTTTTTTTTTTTTTTTGCTCTGTTGGTCATATCACTAATATAAGTGACCTTGTCCAATACAGTACATGTGCAACCTATTTCTGCATTCGCCAAAACAGGTGAATGGTGGAATGGGAGGTGGGGGTCCGCGAACCTGTTTTCCGGGTTTGGTCAAATGAAGTTCCGTATACTGTAAAGCGGATTTCTTTGCCATGTGCATGAGCCCAAGAGCAATGCACAATACATTTCATGTATACCAAGGATGGGCAATTCATTTTGAACCGAATTGTGTTCAATTAAAGCAGAAAATTGTTTAGTATATTGTTTTGATAAACTGCAGCTGGTGTAGAGGAATTATAGAATGTACTGCATACGGTTAGATCAGCCTAAAATCTTACCAGGCTTTTGGGGTATGTTCCAATTCCCATTGTAAAATATGACCAAAAATCTAATTCTTCCATCCAAGCTTTCCATTGTTGGAAATCAACTAATTAATTGTGATGTGCATTTTTTTTCCCCAACTGTGCCCCTGGTTTTCTTGATGAAACTGATGATACTGACAGATGGCAAAGATTTATAGCTAAGAATGGGAATTGCGCATCAAAGGTTATGTTCACACTGCAAGGAATGATGGCCAATTCAGTTTTTTTTTTTACAAAAACAAATGCGACTTGTACTGTGGATGGAACACGTTTGTGATGTCACACGCATGCACACAACCGCGAGGCACCATGTCTGTTTTGTCGAACAATTGTGATGTTTGTCGCCTTTTGATGATGTATAGGAGGGATGAGCGCGCCATAAGCGTCCATATTGCACTCGAGTCGGATAAATATCCAATTTATAGCCACATATGAAAGAAGCCTGAGTCTTATATGAAAAGAATCAGAATTGCACTGTTCACATTGACATAAAAAAAATCAGATGTCGTATTGGGCACAAAAATCGGAATTGACCTACAGTGTGAACATAGCCAAAGATATATTCCAAAGCATCAGAAGCAATTACATCTTGTATTGTTCACGTGTTGATATTTTTGGATACATCTATAACAGAATTACATATATTTTTTAAATATAAAAACAAACGAACAGCTATTTGAAAAGAGATGAGAATATACAAAATGGAATGATATAGGGTCTACTACTACCCTACTGATGTGTGTGAAGCGCTGATTTTTTATGTGTTTCCTCCGGTCCACAGTCCATCTGACAGTCTTCTATAGACACAAACAATGTCAGATCTTTTCAAGCTCCACTGCCCTCGAGCTAACACATTGATTTTTCTGTCTGGCTGCTTATGTCAAACACTTAAACTGTGCTTGCTGTCCAAGGAGAATGCAATGTGGCAAAACATGAGCTCGCTACACTACCACTACTACTATTGACATTCAGAAAGAAATTGTCAGGGACTCAGTAGTTGTCGGATAACTGACATAATTGTAATTATGAATAACAGGTCCTCACACACCCCTCCTTGAGCTGTCACCTTATCATGGTGGAGGTGTTTGCGTGTCCCAATGATCCTAGGAGCTAAGTTGTCGGTCTATCATGAGTAGATATGTTTTAGAACAGCCATAAATTAGTTTTAAATCTTGCAATTTACGTGTTAGTTATATTTATCTTAATATTTCAAATGCAATAATGCATCTACCCCTCCTTGAGCTGTCACCTTATCCTGGCGGAGGGGTTTGCGTGTCACAATGATCCTAGGAGTTAAATAGTCTGCGGGTTTATGCCCGTGGCAGGGTCACCCATGGCAAACAGGTCCTAGGTGAGGGACCAGAAAAAGCACAGCTCCAAAGACCCCTATGATAATTTAAAAAGGAGGAAAAGGGTTTCTCTTGCCCGGACGCCTTCCTCCGCCGTTGGGGGGGGGGGGGACAGCTCCAGACTGTGTATATGCCTTTGCACCAAATAGCAGTTCAGAGTACCCACCCTTTTTGGAGTCCTTGGAGGAGGTGATGGAGAGCGCTCCTGCTTGAGACGCCATCGTTCTGCTGGGGGACTTCAATGCTCACGTGGGCAATGACAATGAGACCTGGAAGGGCGTGATTGTGAGGGAACCCCCCCCCCCCTCCCTCCAATCAGAACCCGAGCGGTGTTCTGTTATTGGACTTCTGTACTCATCACGCATTTAAGCATAAGGGTGTCCACACGTGCACTTGGCACCAGGACACCCGAGATCGCAGTTCGATGATCGACTTTGCGGTCGTGCCATCGGACTGGCGGCTGCATGTCTTGGACACTCGGGTGAAGGGAGGGGCAGAGGTGTCAACTGATCACTACCTGGTGGTGACTTGGCTCCGATGGTGGGGGAAGATGTCGGTCTGACCTGGCAGGCCCAAACGTATTGTGAGGGTTTGCTGGGAACGTCTGGCAGAATCCCCAGTCAGAAGCAGTTTCAACTCCCACCTCTAGCAGAACTTCACCCACGTCCCGGGAGAGGTTGTGGATATTGAGTCCGAGTGGACCATGTTCCGCTCCTCCATTGCCGAGGCGACCGACCGGAGATGTGGGTGTAAGGTGGTCGGTGTATGGAAGGAGTTTGGTGAGGTCATGGAGAACGACTTCCGCTTCGAGGAAATTCTGGTCCACCATCCGGCGTCTCAGGAGGGGGAAGTAGTGCAGCATCAACACTGTCTATAGTGGGGATGTGGCACTGCTGACTTCAACTCGGGACGTTGTGAGTCAGTGGGGAGAATACTTCGAAGACCTCCTCAATTCCACCGATACGCCTTCCCATGAGGAAGCAGAGTCTGGGTTCTCTATCTATGGGGTTGAGGTCACAGAGGTGGTTAAAAAGCTCCTCGGTGGCAAGGCCAAGGGATGGATGAGATTCGCCCGGAGTTCCTAAAGGCTCTGGATGTTGTGGGTTTGTCCAGGTTGACACGCCTCTGCAACATCGCTTGGACATCGGGGACAGTGCCTGTGGATTGGCACACTGGTGTGGTGGTCCCCCTTTTTGAGAAGGGCGACCGGAAGGTGTGTTCCACCTACAGGGAGATCACACTCCTCAGCCTCCCTGGTAAGGTCTTCAGGTTTGCTGGAAAAGGAGGGTCTGTCGGGAAGTTGAATCTCAGAGGACAAAAAATCTCAGAGGACAAATTTCAGATTCAGGAGGAGCAGTGTGGTTTTCGTTCTGGAAGTGGATCAGTGGACCAGCTCTACACCTTCAGCGGGGTCCTCGAGTGTGCATGGGAGTTCGCCCAACCAGTCTACATGTATTTTGTGGGCTTGGAGAAGGCATTCGACTGTCTCCCTCAGAGAGTCCTGTCGAGGGTTGTTCGGGAGTATGGGGTACTGAAGCCCCTGATACGGACTGTTCGGTCCACTGTACGCCCAGTGTCAGAGTTTGGTGCGCATTGCCAGCAGTAAGTCGGACTCCTTTCTGGTGAGGGTTGGACTCCGCCAAGGCTGTCCATTGTCACGATTATGTGTTTTCTTTCCTTAATTTTGTTTTGTGGAGGAACAGCATTGTTCAGCTCAGTAGCTCTGCCTAGAGTTAAAACCAACCAGAAATTCAATACTACCAAGCCTCGTTTCATGAGTGGGTCATATTTCAGAATATTTTTAGAATTTGCTGTGGACCAATTAAAAAAGGATTGTGTGTCACAATTGACCCCCAGCCAGTAGCCTGAACACCAAGATACGTTCTGTTTACATTCAGCCAAATGCTGCAAAAGTGATAAAATGGTGTATCACAGTGCAGATTAATAATGACCCTAAACAAAGAAAATTTAATCTTAATGGCCGCGACAACCCCATACAATCAAGATAGAGCATGCACACAGCAAGACCCACAAACAAACAGCAACGACAGGTAGCTGCAGTCCAAACCTGGCAAAGCATTTCCAGGGAGAAAAATTAATTTTGTGATGAGCTCTGGATTTGAACATCTGGCTATTAAATAAATAGGGTTATGTTTAAAATTCTGTCAGTTTAATAAATCCCATTGTTTTAGTTCAAGTCCATTGTAGTGGGCTGTGACAAACTGTACACTCATAAGTTATTTTATCGATTTCCTCAATAGTGTTCCCGTTCACTAATTCTGTAGGTTCAACTACATTATTATCACAACTATACTGCTGTTATACACATAACTGGGATCCTTGTCCAGTGCATTCATCCAACTTCAACATCAATTTTATGCACCAAAATGAACATTATTGTGGTTTTATGAGTGGCCAATTTAGAGGAGACATGTCAATCTACTGCCACTACCGGCCCACGCAGCAATTTTGAAATTTCTGGGGCAGCACATAGTACATCAATACAGTAGCTACACATGATTCATTGATGCAGTACTGTCCATTGTTCCGACTTGACTGGCTAAGTGTCACACCAGCGCAGCAGGGAGGAGACGCCTTGTTGGTGAGGGTCTCTGGGCTGGCTGGTGGTGGAAGCTAATTAATATTTGCGTTTTGGTGCAAACTAGGTATCTTTTGTCTACGCTTTGATGCTCCAGGTGCTGGTAATTCACTTAGAGTCAGCGTGCAAAGGCTGTGTCTTGCTTTTGATGATCCGGGCTTGTGATTCACTTAGCATCTGTATGTGAAGTTGAATCTCACCACTCCGTGGTCGTCTATATTGGCGGGGAGCGTGCCGGTCGCCGGAGACTGGGGTGCTGGGTGTCATCTTTTCATGGTGTGTCCGCTACACCCTCACTAGCAACATGGCACAAGTTATGACTGACACTGAGCATAAAACCTTAATAGCTCGAACTTAATCTCGCTCGAACGCTCAGTTGCATTGTTGTAAACTTAGTGACACAGATAAAATGGTGCAATACGGAAAAAAACATGAGGAGACTCAAACTAGAAGCTGAACAGCATCAACAAATCAACTTAACGGCACAGCTAGCAGAGTCCAACACCCGTTTAAACCTTGCATAAGCCCGCCTCGTTGATGTTGAAACTCAGCTTGAGAGGCTCAAAGAAGAACGCTGTAAAAGCGTTGAGTACTCATGTGAACTCATGTCACAATTGACAGTACTCGAATTTGACATGCGCCATCTGCAAAAAATAAGGCTGGAGCACGAAGCCGAAGTGACACTTGTTCGACGGGAATTACAGGCAGCCCGCGGGTTAATTGTCGGCTGGCGGCAGGTCTTCCTACAGCAAAGTGAGTGGGAGTGGCAGCTTGCCCTCGCACGCTGTCCACCTCACAACTGCAACACCTAACCACTAAAGGCTTCGCTAAGCACAAAAAGACCAACACAAAGCTGTCTGACCGCAATATATTTGACTTGAGCTACCAAAATAATGATGCGCGCCGAAACTTTTAACATTTGCTGGAAAAAAACTGACGCCTGGTCCAGTTCGCTCGAACGCGACGAGCCCAGAAGTCATGCATCCTCCTGCGCAAGCCCACAAGGGGTCCCTAACAAATAATTTGGTACTGCTGCACATGCTATCCTTGAGATCATCCGCAGCTTGGCGAATAATATAAAGTAAGAATAATATAAAGTAAGTCACACGAGACTCCGCCCACGATGCACCATGCACAAAACGAAGGATGGTCAACACAGTCAGACCGTACCGCTCAAGCAGGTCCAACCTCCGTGACAGCATCCTTTTCCTTCCGAGCTCCACAGCCCTGCATGTCAATCCTGAGTTCCGAGGAAAAGCCTTCCTTGCCGCTCGCTCATTCAGCGATGCCCTCAAAGATGCCGCTTGGCATATTGAGGATTACACTGGGTACAACCTGTCGTTACGTCAGCCAAATTGTGATTTCTAAGTTTTTCAAACAGCACAAATTTGAATTTGACCCCAAAAGGCTTGAACAAGACAAAGGCATTTGGTTTCGAATACAGACGCTAAGTGAATTACAAGCCCAAGGAGCATCAAAGCTGAGACACAGACATGTGGTTTCGCACCAGAACGCTAAATTAATTAACTTCCGCCACCTGCCAGCCTGAAGAGGCTCACCAACAAAGACTTCTCCTTCCTGCTGTGTTCTGTGACACCTTGCCATCTGGGCTGGGACAATGGACGGGGCACTAGCGACACCCACAGGTGGCGGAAAGCGACTGCAAACCCGGATTAACTAATCACAATCTTCACTGGACTTGAATGTGTTAGTGTTCTCCACAATCACATAAACTTGAAACATTCGTTACAGGGATTAAAGAGGATGGGCGTCTGACAGTGCAAAATTGGAAAATGCTCTCGTTAACTTAAATCCAATAATTATTTTATTCCACTGGTTTTAAACCACAATTTATCCTAAAATGAAATGTGATTCTCGAGGCGTGGTCTGCCTTCCATTTGGTCAAAAGGGGTCGGCCTCGCTCTCTGCAGCAGATAAAAGGCAGAAGCTCCTTTGTCCTGCACTCTCTCTCTCTCTCTCTCGCTCTCTCACTTTCTCGTTGTTCAACCTGCTGAAGGTCTGGCCCAGCCCGGGAGCCCCCACCTCTCGTCTGGTGGCGTAGGCTGGGAGACACCGAACTTGCCTGCCGACTCCACGAACCTACCCTTTTA
Organism: Phycodurus eques; assembly: GCF_024500275.1. Classification (NCBI taxonomy): domain Eukaryota; kingdom Metazoa; phylum Chordata; class Actinopteri; order Syngnathiformes; family Syngnathidae; genus Phycodurus; species Phycodurus eques. The sequence goes on from NC_084531.1 coordinate 2,740,605, forward strand.
GGTGTGGGACAGTTTACAGACGAGGCTCCGTTGAGAAGTAATTGTGGTGCGAGCTTTTACCTGACCGCGTGGCAAGCATTGCCACTGCCAGCGCTCCGGCCATCCTGCACTTGAAGTGCGTCTTTTACGCTTCCCTTCCTTTTTCTTTAATCCATCCCTCGTGAGCGCTCTTGCCAACCCCCGGAAGGTCGAACCGCCTGCCTGAATTGGTCAACACACGTAAGTCAAACTTGCTGTCTACTAAAAGTACAGATTAGTGCATATTTGGGTTTTAAACTAACAAGAACAGGAATCCCAGCGATATGCATTGTCACCCCATGCTCACTCCCAACCTCACATCACAAGTCAGTTTCCTTTGCCAATGTTCGTCTGTCCTTTGTTTGTTTTGTTTTTTTCTCTGTATTGTTTCCCTGTAGATTCCCCATGTTAGATCTCATTAAATTGTCCATAAAATTCACTGCCTGCATTGTTGTGTGTGTTTGGGTTCGAGAAAAAAAACCTCTGGCCGTCTAGAACTCTTATCGAATTCATGTAGCAAACTTCAAATTACGAGACTGAGGACAAAAGGTTTGTCGTCACTTTGTCCTGAAGTTTTATACATCTAAAAAGTGACGTAGTGCACCATTAATAGATAAAATAGCTTGATTTATGATGCTTTAATTTAAAATTACGCTAAACCGGAAGCAGTCACCTTGAGCAGTCACCTTGTCGTGGTGGAGGGGTTTGTGTGTCCCAGTGATCCAAGGAGCTAAGTTGTCTGGGGCTTTATGCCCCTGGCAGGGTCACCCATGACAAACAGGTCCTAGGTGAGGGACCAGACAAAGCACGGCTCAAAGACCCCTAATGATGACGACAAACAATGGACTTCGTTTTCCCTTGCCCGGACGCGGGTCACCGGGGCCCCCCACTGGAGCCAGGCCTGGTGTTGGGGCTCGAAGGCAAGCACCTGGTGGCCGGGCCTGCACTCATGGGGCCCGGCCGGGCACAGCCCGAAAGGGTAACGTGGGTCCCCCTTCCCATGGGCTCACCACCTGTGGGAGGGGCCATAGGGGTCGGGTGCAGTGTGAGCTGGGCGGTGGCCGAAGGCGGGGACCTTGGCGATCCGATCCCCGGCTACAGAAGCTGGCTCTAGGGACGTGGAATGTCACCTCTCTGGGAGGGAAGGAGCCCGAGCTGGTGTGTGAGGTCGAGAAGTTCCGACTAGATATAGTCGGACTCGCCTCCACACACAGCTTGGGCTTTGGTACCAGTCCTCTCGAGTGGGGTTGGACTCTCTTCCACTCTGGAGTTGCCCACGGTGAGAGGCGCCGAGCAGGTGTGGGTATACTTATTGCCCCCCGGCTCGGCAGCTGTACGTTGGGGTTCACCCCAGTGGACGAGAGGGTAGCCTCCCTCCGCCTTCGGGTGGGGGGACGGGTCCTGACTGTTGTTTGTGCCTATGCACCAAACAGCAGTTCAGAGTACCCACCCTTTTTGGAGTCCTTGGAGGGGGTGCTGGAGAGCGCTCCCGCTGGGGATTCCATTGTTCTGTTGGGGGACTTCAATGCTCATGTGGGCAATGACTGTGAGACCTGGAATGGCGTGATTGCGAGGAACGGCCCCCCCGATCAGAACCCGAGCGGTGTTCTGTTATTGGACTTCTGTGCTCGTCATGGATTGTCCATAACGAACACCATGTTCAAGCATAAGGGTGTCCACACGTGCACTTGGCACCAGGACACCCTAGGTCGCAGTTCGATGATCGACTTTGTGGTCGTGTCATCGGACTTGCAGCCGCATGTCTTGGACACTCGGGTGAAGAGAGGGGCGGAGCTGTCAACTGATCACCACCTGGTGGTGAGTTGGCTCCGATGGTGGGGGAAGATGCCGGTCCGACGTGGCAGGCCCAAACGTATTGTGAGGGTCTGCTGGGAACCTCTGGCAGAATCCCCTGTCAGAAGGAGTTTCAACTCCCACCTCCGACAGAACTTTGCTCATGTTCCGGGGGAGGCTGGGGACATCGAGTCCGAGTGGACCATGTTCCACGCCTCCATTGCTGAGGCGGCCGACCGGAGCTGTGGCCGTAAGGTGGTCGGTGCCTGTCGTGGCGGCAATCCCCGAACCCGTTGGTGGACACCAACGGTGAGGGATGCCGTCAAGCTGAAGAAGGAGTCCTATTGGGCCTTTTTGGCCTTTGGGACTCCTGAGGCAGCTGATGGGTACCGGCTGGCCAAGCGGAATGCAGCTCTGGTGGTCGCTGAAGCAAAAACTCGGGTATGGGAGGATTTCGGTGAGGCCATGGAGAAAGACTTCCGGACGGCTTCGAGGAAATTCTGGTCCACCATCCGACGTCTCAGGAGAGGAAAGCAGTGCACCACCAACACTGTGTACAGTGGGGATGGGGCGCTGCTGACCTCGACTCGGGACGTTGTGACTCGGTGGGGAGAATACTTCGAAGACCTCCTCAATTCCACCGACACGCCTTCCCATGAGGAAGCAGAGTGTGGGTTCTCTGAGGCGGGCTCTCCTATCTCTGGGTTTGAGGTCACCGAGGTAGTTAAAAAGCTCCTCGGTGGCAGGGCCCCGGGGGTGGATGAGATTCACCCGGAGTTCCTAAAGGCTCTGGATGTTGTGGGGCTGTCCTGGTTGACACGCCTCTGCAACATCGCGTGGACATCGAGGACAGTGCCTCTGGATTGGCAGACTGGGGTGGTGGTCCCCCTTTTTAAGAAGGGGGACCGGAGGGTGTGTTTCAACTACAGGGGGATCACACTGCTCAGCCTCCCTGGTAAGGTCTATTCAGGGGTGCTGGAGAGGAGGGTCCGTCGGGAAGTCAAATCTCAGATTCAGGAGGAGCAGTGTGGTTTTCGTCCTGGCCGTGGAACAGTGGACCAGCTCTACACCCTCGGCAGGGTCCTCGAGGGTGCATGGGAGTTCGCCCAACCAGTCTACATGTGTTTTGTGGACTTGGAGAAGGCATTCGACCGTGTCCCTCGGGGAGTCCTGTGGAGGGTGCTTCAGGAGTATGGGGTACCGAACCCCCTGATACGGGCTGTTCGGTCCCTGTACGACCGGAGACAGAGTTTGGTCCGCATATCCAGCAGTAAGTTGGACTTGTTCCCGGTGAGGGTTGGACTCCGCCAAGGCTGCCCTTTGTCGCCGATTCTGTTCATAACTTTTATGGACAGAATTTCTAGGCACAGCCAAGGCGTAGAGGGGGTCCGGTTTGGTGGCCTCAGTATTGCATCTCTGCTTTTTGCTGATGATGTGGTTCTGTTGGCTTCATCAAACCGTGAGCTCCAACTCTCACTGGAGCGGTTCGCAGCCGAGTGTGAAGCGGCTGGGATGAGAATCAGCACCTCCAAATCTGAGACCATGGTCCTCAGTCGGAAAAGGGTGGCATGCCCTCTCCAGGTCGGGGATGAGATCCTGCCCCAAGTGGAGGAGTTCAAGTATCTTGGGGTCTTGTTCACGAGTGAGGGAAGAATGGAACGGGAGATCGACAGACGGATCGGCGCAGCGTCTGCAGTGATGCGGACTTTGTATCGGTCCGTTGTGGTAAAGAAGGAGCTAAGCCGAAAGGCGAAGCTCTCAATTTACCGGTCGATCTTCGTTCCTACCCTCACCTATGGTCATGAGCTGTGGGTCGTGACCGAAAGAACGAGATCCCGGATACAAGCGGCCGAAATGAGTTTCCTCCGCAGGGTGTCCAGGCTCTCCCTTAGAGATAGGGTGAGAAGCTCGGTCATCCGGGAGGATCTCAGAGTAGAGCCGCTGCTCCTCCGCATTGAGAGGAGCCAGATGAGGTGGCTGGGGCATCTGATTCGGATGCCTCCCGGACGCCTCCCTGGTGAGGTGTTCCGGGCACATCCCACCGGGAGGAGACCCCGGGGACGACCCAGGACACGCTGGAGAGACTACGTCCTTCGGCTGGCCTGGGAACGCCTCGGGATCCCTCCGGAAGAGCTGGATGAAGTGGCTGGGGAGAGGGAAGTCTATGTGTCCCTGCTAAAGCTACTGCCCCCGCGACCCGACCCAGATAAGCAGTAGAAAATGGATGGATGGATGGATGGATAAACCGGAAGTAAAGCAGGCTTCGCTTCCATCTTATTCTTTTCTCCTAAATTAATTAAATTTTTATTCAACTCATATACGCTACACTGACAGCCGTCACACGCGAGTGTGTACACTTGGGGTAAAGAATAATTTACTATTAATAAGCAGCCAGTTAAATTGACTGGGAGGTCACTTTATTACACACACCCTACACTCATGGTTTGATCATGACATTGCGCCGTAGTGCCAAATCAACCATAAATGTGAAATAAGCATATTCAACAAACAACTCGTAACATAAACACACATTAATAACAAAGATAAATGTCTTTTTTACTGTAATATTGCAAATTTGCATCTTGCATCTTGCAACTTGCGTGGCTTTTCCGTCATCATGCTAGTGGCTACTAGCCCAAACGGAGCGTCCCTATTGTCACGCAACCTTGCTGCTTTCCACTGTTCAGGTAAGGGGAATGCTTGTTGCATGCTATTTTGTGATGCCCCAGCTACCTACAAACTACAGCTAACTCGGCTAAATACGATGACGTCCCGCGGAGGCAAACGTGCACCTCATGTTCGTTGTCAACCTTACGATGTACTGTTTTAAACGTATTTTTTTAGGATAAATACTTAGCATACTGAGATCGGATAAATATATGGACGTTTACAATATAACAGTTTTGACCTCCAGACGTCCGCTTTAAGATTCTCCAACCAAAATATGTTAGCACACTGACTATTGTAACTATTATAACAGCCCATCAGCTCTCGAAAAAAAGCCTTCTTGCAAAATCAATTTGAATTTCCCTTCTTTTTATTTAGTTAGTATATTGGGAACATCCCCATCACTTGAGATTTCACAAAGAGATTTTTGAAAGAGGCTTCTGTTTGTTGGCAAGGGTGTTGCAGATAAAAAAAAAGTACCTGGAAACTGTTACAAGGGTTGGCACATACTAAACTGCTTGTTGTAATAATTTCTTACTCGCTTTCTAGTTGTCATTCTCCCTCCTGCTCAGTAATCCCTCACTGTTCAAAAACGGTCTCTAAATTTAGCATCAAATTCATCATGCAGCGGGGAAGGCTGCAGCAAACTAAATAGCCAGCTGAAGAAAGAGTGAGGCTGCATTTATGAAAATGAGACAAACTGTGGGTTTATGTGTTCACTAGTGTGTGTGTGTGTGTGTGTGTGTGTGTGTGTGTGTGTGTTGACAAATTGAGGGCTGTCTATCACACTGGCTGCTCTAAACTAACATCTTACTCTAAGTGACAGTATGAGTGCAATGGTCTGGGGTGGTTAATTAACCTGTCCTATTCAGCTGCTCGGTCAAGCAGAATAGAGAATCTGTTTACCTTTTATGCCAGAACAGTTTTATTGTGCAACATTGGAGTTTTTTATACTGCCACTGTGGTGTATTATTATGAATATTTATTGACAATTTCAGTCAGACACAACAAGGTCTTAAAGGGAAGTGACAGAAAAGAAGAAGGAAAGGACAAAGAGTAAAATTAACAATAAAAGACGGGACAATATCTGTAAGAAAATAAGCAAAACAAAGCATTATCTGCATACAACAATGTCACATTGGATTAGAGTTTTGTACAGGACTGTAGAGCTACACCCGGTGAGGAAAGAACAGAACAAGGTAGGGTAGAACAGTACAGGACAGGAACAAGAGGGGACGAAAGCAGGACAAGCATAGTTGACCCGGCTGTGCAAATGGGGTGTGGTGGGAGTGGCTATGTATTGTAAATTCTAAACATCTATAGAAATGGAGTGCAAAGTGAGGGGACTTCCCAAGCAACTGACTCCCAGGGGTGTGTATCTGCAGACACATGCAAGTGAATTGACAGCATCTTGCATGCACAATAAGCGTCAGAGGTGTCCTGGAATTGCTAATATGACAACAGGGGCAGCTGACCCTGCCTCATCTAACCGAGAGTGGAGGGAAGCCCAGGGAACGGTGGGCCAACAAGAAACTCCCTACACCAAGGGACCCAAGGCCGGTCCACCAGTCCCACCGAAGCACCCCAAAACCGGCCACCACAACCCCAGACCCCACGCACCCCATCACCGACACCCCCCACCCCTCACCCCACCCACGGGAGAGAAAGAACCCCCACCCCCCCCACCCGCTCTACCAATAGAGTCTACAGTAGTCAGCCTCCGTCATAGCCAGGGGGCGAGCCAGTGACCCATGCAGGTGGACAGGAGGGCGGATCAGGGCGCCCAACAGGGTGGTGATAAGGGGGAGGGGATCCCGCAGGGTAGCCACGGCCCATTGGACACAGCCCAATTTCATGTGCACCATGTCTTAGTTTTTTGCTGTGTTTGACTGTCTTCAAACATACAGTAAGAAACTCAGTGATGTATAGACTTTCTCAACTTTAGAGTTATTTGGAAAAAAACAATATAATTTGCTGGTTAATTTCCTTCCATAACATACAATCATCATTGCAGGGCTAGAGACTGCGACTAAATGCATCACATATGCAACCTTTTTTTGAGCTTGTGCAATTAAGAATTTTCGCACTTGCGCGAGTGCATGTTTTAATGGTTTAAAGTCACCTTTTTTCCCACTGCAATCTCCTCCTCCTGTATGCTCTGTGAGCAAGAGAGAGAGAGAGCTTGAGATAGAAAGAAACAGAGAGACAGAGAGAGAGAGCGCCATCTCAATCGTTGTGTTATGAATTCCATTTGAGTTAAAAGCTACCCGCTGCATTCTGATTTGCTACCTGTTGCAAAATAATTGACTGCTTCTTCACAGACAGGCCAGTACACCGTTGTCTCTGGCCAGTGGCCAGCACGTACCTATATTGACACTGGCTCGGCCGCTATTTATTTATTTTAAAATGACAAGTTTGAGATGTCAACACATATGGACCGCTGGTGAGCAAACTAGCTAGCCCGCACCTACCTTGTAAAGTCCGGTAAGCCGGTAAACTCCTCCTGCCTCAAATCAGCAACAGCTTTTCTTTTTACATACATTATCAATGCTGCGACATTTGTCACGAAAAGTTTTGTCACAAAAGCTGTTTACCGGAGTTATGTCACGTATGATCGTCTCAAAATTATGTGTGTGCGTGCATGTGTGTGTGTGCGTGCGTGTGTGTGCGTGCATGTGTATGTTGGGGGAGGGCTATATTGCTAACTGCAAAGATTGTCTGCTTAATTTGTCTCTCATTTTCATTTCTATCGTAGCAAACAGTCTTGTGCAAAGGTTAGCTAGTAAATCTATCTATCTATCTATCTATCTATCAAGTAACCGTGACCCTCCCAACCTTGTTCATAGCATTGACGTATAAAGATATGCGCAAAGTGAAAAAGCCCAGACTCCTTTAAAGAGGACTGTATCGGAAAACAAACTACCATTAAAATAAAGTGAAATAATTGCAGTAGTAATGATTTATCCATGTTCTGTTTGGGACTATGATTTTAAACAAACTGGTTTATTTTGCTCGTGAATACATTGCACAATAGTGTGAATAACAATAAACGATACTTTTACATGGTTGTGGTACAATTATGCAATCGTTTTTTGAATGTATGTCAATCATATGGTTGTGGTAATGCTCAAAATTAAGTGGTTTTCCCAGGGGAAGAGGCTTAGGAGCCCTCACCATAAAAGATGGCTTCTGGCCCCTCTGATTTGAACAAATTATCAAATAAAAGCCGTTTTTTTAATTAATTGACCTGTTTTGTTTGCCACTGCTTGTTGCAGACAAACTTTTTGTTCACCGTAAAATATTGAGCAAATACCAAATGTCGAGTCAATGTCAATCTTTACTTCTTACGAAACTATGGTATGCCATGGTCATGCTGTACCTCTTCAAAAAAGGGTGCGACCAAATCATATGCTGGTGCTGGTCACACTAGTGCTACTTGTGTAAAGGTTAGTTGAGAGACCTGCATTGTATCAATGGGTGAGCAAGAATTTTAAAAAGCACCTGGTATCTCAGAGGTAAGAAGAATAAATGAATGCAGATCACTTTTATCTACACCTATATTAAATACTTTTTAATTGATTTACCATTTTTTCCCCCCAGTTCCTGACGTGTTATATGTAAAGACCTGTGTCCTTCCTCCACCCTATCATCTAAGACAATGTACACTGGTTCAAGGAAGTACCGTATCCGACATGGCTGTTTTACTGCAGTTGACGTTCCTGCTAATACAAACACAGCAGAATCCTTGTCACACAAAACTGAGATTACATAAATACCAAAGAACAGATTCTGATATTACTTAAGTAGGGAAGCAAAAAAAAGATTCTCCATACAGTCACCACAAAAATTGGTACGACTGTGCTGACAGAGGCGGCACGGTGGCCGACTGGTTAGAGCGTCAGCCTCACAGTTCTGAGGTGCGGGGTTCAATCCCCGTCCCCGCCTGTGTGGAGTTTGCATGTTCTCCCCGTGCCTGCGTGGGTTTTCTCCGGGCACTCCGGTTTCTTCCCACATCCCAAAAACATGCATTAATTGGAGACTCTAAATTGCCTGTAGGTGTGACTGTGAGTGCGAATGGTTGTTTGTTTGTTTGTGCCCTGCGATTGGCTGGCAACCAGTTCAGGGTGTACCCCGCCTCCTGCCCGATGACAGCTGGGATAGGCTCCAGCACGCCCGCGACCCAAGTGAGGAGAAGCGGCTCAGAAAATGGATGGATGGATGTGCTGACAGATGTTATGTCATAATTGAAAGTGGTGGGATCTTTTTTTTTTTTCATACGACTGCCAATTAACTTATTAATTAACTAGGGGTGGCGGACTTCACTTCGGATTGGATGGTCGCAATTCAATCCTTTGGCAAACTTACAATATCATGTATAGGGAACTGGTGGTTGAAATAAATGCTTGTCTGCTTGCTGAGTGATAGAGAAAACCAAATTGATAAGGAGACCATAATACAGCAAGATAGTGACCCAAAATACACTGCCAAAACAAAAAAGGAGGGCAACAAGTAGTAGGTTTTAGGCTGGTTTCAGATTTTCCCGAGACTTAATGAGGTATGGTAAAGCAGGTATGGACAAACATTTGTGTTCATGACCCATATTTGATTTTTAAAGCGAGCAGATGGGCCAGGTCATTTGTAAATGAGGTTTAAAAAATAATAATAATAATAATAATTTTTTATCATTGTTTTAATGATAAAATTTTATTCGTTCTAATTTTGAATGTTATTTACAATTAATTGTATGATAATAAATTACAATAAATGTACTTCCCATGGGCTCATCGCCTGTGGGAGGGACCATAGGGGTCAGGTGCAGTGCGAGCTGGGCGGTGGCCGAAGGCATGGACCTTGGCGATCTGATCCCCGGCTACAGAAGCTGGGTCTAGGGACGTGGAACGTCACCGCTCTGGCAGGGAAGGAGCCTGAGCTGGTGTGTGAGGTCGAGAGGTTCCAACTAGATATAGTCGGGCTCGCCTCCACACACATCTTGGGCTCTGATATCAGTCCTCTCGAGAGGGGTTGGACTCTATTCCAATCTGGAGTTGCCCACGGTGAGAGGTGCCGAGCAGGTGTGGGTATACTTATTGCCCCCCAGCTAGCCGCCTGTACGTTGGGGTTCACTCCGGTAGACAAGCGGGTACCCTCCCTTCGCCTTCGGGTGAGGGGGACGGGTCCTGATTGTTGTTTGTGCTTATGCACCAAACAGACATCCAAACACCAAAGGCATGAAAAAGATGACAAAAAAAAAAAAAAAAAAAAAAAAAAAAAACATTGTAGGTGGGTCTCGGGGTCTCCCCGGGTCCCCACAGAGTATGTTTTTGATTTAAAAATAAGTAAGCAATCTGTAATCTGGAAGTACAATAAGGCAAAATAAAAAAAAATTATTCACGCAAAAAAACAATTACATCGCTCAAGTATATGTTGATGTACAAATTTAAGATTCAAATTAAATTTGCTTCATTTCTTTCCTTTTTAGTTTTGTCCTCCAACTTGAGCCAGGCCCATCTCCACCTGGCACCTGATGCCTGCTTCAAGCTGTGCCACATGAATAGCATCCCCCTCTTTAAACACTCCCAAACTGGAAAAGAATTGACTAAAATCATTGTCTGTTTAACTTTATTTTTCACTATTACCAACTTCAAAGGCTAATCCCAAATGCATCCTCCAGGAAAATATTAAGTTCAGTATTTTTTTGTTTTTACTGACCAATTCTGAATTTGAAGTTAGTTCATTCTGTGTTGTGACATAATCCCTAACATCACTTTGTCACTTAATACACTTAACATTAACATCCGTAAATGTATTAGATAATTGTAGGTGCGTTTCCTAATTAATACAAGATGTACTCTTGTCACAGATGTTACGTGTGCTTCGCGGTTCCGTTGGGACCACAACCAAGGCCCCGATCTGCAGCACCTCGACGTGAAAATACAAAAGACCAGTGCAACAAATACGACACTGGCTGATCTGATGACCAAAAATGTTGCTTAAACGTAAGAGTAGCAATAGAGGATGTCCGCTCCAGAGGTGGGTAGAGTAGCCAAATATTCTACTCAAGTCAGAGTACTGTTACTTGACAAAAATGTGACTCAAGTAAAAGTAAAAAGTAGTTCTCCAAAAAAATTACTTGACTGAGAGTACAGAATAAATAATGAGTATTTTAAATTTTTTTAACCACAGCATGAACATCAATAAAATAAAAAACAAAATAAAATGTGAATGTGCAAATTCTGTTATTACTGTGTGTGTGTGTGTGTGTGTGTGTGTGTGTGCCCGTGTGCACAGGAAAAACTACATCTGCAATTTACTGCAAGGTATTTTCTCGAGTAAAAAGTGGGCTGAAATATCAACGTTTGGGCAGACAGTGCCAGACAAGTACTACAATACATGCAAGCTGTTGTTTTTGTTCATCTAAATGTAAACACAAGTAGCGCGCCGTCGCGATCAGTCGATCAGCCGGGCTTGCTTATTTAGTGTTAATACCTATGCCCGGGAAGCCCAATAGAAGACGTGTGAGGTCATGTGACTTTCTTGTGTCGTTTGATTGGTGAACTAGACTTAAACGTCACTAGTGCTTAAATTGGATTGTAGCAAACAGCGCCCAATGCGGAAGTCGAAGTCGTAGTCTCGGACACGAAATAGTTGATAAATAAGCAATAATTGTTCAATAAAAGAGGCGAGCGACATATAGATAATTGTAATGGAGTAAAATTACCGTTACTTCTTAACAGCAAAAGGGGCGGAAGTGTTTTTTCGGGTCTCATCAACTCCTGTGATTTATCTAAAGCAGATCCCGAAGCAGAACCTCAGGCCAATACGCTAACATATTAGTCCGCTGCGGAGTAATATTCAGAAATTAAATATGTGTGGATGGTGGATGTGTGGAATGGATCTAGCTGGCAGCGTTCAAGGCGTACGAAACAGCCTTTGACAGAAGCCACGGCGGCAACAACAACCCCTCACGAAAAACTCATCGGATCTATACGATTCACGTAAATGGCAAATTTCGCCGATAGGCGACGGAAATGCATCTATGACCAAACAGCAGTTCAGAGTACCCACCTTTTTTGGAATCCTTGGAGGGGGTGCTGGAAAGGGTCTACCATCTGGTGTCTTAGGAGGGGGAAGCAGTGCATCATCAACACTGTGTATAGTGGGTATGGGGCGCTGCTGACCTCGACTCGAGACATTGTGAGTAGGTGGGGAGAATAATTCAAAGAACTCCTCCATTCCTCCTCTATTTGCAGACGATGTGGTTCTGCTGGCTTCATCAAACCGTGATCTCCAACTCACACTGGAGCGGTTCGCAGCAGAGTGTGAAGCGGTTGGGATGAAAATCAGCACCTCCAAATCTGGGACCATGGTCCTCAGTCGGAAAAGGGTGGAGTGCCTTCTACGGGTCGGGGATGAGATCCTGCCCCAAGTGGAGGAGTTCAAGTATCTTGGGGTCTTGTTCACGAGTGAGGGAAGAATGGAACGGGAGATCGACAGGCGGATCGGTGCAGTGTCTACAGTGATGCAGACTTTGTATCGGTCCGTTGTGGTGATGAAAGAGCCAAGCCGAAAGGCCAAGGTCTCAATTTACCGGTCGATCTACGTTCCTACCCTCACCTATGGTCACGAGCTGTGGGTCATGACAGAAATGACCGGATACAAGTGGCCGCAATGAGCTTCCTTTGCAGGGTGTCCAGGCTCTCCCTTTGGGATAGGGTGAGAAGCTCAGTCATCCAGGAGGGGCTCCGAGTAGAGCCGCTGCTCCTCTGCATTAAGAGGAGCCAGATGAGGTGGCTCAGGCATCTGATTAGGATGCCTCCTGGCCGCCTCCCTGGTCAGGTGTCCCGGCCACGTCCCACCGGGAGGAGACCCCGGGGACAACCTTGGACAGGCTGGAGAGACTATGTCTCCCAGCTGGCCTGGGAACATCTCGGGATCCCCCCGGAAGATTGCCGGGGAGAGGGAAGACTGGGCTTCCCTGCTAAAGCTACTGCCCCCGCGAGCCGACCTCGATAAGCGGAAGAAAATGGATAGATGGATCGATCATAAATTAACCAATGAGTTCATAAAATAAATGAAAATGTGTTAAATGTATATACAGTATGCAAACATATTTGACGAACATGTTTGACGAACATGTTTGCCTGCAGTTCAAATAAAACTCAAATGTAATTTTTCAATGACAATTCAAATAATAACATTTTGACCAAGGTGCAATGCACATAAAACAGGTTTGCAGCGGTGGACAGATGGCTATGAATCCATTCATTCATACTCAACGTCTCAAAACATATAATGTAAAATTACCAACACATTATCCCTTAAAATCTAACAGGGACAGCTGAATATGGGACAATATACTGTACTTCAAGTGGAAGTCACCATACCTTGGGCTGAGTACGTCTCGGAAAGGCAACTTTTGGATCAATCTGAAGGAGGGAAGACAGAGTGCCACACACATTAGTACAGACATATACTAGTTTGATGTAAGATAATTCAGGAGTACAAATACACTGTATTTGCAGAGTAACATGGAAAACTTAACTGACAATGGTATTACTTACAATGTAAGTAACTGTAGGGATGGTGATTAGACTACATTTCCTTGATCAACTATAGGAGAAAATAACTACATTTTAACTTAATTGTTACTTTTTTTTAAATAGTATATAAAACTATGTAAGGATATGGAAGACATGCAGACCCCACAAAGAAAGGACGCAGCTGAGATTGGAACACCGGACTACGGTGGCCTGGAAGTGCAAAACAATATAATAAATTGTGAAACACTTTTACATTTCAGAAAACAAGTTAACAAAAGACTAAACACTTTTACAGTTCAGAAAACACATTAACAAAAGCAGAAACACTTTTACAAAGAACGAAACAAATTACAAAAGACGAAACACCCGGAAAGGGAACGTCCCATTTCACAGACATTCTAAGAAATCCCACGCCCATTCTCGGCAAGACACGCCCCGCTTCAACATGATTAGCTCCTGCATCGCGGGAAGGGTAGGCTACGCAAATGTAACGGGATTCCCATCCCAAATAGCGATTGTATATATGGATGCCCTGAACAGCGAGCCTGGATAGGCGTTTGATGCTGTATATTCAATATATTGTACTTGATCACATTTCTTAATCCATAAAAAAATAGATTAAGAGTTAAGGAAGAAGCAGGTTGTTAAAGAGAGAGAGGATGCTGGCGAGAATTAAAGGGAAATTTGAAAGGAAGCTGCCGACTCCATTGCATACATCCCTTGCATACATTCTGGTCACAAGCTATGCTTTATCATGGAAAGGCACATTATACATTATGATTATACATTAATGTTAAACAACATTTGATGCTTTACGTACTATTTATATGGCTCGAGCCGAAGCGACGCGGCGGCACGGCTCGCAAACCCGGAAATGTATTTTCACCGTAGAGGAAAGTTTGTGTGCATTTTGACTGAATGTAAACTGGGACGTGAAGACGTCATGCAATGGAGATTATAATTTTGATTCACGTCAAAACCAGTGGCCGACCGATCGGCCGCTCAAGGAAACAGATGCCAAACCTCGGGTTTGGCGGCGCCAGCCTTAACCACCATAATCCTAACCTTAACTCATCCTAAACTGCCTTAACCCCAACCCTAGTCCTAAACCGAACCATAATACACTTTTTAGTGTTTTTATTATATTTGTGATTGCCATCTCGTTACCTTCGTAGCCTACCCCGCGATGAGTGAGCCAATCATGTTGAAGCGGGGCAGGTCTTGCCGAGAAAGGGTGTGGGATTTCTAAGAATGTCTGTGAAATGGGACGTTCCCTTTCCGAGTTGTCTCAATTGTAATTTGTTTCTTCTTTTGTAAAAGTGTTTCTGCTTTTTTTTTTTTTTTAATCTGAAATGTAAAAGTGTTTAGGTTTTTGTTAGTTTTGTGAAATGTAAAGGTGTTTTATATATAAAAAGTGTTTTATATATAAAAATATATATATATTTTTTTATATTGTTTTGCACTTCCAGGCCACCGTACCGGATCTGAGAATTGTGTTCACCACTAGTTCATCGTGCTGCCCTACTCAGCATTCAAAAGGTTCTTAAAGGTTATTATCCTCATTATCCTCACATGGAGAAAACATGGAACATTGGTGAACCTTCCCAGGTGTGGTCGGCCTACAAAGATTACCTCAAGAGAACAGCAATGACTCATCCAGGAGGCCACAAAGGAACTCAGCATAACTTCTAAAAAACTGCAGGTCTCCCTTGCCTCAGTTCAGGTCAGTTCATGACACAACAATAAGGAAGAGACTGGGCAAAAACAGCATCCATGGCAGAGCTACGAGGTGAAAACCACTGCTTACCAACAAGAACATAAAGGCTCATCTTACTTTTACAAAAAAAAAAATCTCAATGATTCCAAAAACTTTTGGAGAATATTACGGTATAACGTATTTTCTCGACCATAAGGCGCACTTAAAAGTCTTAAATTTTCTCCAAATGGACGGGGCGCCTTATAATGCGGCGCGCCTTATGTGTGCACCAAGTTCCAAAATCTGTAAATGTTGTTGTGTGACTTCGATGAGCGCTCCGGTTGACTGACTGGGAGCATTTCCTGCCAACACGCTGCTTATATAGAGGAAAGGCGGACGTGACTGAGGACAGCATGCGGACGTAAAGGGGGAACGGTGCGCGTGACAGAGGACGCTAAAGGCACGCCCCCAGTAGGTATATAGCGCCGGTTTGGCTAAGGACCCCCGAAAATGGCACCTACGAAGAGACACGCTTACGAAGCACAGTTTAAACTGCAAGCTATGAGTTACGCGGAGGAACATGGGAATCGAGCAGCCGCGAGAGAATTCAAGATCAACAAATCCATGGTTCGCAAGTGGAGGAAGCAGGAAAACGAGCTTCGCCAAGTCAAGAAGACGAAGCTGAGTTACTGCGGAAACAAGGCGAGGTGGCCCGACTTGGAAGACCAACTCGAGCAATGGATTAATGAGCAAAGAACATCCGGGAGAAGAGTCTCTAGTCCCCATTCGACAGAGTGCAATAACTCAGAGCTTGCCATCACTCAGGGAGGCTTGACGAACCGCTGGACATCCGTGTAAACAGGGCGTTCAAAGTGAAGTTGTGAGTGGCGTGGGAGCCATGGATGACAGATGGCGAACACAGCTTTCCTAAGACTCGAAGGCAGCGCCAGGCGAGAATTTGTGAATGGATTGTGGATGCTTGGGCTAACGTGTCTGCTTGCACTGTTGTTCGAGCTTTCGTAAAAGCCGGCATCATTTCTGAGGAGCCGCACGGCAACGAGACTGACTCCGACAATGACGAGAGGGAACCTGCCGTGTTTGATGGAGAACTTGCCCATCTGTTCATTTCGGATACGGAAGATGAGGACTTTGATGGATATGTAGATGAGGATTCATAAAAAAAAAAAAACATGAGTACATTGTTAAATACTTAAATAAAGTACACCCGAACTCAGTTTTGCTCCGGCTGCCTTTTTAAAAACATTGTTTTAGCGTGCATGCATGCTAGCGTATGTTTTAAGCTAGCGTATGTTTTACCATGCCTGCGCCCTATAATACGGTGCGCCTTATATATGTGTTCAATACAGAAATAGACCCCGTAACTGAGACTGCGCCTTTTAATACGGTCATGAAAATATGGTATATTTCCCGCCGGGTGCACCATGCCTCTCGCCCAAAGTCAGCTGGGATAGGCTCCAGCTCACTCACATCCCTAATGAGGACAAGCAATACAGAAAATTGAGGGATGGATATCAAAACACAATTCCCACTTAAGGTAAACAGAAACTGCACATTACAAACAACTAAAAGACACAGTGTTAGAGGCCATTTTAAATTTTTTAGGCTTCATTGCTAAAACAGACGCTAGGGAGATTGTCACAGCAGAAGTGCAGCGACTCTACCAGATGCTTTTCCCCCAGGAACTTATTTAATTTTGCCCCAAATCTACCATCAAAACAAAGAAAATCAGTGGCTGCTGACTAATCCACTGTCTGATAAAAGCAGTATCATACATTTTGTACATGTATTAATAAAAGATGAGCATCATCAAGTACAGTAAAATTACATTTTCCAGTTTTTTTCTTGAACCTTTTGTTTTCTAAATAGGTGTGTCTTTGTAATACTTTATCAGATCAGTTTAAGCCAAATACATAAACTCAATTAAGCATGGCATTAACCTTGCATAAAGGCATATTCTTTTAAATTGTATACTTTATGCATTATTTATTTGTTCTCTAACAGAACTCCGAAAGTCCCATGTGGTGTTTTGCAGGTATTTCATAAAACATAACTGACATGACATGATACACAATGGATAGATACACAATAGTAAATAGCATTTACATAGCCATCTTACTAGCTTCAGCAGGTAATATTTTTACATGAAAGATAATTGGTTCTTTCAGAGTAAGGAATTGACTGGGTTCCTCTTCATTTTGTGACTGGTTACGGCCCTATTTGTCAGAATCCACCTAAAACTAGCAACAAGCTTTAAGCCTCAATCTTATCTGAAGAAAATTGTCACAACAGCAGATTTACATTGGAATGAAACGTATCTAAGCAGACACATAAGTGGCAAACACTTGACACCCCCCCCCCCCCCCCCCCCCCCACACACACACACACAGAATGCTGCCCTAGGTATTTAAGCACCTGATTGGCTACGTAACCCATGTGACGTGACGACGTCACAAGAAATACAGTGCTGTTCGATGCGGAAGTGATGTCGATAAAACGGCAGCTGAAGCAGCTGTAACAGGTTACTTAAGGGGTAGATGTTAATCTCCCAGTAAGAAAATATATATATTGGTGACAACTAATGTGACTTGCAGGACACATCATCACTTCGAAGGCACCTTGCCTGTCTGAGCGTCGCTTTGCAATCCATTGGGCGAGAGGTGCATCTCGCACTGCTTCTTTCCCCCTCAAGCATAACAAAGCCCGGCAGACCTCCGGTAGCCGCAGTGGACCACCGGTTCGCACATCCCACATCCTGTCCACGCAGCCAACGTCACAGATCCAACCTCATTGCAGATGAGACAAGTTGGCTTGGTATTTATAAATGCAGGTAGGATGAATGCATACCTTTTTTTCCACTCTTCTTTTTACTTCCTACAAAGATCAAAATGTTCCTCAATTTTGGCATCCAAAATCACACGTTCATACACGATTGGACAGGGCGGCGGATCTCATCCAGTTTGGGTCTTGTCCGGCCGCTGCCTCGCAACCCAACTCATGGTGGCAGACGGCAAGACACATAGCCCAAATAACACAAGACACATTATACTTCAGGGAAGATGTTTTTTTTTTTTAGTTTTGGGCATAGTTTTATGGCCAATTGCACTCTGTACTAGTAGATCTGGGTGAAGTTATTTAGGAACAAGGAAGTGTAAACCAGCCGAATAGCCCCTGCATGGTAAGTGCACTTGGTGTTTATATAGTGGGTGAGCCCCATTCTCGTGACGTCACCAGGATACTTTTTAGCGCCGCCCACAAAATCAGGAAAATTTTGAAGGTGAAAAAGAGTTTTAAACAATGTATCAACATTTCAGTACTATATTGTTCTCAGTCTTTGCACATCTTCAAACATATTTAATGTATTGAGAAACAAAAGAGATTTTCCTTTTGAGGGAAATGCACGCAACTCAAAAATAACAATGACCTCACTCTCAGACAATTGTCAAGATTTGCTAAATAAATTATTGAACAACAAATGACACAACAATCCAGTAAAAAATTTCCACTAAATTAATAGCATTTGTATACCTGTAGTGTATATATGGATTGTCCTGTATATGTCATATATTGTATGTGAGTCATATGAAGGCTGTAAACTCTAAATTATTACAGTATCAAATGGAACTGTAGTCTATGTGTTTGCTCCAATTGTGATTGAAAGGCTGACTGGTCAACACTATCAGAGTACTGTATATACAGAGACTACAGTAAATCTGCATTATTGATTAAACTAGGTCACATTTAAAACGGCATTGAAGATGTCCCATGTTTAAATATTAATATCTACCGGAGGTTACATAAATATAATAGCACGGTAAAGGTGCATTTGTTATATCATTGCAATGAGAGTTAAAGCTCTGCAACAAAGGTAATCTGTTATACAGGTCAATTAAATAGTTTATATGCAGATGTTGCAGTATGTTTGGTGTACAACCCCAATTCCAATAAAATTGGGAGGTTGTGTTAAACATAAATACAATGATTATATAGAATACAATGATTTTCAAATCATGTTCAACCTATATTTAATTGAATACACTACAAAGACAAGATATTTAATGTTCAAACTGATAAACCTTATTGTTTTTAGCAAATAATCATTAACTTTGAATTTTATGGCTGCAACACATTCCAAGAAAGCTGGAACAGGGTCATGTTTACCACTGTGTTACATCACCTTTTATTTTAACAGCATTCAATGGTGGCAAAAAAGACTGAGAAAGTTGAGGAATGCTCATCAAGCACCTGTTTGGAACATCCCACAGGTGAACAGGTGAGTGCCATGATTGGGTATAAAAGGAGCTTCCCTGAATTGCTCAGTCATTCACAAGCAAAGATGGGGCAAGGTTCACCTCTTTGTGAACAAGTGCGTGAGAAAATAGTCGAACAGTTTAAGGACAATGTTCCTCAACGTACAATTGCAAGGAATTTAGGGATTTCATCATCTACGATACATAAAATCATCAAAAGGTCCAGAGAATCTAAAGAAATCACTGCATGTAAGCGGCAAGGCCGAAAACCAACATTGAATGCCCGTGACCTTCGATCCCTCAGGCGGCACTGCATCAAAAACCGACATCTATGTTTAAAGGATATCACCACATGGGCTCAGGAATACTTCAGAAAACCAATGTCAGTAAATACAGTTCGGCGCTACATCCGTAAGTGCAACTTGAAACTCTATTATGCAAAGCAAAAGCCATTCATCAACAACACCCAGAGACGCCGCCGGCTTCTCTGAGCCCGAGCTCATCTAAGATGGACTGATGCAAAGTGGAAAAGTGTTCTGTGGTCCGACGAGTCCACATTTCAAATTGTTTTGGGAAATTGT
The DNA here is from genome assembly GCF_024500275.1 of Phycodurus eques. Taxonomy (NCBI): domain Eukaryota; kingdom Metazoa; phylum Chordata; class Actinopteri; order Syngnathiformes; family Syngnathidae; genus Phycodurus; species Phycodurus eques. The sequence continues at coordinate 2,760,169 of NC_084531.1, forward strand.
GGACGTCGTGTCCTCCGGGCCAAAGAGGAAAAGAACCATCCGGACTGTTATGGACGCAAAGTTCAAAAGACAGCATCTGTGATGGGATGGGGATGTGTTAGTGCCAATGGCATGGGTAAACTTACACATCTGTGAAGGCACCATTAGTGCTGAAATTTGCATACAGGTTTTGGAGAAACATATGCTGCCATCCAAGCAACGTGGATGCAATGGATGCCCCTGCTTATTTCAGCAAGACAATGCCAAACCACATTCTGCACGTGTTACAACAGCGTGGCTTCGTAGTAAAAGAATACTACAAGACTGGCCTGCCTGCAGTCCAGAGCTGTCTCCCATTGAAAATGTGTGGCGCATTATGAAGTGTAAAATACGACAACTGAGACCCCGGACTGTTGCACAGCTGAAGCTGTACATCAAGCAAGAATGGAAAAGAATTCCACCTACAAAGCTTCAACAATTAGTGTCCACAGTTCCCAAACGTTTATTGAATGTTTATTGAAACACGACCCTATTCCAGCTTTTTTGGAACATGTTGCAGCCATAAAATTCTAAATGAATTATTATTTGCTAAGAACAATAAAGTTTATCAGTTTGAACATTAAATCTTGTCTTTGTAGTGTATTCAATTATATAGGTTGAACATGATTTGCAAAGCATTGTATTCTGTTTTGATTTATGTTTAACACAACGTCCCGACTTCATTGGAATTGGGGTTGCATGTTTATATATATATATATATATATATATATATATATACAGTAGGTACGGAAAGTTTTCAGACCCCCTTAAATTTTTCACTCTTTATTATATTGCAGCCATTTAAGTTAATTTTTTGTCCTCATTAATGTACACACAGCACCTCATATTGACAGAATGAAAAACGTAAATTGATGACATTTTTGCTGATTTATTACAAAAGAAAAACTGAAATATCACACAGCCATAAGTATTCAGACCCTTTGCACAGTATTTAGTAGACGCACCCTTTTGAGCTAATACAGTCATAAGTATTTTTGGGACTAAAGAAGTGGACTTACCATTTTAGAGTCTAACTCATGATGCGGCTGTGCCAAGACGTTATCTACGCTGGCAGAATCTGCAAAAGTGACGAAGCCAAAGCCCCTGTTACAAAATAAAATGACATATGATTATATATCTATACACTGTTTTCAGAACAATATCACAATGTATATTATTATTGTTATTATTTTATTATTTTTCATGACTAACTTTAATGACTAATTTGAAATGATGATTATAAACAGATTAACGTTTGTAATCTGTGGTGCAATAAGAAACAAGTACATAATAATAATAATAATTATAATAATGTGTGTGTTTTTGTGTTTGTTTTTTATTACCTGGAGCGTTTTGTCGTTGGGTCTCTCATTACCATACATTCTCTGATTTCACCAAATGTATTAAAATAATCTTTAAGGTTGTCTGGGGGGAAAAGAAGGATAAGATTAGCATTGTTAACTAAAAAATGAGTGTGTGGGTTATTGTCCTTGTTTGAAATAGAGAGGTCGAATGGAGACTCGTCACCAAAATAAACCTGCCCAGTTGTTCGTGTTACCTTACCTGGTGAAGTTTGCCAGCTGAGGCCACCGATGAACATTTTCCTGTCGAGGAGCAAGAGAAGTCAATACAGGTGTCACATCAGCCATGACTGAGTAAATATGACTCCGGAGTTGACTAGGTGAAGTGGGGGGGGGGGGGGGGGGGGGAATGCAAACGAAAATAGAAGCAATGGAATTGCCGCCAGCGCGACAGCCGCAGATGAGCTGCCGAGTCCCAGCTGTTATGTCGACTTCATCCTCACTTCCACATTAACATTTACAGACCTGCAGCTTCGTGTGAAATGTAATGTCAGTATTTATGCTGTTAAATCATTATAACGACACGACCCTAGTGAGGATACGCAGTGCAGAAAATGGATGGATGGACAATTAACCTCAATTCGGCAGTGCTAGAAATGACCAATTAGCCACACTGGTAAAAACTACATTTCAGTTATTAAGGTAGCACACTTTTCTGGCCATTGCATACTCTGAAACACAAATGGAATTTGTGTTCTTTATAACAAATTGGCGAAGCGGAGGACATGTTATGCAGACTTGACCTTGTTCAACTTCAAATGTGTAAAACGTCTTAATTGCTTCGCCCGAGCTTGTGTCATTTTCATAAACAGATTAATAGCACAGAAGTAGCAGATTTTCAAAGTAAATTTGTTTTCGTACATGCGAGGAGGGAGGCAGGTTTTATCTATACTGTACAAAAAAAAAGGTGTCGTGGCGGACAGTACCCGGAAGGCGACGAAAGTTTGCCGTAACCCGCGTCTGTAGAATTAGCTATTCTTTAGAAATATATATATATCATATGAGACCTGCCACAAAGGCAAGTTTAGTATTGATTGTGCGTAACCTTACCCCGGGTCGTGTTGTGGCTCGGTCGGGTTTGCAGACGTGACTTGGCTGCCGTCTCCCTCCATATCTGACCTCGCGATTAAAACGAACTGGCAGACACACGAGGACTACTTGCTCGATGGGCTAGCTCGAGGTAGACAATCACATCAGGTTGGTCCCTCCTCTCCCGTCACTGGCTCCACTTCTTCCACACCGATACGAACAGTCATTCTCAATGAAAATCATGAGGATGCGAAGGGGGCGGGCTTTTCCTTTCACAAAGTCAAGTGTGTGCTTCGGCGATAAGACACAAATGGGGTAAAGCGGGCTAAGACGTCCCCCTTAACAACTAATTCTATGTTCTTTGAAAATGTAAATGATATAAATTTCAACATAATATGTATGCCTAAGGAAACACCTTTAGAGGGTAATGAAATCACACCAACTTTGCTATGATCAAACAAAATGTAACATGCTGGGGGAAGATGTATCGAAGTATATCTGTGCCATCAGATTTTGAATCTGAATTTCTTACACTTATTCTTTTTTTTTTTTAATCAAAATATTCAAAGTACGTTTCAGCTTAAAAAAGAATTCAACATATTCAGCTGCAAATTCAACGTTCAGTGTCAAATATTCAATGTATTAAGTTGCAAATTCATATTTCATATATTTCAACATTCGGCATACGGTACCTGGTTCAACTTACGTTGCCCAATTCAACAATCAGTTACAAATTCATAAGTATCAAATAAGTAATAAGTAAAATAAGTCCATTCGGAAAGACAGCGCTTCCTCACAACCCCGAGTTGGCTTTCAAAGATGGCTACACCGAGTGACGTTAGATGATCATGTGCATACTTTCTCGGAAATACAGCATTAGTGAGGCTAGATATTTAAAATCATGGGGTGACTTCTCGTTTTCGTGGCGTTTTCCCCACAAAGTAATACGTTTGCCGTTTCACATATTGCAAAAAAAAAGTTTTTTTTGTTTGTTTTTGTCCAAATTAGTTGATCACCCTACGCAAGACTCCATCCAACCATCCATTTTCTGAGCCGCTTCTCCTCACTAGGGTCGCGGGCGTGCTGGAGCCTATCCCAGCTATCTTTGGGCAGGAGGCGGGGCACACCCTGAACTGGTTGCCAGCCAGTCGCAGGGCACATACAAACAAACAACCATTCACACACACATTCAGACCTACGGGCAATTTAGAGTCATCAATTTACCTACAATGCATGTTTTTGGGATGTGGGAGGAAACCGGAGTGCCCGGAGAAAACCCACGCAGGCACGGGGAAAACATGCAAACTCCACACAGGCAGAATTGAACCCCGGTCCTCAGAACTGTGAGGCAGACGCTCTAACCAGTCGACCTCCGTACCCCTACGCAAGACTCTCATTTTAATATTTAAAACAAGTTTGTAGTTTACGGTGTGCGTTCCATTCGGAAAGACAGAGCTTCCTCACTACCCCCAGTTGGCTTTTAAAGATGGCTACACCGTGTGACGTTAGAGGATCTGATGGGTACCGGCTGGCCGAGTGGAATGCATCTTTGGTGGTCGCTGAAACAAAAACTCGGGCATGGGAGGAGTTTGGTGAGGCCATGGAGAAAGACTTCCGGACGGCTTCGAGGAAATTCTGGTCCAACATCCGGCGTCTCAGGAGGGGGAAGCTAGTGCACCATCAACACTGTCTATAGTGGGGATGGGGCGCTGCTGAACTTGACTCTGGATGTTGTGAGCCGGTGGGGAGAATACTTCGAAGACCTCCTCAATTCCACCGAAACGCCTTCCCATGAGGGAGCAGAGTCTGGGCTCTCTGTGGCGGGCTCTCTTATCTCTGGGGTTGAGGTCACCGAGGTGGTTAAAAAGCTCCTCGGTGGCAAGGCCCCGGGGGTGGATGAGATTCGCCCGGAGTTCCTCAAGGCTCTGGATGTTGTAGGGCTGTCCTGGTTGACACGCCTGTGCAACATCGCGTGGACATCGGGGACAGTGCCTGTGGATTGGCACACTGGTGTGGTGGTCCCCCTTTTTACGAAAGGGGACCGGAGGGTGTGTTCCAACTACAGGGGGATCACACTCCTCAGCCTCCCTGGTAAGGTTTATTCAGGGGTGCTGGAGAGGAGGGTCCGTCGGGAAGTTGAATCTCAGAGGACCAGTGTGGTTGTTGTCCTGGCCGTGGAACAGTGGACCAGCTCTACACCCTTGGCAGGGTCCTCGAGGGTGCAAGGGAGTTCGCCCAACCAGTCTACATGTGTTTTGTGGACTTGGAGAAGGCGTTTGACTGTGTCCCTCGGGGGGTCCTGTGGGGGGTGCTTCGGGAGTATGGGGTACCAAACCCCCTAATACGGGCTGTTCGGTCCCTGTATGACCGGAGTCAGAGTTTGGTCCGCATATCCGACAGTAAGTCGGACTCGTTTCCGGTGAGGGTTGGACTCCGCCAAGACTGCCCTTTGTCACCGATTCTGTTCATAACCTTTATGGACAGAATTTCTAGGCGCAGCCGAGGCGTAGAGGGGTTCCGGTTTGGTGGCCTCAGTATTGCATCTTTTGTTTTTGCAGATGATGTGGTTCTGTTGGCTTCATCAAGCCGTGAACTCCAAGTTTCACTGGAGCGGTTCGCAGCTGAGTGTGAAGCGGCTGGGATGAGAATCAGCACCTCCAAATCTGAGACCATGGTCCTCAGTCGGAAAAGGTTGGCGTGCCCTCTCCGGGTCGGGGATGAGATCCTGCCCCAAGTGGAGGAGTTCAAGTATCTTGGGGTCTTGTTCACGAGTGAGGGAAGAATGGAACGGGAGATCGACAGGCGGATCGGTGCGGCGTCTGCAGTGATGCAGACTTTGTATCGATCCGTTGTGGTAAAGAAGGAGCTTCGCCGAAAGGCGAAGCTCTCGAGATCCCGGATACAAGCGGCCGAAGTGAGTTTCCTCCGCAGGGTGTCCGGGCTCTCCCTTAGAGATAGGGTGAGAAACTCGGTCATCCGGGAGGATCTCAGAGTAGAGCCGCTGCTCCTCCACATGAGCCAGATGAGGTGGCTGGGGCATCTGATTCGGATGCCTCCCGGACGTCCCCGAGGAGACCCCGGGGACGACCCGGGACACGGTGGAGAGACTACATCCTTCGGCTGGCCTGGGAATGACTCGGGATCCCCCTGGATGAGATGGATGAAGTGGCTGGGGAGAGGGAAGTCTGGGCGTCCCTGCTAAAGCTACTGCCCCCACAACCCGACTTTGGATAAGCGGCAGAAAATTGATGGATGGATAGAAGTTTGTAGATACATGTCCTTTAAAAAAAAAGTGTTATTTTGTAAGGTCAAAATATTACACCAACTTACCTCAAAATCAGTTATTTGGATTCCCGGCGACCAGCAAAATTATTTCAGTGTTGAACAAAAATTAGTGAGGCCGCAGGGACCCAAGGGGTTTCAAACTAATTCCTGTTGTGGTTTCATTCAGGAGGTCATTATGACTGTGAAACCAGAGAAATGTTTCATCGTCTCATCATATTATTACATATACACAGCAAATTGATGGATAACTAGTTGACACAAATGATTTGCTTTCACAGGCCGCATAAAATGAAGTGGCGGGCCGTATGTGGCCCCCGGGTCTTGAGTTTGAGAGCTGTGATTGGCTCCACCTCGTGGTCTTACCTAGCTCTCCCCTCCATGGTGTTATTCTGATGTTTTTTACATTAGCTTTGGTCTTCTTTGAACAGCACAGTAAACAACTGATTAGCACATCTGCCTCACAATTACAAGATTGGGCGTTCGAATCCGGGCTCTAACCTTCCTGTGTGAAGTTTGCATGTTCACTCCATGCTTGTGTGGGGGTTTTCTGTCAGGATTTCGTCTTCCTCCCACATTCTAAAAACATGCATGTTAGGTTCATTGAGGCCTCTAAATTATCTATAGCTATAGGTGTGAATGTGAGCGTTAATGGTTGTTTGTCGACATGTGCCTTGCAACTGGCTGGTGACCAGTCCAGGGTGTATCCCACCCACTGTCAGCTGGGATAGGCTCTAGCTCACCCACGAGTCAACCTAGTGAGGATAAGCGGGATTGAAAATGAATGAATGGATAATGGATGTCTGCTTTGATTACTGGTCTTTGGAAAATTCCTTGTGTGTCTTGTAACATACTTGGCCAGTAAAGCTGATTCTGATTCTGAAGTGGAAAGTGGAAAAGACTGCACAACTGCTGTGACTGTTTCCATGCAAAAATTAATCAGATTACTGACACAGTTTGGGCGCTCTCCCCAATTTACATACACTAGGTTAGAGGAGACATCATGCTTTTTTTTCACAAATTGTAATAGTTCCCAGGTGTCTTATTAAAAGTTCTCTGTAATTTTTCTGTCAAAAACACGAAGGATACTTACTTATTATTACTTCTTTTGCACAAAGGAGATCTGCCTTGACTCTTGTGGTTCTGGTGGCAGAGAAAACAAATCACCTGATGCTCCTACAGGGTTTCAACACAATACTTGTGCCCACTTTTACATTGAAGGCCCTCATGGATTATCCATCCATCCATTTTCTACACCGCTTACCCTCACTAGGGTCGCGGGTATGCTGGAGCCTATCCCAGTTAACTGTGGGTTGGAGGCGGGGTACACCCTGAACTGGATGCCAGCCAATCGCAGGGCACATATAAACAAACAACCATTCCCACTCACATTCAAACCTACGGATAATTTTTAGTCTTCATTAACCCACGGTGCATGTTTTTGGGATGTGGGAGGAAACCGGAGTACTTGGATTTGAACCCGGGTCCTCAGAACTGTGAGGCGGATCTGCTGACCAGTCGTCCAACGTGCCGCCATAAGTGGCCATGAAAATAAATAATTTTAGCTTCATGTCTGACTGGACTATCACAATACTACATATAGTGCATTTAAAATACAGGTAGACAAAATACAAATGACTCCATATACTTTTGTGCTCTACTGAGCATACATTTTATAGAGAGGGAAAAAAGAAATGTGTGCTGGTTTTCATGTTATGTGTATGTTACCCTGTATTTTTAACAGCACAATATTTATTGCAGGGCTAAAGAAAATCACAATGCCATTTTTTTCCAATATCATGCAGCCCTAGACTAAATGTCATGGACTAACAAAATGCAGACATAGTTTCTATATTTTTCTTTATTCAATAGTGGATAGAAGACAAGAAACAAGAAAACAAAGCCATTTTAGGGGGTGCTCAAAAGTTTTTTTGTATTCTAAATAATACTTCAGAACCACTTTTGTGACACTCGCAGTTACGTTTTCGTCTCAGGACAACTACAATTTAATGTTTCTGTATTTTGTGCATGGATTATTTGAAATTGCATTGGACAGAAAATGTCCCTCAATTGTGGAACTGTAGCCATACCAGATGAGTTTGGTTTACAATTGAATACTATGGGTGTGTTAATCAAACTTTTAAAATGTCAAATATGGTCAGAGGTGTTGACATACATTGAAAAAGTTTGGTTTCGATCAATTGAGCTGAACAGTTGGGGATTCAGTGCCTTGCATAGCTGTAGTGTCCAAGAAACAAACTAGAATATCACCACATCCATTTTTTTCCCTACATATATATATTTTTAATATGCAGTGATTCTACTGCAACTCTCATCTCCCAAAGCCAAAGCTCAAATTAAAGTAATGCTCACAATATGGTGTTATTGTGAGCTTGTAAAGGAAAATTGAAATCAATAAGTACAATTGTCATTGTTGCAGAACCAGTAAAACGCAGGTTTGCAGCTCGCTGTCCAGCAGCATATTCTAAAAACATTTTTTACCGGCACACCAAACTATACGTCAAAAATATGTATTGTACAACAAGCTAATCCAAAACAAATGTAACATGATGCATGGATTCAGCAATATACCAGAGACCTGCTCCAAACATGTAATTTGGCACTTGTAAAACAGTGAAGAATAGTGCAGTGGGTTGGTGTGGCTCTCTGCCTCCATTCTCATCAAAATATGCTTTTGGATATATAACTCTTGCATTGTTTTTGTAGTGTTGGATTCTGTTATGGACTTTTTTCACAAGCCATTAGGGGCTCTCACAGCAAAAGTCTCGTCCTCTTTGCATTTGCACTTGAAGTTGCACTGCATTGTTCCTTTGTTTTACCTTCCTACCAATCCACCTACCTACCTATCCGTTCTAATGGGATTGAAGAGACTCATTAAAAAAGAATGAAAATAGTAAGTGTACTTTTTCCCAAGTTAAAATATTTTTTGTACATATAAGGAATTCACAGAAAGAGGAGGAATTGGAATATTAATTATATGAATTGTGATTTTCACATTGCAGGAACCCTAAAAGGTAGATTGTGTGTAATAACCACCACGACGTATTCTGATCCAAGCTTTGAAGGATCTGGACAGGATATTAGAAAACATAGCTGAGGGCGGACCCTTCAACAGAGCCAACAATCAACTCAGATGATCTCCGTCTCCAACCATAGCAAGAGTATACTTAAAAGGAAACAGTTAATACAGTTATTCAGACTTTCACATTCATCACTCTGAATCATTTTTGATGCAGTTGTAGAAGAGCAGTCTTGGGCACATTCTGTTTGCTAACTTTGAAAAAAGAAAAGAAAAAGAAAAGCTCGTCCTAAGCATTTGGCACAGAATATTATAGGGGCTGGGGTTTGGTCACTCAAAAACATACTTGATACACAAAGCATCACTGAGCCAGATATAACACTAATATTTTAAATTAGGTTAAGTTAAACAGAACGTTAAGAATGTACCATCCTTCTGCTGGCATCATTTCCAGAATCCAATCCATATATCACATCCCTGAAGTCTCATTGGCATCTTCAGATCCGTGATGTTGTCAACCGGCCCATATAGACCTGTATACTGTTTAATAGCTACTCCTTGACGAGCTTACATGGGCAGTGGGGCAATCAATTGTTGTACCTCATTCCTCTCCTTCGGGGACAGAAGTTAGACAGTAGTTTCCTCTTCTTTAGCTTTCGAACATAGATGTATGTGAAGGCATACATCCTCACAGATCATCTGCCTCAAGGCGTTCATTTAAAGAGCTGCCTTCGGTCAGGCTACAAGAGGGCGTACAGGATATCTCATTCCATTTGTTTGACCAAGTGTATTTACAAAATAATTTGCTCTACTATACTCGCTACTGCACTAATATCAGAACACAAGGAACTGACAAGAAATGAAAAAAAATGTATGTTCATGAGTATCGTGATTTAAGTCATTGATTTAATAAGTCATTTATTTACTGGAATTAGTCAATTATTTAGGTTTGTGCTGAGTCTCTTTTCATCGCAGTCATCCAAATCATAAAAGTGAGCATGGCTATTTTTAGATGTATTAATCAAAGTATTCATGTTTCCTTTTCGTCTTTCTGAATATTTTGTTCCTATTCAGCTTCTTACTGTTAATATTTTAAATTGCACATTTTTATTATGATTGATGAATTATGCGTTTATTATCCCATCATGACAATGCTAAATGTTAAGAATATTTAGCAAATGTTTTAGAATCTTACTTTATAGTAATGCCATATTTTGTTGCATCACTTTATTTGGGATTTCAGTTCTTCTATTTATTTTAGGACATTTGAAATTTTTTTGGACCTTGATCTGTGTCTGTGTATAATGCAATTGATTAGACATGATTTAGAAAGACACACCTGTAAAACAGGCTCCCTAGCTTATCAGCTGCCTCCAGTGACGCTTTTCAACAGTAGAAAATCTCTTTTTTTAACCATTACACAATTGTGATTTTCTTAATAATGTGGAACATCCTCCTTAAGTTTTTTAAAAATTGATATGTAATTAAATTTAATCAAACATGTCTGAAATGTATATTAGTGATTTAAATAGACCAAAAAAAAAAAGACAAAAACATACAAAAACTACCCTCAAAAATGTTTTTATTAAAATGTTTGTTAAATGCTGCATGCCTCATAATTTGGAACACTGAAGCTGTCTGTATCAATAGCCCTTTTCACACAGCCTGTTAAAAAAGCTTTCTATAAACGGTATGGACATGGACAGGTGTCAAAGTTGTGAAAACGATCTGTGTTTCCACAGAGCTCCGGGACCAACAGAAGACACTATTTGTCTTGCCTATCGTGCATAATCTCTGTTATCAAAACAGATGCATTTTCAGTGTTTAGACATGAATGATAACAACATTCTCTTTTTTTAAAAAAAAAAGGAATGATTGGTGCCGGACGCAGGCACTCACTGCAAATGCAGTGCATATGAAGGAAGTTGGAGCATTTGGAGCAAAATTATTGCTTTGTAGTTTTGCACCACATTGGTGCACCACTGGTATTAATGTTGACATGCAGGCGATTGCTCGCTGGTGCCCTAACCCACCGGTAGATAATAACATGAAGTGTAGCTACAGCTGTAATACTGTACTTTTCAACCTGCGACCGACCCGTCAGAAGCTGGTACCCCAGAGGGCAATGTTGTCCGTCCGTTTGAAGGTTCGACAGCAAAAGAGAAGAATACTTACAAAGAAGACTGTTTTGTCAGAATTTATGAGCAAGGGGGGCGATATTGTATAAGGTCTTATTAAGGCTGCCTGTCTGCATACACCCACACCTAACCCTTGCCCTAAACCAAATGCTAAACTTCTAACGAAACCTGGTTTACGCAGTTAACAAGTATTCTTTTTCTCTTTTGCTGTCGAACTTTCAAACACACGCAATGGACGACATCGCCCACAGATTCTGATGGGTCACAGATTTTTCTGCAACACTGTCAACGAGCGTTAAATTTGGAGAGGTTTGGAATATCTGGGCTGTACTTTATACAGTTAAACATTTACACAACTAGGGGGTACTACTCTAAACCACTGTTGACAAACAGATCTGTACTTCCATATAATCTCATATCAAGAGGATTGGAGCGTCTGGACTGTAGTTATACAGTTACATAAACGAAGTGTTTCATGATGCTAAGATGAAACTGTGTTCGGGGGCAAATCTTTTGTAACTTTACAGAGGGAGCACGACTGTATGAATTTTGGGGCATTATCGTCAGGAAATTTTCACCAGGGTATACATGCCTGCAAATTTAATTTGGTAAATTGTGGGGTCTGTTTAGGCCCCAAAAGGGTGAGTAATTTGTCAGAAGAATAAGAAACAGTGTCACTTCTGGTACACTCTCCATACTTACTCATACGATACTGCTCTATCGGGTAAGCAGGACAGAAAATTGATGAATGACAGACTGAAGGAATAACTGACTAAGTATCTGGCTCTGTTGGTTCCGAAGGAATATTATAACCTAAACGTTGCAAGTTCAATTCCCAGGTCTTATGTGGCCCTGTTGCCGTTCCCTTGAATAAGATACTGAACCCTCAGATGCTTTATCATTGTGTGAGTGAGGTCTTAAACTCCTCTTCGTCTATAGTAACAAGCACTGTCATTAATCGTTGTCTGTGTGGGTGAATCAGGGGACATTGTTGAAGCTCTTACCTTGACAGTATGAAAACAATTCAGAGTCTGCGGTATGGTTAAGTGCATCTGCAGTGCGTATGAAGGAAAACATTAATGCAAAATGTTTGATTGCATAAGTAGTCAGTATCACTTCCTGTTTCTCTTAATCACTGTAAATGGTAGGACTAATCATATACTTTATTGCAGAAGGTTTAGGTGCGCCTCAGTATGTTTTTAAACTGTAGACATTTAATTGAATAAATGGTGGTATGTTAAAAATGAAACTCTCTTCAAATGCAACTGAGAGCTTAGACCACCATCTACAGGTGAAAAATCACATTGCAGCCAAGACAGAATGCCAGGAGTTCAATGGCAATTATGTGATTTTATTTACACAAACGTCGTATTTACTCACATACTGAGTAGCTAAACATAGATAAGCACACAACTGGCCATAACGAAGGCCTCTGGTTTGAACACTGTGTACAGTAGCAACTGGCAATACCTATGGATGCAAAAATAAAAATTAAAACAAAGTTTCATTTGTAGTAGTGTGATATTTGTTCAAACTATAATCAACTCAAACTGAACAGTTAGAAAGATTTCTTTTAAAATATAGCCACTATATTCAATCACTAAGCAACCAATCTAGTATAAATTTATTGCCGTTTAATGCAGTGTAAAATGTAATAAAATTATTACAATGAAAATGATTTCAATGTATAGTCATTGTCAGAATTTTTAATAAACTGAGAATAGATAGCTAGATAGATAGATAGATAGATAGATAGATAGATAGATAGATAGATAGATAAATAGATAGATCCCATCAAAAGTGTGTTTTCCATATCACTAGTCATGTATACGTATTTATTTCAACAATAGTTTTAACAATTAAGCATTAAATCTAAAAATAACATAGCTGACATCTTCAGGAAGCAAATGAGACTGAATCAGCAGTGCCTCAAGTAGTGCTTCAATTGCTCAGAGACGCAACTAATCAACAATCATTTCAACATAATCGATAGAATTCTTCACAACTAGATAACCAATTCATCAATTATTATACCCAATGGTAATACCAAGCTAAACCTATATACTACAACACATATTCAACACATTTTGCCAGTACTACAGTACATGAATGAAAACAAAAGACATCAGACATGATTATAACATGACCACAAATGACAGTGTCACAGCCAAGACTTCTTAGTTCGTCCCAATCTGGCCATGTTGGCCAACTTAACCTTCACCTTGTCCATGTTCTCTGGACTCCTCTTGGAGGTACATTCCACAGTTGAGTCTGTCTCAAAAGAGATAGCTGGGGCATGTGTGAGGAGACCTCCTGTCTTCTCTTGAGCCATGGCCGATCGGCTCTGCAGAACCAGCTGACCTCTCAGAGAATGCCTGAGTTGAAGCAATAGAGGGTTTTGCTTGGAGTACATTTTATCTGGATCCTTCTCCTGACTGCAGCAGTTGGAGCAGCCTGAGCAGAGGACACGGAAAATGTAGACCCAGCCCAGGTAGTGAAGCTCTGCAATGTTGAGCACAAAGCAGCCCAGGCTAATGCTGAACATAAAGTTGAGGAAAATTGTTTTCTCTGTGGCACGAGACACAAAACAGTCTGTGCGAGTTGGGCAAGGATAGGTCTCGCAGCGGTAGAGGTGAGGCACCTCGAACCCAAATAACAAATACTGGCCCACCAGGAAGGTGATCTCCATGATGGATCGAAGTAACACATGAAGGATGTAGATGAGCAAAACCTGGTTAGACTGTTGAGTGGGGTCTTCTGCTAGTGCACTATGACCCTCCTCCAGAAAGCTTTGCTGTGTTGTTTCCCTCTCATCCCAATCCTCCCTATAATGAGGACAGTAAGTAGGCACACCCACCCTCATCGCCTCCTTGCCGTCCTTCTTCCCAATACATTGCCTTGAAGGCCTTTGCCTCAGCAACTGTGCCCGTTGTCCATCTAGCTTCTCGTCTTTGGCAATTTTATGCAAAACAAATACTATGTAGAATATGGATGGGGTGGAGACCAGTACAATTTGGAAAACCCAGAACCTCAGATGGGAAACCGGTGCGAATGTGTCGTAACAGACGTTGTTGCATCCAGGCTGCTGGGTATTGCAGGTGAACTTGGATTGCTCATCGTTGTAGATGGCGTCTCCCACCAAGGCTACCAGCAAGATGCGGAAAATTAGCAGCATAGTCAGCCAGATCTTGCCTATTACTGTAGAATGATTCTGGACCTCAGACAGAAAACGCCCAAGAATGGACCAGTCACCCATGACTTGACCTTAGTAAGGAAGTAAAAGATGTCAGCACTGTTTGTATTTTTTCTTGAAAATAATAAAACATATAGTGGAATACATAGAATACAGATGCTGTGAATTCATCCATGTAGAAGACTGACAGCTATGTACTTTTTGTTGCTATTATCTAATTTATAAATTAGCTCCTGAGAGTTCATTCCTGATGTTATGCAGATGTCAAGTGCTATATTGTTTTTATTCTGGAACTATACTGTACAAAAATAGCTTTTTAAAAAGAAAAAAAGTTCATAAAGGGGTGCTAATAAGATTTTATTTCCATGTTTTTTACCCTATAAACAAATTACTGCTGCATCATTTTACAAAAAAATTTACATGGTTGCTATACAGAACAAATTATGCTTTACTTGACAAATTAAATGATGAGTAACAAATCTAATTTTAACTTACCTTCATGTAAAACAGAACTTTTCGGAATAAATCCTTGCAACTAAGCTTTGCAATGCATTTTTATGGCTTTTTAAATCTTCAAATTTTGATGAGATGAATCCTGTCGAGCCTGGTATGGGAGAATAGGCTGACCACACATAATAAACCAGTCTGTCTGAAACTGGCATTGTGCAGTGGGACTACAAAGGCAGGCAATGTACAGTGCAAACCACAATGAGGGGGTTCCTTTTCTGAAAAGCTGGGAACGGTGAAACGGTTCAACAGTGTATGGAACAAACTGGAAAGACACAATGCCAGTTTATGTAAAAGCTCTGTGTTTAGCTGGTAAAATAGGTTACACATTAGCTGTTAAATTATATTAAAACAACAGGTTTTTAGGAACTACAATATTATACATTTGTGTGTTTACAAAATTACATCTCCAGCACTGACAATGTGAGTGAAATACAGTTTTCATATCACAGTGAATGTAACAATGAGTGTTGCAGAATTACGATTTTTAGAAGGCTTGACAATTGCTGGTTGAGACATTTCTCACTTTCATTGGGAGGGACAGGATTACACAGATACAGTCTTTAGAGACATGACAGTTGCTCCAGTTCCAACGCTTATCGGCTTGTCAAGGCCTTTACTTCACAAAGTCAGTGGATATGGATAGTGTCTTTTATACTGTATTCCTTTTTTTTAAAAATTGTATTTATTTATTTATTTATTTTATTATTATTATTATTATTTTACAATTTCTTCCACTAACCGTGGTTTGGCATATTGAGAGGTATTATGGACTTAGTGGTTAAATAGTGCTCAACAGCAAAAAAATAAATAAATAAATAAAATAATAATATATAAACAAAACAAAAAAGCTGCACCAGAGAGCAGTCTTTTTTTACTTATATGTTTGACTTTCAGACGTTCGACCGGAACCCCTAATAAGGGCTGTTCGGTCCCTGTATGACTGGCAATAAGTCAAATACATTTCCAGTGAGAGTTGGACTCTGCCAAGGCTGCCCTTTGTCACCAATTCTGTTCATTATCTTTATGGACAGAATTTCTAGGCTCAGCCGAGGTGTTGAGGGGGTCTGGTTTGGTGGCCTCAGCATTGTGTATCTGCTTCTTGATGGTTTCATCAAGCCGTGACCTTCAACTCTCACTGGAGCGGTTCACAGCCGAGTGTGAAGCAGCTGGGACGAAAATCAGCAGCTCCAAATCTGAGGCCATTGAAAAGGTCAGAAAAGGGTGGAGTGCCCTGTTCGGGTCGGGCAAGAGATCCTGTCCCAAGTGGAGGAGTTCAAGTATCTCAGGGTCTTGTTCACAAGTGAGGGAAGACTGGAGCGGGAGCTCGACAGGCGGATTGGTGCAGCGTCTGCAGACTCTGTATCGGTCTGTCGTGGTGAAGAAAGAACTGAGCCAAAAGGCAAAGCTCTCAATTTACCGGTCAATCTAGATTTCTACCCTCAGCTATGGTCACGAACTGTGAGTTGTGACTGAAAGAACAAGATGGAGAATGAGTTTTTGTCCCTATTCTCCCTTAGAGATAGGGTGAGAAGCTCAGTTATCCAGGAGGGGCTCAGAGTCAAGCCGCTACTCCTCGCATCAAGAGGAGCCAGATGAAGTAGGTTGGGCATCTGGTTAGGATGCCCCCTGGACACCTCCCTGGTGAGGTGTTCCAGACACCTCCCACAGGGAGGAGGCCTCGGGGACGACGCAGGACACGCTGGAGAGATGTCTCCCGGCTGACCTGCGAACGCCTTCGGATCCCCCGGAAGAGGTGGACGAAGTGGCTTTGGAGAGGGAAGTCTGGGCTTCCCTGCTTAAGCTGCTGCCCCCTCGACCCGACCTCAGATAAGCGGAAGGAAATGGATGGAATGATAGATGGATGTTTGACTTTCATGTTCCAGTTTTTTGTTTTACATTAGAGAACACAATTAATGTTCATGTTCATATGCCAACTGTACCAAAAACATAACTTTGGTGAGTTTAATACTATTATTATTATTTAATTTGAATTTGAATTTGATATTTGAATAATGAGAGCAGTTTTCCTTAAAGGAGGACAATATTACTGAATAGTTTTCTGTTCATATAAAGCTAAACAATTTCCATGTAATGCCAAGTCCATTTTATTTCTGGGATATAAACCGATCACCAAATCAAGCAATCAATCTTTTTTTTTTTGTTATTTAGGCTATAGCGTCTTGCCATCTGGCACCACGCAAATTGCATTGCAAGGCAGTGGCCAACCTGACAGGATCCGCTGTGGCCCATTGCCAGCTCGATAGTGGTTAGAGAAGCCGCCGGACAATGTTAGGGCCATTAGTCTCACAGTTGCCAGCCGCAGATCGTGAGGTGAGGAGAAGGAGGGGAAAACATTCATCCAGGATGACCAGTGCGTGTCGCGCGACTAAGGCCGCTTATGGCGCACCTTGGTGGCCAAAGAAGCTCGTTGTCCTGCTTAATTTGAAAGGAAGGAAAATTGTCCTGGTGGCGTGGCTTATGGTCATTATGCCAGCTCAGAGGCTGCGTCTCTGCAATTTGTGAAACCATGTGCAATCTCTGATGCTGGAAATTCTACTCTCCCATTTTAGGAACCATAAAAGAAGGCATATATTTGATTGACAGCTGTAAGTTCCAGGCTGGCGGGATTTTGACAGCATTCAGCGACACGCCCACAGCGTCTGCAAGCTGAAAGAATGTTTCAGTTCTTGACCATTTTGAAGCCTGATTTCACATACTTTGTGATCTTTTTATTTTTTTATCCATTCATTGATTGTCCGCCTTGTTAACTAGACTGTTTGCTGTTATGTGTAAAATGTACAAGAAATGTTTTTGGGTCTGTTAAAACAAGACAAAAAATACTATCATGCAAATTTTCCTAGATACTATCCATCCATCCATTTTCTTCTGCTTATCCGAGGTCGGGTCGCAGGGGAAGTAGCTTGAGCAGGGAGGCCCAGACTTCCCTCTCCCCAGCCACTTCCTCTTCTGAGGAGATCCCGAGGCGTTCCCAGGCCAGCCGAGAGACGTAGTCTCTCCAGCGTGTCCTGGGTCGTCCCTTGGGACGTGTCCGGAACATCTCACCAGGGAGGTGTCCAGGAGACACAAGCCCGAGCCTGAGCACATGCCCGAGCCACCTCATCTGGCGCCTCTATATCCGGAGGAGCTCTACTCTGAGCACCTCCCGGATGACCGAGCTTCTCACCCTATGGCTAAGGGAGAGTCCAGACACCCTGCGGAGGAAACTTATTTAGGCCGCTTGTATCCGGGATCTTGTTCTTTCGGTCACGACCCACAACTCGTGACCATAGGTGAGGGTAGGAACGTAGATCGACCGGTAAATCGAGAGTTTCACCTTTCGGCTTAGCTCCTTCTTCACCATAACGGACCGATACAAAGTCTGCATCACTTCAGACGCTGCACCGATCCGCCTGTCGATCTCCCGTTCCATTTTCCCCTCACTCGTGATCAAGACCCTATGATAATAGAACTCCTCCACTTGGGACAGGATCTGATCCCCGACCTGGAGAGGGCAAGTCACCCTTTTCCGACTGAGGACCATGGTCTCAGATTTGGAGGTGCTGATTTTCATCCCAGCTGCTTCACACTCGGCTGCGAACCGCTCCAGTGAGAGTTGGCGATCACAGCTTGATGAAGCCAACAGAACCACATCATCTGCAAAATGCAGAGATGCAATACTGAGGCCACCAAACCGGACTCCCTCTACACCACGGCTGCACCTAGAAATTCGCTCCATAAAAGTAATGAACAGAATCACTGACAAAGGGCAGCCTTGGTGGAGTCCAACCCTCACCGGAAATGAGTCCAAATTACTTCCAGCAATGCGGACCAAACATTGACACTGGTCGTACAGGGCCTGAACAGCCTGTATCAGGGGGTTCGGTACCCCCATACCCCAGGTCACCGAGGTGGTTAAAAAACACGTGGTTGGAAAAAGCTCCTTGGTGCCAGGGCCCCGGGGGTGGATGTGATTCGCAGGGTGTCCGGGCTCTCCCTTAGAGATAGGGTGAGAGGTTCGGTCATCCGGGAAGGGCTCAGAGTAGAGCTGCTGCTCCTCCGCATTGAGAGGAGCCAGATGACGTGGCTCGGGCATCTGTTTTGGATGCCTCCTGGATGCCTCCCTGGTGAGGTGTTCTGGGCACGACCCACCGGGAGGAGACTCCGAGGACGCCCCAGAACACGCTGGAGAGACAACGTCTCTCGGGTTGCCTGGGAACGCCTCGGGATCCCCTCAGAAGAGCTGCAGGAAGTGGCTGGGGAGAGGGAAGTCTGGGCTTCCCTGCTGAAGCTAAGATAAGCGGAAGACAATGGATGGATACTGAGAGCTGTACGTAATAGTTGCCGTTTTATATCACAGCAAACAATATCTATAGTAAACAAACTAAAAATATCTCTTAGTGGCAGAGGATTGATCTCTTTATTATATTGCACAGGTGGGCGCAGGTATGTGTACATCTTTTTCTCACATTTTGTCCTTTGAATTTTAAAATTCTTAAGGTTTACATATTAATTAAAGCAGAATTTATCGTAAAAAGTATAGATATAATGTAATAATATAATATATAAAAAAGAATCCCAATTTAATTTTAGGGTGGAAACATATTTCATTAACAATTTGACAAAACGGAAATGTTCCATCCGAAATATTATTGGTCAAATCCAGACGACTGGTCGATTTTATTTGGTTCAGCCTGCGGGGTGACAGGAAGTTGCTGCCATGTTTAGTTGGCTGCTTTGTTGAGGATTCCTTCTTGGTTTCCTGCAGGTTTTAGCATAAGAGTTGCAATGGAACCGAGCTGGAGTACGTTTTTATTTCAGGTAAGTAACACAGCACCCATGTTGTCTGAGAAAATACAGGTACGTTGTAGAAAGGTGCAAGTGATGTTAGTCAAATAGCGATGTTTGTATTGCGTTTTGAAACTGAAGTAGAGTTTGCCCAGCAAAACAAAGGTTTTAGCATTAGCTCGCTAGCTAGCTCATCCAGCAGCAAACTCCTGTATCGAAGACATTTCCCATTTGTCTGGTGCACATATTACCTGAAGCCCACTTCGTTTGAGCTGGTTAAATAACAATGGACTTGCATCATTCGGTGTTTTAAAACAGTGCATTTACATCAAATCGCCATTGAGCTACTGTTGCGCGCGCGCTAACTCAATGCTTTTCAATGTAGCCATGCTAAGCGTGTCGGCTCATCGTTTAGCCCAGCAGGCTTCATTTCTCCTCAGCACTGCTGAATTCTCCTTCACAATTGACCTATCGGATTTCTGTCAGTGATTTAGTATATTTGATGAGCGCACGCCCATGCGGGACGCATGGAAGGAACTGGGTTTACCACAAAGCTAAGTTAGCTGATAACGATGTAAACTCGAGGCTAAAATAGATAGCACGCGGAGCCCTTGCGAGAAGCTAAAACGCAACGATTGCAAACTTTTGGATGTTACCACAAACCGCACGAGCATCGCATTAATAACAAGCGTGAACACGAATTAAGTTTAGGAAGGCCAGTACATCAGACGTAACAGTTTTTAGTAGACATCTATGTTTATTTGAAAACATAATATAGGGCCATAATATAGATAGATGTGTAACATGACCAACCAGTTAGAACTATTGAATATTGTGAATACACTTTCCATTTGCAACTTATGTCACAACTTGAGGTACAGCAAAGGCAGGGAACGACTTAATTTAAAAGTTTAGTTCTCAGTATATGGTCATGGTTAAGAACTGTGTTCTCTACCTTGATGGTGGCCTTTAAAAACAACCACCACGAATGAATACATTCTGTCACCATTGCGAAATTAAACGTTAGTGGTGGACAGTGTCTGACATTTTAAGACAGAGGGATTCAAAGTTCGTAAAGTACCTTTACTTAACTATTGTATTGGCACAATTCCTTTCTTAGATCTTTAATGCTTGCAGAAAGATGTTTCCAGCTACTGCACACTTTTCTTTTATCTGACATAGTCTGATACCCCAAAACAGTCAAACCAGTTGTACAAAATATAGTGATTAATAATAATCATTTACTTGTAGGACTTGAATTAGATCACCCTTAAAAAAGAGACTTTGATCTCAATAGGTTTTATTTTCTGATCTAATGAAGGTTTTGATTTGCTTGGAATCATAACTTGGCTTGGCACACAACTGAAGTCAAAAGTAATTGCTGTATTATGCTGATAGTGCATTATTTGTATTTATTTATTTGACCACATGGATGGAATGCTAATTTAGGAATAAACAATATTTAGAATAAGACTGTCACACTTGCTTCAGCAATTATTCTGAACTGTGGATTCTTTGACTTAAATTTTAGGTGCTGTCTCGCTCTTACCCATTATGACGGAAAAAAAATTATTTTCAAAAGCTTAGTGAAAACATTTGATTAGTTGATTGAATAGAATTCTGTTTATTGTATCTTAAAGCAGTTGAAGAACAATAGAGTGCACTACTTGGTTGCAACTAGACTTTATGCCAATCTGATCGGTGTTATCGGCCGATAATTAGCATTTTATGCTGATCGGCTTTCATGTCATAAGTCGCTGATCCGATCTATGACGTCATTGATTGGCTCCCCACAATACATTTAACTCCGTGACTTCGCATATGAATCCAAAAGCTGGTTTATTTTTAGCCTTGTCACGCGTCTTGTTGCGCAGTACTGTAACTATCTGACAGCCAATAAAGTTTTTTTTTCAATCTTGTCGGTGAAAAAACGCGTCATCGGTGTGGGACTATTTTGCGGTGTCTCAGACTTACAACACATAAGTTATTTGCAGTCTGTGCACAACTGAAGTACATCGTGGTGAACGTTATCTAAATGCTTTAACACAACAAATTTGATCAAGCACCTGAAGAATGTACACGAGGCAAATGCCGTGTTCAAGCAACGCAGCGTGGGGTCGAGGTGAGTCAAACGGACTCGAACTCTGGACAACACCCGTCTATATAGCTGGGACAGTGAGAAAGTTAGAGTAAGCATGTCATTAACAGTATTTATTAAAGTAATTTAATTGCAGTAAGTTAGCACCCATTATTTCTGCCATGTAATGTTGATTTGACCAAAGTTTATGTCAGTGGCCAATCCTTGAATGCCGCGAGAGGTCATTGGTGTTCTAACTTTTGTCTGAAATGCTAGAGAATAATTTGAGCTGGGACGGGCTCCAGCACACCCGCAACCCTTGTGTGGATAAGCTGTACAGAAAATGGATGGATGGATGGATACAGTACACAAGTTTTTACAATAAATGAACAAGTCATATAAATAGACGCATTGCTCCATCTTGTGATCAGATCGGTGATCGGTTATCGTTTTTTTAAAACTTGCTGATCGGTGATCGGCCCCAAAAAAGCCTAGTTGCAACCAGCAGAAGCGATGTAGAAGCAGTCTCAACTCGTGTACAATCTAAAATTAATAACGTCAGCTATGTGAAGTTGAGCTACAGTGTTCCCGGAATCCTGCCACGAGTAGCAAAAATCTGTGAGTCATTGACGCGTCTGCTTTAAAGGTTTATAATCGCCTACATATGCCACAAAATGATGGTAAAGCATTTATTTTCTATTAGATAGGGCTATGGTCTGTATGAATTGGTATAAGTTGAACAATTTCTACACTCTAATACATGATATAATAGTGTAGGAGTTATTTGAGAAGGATGATCATTTGTTTTGCTGTGGTACGTGCTAAATAATGTTATAGCTTAGTTTAATTCTGACTCAGCAGATAAGTTTCCTGACTCCTCCTCTCACTTCAGCAAGATGGTATAAACCCCATCCCGTCCCTGGATCCAGCCTATATATGAAACACATTACAAGAAATATTTTTAATGTTCGCAACCAATACACTTAGAAAGCATGACGTCATTGTCTTCTTAGTTGTTAAATACAAAGACTCAATAGTGTGTAGCTTTGTTTTTTTTAGCATTTATGGTTAAAACATTGTCAAATTTCAAGTAAGTAAAAATGGCAAAGAACTGGTGTGGACAGACAACTTTAGAGTGATGCTGTTTGGTGCCATTGTGGCAGTTAGGGATACAATGGAGACAGAAAGATAATCTTGTGTGTGCAAGTTGGTTTTATATACTGTCTTGTCACTGTCCAGTGATAAACGTGTATCTCCAAATTTTGTGAAATTTTTTTCCAAATGAAAGTAATTACGGAGTGATGACATTTCCTTCCATTCGCCGTTACTCCCTTTTTTCTGTCATTTATCTTGAAAGAGGGATTTCACCCTTCAGAGCAAATTTGTATCAAAACCATCAGAGCAGCGTGGTATGACAGAAGGCTTCGGTTTTCTCAATAGTGAATACATATGCTCAGAAAATGCTAATTGCAGTAATAATTCTAGTCAAAGTACTGCAGTGTGGCAAATATAAAAGCGATTCGACAATGTGTGACAGCCCCCGACTCGCTCCGCCACGCTAAAACACAGAGCACGGCTCCGGGATACTGGTGGCAGCTGAACGTTCCCCACCCCACTCAGGGCTGCAAGCGTATCAGGGCTCTGATTTGTGTTGTACATAAAAGAACACAGTGGGGTAAAACAGAACACATTGGTTCCTGCCCCCCACCCCCCACTACCAATCACACAACATCTCCCCTGCTTGGCTGACTGTGTTGGGATGCTTGGCTGAACCTGAAAAGCCAAGGGTCAGGACTTTAACCCTGCCCTATGTTAATTGAAGAAAAGAACTAGTCTTTCTCAATCACCACGTTTCTGAGCTGACCAGTTGTAAACCAGCCAGTTACAATGTGCATTTCTTCTTTTTCTCTTGCCAAAATATTCATACAATCTCCCGCCGTCTGTTCTGTCTATCCCACTGTGAATCTGCCATGACCAATTGTACAATGCCTGCCAGCAGCTGCAGACTTAAGATGTCCTCTGTACAGATTGTTTCAAAAGCTGCTGTTATGCTGACCTTCCCTGCGAGAGCCTTGTTTTTGTACCTGATCTTTGGTTGAGGGCCTTCTTTTTTTAATTTTAATTTAAATTTTTTTTTAAATTGTGCTTCTGTTTCTCTGCATCATCACTACCTTTCCCAAAACTCAACCCGTGCACCATGTCCAATAATATATGTACAGTGGAACCTCGAGTTACAAACCATTCTGTTTACGAGCAATTCAGATTACCTACAAAATTATCGTAGAAAACGTACCTCTAGTTACATGTTATTTTTGTTTTGCGAACGGTTTTGGTATGGATGAACTGAAGGATCAATCTTGTGCTTCTACTCTCGCGACGTGGCACCCATTGACTCTGTGCATATCTAATAGCGTTTGTGATTGACGTTAAAAGTCTGAAAATCATTCTATTTTGGTTAAAAAACAAAAACTATTTAGAGTATGTATGTTATTGAATTGTAGCATCTCTTTAATTAAAACAACAAATGGTTAATGTTGCCGTAATCACGTCAAAATAGCTCTCAACGGAGGCGTTCGTTTGGTGGAAGTTCCGCCTATACGTACATTCAGCCAAATGCGAACAGCAGCCGCCACATTATGAAGTCTGAAGGAGGTGCGCTATCGTCGTGCGGAACTTTAAAAAAAAAAAATACAAAATAAACAAAGGGCTAACAAGTCAGAATAGCACCCAAGATATAAAGGGAAACTGCTCAAGATAATGTTACGAAGCGCTTTTCATAGATGAGCAGAAAGTTCTGTGGGTTGTGCAACCGTCATTGACTGCGTCATGGAATGGAACTAAGTTAGGCGCTGTGTCTTTGTTTTTTTGTGTGTGCTCTTTATTAGACTGACAAAACTGAGAAAGTCCTCACTGGTGTTGGCGTGAGCAAGGCAATACAAAAAATTATCAAAAGAAATGTGTATCAAATTGGCCAACAGAGCAATTAATAATTTAGATGACAATGTGACATCCCAGTTCTGATTTTGTTTTTTTTTTTTTTTTTTTTTTTTTTTTTTTTTAAAGAAACGCTTCCCTGGATCAGGTTTGTTGTTCCAATTTTAACCAATGAATTGAAAAAGAAACAGCCGGGGGAAAAAACAAAAAACACCTGAATCTCAGAATTTCCCCGTTATTACGGAAGAAGGCTCTTCTTCAATGAGCTTAGTCCTCCTCCCTGTTCCCCTCCTCAGTTAATGAGCAATAAACTGTCATATTTATTTAGTGTTATTTCTTTAATATAGTGTGTTTTTACTTATTTCTGTGTTGTACTATAATTATTTTTAACACCACAAAGATAAAAAAAAAGGTAAGTATAATTTAATTTTGGGGTTGGAACTTAATAATTGCATTTCCAATCCTTTCAATGGGAAACGTTACCTTGGGTTAAGAACATTTCGGGTTACAAACGGGGTCAGTGAACCAATTAAGTTTGTAACCCGAGGTTCCACTGTATTTATTTACTTAAATCCACCAGGTCTTTTAATTTGGGACATTTTGTAATTCATGAGGCAAATTTAGAGATGAAATGGGATGAAAATATTTGATCACTTTTTAGTGACAACAAGTTTCAAGTTTCATTATGTAGCGAAATGTAAGGAGAAAAATACCCCAGATACATGCACTGAGTTTTTTATGGCTTAAAGATGCGCCTTATTTGTGGACTTTCCTTATCCCAGAGTGTCACATTCTCGTTTATTCTTAGCTGCTTTTTAACTAATCAAAATTGCTTACTGTTGATTAATATTTGATGAGCTCCATGTTGAAGTGTTGAAGTGCTGCTCAAGCACACCCTCTCATGTGGAAAACGTGACATACAAATTTTGTTGTGGCAATAGTTTTTGTTTTCTCTTGTAAATGTAAGAATTCTCCCTTTCGTGAACATGCAGTTTTGTTCGGCAGATAGCGAACAGTTCTCTAAATTAGAGCCAAAGGGTTCTTGCTTTAAGCGTTTGGTCATAAATGTTTATTAGCCAAAGTAAATCTGCTCTCTTAACGGTAACATGCAATGGGAAACACCATCGACTGGCTACCAAAAATTAGCATCACTAATGCGATTGTTTTATCATCAAATAACTTACATTGCAATAAATATGGCTGTAACTTATACAAATACAACATCCAACAATACCCAAAGGCAAATATCCACTCTGCTCTTCAGAAACATCTAGAACTGCTGGAGTTCAGCTTTTTTGTTTTGTCTATTAGACTTTACACCGATCTGATCAGCTAGATCGGTATCGGCCGATAATTATCTTTCTATGCTGCTCAGCTTTATTGTCATAAATTTGCCGATCCGTCAGTTCCGCAAAAGACATTTACTTCATGGTGCCATCGTGTACAGTATATTTGAATCCAAAAGCTAGTTTATATTTACCCTTGTCATTTGACATAGAATTGTAAATAGCTGACAACCAATAAAGTCATTTAAAAAATATATGTTGGCGGTGTGGGACAGACAACACGTCTGAGACAGACAAAATGTAATGCGTGGGTCAGACTACAGGACACATTTGGTCTTTCACGATTGCATTGTCAGACTACTGCAATAAAATCTTGTATTCTGATACCACCACATCCCGTCTTTTACGATCACTGGGCTTTATGTTGTCAACTCAAACGCGACCAGATACACTTGGCGACGACAACAACAACAACTGGATCGCGCCGTTTGTATTATAAGAACAAAATGGGAGAAAGGGGAAACATGTGCTGGTGGTCACCGGTGCTCGGGAGAGGACTTTAATTCAAGGATTGCTTGAGGTATGTATGGTCACGTACTTTTAATACGCTAGGGCTCGTAAGCAGGCAACAAAACGTTATGTAACGTAGCAAGCTACGGCTAGCACTAACGGTGGTATGTAAACATGTCAGCGTTCTGTCGAATCATTCCCTGAAGCTTTGGTGTGTGTTAAGTAATTTAATTACAATAAAATAATTTAATTACAGTAAGTTGGCAGTAGACTTTACACCGATTTTATCGGCCTGATCGGTGTCTGCCGATAATTAGCATTTTATGCTGAACGGTTGATCAGCTTTGTCATAATTCGCCGATGATCGGCGCTGCAAAAGACATTTACTCCGCGTCGCCATCGTGCACAGTATATTTGAATCCAAAAGCTAGTTTATTTTTAGCCTTGTCTTTTGACGCAGTACTGTAAATATCTGACGCATTAAAGAGGATGAAAAATGGAAAGGCAGTTGGTCCTGATGACATTCCTGTGGAGGTATGGAAGCATCTAGGAGAGGTGATTGTGGAGTTTTTGACCAGCTTGTTCAATAGAATTCTAGTGGGTGAGAAGATGCCTGAGGAATGGAGGAAAAGTGTGCTGGTGCCCATTTTTAAGAACAAGGGTGATGTGCAGAGCTGTGGGAACTGCAGAGGAATAAAGTTGATGAGCCACACAATTAAGTTATGGGAAAGAGTAGTGGAGGCTCGACTCAGGACAGAAGTGAGTATTTGCGAGCAACAGTATGGTTTCATGCCAAGAAAGAGTACCACAGATGCTTTGTTTGCCTTCAGGATGTTGATGGAAAAGTACAGAGAAGGTCAAAGGAGCTACATTGTGTCTTTGTAGATCTAGAGAAAGCCTATGACAGAGTATCCAGAGAGGAACTGTGGTACTGCATGCGGAAGTCTGGAGTGGCAGAGAAGTATGTTAGAATAATACAGGACATGTACGAGGGCAGCAGAACAGTGGTGAGGTGTGCTGTAGGTGTGAGAGACGAATTTAAGGTGGAGGTGGGACTGCATCAGGGATCAGCCCTGAGCCCCTTCCTGTTTGCATTGGTGATGGATAGGCTGATAGATGAGGTTAGACTGGAATCCCCGTGGGCCATGATGTTACTGTATGTACTAGGCTTTACACGATCACGAGTTTTGGGGCCGATCAGCAAGTTTACAAAAAAACGATAACCGATGACCGATCTGATCACAAGATGGAGCAATGTGTCCATCCCTTCATCCATTTTCTGTACAGTTTATCTTCACAAAGGTTGCGGGTGTGCTGGAGCCTAGCTCAAATTATTCTCTAGCATTTTAGACAGAAGTTAAAACACCAATTACCTCTAGGGGGCATTCAAGACTTGGCCACGGAAATAAGTTTAGGTCAAATCAACATTACATGACAGAAATAATGGGTGCTAACTTACTGTCATTAAATTACTGTAATAAATACTGTTAATGACATGTTTACTCTAACTTTCTCACTGTCCCAGCTATATGGACGGGTGTTGTCCAGAGTTCGAGTCCGTTTTACTCCCCCACCCCACGCTGCGTTGCTTGTACACGGCAGCTGGGATAGGCTCCAGCACCCCCGCGACCCGAGTGAGGAGACGCGGCTCAGAAAATGGATGGATGGAAGGCGCTGAGCATGCAGGGAATTTATCTGACGCCGTGCTGTGATGTCATCGTTTACCCACTTCAAAACATGCCAGCTTGCTGTCAGAGCTGGTTTGCTGCGGAAATGTTTTTAACTACTTGTAACTTGTTTTCATAAAGTTGTTACTTCAATAAAAGTATCAAAACAATAGCAGCTACTGTGCTAAATAGACTACTGACCTCCATCTTGATAAATTATGTGATGTTTACGTTGATTAAAAACAAGTTACAAGTAGTTAAAGTATTTCCTTATGGAAATTGTAATCAAAACATACACATTTGCAAGATAGCTTATTTGTGGATATGGAGTACAAAAGTAAACACATGTATGTCTGTATTGAAAAGGTAAAGCGCATGTTTACAACCCCAATTCCAATGAAGTTGGGACGTTGTGTTAAACATAAATAAATAATAATAAATGGGAGACAGGTCTGGACTGCAGGCAGGCCAGTCTAGTACCCGCAGTCTTTTACTACGAAGCCACGCTGTTGTAACACGTGCAGAATGTGGTTTGGCATTGTCTTGCTGAAATAAGCAGGGGTGTCCGTGAAAAAGACGTTGCTTGGATGGCAGCATATGTTTCTCCAAAACCTGTATATACCTTTCAGCATTAATGCTGCCTTCACAGATGTGTAAGTTACCCATGCCATTGGCACTAACAAAGCCCCATACCATCACAGATGCTGGCTTTTGAACTTTGCGTCAATACCAGTGGTTCTTTTCCTCTTTGGGCTGGAGGACACGACGTCCACAATTTCCAAAAACAATTTGAAATGTGGACTCGTCAGACACCACAGAACACTTTTCCACTTTGCATCAGTCCATCTTAGATGAGCTCGGGCCCAGAGAAGCCGGCGGCATTTCTGGATGGTGTTGATAAATGGCTTTTGCTTTGCTGCATAGAGTTTCAAGTTGCACTTACGGATGTAGCGCCAAAACTGTATTTACTGACATTGGTTTTCTGGAGTGTTCCTGAGTCCATGTGGTGATATCCTTTACACATTGATGTAGGTTTTTGATGCAGTGCCGCCTGAGGGATCGAAGAACACGGGCATTAAATGTTGGTTTTCGAGCTTGCCGCTTACATGCAGTGATTTCTCTAGATTCTCTGAACCTTTAGATGATATTATGGACCGTAGATGAAATCCCTAAATTCCATGCAATTGTACGTTGAGGAACATTGTCCTTAAACTATTCGACTATTTTCTCACGCACTTGTTCACAAAGAGGTGAACCTCTATTCCTCCCAATAACGCCCTTCCAGGTGTCACTGTCATTGCCCACGTGAGCATTGAAGTCCCCCAGCAGAATGTTGTAGTCTCCAGCGGGAGTGCTCTCCAGTACCCCATACAAGGACTCCTAAAAGGGTGGGTACTCTGAACTGCTGTTTGGTGGATAGGCACAAACAACAGTCAGGACCCTTGTCGGAACTTCTCAGCCTCACACACCAACCCGGGCTTCTTCCCTGTAGCTGGGGATCGGATCGCCAAAGTCCCTGCCGTCGGCCACCACCCAGTTCACACTGCACCCAAACCCTATGCCCTCTCCCACAGGTGGTGACCCCATGTAAAGGAGGACCCACGTTACCCTTTCGGGCTGTGCCTGGGCGGGTCCCATGGGTGCAGGCCCGGCCACCAGATGCTCTCCTTCGAGCCCCACCTCCAGGCTTGGCTCCAGAGGGGGCCTCTGTCAGTTTAATCTATTACCAAAATAATCTTTACTTGCAGCCGTCGTATGAATAACCTGCAATTGACATATAGTTGAACCGGAGGCAGCCGCAGAAGTGTATATCAAACTTAATAGCCCTTCGCATTAATTGGTACCCAAGATGAAGCTCTCTTTCAAAAACGGTGTACACATCATCACTCCCTCTCGTGTGATTTTACTTAGTTGTTTGGTTTTGTCTAATCTTTAAACAGTACGAAATAAACAACAATAATTGGTTAATCAGGGCTCGAAGCAAGGTTTTTGCTTGCCAGTGTCAATCTTGAGCTTGCCCTGTTTGGTCAAGTGCACTCAAATGGTAAGCGACACAGAAACCTACTGCAGGTAGGTTGACGGTACAGGTGGGACGAAGAGGTGAAAGCAGGAATACCGAAAAACCACTCTTTTCTTCTTGCTCGCCGAGTCCTTCCCAATAGGCTTCAGTAGTTTCTGTGCGTTTCCCCACAGGTTTGTTTTGGAAAAGAGATCTTTACGTGTCACACACATTACTGTGCATTTCTATCCCCTTCCAGCCAATGTCTACATTCATATGCAGTACCTCCAAAATGCTGTAATAATAATAAATAATAATCATGCTATGCTTACAATAACAAAACTGTCCATTGAGAAATTCTTTTCAGTAATTTAACAGAATTTGTCTTTTTTTTGTTATAAAATTAGAGATTGCTGCTATTCTAACTACTGCCTACTAACAGTGATTTATTTGCTTGAGTACAAAAAGTCAAGTTAGAAAGGCAGGAACAACTCTGAAAGGCAATGCATGTTTAGAAACAGCCAAGTGACTGTAAACTAATCATAGGACTCCTACGTAGTTTCTTTTCCTCGGCATATTGATATTGTAAAATGATTTTTCTGAGCAGTTTTTATTTGAAACACAGACATTACATTTGAAGAGGGAAGTACCTAAGATGATTTATTTTTGCAGTAATATGGAGTGGACTTATTTTTTTTTTTTTGGGACTAAGCTTTTTTGGAATGTGTTGCAGCTATAAAATTATAAGTTAATGAGTATTTGCTAAAAACAAAGTTGATCAGTTTGAACATTAAATATCTTGTCTTTGTAGTGTATTCAATTAAATATAAGTTGAACATGATTTGCAAATCATTGTATTCTGTTTTTATTTATGTTTAACACAACGTCCCAACTTCATTGGAATTGGGGTTGTAATTGCGGAGGTATATGTTTTAAAGGGAGTGAGAATCGTTATTTCCTCTCCGTGTGACATTCATTCACAGGGCTTTCAACTTACTAGTACACCATTAAAGAGTGATACTGTTACAATATGCTTAAACAATCCGGCGGAAGAGAGGGGGCGGCGGCGGCAACAGGCGGAGAGCCGACTCACGGGCTTCCCATTGGCGGCCGCCACCGAGCCAGGATGCTGGCTTCGCGAAGTGGAGGTCCACGGCAATCGATCCCGACCTGTGGGTCTGCATTTGCTGGCACAGAGGCTGGCGTGAACAACAAGCCGCCCCGATTTCATCTAGTTGATTGTGAAGTGACGCTCTGACAGGCGTAGTACGCCGTCAAAGTTACGATAGCACACTCCTCTCAATGCTGTGGTCACATGGGCCAGTCAGCCAATCAGTGTATTCCTTTAGACTCACACACACATGGTCACATGAGCTATCCGTCCAATCGGGTGCGTTTACACTGAAATGACTAGTAGCCTGGCGAAGCGGCTTGGCTTCGTATAGAAAACTACACTTCAAGCACAATGGCTCATTATTTTATACCGAGACAAGGCCACGATAATATCGAGCCACTTTTAATTTTGTGAAAACGTGAATATTGTAACATCTCCACATACAATGTTTTTATTTTTTTATTTTTATTTTTTTTACATACTCTTGCCTGATCGGGAATGTTGTTTTGCTAGCTTGCCAGTGACTATTTTTGACTTGCCACGGGTAATCAGGAATCGGTAAACTTCGAGCCCTGTTAATGAAAAGTAATCCGAAAACAATATTGTTATCCACTTAATTGATGGAGTAATTGATGCATCCTAAAATATTTGATAATGACAGCCCTACTCTGGACACTGAATGCAAACATCCTTGATTTTCTATTCTGTTTGACTCAAAAGAATTCTCTGGCTCTCTTTTTCTCAATGTAGCAGGCTAATGAGGCACTACACCACCAGCACCAATTAGCCGGGAACAGCCTCTTGCCTTTGCTTACTTCTGGAACAGAGCCGCCTGATCAGAAACCAGTGCTGCCCATAGTGTTGGACCAGAAACCACCAGTCAGTGCTGCAGAACTTCTTAAAGACAATGTGGCTAGTGGGACTGGGGGAGGCGGTGGTGGTGGTGGACCTCCACTTGCTGTGGTCAAAAAAGAGCCTAAATCAAAGACTCCATTCATTTGTGGCTATTGCAACAAGGCTTTCCGGGACAGCTACCACCTGCGGCGACACGAGTCATGCCACACCGGCATTAAGATGGTTTCGCGGCCTAAGAAGACACAAACAGCTCCCACCATGGTGCCAATCATATCCACTGTATCTCGTGATAATGGTGGAACCCCTTCATACATTACTACTGTAGCTGGTATATTGACTACAGCCACCACATCAACCGCAACGGGCACGAGTATCATGACTCCGATGCAACACCAACAGCAGCAGAACATCCCTAAGAAACCCCCCAAACCTGTGAAAAAGAACCACGGCTGTGATATGTGTGGAAAGGCTTTTAGGGATGTTTATCACCTGAACCGCCACAAGCTGTCGCACTCTGATGAGAAGCCCTTTGAGTGTCCCATCTGCCATCAGCGGTTCAAGAGGAAGGATCGAATGACATATCATGCGCGCTCCCATGATGGTGGAGTTCACAAGCCTTATATTTGTTCTGTATGTGGGAAAGGGTTCTCCAGGTACGTGGATGCTAATTTGTTCTTGTTTAATTTTAATTAAAACCTCCAAACACATTTGAGCACATTAAGAACTATCAAATGGCAGTAAATCAGGTGCAATACATTGTATTAAAGATGAAACAGTCAGGTCTATAAATTTTGGGACAGAGAAAGTTCAACGGAATTCTCATCTTTTTTGCTCTAAACACCCCCACAAGTGACTAGAAATGAAACGACCAAGATGTGCTTAAACTGCAGCCTTTCAATGTTAATTTGGTATTTACATCCAAATCCAGGTGAACAGTGTAGGAATTACAACAGTTGGTAATATACCTCCCACTTTTTAAGGGACCAAAAGTAGTGGGACAATTGGCTACTCAGCTTTTCCATGGCTGGCCAACAGTGGGCTTGGATGGTTGAAAACAGAACTGATTCCCTTGTATTTATTGATATGCCTGATGACAAAATCAGCAGAATGAATTCTGAAGTGTTTCAGATATCTGCTCTTATTCAGGCAAATGCTTCAGAACTTATTGGACGGCGTGTCACAGTGCAGCTGGACAATGACCCAAAGCATACTGCGAAAGCAACCAAAGAGGTTTTTAAGGCAAAGAAGTTCAATGTTGTACAGTGGCCAAGTCAATCACCTGACCTTAATCCAATTGAAAATGCATTTCACTTGCCCACTGATATTTAGACAGTTACATTAGACAGTTACATTAGAGGCCTAGCAGAGCATCACCAGGGATGAAATCCCACATCAGGTGATCTCTATGCATTCCAAACCTCAGTTGTAATTGACTGCAAAGGATTTGCAACAAAGTATTAAAATCTGAAAATTTGATATGATTGTTAATTTGTCCCATTACTTTTGGTCTCCTAAAAAGTGGGAGGCGCATATACAAACTGTTATATATCCTAATTTCCTACACTGTTCTCCTGATTTGGATGTAAATACCCTCAAATTAAAGCTGCATCTCTTTAATTTTAAATCCAGTGTGTTGGTGCTTAGAGCCAAAAAGATGAGAATTATGCCAATGTCCCTGTATTTATGCACCTGATATGCACAAAAAAATACTAATAGGACATGCACAAGTAGTACTTGCACAAGTAGAGAATTTCACATCATGGTATGACCAAAATTATACAGATTCTCGGCATTATTACGATATTGCTAAAAGAAGCCCGCTGTGAAAAAACATTGCAGAACATTTTATTTAGAATTAAAAAAGAAAAGTAAAATCAACCCATGTACTTTTTCAAAAAAAGGGAGTTCTGTCTTGGGCTCTGTCCAAGTATCCTTGTGCAATATATTGAACTCCCATTTGCTTCTGATGCTGCATCTTCAGTTGGTGAATGAGGACACCGTGTTAAAGCGCTTTGAGTACCTTGAAGGTAGAAAAGCTTATTTACCAAAAAGTGTTGTTGTTTTAATCAAATAAAAGACAATGAGATTTGTATTGTTATTAAAAAGAAATTTGGGGGTTTCGCCTTTATATAGCGCCACAATGGATTGAGAAACAATAACTAAGAAATTACCAACTTCAGTTGTTACTTTTTGCTAACACTGTAGATCACTCTCTCAATTGCCTTCAATGTCTCCATCTTTCTGTGCAGGCCTGATCACCTAAGCTGTCACGTCAAGCATGTCCATTCCTCAGAGAGGCCTTTCAAGTGCCAAGTAACGGTAACTGATGACGACACAATCAATAAGATCCTTTTGTGATTATGTCACATTTAACGTGACCATAGATGCAGTATGTATGTACTTTATGTATGTATGGTAGCGTTCAAGCATTTGGCCACACTTGCCGATCTAATACGAGAGATTTATCAGAAGTTCAGCATTTACTTTATTGGTGGGAACTTTAGTCACCACGATTTGATTCGGTTACAATTTAGACGACTTGGCTTCGATCACGTTACCTATTTTTTTTATACATCTTGATTGATCTTTAATGAATGCATATTCTCCCACCTCTGCTTTACAAATAATGAGCAGTGTTGAAAGTCAAAGTTTGCAATGACGTGTGTATTCTTAAGTAATTAAATGGAAAATATTAGAACTTGTTTTATGCTGTCATAAGGTTTCCTTTAAAGAGCGTTTTTGTGTATATTTTTTGCATGCAATGAGCTTCTATCTAGCTTTTTCATAAGTAATAATTTGAGGGGGCGATCTGTGTTTTTTTTCTTTTCCTTTAAGGCCTGTACATCTGCTTTCGCTACCAAAGACCGTCTACGCTCCCACATGATCAGACATGAAGGCAAAGTTACCTGTAACATCTGTGGCAAAATGCTAAGTGCTGCCTACATCACAAGTCACCTCAAGACTCATGGTCAGGCCAGCTTCAGCAACCAATGTAACAATAAAGGTAGGCTGTCTTCAACACTCACAATTCCATTCCGACTTTACTCGAAATCCTGAATACAATCCAGTCAAATGTGTATTTGCAGTGTTGATACATCTCATAGGTTTCCTGAAGATATGGGCTTGTTTGGTATTAGAAGCGCCCGTGCAGTGAGCAAGTTTCCAAACTACGGCCTGTGGGCCAAGTTCGGCCCACTGCCTTTTAATGCCTTTAATAATGCCTCCAAAGTTGACCTCAAAATTCTGGAAAACCCTTCAACCTATGTATAATCTATTTTTACAATTCATGATTTTGCTTCTACCCATATGATCAAAACATGAAGTATTATCTGAATTTTGTTAGTTTTTTCAAATAATTATTCTGAAGTGTTTATGTATAATGCGCACTATTGACTTGAAAAAAACATTTGGGGGGGGGGGGATGTACATTATACACGAGAAATTACGGTAATACAGATTATCATATGGATTTTAAAAATTATATTACTCGACTAGAATTTTTTGAGGGGCTTAGTGAACTACAAGTTCAGGAAATTTCTGAGAATTGTAACGTGTGAGAAATTTCTAAGTAGTGATTAAAGCTAGGACACGTGTTATACATGTCGTCAGTACTGGTACACAGTGGTGAATAACGTGGTTTTGGCATGTTTAAAATTTAAATTGAAGGATATCAAAGTTGCTCTTATAGCCTTCGATTTTTCTGCATGCAGCCTTGGATATAATGTAACCTATAATTTATATAATAGAGCAATTAAAATGATAAATATTGAAATTCTTGATGTTATGTTAGTTTTAGCTTAAAAGTACTGCATATGGTTTATTTCTCGTTCCCCCACCAAAATGCTGCAATTGCTGTGCCATGCTACAATTGTATGCATTCTGTTAATTTGTTTAAGATTAATTCATATACAGTACTCAAGTATAACAGCACGGGGTGGCAGTGCATAGCTGTAGAACAAACTTGACAATTTGTGATGCCACTTCATCTCCTATAAAAAGGTGGTGTAAATTGTTTTTACAATGCTGTTTTATGTCTGTCCATTACCATGGCAACCAAGCACAACAGTAAAAGCCGACTTCTCGTGCCCCGTTGTGTGCATCACTAGCGTGGTGGTCCCCTTCTCTACAGTGTGGTTCACCGGGATGTCAAAAGTGAGCGGCACCTCGTCCATGTTGGTGAGGTGGTTGGGCTGGATGTGTTTGTTGGCAATCTTTTTACTGCAGTCGGAGCGGAACATGGCCAGCTTTTCCTTGTAATCCGCCAGAAGTTGCTGCGCCACAGTAGTCCTTCCCGGATGGATAGATGGCGCCATTTCATAAAACGAAAGCACCATGACGGACCTCCTTGAAAATGTTCGATTTTCATTTCTTCTGCAAGCGTTATTGACCCCAGTCGAATGGTGACTGTTGAGATGCTTCTCCCGGCTGTTCTTTGCTCATTAATCCATTACTCGAGTTAGTCTTCCAACGCGGGCCACCTCGTCTTGTTTCCGCGGAAACTCAGCTTCATCTTCTTGACTTGGCGAAGCTCGTTTTCCTGCTTCCTCCACTTGCGAACCATGGATTTGTTGATCTTGAATTCTCCCGCGGCTGCTCGATTCCCATGTTTCTCCACGTAACTGACAGCTTGCAGTGTAAACTGTGCTTCGTAAACGTGTCTCTTCGTAGGTGCCATTTTCGGGGATCCTTAGCAAAACCGATGTTGTTTTGCACATTGCACATACCGGCGCTATATACCTACTGGGGGCGTGCTTTTAGCATCCTCCTCCCCCCTTTACGTCCGCATGCTGTACTCAGTCACATCCGCCTTTCCTCTATATAAGCAGCGTGTCGGCAGGAAATGCTTCCAGTCAGTCAAACGGAGGGCTCATCGAAGTCACACATTTACAGATTTTGGAACTCTGTGCACACATAAGGTGCCCCGTCCATTTTGGAGAAAATCTAAGACTTAAGTGCGACTTATGGTTGTGCAAATACAGTAGTAGATGTGACAAAAATGCAAATAGCTAGTTTTACCTAGTTGAACACAATTCATTGACAGATGAGGGGGTTTAGAACTGAATACACACTCCCTACGAAAAGTATTGGAACTGTGAGCGCAATTCCCTTATTTGTGGTAGACAGTGTGACATCGACCATTAATATGAGTCAAGTTTATTTGCATTAGGGTTGGGAATCTCTGGCATAAGGCCAATTTGATACATATCTAGATACACAAGTAGCAATTCGATCAAAAACAATATCTTTACAGGCGGAACCATTAGATATGATTCAAATCAGTATGGGAGTGATACAATTATTGATTTGATTCGGTGCAGAAAAAAATTTGATAGTTAACATTTGCAGATGTGCTAATCATAAAGAACCTTGACTTAACCTAATTCTATAAAATGACATTTGTCTAACCCTATTTTCAAACATGTAAAAGACCACTTAACCCTGAGTATTGTTGCTGTATAGCACTGTTTAAAAAAATAAAATAAAAATAAAATAGTGGGTACGGAAAGTATTCAGACCCCCTTAAAGTGGGTGTTTCACACCTGGATTTGGGGACCCTTTGCCATTCCTCCTTGCAGATCCTCTCCAGTGTTGTCAGGTTGGATGGTGAACGTTCGTGGACAGCCATTTTCAGGTCTCTCCAGAGATGCTCAATTGGGTTTAAGTCAGGGCTCTGGCTTGGCCATTCAAGAACAGTCACAGAGTTGTTCTGAAGCCACTCCATTATTTTAGCTGTGTGCTTAGGGTCATTGTCTTATTGGAAGGTGAACCTTCGGCCCAGTCTGAGGTCCTGAGCAGTCTGGATAAGTTTTTTGTCCAGGATATATAAAATATATAGAATATACCGTATTTTCCGGACTATAAACTGCTGCTTTTTCCCCGTGCTCTGAACCCTGCGGCCTACGTAATGATGCGGCTAAAATATAGATTTTTGTTTTTCCGCTAACGGCTATCAGGGGATGCAATGAGTGCAAAAACAAGACAGGCCCAACTTGTTTAAACGTACAACAAAAACCTGTTCTGCTTAAAACATGACGGCTTCCCATAATGCACTAGGGTTTGGGCATGCGCAGATGCCTCCTGCATGTAGAAGACGACGCTACTTTTTGTCGCGCTCAACGCAAAGCGCAGCACGACACGCATGAATGCAAAATATTTTTTATTTTTCACACCCTCGTCATGGAAAGTATAAGACGAAAAGCGTATGATGCAGCTATTGAGTTGAAAGCCATCGATCCGTCCATCCAGGAAGGGAATAGAGCTGCTGCACGTAACTGCCCACGAGAGAATGCACTTCATGTGCGTTTTGAGCTGCACTGCGTCTGGACAAAAACTTGCACCGATAGTGATTTTTTTTTTTTTTTTTGAGCAGACTACTATGCCGAAAGAAAAACTCCTAAAAGGCATAGTTATAAAAGTTTACAAAAAGGGTGGATGATAGAAAGCTTAATGACTGAATGGCTGACGGAGTGTTACAGTAGGCGTCCGGGAGGATTTTTTTCACCGGAAAAAGCATTGCTTGTTTTGGACAGTATGAGGGCCCATATAACACATTCTGTGAAAACACCCATCAAGAGATCAAACTCAATCCCAGCTGTGATTCCTGGAGGTACAAAAAAGATTTTGCAGCAGTGAGAGTGGTGCTTTTAAAGCGACACTCCGAGGTGAGTGGGAGGCTTGGATGACCAGCGGCGAGAAATCTTTCAGAAAAACAGGCCGCATGCGAAGATCATCCTTTTCTAAGGTCTGCCAGTGGATCTTAAAAGCGTGGATCAGTGTGAAAGAATCTACGATCACCAACGGATTTCGAAAGGCTTGGACTGCTACGTGAGGAGAACAGCACAACTTCAGTGGTAACTGTGTCTCAAGATGAAAATGAGAGCAACAGAGAGTCTGAAATGGTGTGTGACGGAGACGTTTTGAGGCTCTTCAACTCTGACACTGAAGACGACGACTTCAGTGGTTTCAGTGAACAGGAGGAGGATGAATAAAAACAATGACTTTTCTGTTATGTTTGAGCCATTTTGCTGCCGTGTTACAGGCACTGTTTGGAAACCAGGTATGTAAATAAACATTTACAAAATCTTTGTGTCAATATCTAATTTCACAACGTATATATCCACGGCGTATAGTCCGATGCTGCTAATGTAAAAAAAAAAAAAAAAATTAATTATACACAAAGTGGGTGCGGTTTGTAATCCGATGTGCTCTGTAGTCCGGAAAATACGGTGTGTTCCTTTTTTTTGTTGTTGTTGTTGTTTAAATATCAAATTAATTATTTAAATGGTCCACAACAATTAATTTTGAAGAGGTTCTCTTCTCAAATTCTGCAGAAACAATATTTAGAGAGCTATCGGGGGTCTTGCACACTGTGCCATTCAAGATAGGACCGCCACGGCGCACACACACCTGCTTTTTTTAAAATGTTTTTTTTGTTTGTTGTTTTATCCTCAGTGCAGGCTGACTTTTTTTTATTTTTACGTCGCAATAACTAGCTTAGTTCAACTGGCGATTGTTGTGTCAACTTCGGTATTTACCTGGCTGTGTGTCCTCTAGGTAGTTTCTATTTAGGGTCGCACAGTACCAACACGAACGTATCAGTGGACCGCGAGGACTTAAGAAGAAGCATTAGTTTGCTGAGTTACATCCCAATGAAATTGCCGAGCTGTACATACCTTTGCCATATTGTCTGCATCGTTACTATCTGTGGCGCACATTTCACTGCCGGCCCCGGTGTCGACGGCGGACTTGAGATAAGGTACGTAACGTGACATTCAATGTTTACAACTCCTGGGGGAATGCTACTTTACTATCGCTGTGACCACGAAAGTAGCTTAACTACTGAAAAAGCTATTTGATGTTGAAATAGTGACGCGATGAAGATATGTAGTTAAACTAGTAGTGTTGCTAGATCCACCACTGCTATGTTTGGTTGTAAATATGTTACCTGCGGAGCATAGCGCGAGACCTCTTGGGCTTGTTTTACGAGATGATTACGATAAACCTTCAGGCAACAGATTCCTAGCATTCGCGATATCAGGTCCACAGCCCTACTACCGTGGCGGATTTTGTATTGATAGTTTAGTCTGCTACCGATACAGTCCTATCTCTCACCTTTACGGACGGTTGCGTCGGTTTATCGTTCCCAACCTTAATTTGTATAGCCCTTAATCACACAAGGGCTTCACAGAGAGGCAGAGATCAACAGTTACTTAGATCTGCATCTGATACTCATTAATGTAAACCGCAATAGAATACAAAATTATAGCGTCACATTAAAACTGTCTTTTCTAAGGTATCTCGTAATATACCACATTTCATTGTAAAATAATTTTCTAACTTTTGCCATACCTATGTATCATACACGCCTCTGAAGATTTTGTTTTTTTTCCTAAATTGCGCATTATATATATATATATGAGAAATTATGGTAGTGTGCTTCGCCTCTGCCTGAAGTCAGCTGGGATAGGCTCCAGCACATTCGCAACCCTATTGAGGATAAGCATTAGAGAGGATGGATGATATTGCCAAACTTTTGCATTCTTCTTTTTGTGATGCTTTTCCAGGATTTTACCCTAGCCTCTTTAAATTGTTTGGAGGATAATACCTTCAGTCACTTCTTTAGCGGGTAAAATGTATTCTTTTGACTATAAATCTGGAGATTTACTTGGCCAGTCTAAAACTACAAACATTTTCTGACAAAATCCTTTTTGTTTTGTTCGTGTTTTGAGTCGTTATCTTGCTACACAAATAAAGAGCTCTCAATCAGTTCCGTTGCATCTTTTTTTTTTTTTTTTTCTTCAAAATTGAAGACAAAATATCTCTGTGGACTTCTGAGTTCATTTTACTGCTGCCTTCATATTACATCGATTAGTATTAATGACCCCGTCCTAGAAGATGCAAGCCCAAGCCATGACGACGTCTCAACTGGGTTTCTCGCAGGAGGTTGCATGTTGTGGATCCTGAACAATTCCCCCCCCCCCCCCCCCCCCCCTAAATAGTTACAGTTTCCATCACTTTGGTTCGGAAAATCTTTGTCTCTTCAAAGAAAATGTACTCAATTCTTAGAGGGGTAACTAATATGCATACTGGAAATGTGGATCTCTGACTGTCTCATATCTTTTCATGTCAGATCCAGTTGTGTTCAGTCTGGACGGAAATAAAAGAATTGGCCTCACAGTTACAATACCTCTTGTAGCAGTGCATTCATTACATTCCACTGTATCGTAGAAACCTTTTAATGCACGGATACTACAACAGTGCTGTGGTGCGTCATTGTTTTTGGGTGTAGTGTACTCGTGCATGCTTAGACTGACGGACAGACAGACGAACAGATGGATGAAAAATGCATGTGGTTGGGGATGTTACGAGATGTGCTGAGTCTTCCAAATGTGTGTCGGGTAATGGGGGTGCGTTTCCGCAAAGCGCGTATCAAGGCTTGCTTCATTTACGAGAGGGGTCTGAAAAGATAACGTCCGAAACGTCGCTGCCCGGCTGTAAATATCTGACAACCAATAGTTATTTAAAAAAAAAAAAAAAAAACGTGTCAGCGGTGTGGGACAGACAACACATAATGCGTGGATCAGACTACAAGACAAATTTGGTCTTTCACAATTGCACTATGTCAGACAACTGCAATAAAATCTTGTATTCCGATACCAACGCAGCCCGTCTTTTACGATCACTGGGCTTTATCTTGTCAACTCAGACGTGACCTGATACACCGTCACCATGGCGACGATGACAAAAATGGATTGCACTGTTTGTATTATAAGAACAAAATGAGGAAAAACGTGGGCTGGTGTTCACCGGTGCTCGGTAGAGGACTTTAATTCAAGGATTGCTTGAGGTATGTTCACGTACTTTTGATGCGATATTTCATCTGGCCATGTGATGCGATATTTCTTCTGGCCATGTGACATTCTCTCAATCCTCTTCTGGATCATCCAAATGCTCTCGAGCAAACTTTAGACTGGCCTGGACATTTACTGGCTTAACCAGGGGGACACGTCTGGCACTGCAGGATTTGAATCCCATGTGTTACTGATGGTAGCTTTTGTTACTTTGGTCCCAGCTCTCTGCAGGTCATATTCACTAGGTCCCCCCGTGTGGTTCTGGGATTCTTGCTCACTGTTCTTGTCATCATTTTGACCCCACAGGGTGAGCTCTTGCGTGGAGCCCCAGATTGAGGGAGCTCATCAGCGGTCTTGTATGGCTTCCATTTTCTAATAATAGCTCCCACAGTTGATTTCTTCACACCAACCTGCTTACCTGTTGCAGATTCAGTCTTCCCAGCCTGGTGCAGGTGTACAATTTTGTTTCTGGTGTCCTTTGACAGCTCTTTGGTCTTGGCCATAGTGGAGTTTGGAGTGTCACTGTTTGAGGTTGTGGACAGGTGTCTTTTATACTGATGAGTTCAAACAGGTGCCATTAA
Source organism: Phycodurus eques (assembly GCF_024500275.1). Classification (NCBI taxonomy): domain Eukaryota; kingdom Metazoa; phylum Chordata; class Actinopteri; order Syngnathiformes; family Syngnathidae; genus Phycodurus; species Phycodurus eques. The sequence goes on from NC_084531.1 coordinate 2,802,399, forward strand.
TACAGGTAACGAGTGGAGGACAGAGGAGCCTCTTAAGAAGTTACAGGTCTGTGATAGTCAGGAATCTTGCTTGTTTGTAGGTGACCAAATACTTATTTTCCAGCATAATTTGCTAATAAATTCTTTAATAATCAACAGTGATTTTCTGGATTTTATTTTTTTTCCCTCATTTTGTCTCTCATAGGTGAGGCATACCTATGATGAAAATTATCGGCCTCTCTCATCTTTTTAAGTGGGAGGACTTGCACAATTGGTGGCTGACTAAATACTTTTTTGCCCCCCTGTATGTACTATTTGTTCATATATGAACCAAAAAAGGAGAACACTTGTTTATTACCTAGTGTTGTGTTTCAGGCTGAGTTGTATGACACACGACGGGGACCCATGTCAAACCTGTCATCTGGCCAGCGGAGAGCGCAGAGGGAGGCCTAAAAGTGACATCATCAGGCAACGCCTTTTTATTGGCTACTGCCTGATGACGTAGTTTCTAGGTGACACACAGTAAAAGATCTACAATTACAATCTACGACGACTGTTTGACCTTCCTTGTTCCGAAATAACTTTTAAAGTCAACCCAGAAAGCTCACGTATGAAATTAACAAAGATGAAAACTGACATTTTTTTCACTTTTAGTTAGTTATTTTGTTAGTTTTTGTTTACTCTTATAACCTTCACCTCACCATCCTGCGGAATCACACTGTCAATTAATGTAGCGAGTCTGTGCGGAGACATCGCTAAATACAAATACCTCCATAACAGTGGGCCAGAAATTTCGATAACCCTGTTTACAGGCCTATTTGCAGAAATAGGCAGTTAACAAAAATATTTGTTTTATTTCACAATTGAATGGAAAGGTAGGCACGCCAGAGATCCAACAATTTGCATACAAGCAGTTAAAAAGTCTATTTTCCATAATGTTGCTATCGCTCGAGTCGGTCTAAAAATACTTGTAACTTCTTCAGGTGAACTCCAACTCTGGGGTAATAGAGATTCGAACCACAATTGACATGACATCAATTGTAGCAGATGTAGCATTCCCATTAGACATCTCTCTATATATTCTAGTCCCTCTAACCCTCCATGGTAAGAACTACACCCCTTTTACACGTAAGTGGGATATAATGAACAAGATCGGTGCAATATTGTCAGATTATTAATCTGTGCAATACCAGAACGTAGATATCGCACTCCTACCATATCATATGGACATTGATCCCAAATGTGAATAACTGCATATTCTATAAATGTGAGTTTTTGATAATTTCGTGCTTATATTTTTTTACCTCAGCGCTGCAAATTGTGAGATGCCTACCTGATTTCTTGTTCCTGTAACAGTGACGACAGTTATTCTATTCTATTGTAGTCCTCTTATGGTTAACAGTGGCCAGTATGTTAATTAGGTATAACAAATTCTGCAGTCCAAGACACTCATGAATCAAATACTCCTTAAGGCCTTTTCACACCGCACTGGTGCAGTGTTAAAAGGCTACGGGGCAGCGCGCAAGAACGACCGTGTCCAGGTGCAAGCACGATGTGTATTATTATTTTCTGATTAGTATGTCTTGAATAAGGTTCTAAATGAGCCAAATAAAGATTCAATATTTTATTTTCCTTAAACCCTCTATACCACTTTGTGACACATCCTTGGTAAACACCCTTTAACAAAAATTCAATACTCTTAACTATGCCAACCAATGCTCCCAGATGATGGCAGTGTTGCCCTGTGCTTTTGTAACCCCTCATGTGTCTGTATTTTTGAATAGGCATAAGTGACTGGCAGTGGAACCACTCAGGGCCACGAAAAGGTAATCCAGTCCTGTAGTTGGTAGCAAAAAACCCTAAACATGCTATTATAGACTCTACTAAACACAAGTGGCCAGTTTTTAGTCATGTTGCACCTTTTCCCTTGAAGATGTGTTTTCTTTGAGGACTGGTGAAATTAAGGTTTCTATGTTTGTAGTATGTATGATTGTGCCAGTGTTAGGTTAAAGTTCATGAAGCAGGATCAGTAGATTTGATTTATACAAAAACTGGACCATCATGCAGGCTAGATGCACACTACCTGGCTGTTATCTTGTTATTTATTAGATTGGCTTTTTCAACTTTTTGTTTGTCTGAACCGTTTATAATTGATATTATATTTTAGATAAAACTGGGACAAAAAATGCCCCAACAGCTAAAAATCATGCTGCTGCTTGGGCAAGACTTGCTGACATTGACAATGTCCTTGCCATAAACTAATCGGACAGTCCTATTAACAGTCATGCATTTTTGTTCATCTAGCCTCCTACACATAGATTTGAGGATGTTTTATACAATGTATTAATGTTCAAAATTGTAACTTTTAAGCAATCAGACAGTTAGCCGTTTAGTCTATTGATCCTGCTTTTTGAATTTACCCCTTAGGTGATTTGACGGTAGGAGAGATTTTAAATAACTCCTTTCAAGTCCTAATTGACAACTCTCACAAAGGTAGGTTTCTCCAACAATATTATTACAGTTGGCATAATGTTGAAATGATGTATTTATATTTCCAGTGACCCAGGTAAAAACATTACGGAGCTGATTGGAACGATCGCTTTACTGTACAGTAATCCCTTGCTATCACGGTTCACTTATTGCAGATTCAGTGCATCACAGATTGTTTTCTCTAGGTCCGTGTAGTGCAGTTACTCACCTTAATATATGTTTTCTATAGGTCCGCAAATGCAAGTAAAGAGCAACGTTTAGCTTGATTTTCTACTACTGTAACTGTATTTAAAAATATCACCATAATGAATTCTGGGTTCCGATAATGCTTTTAGCTGACTACATTGCCAGGCCCGTCATTGTGAGCAACGGTGCCAATGCTTAAGGCAAGAAACCGCCTGTTCACACCATGTCCATCTGTGCTGTTGTGTGCTTCACCCAAGGAGAGCACAAAGGCATGTGTTTGTGTAGAGTGTGGATGGTGACCTCAAGTGGACAGATAAAATATCTGCACCACAATAAAGTATCACATATTGGCATTGTATTGCATATATGAAACTTATTTTATATAATGATGTAATAAATAATTGACCACTAAGTTGCGAATTTCAATTATTGCGGGGGCTTTCAGGAGCGTAACCCCGAGGATGAATGAGGGTTTACTGTACGTGTTTAGAAGTTCTGAAAATTCATCCCTAGGTGACTGGGCTTTTATTTTATTTTTTTTATCATAGATACCAACAACGTGCACAATTCCGCCACGACAACGCCAGTCACCAACTCTGCAGCCATTACCTCGGCCATGCACCGTGGCGGCAATGCCAGCAATCCGGTCACCATTGCCGCTCAGATGAACATCACCACCAGCACGGTCAACATTACAAACCCCGTCAACCTGCAGCACCCTGTCACCATCACGGGCCCTGTGAACCTAGCCTCTGTCAACATCCCTACAACTGCCCACATGAATATCGCCCACCCTGTGGCCATCACCACCCCAATGCCCATGAATATCACCGGCCCACTTAACATTGCAATGAGGCCCATGGAGAGCCTGCCTTTTCTATCCCAAGTCCTGCCATCCTCACCCCCTTGGTAGTTTGTTTTCTAGCCGCTGAGTAACTGTTGAGAATGTAACTGCCTAATAATAGATTAATCTGTCAAATCTTAGTAAATTGTGTTCTTCAGTGTATGGGCAATATGTTCAACACTGAAGTTGGCATACCGTCCTAAATAATGCAACAACACCCTACAGCCTACATGGATTATGAATTGCATAAATTAGTGCTAAAATTAATGTAACTATTTATGAGAGGAAGATACTTGGGAAAACACTTGATCCTGAAAAAAGTAAGTTATAAACTCAATGATCTACATATCTGACAAATGAATTCATCACATTGATGCAAAATGTAAATCAAATATTACCTCCAAAACCGTCCCTATACATTTGTAAAAAAAAAAACTCCTGCCAAGACAAAAAAAAAAAAAAAAAAACAGAGTTCGACTTTCCATGTTGATCCTCATCTTAGAAAACAGGAGTTCGGACGTTTATCTATAAAAGGGACAAATGTAGAAGAACAACTGTTAGATTGGCTGGTGTCTAAATGATCAAACTCTCATTTTTCTTTTATCCAAACATGTAAGCAAACACGTATGCCAAAGATTTTTGAAGTAACATGTTTCCCTTTTGAATCATATATTTCAAAAAATTGGGAAACCAAAATAAATTTAAATCAACCGCTTCCTGACAAAGGCGTCACATTAGAAGCTGTTACCGGTAGTTAGATTTAAATTTTGCTCCACGTATTTTAACCTATGCCATCATCATTGCATCTATCATAGTCAACTCAATTGTATATTGTTACATTTTAGTACAGGTAGTACACTACTTTTAATTGTATTTTCAAACAGATATTCACCAGTATGATCATGAATTTTTATTATTATAGTATTACTACATTGTCAGCAGTTACACTTCCACCCATTATTTTCTCTCTTGCTTTTTAAACTTTTTTTTTTTTTTTTTTTTTTTTTTAAATACATAAGCAAGAAGTAGTTGGTAGCTTGCTCATTGCAGCTGCATTCCTAGTGAACACATGGAAAGGGCCTATACTCGTTCCTAATTTCTCAGTTTCTGCTAAATCACTGAACAACAGTGTCACGGTCGTCGAAGTGAACAGTTGGAAATATATGATTTGCTGGGCATTTGATGTCAAAGTGTGACACCTTACTACAACAAATCTTATGCCGAGGTGTATTGTCAGAGGGTGCAAAAAATGCTTCCTAATAAGGTTGTTTTTAGTTTTGAAATATTTTAGAGGACTAATCAGTATTTAGTAGTTAATGTATTTTAAGGGGATGAAAACGGCTTTCATTTTGGAGGGCGATGTTGAGCAATATTTTCAGTTGCATTGATGTTTCTGATGCTGGTTAGAACAACTGTTTTAAATCAATTCTTCCTTTGTCTGCATTTTTAAATGGCTGGAAACTAGTCACTTGTCATCACTGCTGGAAACTACACACTTATGTGATGTCATCAATTTGGAATTATTTTAATGTACTGTATATGTGGACATGACAGTTAACGGTACAGCAAGAAGGGTGTTCTTTTTTTTCTTTTTTTCTTTCAACTGAAAGCAAGTCTCCTGAGGTTTCACCCTTAAAAGACAGTATTATGAAAGGTCAAATAGAATGTTTTTTTTTTTTTTTTGTGTGTGTATTAACTGTAGAGGTCAATAGATTTGCTTAGTTGCACATGTGCAAGCCCAAAGTTGTTGGGTAGGTTAGAATGTTTACTTCAACAGGCATAGGATCCAAATTTTGCAAGTTAAACTGATCACTGAGATTAGTCTCTTGAAATATATTATGTCTGGTGTAATTTTATTATTTTTTTATTTTATTATTGTTTTTTTTGTAAATGTAAAACACTATTTTGTAGCCTTTTACCTGTGGAAGTGCCAGTCTGACTTTGCACCACAAGCTACAATGTAATAACTACGAGCATTGATATGGCCATCCAACAGCTTTTGCAATGATCAATAGATAAAGCTTTCTCCACCAATTGCATAAATGTACCAGATTATTCTGTAATAAATTTAAACTCGAGGTGGCTTTGATGTGGCAGGGCAACAATCCCATTGGACAAAACAGTCTGCATGCCTCATGGGGTGGTGAGGATATCCTATCCTGAGATCAACACCGTCAAAAAGTAAAGTTTTTGTTGTAAAAACACTTCTCACCAATATACTGTTTATTTTGGGTTTTCCAAAGACAATGCAAAAAAATTATCACCAGCATTCTTTTGATGTGAATTTCCTCTGTACATCTTGAATTTTTTTAAACTATTTTTTTCGGTTTGGCATGAAACTGTTGAGGCTGTGATCTAAAAGGAAGATTTATTGCTCCTGTGAAGTGGCCAGTTAGGTTTTTACCCTGATAATCTTTAAAGGCTAATAGACATGTTGCAATTCTTAAACCTGGAGTACACAGTTTTCAAGCTGCTAGCAAGATTTGAATGTAGCCTCATTTCACTCCCTTCCCTCTGATTGGCTGGTCCTTGTACCGAATTGTTTTTAAAATAATAATGAAACTTGGAGGCTTAAGTTTGTCTCACTCATGTCAGAGGAAGCAAAGGTCAAGGGTCAGACAGCGTTTTTCAACTTGTCAACCACTGATTTTCAAACTTTTTCTTAAATAAAAAGCATTGTTTGTTAATATCACGACATTCTACAAAGTCTGAGAAAAATATTTTTTTGGTTTCTTTTCACAAGTACACAGCAATAGTAGCCTACCATATTGTCTCACAGCATGAACTTTTCTTACAGATGTTGGTTTCTACATATTTGGAGTGTCATGTTGTGTTACCGCGTTGACACTTTGATCCTTTAGACTACGCCCCAACATGAGTTATATCCTTATTTCTTGACCGGCTGAATGCAGTGCAGTACTAATTTGTTTTTATTCCAAGCCTAAATTATTCTGTGGCTTTGTGTGATGTTTGGGCCAAACAAATTTGACAATGTAAAGCCTGTTTGAAGTCGAGGATTTCGTTCAGTTTTGGCTCTGAAGCACTTGCAGCAAACAAGGATATGCACACTACAACACAGTGGTACTTTAACGGGCATTTTAGTTTGTTGAAATGAGATAAGGGCTCTGTCTGTTGTTGCCCAGGCCACATTTCCTTGTTTTTTTGAATGCCCAAATGTTCTCATTTCATTATGCATCTCAACTCTGTCCCCCAATGGAAATGCTCTAATGTGGAATGGCATTATGATCTTTGAAATTTGTATTCATTTAATAGCTATTATTTTTATTCACAATGTTGCATGTGGACTGAGTGTCTCCATTATAGGTTTAAGGTGAACATTTATTTTTTATTTTTTATTTTAAATAGAAGGATTAGTGACATATGAAAACAAAACACAAAAAAAAATAATAGGGTAAAATCGAGCATGTGCTGTTATATGTCCTTCTCTAGTGGCCATCAACAAATGTGCCTGAAATACTTTGCAAGACCTCTCCACACGGTGATGTTTCCTCCCGGTCTTGTTTGATGAAATATACTCTAAAAGAACCCTTTTTCAGATGTTGACAGCTGTCTGACAACCAAACTATGGCATTAGCATTTTATTTGATGAAACATGATTGTGACAATTGTCCAGTTAAGGAAACACCTTGAAATGGGAGTAGAATTGAGTCAAGGATTGTGCAAGAATGACATTTTTAATAACTTTGGAGGGGGCCTTTAAAAACACTTATTTGGCCAAATAACTGTAATCTGTTCTTTTTTTTGGGGGGGTGGGGGGGGGGGGCTTAATATGGCAAATGTTGTGAAGGCAAATGAATGTATATCTTTGTACAAACTGTTTAGATCAGAGGACTTAGTTATAGTTATGACAGACACATGCAAGAAAAAAAATCTTTTTATAAAAACGTTTTGTATTAGATCATTAACAAGTTTTGTACATACGAAGGTTAGGCTTTCTGATTAGCAGAAAGGTAAAACATTCCTACATTTTTTAAAATGTTGATGGAGAAATATTATGAAAACATGCGCAATGTTTTATGTGCCTTTTATTTGGTTTTGTCTAAATAAAAGAAGTAAAACATGATTGTCAAAGTGGCCATGTTGAGACCTACGTATGATGTGTTTTGGGTGGCAAAGGTGGTTTGACGCCTAGAGCTAAGAATTCTCCACAATAACCGTGGAGGTGTACATTGTGTTTACCAGCTCGCTGGCTCACAGTTGGCCTGTTTGTTACCAAAGTGCCTCTGTGAAGATGGATATGGAAGGATTGTTTGAGAGTGCGTGCCAAAAGATGAACAAAAGTTCTTTTTCCATTCTTTAACTATTAAACTTGAAAATATTGAAGTTTGTTTGTGTATTATCTGAATGCAGTGTACTAATATTTTATATAATTTTTTGGGGTGGGACTTAAACGCATTCATTACAAATCAATTCGTTTTAAAAGTTAACATTTAAATCACATTTTGTGTTCCAAACAACGCAACCTTTGTCAGTGCAGGATTTACTGGTACGCCGATTACACTGACGCACACATCAAAGCTGGGCCACCAAAATGTAGAAATTGGATGAAACAATTTCATTTAAAAAAAAATATTTTTTAAATAAATAAACAAAAAAAAAAACAATGAAAGCCTTGATAAGCTTGGCTTGTGCGAATTGCGCAAAAAGGAGTTTTCATACCACCGAAGCGCTTTAACCCGCCCTACATGTGCTCCAACTTTTTAACTGCCATGCAGAAACCATTTAAAGGCAAAAACTGTTCGAATAAAAAAGGTCCTAAAATGCCAGTTTAATTTTGTGTCTGTTTAATTTCGGCCAGGGATATTTTCTATCAGTTTTTGTACTATAATTTATTGAAATGCATTTTTTCCAGAGTTAAAAATATTCCTGTCTGTGTCTATTATTTAATTCAATCGTCCACTAAAATCCATTGACTTTAAGCCGTGTTGCATTTTAGGACCAATATTGTTATATGATTAAAATTCAATTAATCGAGATTAATTAATTACAAAGCCTCTAATTATTTTTTTTTCTTATCAGGTCCCACCCCAAATTATTATACAGGACTTTTACCACATGTAAGGTTATCTGATCATCTAATAGATACAGGTGTATCTAAACAATTTGGAATACAGTAATCCCTTATGGTTCCGGACCACCCCCACAATAGGTGAAATCCCTGAAGAAACAACCACACACTCGCATATATATATATATATATATACATATATATAAAATTATTATTATTATTAAACAGTTTAAAGCTGTATTAACCTTCCCAGACTCTTATTAATCTTCCCGACACTCCTATTAACCTCCACCTTACTTTTATAAACACTTTGTATACTCTTAAACGCCATTTAAACTCTTAAACATACAGTAATGCACGGTATTACTGTACACGATATGTACATTTTATTCCGTTACGTTTTAATGATTTTTTTCCAGGTATTATTATTATTATTTTTGACAGTTTTAATGTTTTAGGATCAGAAGCGTTTATTTTACCACAACGAAAAAATTACAGAATAAATTTAAAATCCAGCAATATGGCGAATTATGCGCGATATGAATTTGAAAAGAAAATCTGTAATCCACTGAATCCGCAGTAAGTGAGCCACGATATAGCAAGGGAACACTTGAGGAAAACATTTCAGTGTTAAATTCCAAAAGTAAAACTCAGCTTCACAATACACACAGTTTAACACACATATTGCTTGAAACAAAATATATTTTTTTAATCTGGGTCAATCTCGGAAAGAAAAAAAAAAGATTACAGCCTCTTCAATGAGAGTCCATCCATCCATCCAATTTCTGTACCGCTTATCCTCAAGCAGGTCATGGGCGGCGGCACGGTGGCCGACTGGTTAGCGCGTCAGCCTCACAGTTCTGAGGACCCGGGTTCAATCCCCAGCCCCGTCTGTGTGGAGGTTGCATGTTCTCCCCGTGCCTCTGTGGGTTTTCTCCGGGCACATGGGTTTTCTCCTCCCACATCCCAAAAACATGCATTAATTGGAGACTCTAAATTACCCGTAGGCATGACTGTGAGTGCGAATGGTTGTTTGTTTCTTTGTGCCCTGCAATTGGCTGGCAACCAGTTCAGGGTGTACCCCGCCTCCTGCCCGATGACAGCTGCGATAGGCTCCAGCACGCCCGCGACCCTAGTGAGGAGAAGCGGCTCAGAAAATGGATGGATGGATGGAGGTCATGCAAGGAGTACATAATTGTACAGTAATCGTCTAAAAGTTTGAATCCTGATTCTTCACTGGTTGCATTCTGCTGCACAGACATACAGTCATGTTTTATCATATTTTTTTATTTAACCTTTATTTATCCAGGTGGGCAATTGAAAACAGATTCTCTTTTGCAATGCCGACCGAGCTGGAGACAGCAGAGTAAAACAAGGCAAAATCAAATATAAATAAAGACATACAGAATACAACAACCTGTACAATGTGATGTAGGCCTACACAAACTGTACACAAAACATAAACAAAACACAAAATAGTAATACTAAAAATAGTCATCATTTACGAGACAGAATCTTCCTCTCAATACTGTAGCTCCCTTCACCCAAACCTTAACTATTAATAATTGAACCGCCAAAGAATGCCTAAAAGGAATGTACATCTATCCATCCATTTTCCGTACCGCTTCTCCTCACTAGGGTCGCGGGCGCGCTGGAGCCTATCCCAGCTATCTTCGGGCGAGAGGCCGGGTACACGCTGGACTGGTTGCCAGCTAATCGCAGTAAGGAATGTACGATTTGGAGTTATTCTAAAATTATCTACAAATCTAATTATTTTAAAATATGTGCTAACCAGTCGTCAACACAACAAACACGTGTGCTCTCAGAAGTGGGTCTTCTTTACAGAGGCAACCAATCAGAGGAAATGGGGCAGTCTTAGCCAAATATGGACAAAGCGGGTACAAAACTTGGTCAAACAGAAGTAGCTATCAGAGGGGCCTTTCCTGGACACGTAAGACAAAACAAAGGTGGGTTTTTTTTAACTGAAATGTACACTTTTATACAAAGTCCATGTTAGATGTTCTTTTTTTTTCCCATGTTCTTTTAAGGCAGTAATCTGAGTGTCGTAAGTCGCTCGTAACTTTTTATCAAGCTGTTGCGTTAATAGAAGTGTATAAAACAATCCAAACTACTGTGCTAAATAGACAATTGACCTCCATCTTGATAAATGAAGTGACGTCGATGTGCGCATGTCACACGGCTATTCCGATTCAATGTAGTGACGTGCACTGTATACACCAGATGAGAATAGATCACGTCACATGTGAACAGTTGACTAGAAATCTTCAATCGGAATGACAAAAAAGTCTGCGTGTAAACCCGGCTACTGTTTTGTCCCATGTTGATGACTAGTGAACCTTGGCTAGGCTTTGTCAGTGTTGGGGCCTCTAATTGCACAATTATTGCTTCATGTATCAATAATTGGTCATTGATGGCCAGGTTCCATATGTTGTTATATTTAATACTTTGTGCATAATTTATATATATATATATATATATATATACACACACACACACACTTTTGAGTGGAGTGTCTCCTATCCCATTTACTCTGGACACCTCTACTGTACTGTGGTGAACCCGATCAGAGAGTAAAAGTTATATACTGTAAATGTATAGCCCCCACTATTAAAACACTACATTTATAATAAAAAAAATTAACACAATAAGAATCATAAATATTTTTATTGACATATTAACGTTTTACAACAGCAAACTTGTACATACTTCTCATATGTCACAGTAATAAATGCAATATATTTTGTATTTTCTGTCACTTACAGAATCACAAAGTAATTTCTCTTATCAGATGGGCGCTGTGTTATACCTCTGTTACTGGCACGTTTTCCCAAAATGGAAACACTTGACAACTCCATGATGTAATCTGGCAAATATTGTGTTAATGTATCAAGAAATCAGGATTTCTATCTGCATATCGTAAATATATTTTCTTTCATGGGCAGAAAAACAGTCAAACAAGCTCAAATCTAAGCTGCCATATTCAGCGGCTACTTGTTCTCTGTTTCTTTAGCCTCAAAATTATTTCATGAACCATTTGCACCTCAAACTAATCACTATGTAATAACCTTTTAGAAATTCAGTCTTAACGTCTTCACAGTCAATGAATGCATCGACCATGTTCCTCACAATCAGTAAGCAGTACATTGCACTCTATTCTTTGATAAAAGAAAAAAGAAAACACTATGGGGCATTGTTGTTGTTTTTCCTCCCTATGCAAAGGGAAGTCAGTAAGAAGGATAGTATTGTCATGTCTGGTGCTACTGCTCCAAGCCCATATTTTCAACTCTATAAAAAGACAAAAATGACATAGAGGCAGAGTGAACAACTCAATGGATGCTCTCCAATGAATATAGTGTAAGAAGTTAAGAAAACAATTGTACATGAAATGTCTGTATCATGATTGTTGACACAGATTAAAATAGGTAGCGTCCACCTATTTTTTACAAACAGTTCATGGGGTAACCAACGAAAAGTTAAGCACTGTAAATTGTAAAAAACCTCACATAATATTTAGGGTTCTTAAAAAAACAAAATCAAGATTATTTACTTCATAGTTAATATAATATAATGTAGGATTTATTTTAAATACTTAAACCTAATTTTGCTACTTTGTGAGTGTTGACCGAAGACAGAAAACCACATGTAAGATTATTTTCACAATTATAATTATTAACTTCTGAACCCAGTGAAGTGCTAACTTGCACCAAAATTACATTTAATCCAAGCATTTTAGATCAGACATCATTAACATCGGCTCTTGTTCTGACATAAAACAATATTACCTGAAAGTACAGTGGATCTCAAAGTTGAGTTTGCCTGAGGTCATACAAAATGTGAAATTTGTCAAAGATGGGGAAAACATCAGAAAAATATAATTGTGTAGATTTTACTAGTTGCCTAGCATGCCAGCACCATGCTATATGTAATTTTGTTTCTACTGTATGCCCAAGCACGGACCCTATTGATGTCATATGTTCTGTGTCATTTTAATAATATCTGATCAAACAGGCTTAAATGATCTGGGATCAAACATCATCATACAATGCAGTGAAAAAGTATTCGGCCCCTTCTCTCTCTTTTTTTCAGTTTCCCCCACTAAAATGTTTAAGATCATCAAATGTAAATATCGGATGAAGATAACCCAAGTTATGTCTTTAAAATGCTGCTGTAAACAGTAATTTATTTATTCAGAAGGGGAAAAAAATATTTAAAGCTACCTGACCCTGTGTGAAACAGTCATTGTACCCCTTGTAAAATGATGAAATAGCTGTGGTTAATCAACTTTTTTGGAAAGCTGAGTTCATTTTCATTAATAAATAAAATCACCATTGAATAGATGTATTTTATGTCTACTTTGGTTTGTCTGACATTTACATTTGTTTGATCTTAAACATTAACATTGGGAAACTATGCAAAAAAAAAAATAATAAGAATATGAGAAGGAGGCAAATACTTTTTCTCAATACTGGTACATCGGACATATTTCTATGTAAGCGTTCTACCAATTTTGACTTACCACATAATTTATGGCAGGAAGGTTGACATTGGAGATTAACAGCAGAGTAGTACTACTATACTAGTAGTATATCATGTGTGACAAAAGTGTTGACGAGGATGAAAAGGATCAAAAAAGGGGAAGACAGTGATAAGTGCAACTTTAAATCAATGCAATTACTGATAACAGTCATTAAATATGCTTTATCACCATTGTTAGGTGTATCAGGTGTCAATCAATCTCAAGAGCATTTGACAGAAAGCAAAAAACAAAAAAGCAATTGTCCATAATAATTCCACAATCACAGAGATAACTGAAACTCTGATTCTTTAAAAACATGCACATTCTTTGCGACAAAAGAAAACACAAGCCTGAAGATCAGCCTGCACCAGCTGAGCCACTTTTTATTTTTTTTGACTAAGATAGATACATTAAATAAAGAGAGCACTATTCACAAACATATGAGTGGCCTTTGTCCGTGTTTCGTGTTCTCTTAGAATCAATTGAAGAATAAAATGCATAGAGAAAGTATTGATTCTCATCATTACTAAGATTACAATGTTACTAAGATTCCAAACTGTAAACTGCATAAGTACAGCGTGATCCTGCTTTCATTAGGTATTTGTGCTTTTAGAGACTAACCTTTGTTTTACATTCCTTCTTCTTCTTGTCCCGTTAGGTCATCCTTTTCCATGTAAGCCTATCTCCTGCATCCTCCTCTCAAACACCAACTGCCCTCCACCCTTGCTATCTCTTCTCCCTGTAGCCTCACTCTTCCCCCGCCACCCTTCTCAGTCATGCACATATATTGTTTTACTTTGGCTAATCTTCATTCCTCTGCTTTCCAGTGCATGCCTCCATCTTTCTAACTGTTCCTCCACTTGCTCCCTGCGTTCACAATGTCATCTGCAAACATCATGGTCCACGGGGATTCCAGTCTAACCTCATCTGTCAGCCTATCCATCACCACTGCAAACAAGAAGGGGCTCAGGGCTGATCCCTGATGCAGTCCCACCTCCACCTTAAATTCCTCTGTCACATTTACAGGACACCTCATCACTGTACTGCTGCCCTCATACATGTCCTGTAGTATTCTAACATACTTCTCTGCCACTCCAGACTTCTGTATGCAGTGCCACAGTGCCTCTCTGGGTACTCTGTCATAGGCTTTCTCTAGATCTATAAAGACACAATGTTGCTCCTTCTGACCTTCTCTGTACTGTTCCATCAATACCCTCAAGGCAAATATTGCATCTGTGGTACTCTCACTATAAACCAGGTGGCTCGAGTGGCTTAGTTTGTTGCATTTTAACCTGCAGGATATTTGTCCAGGTTCAATCACTAGCAGTTTGTGGTTATAAGGATGTTGTTGGTTTTTTTTTTTTATTTTATTTTTTTATACAGTGATCTCTCCATCTTTGGGATTATTCTTGACAATCAGCTACTGGTTCAACACATAACTGGAAGCTAAACTGCTCCATGCATATCATTTCCTTCTTTTATTAGGCAGAAATTTCAAGGAGAATTCATGCCAGCAGCGTTGCATGAGCCGTCAACACCTCAACATCAAAATAACCGCATATGGACAAAAATTGACTCGTATTTTTTCTGAAAGTAGCCGTAATTGTTGCAAAAGGTGATAAATTCAACAATTGTCAAAAGAGATTTCTATTTACTCCAAGCCAAGTATGTTTTTTGGATTTGGTACATGGGTCAATGACATGACATGACATGCATATTTTTGTGTTTGGGTCCATTATTATAAAAAAATATACAGGGAACACGTTTGATGTGCTTCCCGCGTCTCAGATACACAGAAATTAGCAGGGGACGCATAAAGTACGATCGATCTGCATCTTCGGGCGCATGGCTTCGTACTCTGGCCTGGTACTGGAAATCTGGCCGATGATATTTTTGTGGGACGAGACAGGACTCTAGAGTGCGACTACCGTATTTTCACGACCATAGGGCGCACCGTATCAAAAGGCGCAGTCTCAGTCGCGGGGTCTATTTCTGTATTGAACACATACATAAGGCACACCGTATTATTGGGCGCAGGCATGGTAAAACATACGTTAGCTTAAAACATACGCTGCATGCAGGCTAAAACAATGTTTTGAAAAAGGCAGTGGGAGCAAAAACTGAGTTCGGTTGTACTTTATTGAAGTATTTAACAATGTACTCACGTTAATTTTTGATCAATCCTCATCCACAAATCCATCAAAGTCCTCATCTTCTGTTTCCGAATTGAACAGCTGTGCCAGTTCTCCATCAAACAAACATGCCAGGTTCGAGTCAGTCTCGTTGCCGCGTGAAAGCTCGAACAACAGTGCAAGCAGACATGTTAGCCCAGCGTCCACAATCCATTCACAAACTCGCCCGGCGCTGCCACCTAGTCTCAGTAAAACTGTGTTCGCCATCTGTCATCCATCGCTTCCACGCCGCTCGCAACTTCACTTTGAGCGCCCTGTTTATACGGATGTCCAGCGGTTCGTCAAGCCTCCCGGAATGATGGCAAGCCCCGAGTTATTCTTTGCTCATTAATCCGTTGCTCAAGTTGGTCTTCCAACTCGGGCCACCTCGCCTTGTTTCCGCGTTTTGTTTTTCTTTTTTTTCCGCGAAAACTCAGCTTCGTCTTCTTGACTTGGCGAAGCTCGTTGTCCTGCGTCCTCCACTTGCGAACCAAGGATTCGTTGATCTTGAATTCTCTCGCGTCTGCTCGGGGGTCCTTAGCCAAACCGATGTGTTTTGCACAATGCACACCCCGCAAATGCTCCCAGTCAGTAAAGTGGTAAAAAAATAAAATAATAATAACATAAATAATAAAATAAATAAATAAACACCCCGGCGCTATATTCCTACTGGGGGCGAGGCTTTAGCGTCCTTCCCCTGTCCTCAGCCACGTCCGCTTTTCCTCTGTGTAAGCAGCGTGTCGTTCATCACACAACAACATTTATAGATGTTGGTGCTCGGTTCACACATAAGGCGCGCCGCACTATAAGGCGCCCCATCCATTTTGGAGAAAATGTAAGACTTTTAAGTGCGCCTTATGGTCGTGAAAATACGGTAATTTGAAGGGGGAAAAAAGCGAGTGCGTACAGGTGCCCAGTCATTTGAGAAATAAAAAAAACATTTCCGCGGCTTGAAAGCAGACACGATGGGTTTCAGCGTGGTCTCTAAACCAATCAGACATGGTGAAGAGCGGGGACCCTCCATCTGTTTGGCCGTGTGCGTGTCTGCGTGCGTGTGCGCGTGCGTGCCTTTGACGATGCCTGCGCTCGGATACACGAAGCTAAGTTTTCTGACCCCGAGCTGGTAGCTGCACAGTTAATGCAATTAATGGAATTAGTTCCAAAGCCTAACGCCACCACCAATATGTGGGAACATTTTGGATACAAGCCAGATGAACGCAGCTATCCCGCTAACACCAAAGAGCTGGAATGTCAAATTTGTTTGAAGTCGCAACAAAGACAACACAACTTAAAACCTCAGTGGCAAAATACATTTTAAACACAACTATCCCACTTACTTTTTTCAGCTGAGAGCAAAAAACATGGTGCGACATCTCTTGTTTGCCATCAGCTTGCAATTATGGAACCCTTTGCCCAACAATGCAAATGCAAACGTGAATATGGCGTACGTATCCTCACATTATATACAGTATAGCATTACTATTGTAAAGAGATGTAGCCATTGAACATGCTGACAAAGCAGCATTTAAAGAAAGAAACATTTTTTTTGTGGTGAAGTTAAAACAGTTATTCAAGAAATGAGACTTATTCAAACACACTGTTCTGGACTAAAAAAATATGCATTACATCAATATTGAAAATACTTAAAAAAAATAATTTATCATTGACCCAAATACCAACAGATTGGAATGACGCAGGTAAAGCCCATCGTAGTCATTATTTAGAATTTGAATGACTTTTGACAAAAAAAGTGAATACCGTGGTACCTCAAAATTCTAATTAGTTTTTCGGTGACTGGCTAGCTCCTTTTCAATCGTTGTCACTTTAAAGATTGTGGTGGCAGTTTGACTGAAGAAGGGAAATGGTTTTTAATTTAAACAAACTGGAGGTTGACCAGCTGGCCGGAATAGATCGTGTTCAATTTTGAAGGTACCACTGTACCAAATGTCCTTTTGTTTTCATGAGACTTAAATTTAAGAAATGTGCACTTTTTTAAGTGCTTGGAGAGAAAAAAAACTCTCTCCTTTCTATGGCAGCTTTATGTCTATGCCAGTATGTGCCATGAAAGTCATAAAGATGCTGCGTTACCATTCCATAAAACATCAATATTAATTCCACCTAGATTGTGATGTAGTACATCCATGAAACGACCTGAATGGTTTAAAAAAAAAAACATTTTTAAAGATATTTCTCCAACCCCCAAATTATGGTATATTCTGCATGTTTTTTTTGTTTTGTTTTGTTTTGTTTTTTCAAAAACATTTACAATATATATTGTATGTAGTTATGCTGCCTATTCCCATTAAGTCTAATGAAACATTGACATCAGAGTGTAAACAATCTTACAGCAGGATGTCCATGTATGGTCTGGTATAAGTGGTTAATGTTTTTGGTCAGGTTAAGAAAATGAGCAATACAGGCACCTTTTTATGACAATTAAAAACTTGAGGTATCAACCACCATCAAAGTGAATAAAATATAACACATTTTTGTCATGGTAGTCATAAAAGTGATACAATGAAAATTGTAATAGAATAATCTGATATACAATATACTGTACCTTCAGAAACAGTTGGTGTTGCCAAACACCTTGCACGGTTGTACCTTACTAATATGATATTAAGAAGATAAACAAGCTGCTGTGTTTCATACAATTGTCACCAAACATTGTAAGACTACAACTGTATTTTGGTGCCATTGTTTTAAAAGATATATTACCGAAACAACACAGGCACCCTGAGTGTGCGTTTAAACATTTTGCATGTTAAAGCTCATCAATTTATTTACAGTATTTATTTTTATAATTCCCACAAACATAAAATCATATGACATTATAAAATGTGTCTGAATTTCATGACTGATGAAAAGAAAGTGAAAGGCTTTTTTTTTTTTTTTTTTTTTTACTTATGCTACATAAATATTCTGTTCATTTTCCATCCTTTTTAGGGTCACAGGGAAGTTGGCGCCTGTCTCAACTGAGGCGGGGTGCAACTGGTACTGATCACCTGTCAATCACGTGGTTGATACATAGAGACAGACAAATACTCACACTCACATTCATATGTATGTCTGGGTAATATAGTTTTTAACTAACCAAACCGCTTTGGAAGCGAAGAGGCAAGAGAACATGCAAACGTCACACAAAAAGGCCCAAGACAACATCTCCCACTATTGCCCTCCTTAAATAAACTTTTCTTCTCTGAGCAGCAATTCATGCGTGCTTACAAAAAAAAAAAAAAGAAAAAGTAGTACACGAATAGCAGTCTAATTCCTACCAAGGGCCTGATTGACTAAGATCTCAATTAGCGGGCACTAAATTGCGTGTTCACTCTCACAGATTAGGAGTGCTGATGGTTGGCATGTTGCGTGTGATCTAATACGATTCTGATCTTTTACTAAGACCCCAAATAGCAGGCACTAAATTGCATGTTGACTGACTCTAACAGATTGCGCGGGCTGTTAGCAACAGCTGTAAAAGCTGTTGCTAACAGCCCGCCAAATTTAAGAGGCTTTTGCACCTTTGGTAGCTCTGATGGTTTTCATCATGGAAAATTTGGGAGGGCACTTCAAGCACACAAGACGTTTGCTGTGATAGAACTGGAAGTGACAGTTGAAGACACAAACATATTATTGAGTTACAGTAAAGAATTGTTATCGCTTTGATCATTTTGGGCGAAAAGCCATGTTTTGTTTGTTTTAATTCATACTGACGGGTGGCAGTTGGATGTATATGCCCATCCTGTGAAACATTACATTTCCAACTTGAGAGAGCACACCAAAAAAATGCATCAGCACGACTTGTCACCTTGCGCTGAAATGACCCAGATGCAAAGAAATCGAGAGTTCAAGGGAGTTTTGTCATCTTGTCGTGATAATTTTTGTTTCTGGCATTTAAAAATGTTTATATGAGCGGAAAAGTTCTCCTCATCGGCTTTCATTTTCAATCAGGCCCCAAGACTGCTGATGAAATCAGTAAAAAAATTTAATTGATGAGCTTTAAATGTTACGAATGGCACACAAAAAGGATGAACATGTTTTTTTTGTCTTTTCATATGACTGTAGTTCACGCGACCATTTTGTTTCAAGTGCTTGTTGAGGCTTTGGCACAGTAGTGACAAACTGTGTCACAGAGTTTCTCCTTTTACTTGGTCATTGTTATTGAGTCCTGGTGATGGTTTGCTCCGCATGCCATCAGTCCCTCCTCGCGATGTTTCTTGGAAGAAGAGGTGTGGCCACCATACAGACATGACAATACGCTTGTACTCCCTCCGGAAGTTCTGGTTCAGTAGGCCATAGATGATGGCATTAAGGCAACTGTTGAAGTAAGCCATGAAATAGCTGACGATAAAGAGCCACTCCGGGATGCGAGGTGCAACTTTTTCTGGGTTAATGGCAACAGCAAGCCCAATAAAGTTGAGTGGTGCCCAACAAATTGCAAAAAGCACAAACACAACAAACATGGTGATGAAGTTCCTCAACTCGCTGGGCTTGATGCGAGGACGTACCTCAGATTTCACCTTGCGCCTTACCTGAATGACCAAGATCCATATCCTCATGTAGCAGAAAGTGACCACAGAAATTGGCACAAAGAAATGGATGACCACTACTGTGATGGTATAGGAAGTGCTGACAGTCTGTGCAAATGTGCATGAGTAGACACGGGGATCATACTGCAGGGAACCAAAAAACAAATTTGGCACAATGGCGATGACTGTCAAGAACCAGATGAGTGCAACCAGCAGCAGTGTGTTCCGGTTGCTGTACAGCTTGTCATAGCTGAAGTTGTGACAGATGTAACAGTAGCGGTTGATGGCGATACCTGTGATATTGAAGATGGAGCCAATGACGCTCAAACCCATCAGGAAGCCACTAATCTGAAAGAGATGGACATTTAGAGAGATAAATGGGGCGACATGGCTTGTCTCCCAACCCGAAGGTTGTGGGTTCGACCCTCAGCCCTTGTGATCATGTCGTGTCCTTGAGCAAGATACTGAACCCCCAGTTGCTCCTGATGCTGCGTCATCAGTGAATGAATGAGAAGACAGTGTTAAAACGCTTTGAGTACCTTGAAGGTAGAACAGCAGTATCCAACTGAAAGCCCATTTACCATTTGACCAATGACAGCATAGAATAAACAAACATACAGTATACTGTACATGAGAGCCTAAGAGTATCAAATCATTTACTCCTGTGATTTTGCATAATCAGAATCAGAATCATCTTTATTTGCCAAGTATATCAAAAACACACAAGGAATTTGTCTCCGGTAGCTGGAGCCGCTCTTGTACGACAACAGACAGTCAACTGACAGAGAATACTTTGAGACATAAAAACATAATAACAGTCACTGAGCAATAAAACGTTACGTGGTAATGCTGGTACAATGTTTTTATTTTTATTTCTGAGACAATTGTGCAAAATGATGCCGAGTGCTTTAGCAATTAGAGCAGTTTGAAATAACTAATAGAACAATAGTCTGGTGCAGTGACCATTGCGCAAATGGCGCAGAGACTTCAAGAAATGTATGCAGTTTAAAGTGACTAGTAGTGCGATAATCTGGAACAATGTTAATTGTAGAAATGGTGCAGACACTTCTCCAGCACATAAGTGGCCAGTATTGGTCAACAACAGATATGCAAGTAGTGCAGGGCGGCGAGATTATTACAGTGAGTGCACAAGTAATTAATTCATCTTCTGTTCCGCTTCTCCTCACTAGGGTTGCGGGCGTGCTGGAGCATATCCCAGCTATCTCCTGGCAAGAGGCAGGGTACACCCTCAACTGGTCGCCAGCCAATCGCAGGGCACATACTGTACAAACAAACAACCATTCGCACTCACATTCATATCTACGGGCAATTTAGAGTCTTCAATCAACCTTCCATGCATGTTTTTGGGATGTGGGAGTACCTGGAGAAAACCCACGCAGGCACCGGGAGAACATGCAAACTCCACACAGGCGGGGCCAGGATTTGAACCCCGGCCCTCCGAACTGTGAGGCAGATGTGCGAACCAGTCACCCACCGTGCCGCTGCACGAGTAATGTACAGTATAATTGTCCTGACAGAGATGTGACAGATGAGTTCGATCGACACACTATAGGCTTTAATTGCTGTGCTGGGACCACTAATAACAACACAGGTCATACTAACATATCAACTGACAGGTTTTTACAGGTGTTTAGACTAAAAAAAGAATCCCACCGCGCCACTCGTCAGTAGCACTGCTTTGCTCATTTCCCACATCCTGTCCTGCCCTTTTCTCTCCCCTCTCATCTTGTTCTCTTGGCTATTTATTGCATGTCCTCACTGCCCCACCACATCCACAAACAAGAACACGATTTGACTGTTGGAATGCTACTTCTGTTCAAATATCTACACTGTCTGACTATTGTTCTGCTGTGGTTCTCACGCCTATTCCCCTTGTCCACTCTCTCCCTCTGTCTGTCCCCTAAAACCCTTTTCTGTCCGGCTGCATTTTCAATAAACATCGTCCATCCATCCATTTTCTGTACCACTTATTCTCACTAGGGTCGCAGGTGTGCTGGAGCCAATCCCAGTTATCTTCGGGCGAGAGGCCGGGTACACCCTGAACTGGTCGCCAGCCAATCGCAGGACACATATAAACAAACAACCATTCGCACTCACATTCACACCTACGGCCAATTTAGAGTCTTCAATCAATCTACCACGCATGTTTTTGGGATGTGGGAGGAAACCCACGCAGGCACGGGAAGAACATGCAAAGTCTGCACAGGCGAGGCCAGATTTGAACCCGGATCCTCAGAACTGTGAGGCAGATGTGCTAACCAGTCGTGTGACGTGCCGCCATAAGTGGGCATGAAAAGAAATAATTAATAAATTGGCAGTTTCCCAATCATGTATCCATTACTGAAACCAAGGTCTACTTAAATTAGATCATATAATTGCTTACCTTGCACTGGGTCTCTCCCAATGACCAGCCATCATGGAAGATGGCATACAACACCAGAGGATAAGGGTAGAATGCTACCACCAAGTCGGCGAAGGCTAGGCTCACCACAAAGGCATTTCCTGTTAAAGGTAAGAGAAAGAAAACATCATAATAGTCAGTCTTGAAACCTGGACAACTGTATGGTGCAACCGCGACATGCTTGGACAAAACCAGGAACAGTGGTAACCCATCGAAAAACAAGGACACAATTCAGGCACACATAAAGTTTTTGTGCCGATTCTGCCCCTTCCCGACCAAGCACGTCAAACGCCAGAAATCTTAAATCTATGAGATTATCCTACAAAATTGTCCTTAGTTCTAATGCGTGAATTTCTAAAGAGTGAATTTGTCCCAGTTTTAGGGTCTGAAATAGGCCGGGGCCGACAATCTCACATTATTAACGTGTTCAATATTTCCGACCAAAACTCTTCATGTGTGTGGAAAACGCTGACTTCTCCAGAATCATGACGCCGAGCTGACTTTGGGCAAAAGGTGGACTACACCCTGAACTGGTCACCAGTCACAAGGCACATTCGCACTCACATTCAGACCGTCACTGAGTGGGAACTGAACCCGCACTACCCGCACCAAAGTCAGGCAAGTGTACCACTACACCATCAGTGACTCTATCCATTGCATGCATTTTATATCGATGTGTCAATAGTTATCAAAAATTTGGAACACAACCTGGTTTGGAGAAAAGTGCTTTGCATTTTACTGGATTGCATACTACTGTGCCACAAAACACACATTACCAAGAAATCACTGACTTCTCTGCGTTTAGTATTCAGGGCCACAAGGAGAGACCACATCAATCCTTGTCCCAGCAACCTTTTGCCAGTTTTGGATTTTGAAGCCTTTGTGACTCTGCCTTCATATTTAATTTTTTGAATGTTTATGAGGTATACATTATTTTCCAGGTGTCTGCACTCCTGACTGCTTTAGAATCATTGATCCATAAATAATTGGGCACACAAATACTATATGTATAATGTCCTGTATATCTCTAGTAAAAGGATCACTGAAAATAGCTAACACTTATAATTATGTGATTTAAGAAGCATTAATGAGACAGATACATCAAAGTCGGTAGGATAGTTTCAGCACTGAGTGGAATTTTATAGGAGAACTTAATAGTCTACACTCTGAAAGCAAGATGTACAATGACATATATTGGTTTATCAGCACTACTTTCGAGCCAGGAAGTGACTTCGTCTTCTTCATGTACTTCCAAGGGGAAACTCTATCCATCATTTAACAGCAGAGGAAAAACCTTAAATGTGAGTGTAGAAAAGTCAAACAAAGCCGGGGTAAGCACTCATCTCTAATCTGTTGTCATGTGACAGGAAGGTTACCGACTCAGCAATCTGACCCAAAACACTGTGTCAGTTAAAGGAGAGACAAACGCGCGCTTGGAAACTGGTAGGGGACTAAAATAGAAGGGCACTTTCTAGGGAGTTTACTTGTGCCAAGATCCCTGTTATATTAACAAAAAATGAATAAAACAGTTTAGGAGCATGGGTCAAAAGCGCTTCATGGAACTAACCATACGACTCTCTTTGTTAAATTAGAAGGTGTGAAGAATTGAAAAGGGGACTTGTGAAACAAACAATATATTAAGGGCCTATCTCACTGGCGGAGACACCACTGGTAGACCAAAATATTGCTTGTGCTCTCACCAGGAAGATATCTGGGAGACATCTCCAGACAACGTGACAACTAATTCACCTGGAAGTCACTGATATAGGCAGTATACAGTATATAGAGTTTAAATGGTGTGTGTCTGTGTGCGTGCGTGTGGGTGCGTGCTCCGCACTCAGTCGGTGGAGCACGGATACCGGGACAGTCCTCTAATCAGGAAAACACTTTGTCAATATAATCACCCAAAAATGGGGGATCGTTCTGATATTTTCAGAGACTGAAGTGGGCATACATACAGTACATATGTTCACATACATGTAGGTGACGATTGATTCCAGTTTTTTTTACATTAAACGACTTTAAGATTTTTCTCTGTAGTGGGCGTATAGAGGGGTCTCCAAAATGAAAAAAGTTGTCAGAAAAACAAAGCCCTCAAAAAAATTACTCACAAAAACAGGAGTTTTTTTTTTTTTTAATCCAAATGAATACAATACGCTTCCGTAATGTTCCATCATTAGTAAGTACGGTAGAAATTGTGAGTAGCAACGTGTGAATATAATTTTTATACGACTGAAGGTATTTTTTGAAGTGTCACCATTAAAATGTCACCTGGCTCTGTGATAAAGCTGTCTGCACTATCCATCCATCCATCCATCCATCCATTGATTTTATACACCGTTTATCCTCACTAGGGTCGCGGGTATGCTGGAGCCTATCCCAGCTAACTGGGGGGCAAGAGGCAGGGCACACCCTGAACTGGTTGCCAGCCAATCGCAGGGCACATATAAAAAAAATAACCATTCGTGCACACATTCGCACCTACGGGCAATTTAGAGTTGTCAATCAACCTACCACATATGATTTTGGGATGTGGGAGGAAACCGGAGTGCCCGGAGAAAACCCACAGGGAGAACATGCAAACTCCACACAGGCGGGGCCAGGGATTGAACCCCAGTCCTCAGAACTGTGAGGCTGATGTACTAACCAGTCTCCCACTGTGCCACCCTGTCTGCACTATATTTTTTAAATTGAGACCATAAAATATGAAACAAAACCTTTAAGCAATCTAATGACAACTGTCCAGAGTCAGTGCTTCTAAATAAATAAGCCCGACTGAGTGATTTAATTAAAGTAGAGGACACAAGAGTAATGCAGATTTTGTTCACATTATTTTTTTGGAAGATAGCAACATTATTCATTTGTCATTTATTATTCCCTTAATTACGAATCCATTTCTCCATTAGCCCATTAGGTACACATCAATATTTGACCAACAGAAAAGTTAACTCTCTTAAGAACCGCAGGAGTTACAAGGTTGTCATCACAATGTACACAGCATAGTTTGTTCAGAAATAAAATTGCGTTAAATTGAGTTTGAAATACAATTTAAAAACAATTCAGTGCAATAAATTAAATCAATCATAATATCAGTTGTTGTTCATTTAACTTTTATAAGGTGTGAATACTTTTACTTTACTTTTTAAAATTTATTTTTTTTACTTTTACTTTTTTTGTTATGATTTGTGAAATTAAATGTGGGAAAAAAACGTTTTATTACCACTCCAATATATGTTGTGACTGGAGCAAGATTGCATGACTTGACTTGCCACTTGCTTGATTCTTTCCCTTAGTCACTTGGGAGTGGGAAAAAACTTCCTCCATTTCACGAGTGAAGTGTAGTCTTACTTTGATTGTGTTACTGTTGCCTTAAAGTGGCCAGTAGAATTTTGGTCTTTAATCTTGCAATGTAAACGTGGGGGAAGCCCAAGCGGTGTGTGCTAATATGTTCATTGAGAAAAAACGTTTATGATGACTATTAAAGAAACTGTGCTACAGGCTTATGAACAAGTGCCTGAAGCTTAGTGACACAAATTTAGAGTGATAAAACTCCAAACCAAACATCGTCGAGTTTGCACAAAAAATTGATTTACTTGCTTGATAAGTGCAGTTTGGCGTGTCATGTTAAAAAATGTCCTACCACAAAGAATTGCTTATTTGAATTAGCAAAAAGTGTCTTCAAATTTGGATTCTCAATTATGAATTTATTTTGACTGATAAATGTGGGCCTGTGAAGCCCTTTGAGACTCTTTCGTGATATAGGGCTATACAAAATATTTTTACTTAAATTGATAAATGTCTGTGCGCCAACAGCTCAAGGTCTAAAATTAGCACCTGAGTGGAAACGCAGAATAGCAGAACCTAGGGATTTACCAATAGCATTTTTGAAATTATTTATTTATTTATTTTTAAAAACCAAGTACAAGGACTAAAATTTCAATACTCACTGATACCATCCATCCATACTCTGTTCCGCTTGTCCTCGCTAGGGTCGTGGGGAGCCTATCCCAGCTGACTGGGGGAGAGGCGGCGTTAAAGCTGCCACATGGGCCATGGCCGGTATTAGTGCTTGCCCTGAGATACGGTCTTCTTTTGAATTTTTTGGGGGGGAGAAGAGAAGAGTTCCCTTCGGAGAGAGGGGACCAGTAACAAACTGTTTAGACAGACAAGTAATCTGTCGCAGAATATTCTGTTACATCTGCATTCTGGCGGCGTAGAGCGGATGGTACGATGAAGCCCTGAGTCTATTCAGGGCTAACCTCGATCCTAAAATGAAAGTAGCAACCTGAGATGGGACTTCCACACTGGAGAATCTCATCTCGCTGGCTATTCATCGGGACAAGAAGAGAGTGTGACTAAGAGAGAACGACAGGTTGGACTCTACACAGCACCGTTACCTGCCTAACTGTAGGGCAGTAAGATAAATGGGGGGCAGAAAGAACAGGTGCATACATAGTTTGTACCCTACTCCATTCTCATCAACCCATTCAACCACATTGACCTTAATGTCTTCAAAAGTCATAAGTCAGGTGTTTTATGTACAGTAAATGCACACTTGCACCATTCAATGTTGAAGGTAACTTGAATGTGATGGCTGCACCAGAATGAAAGAACAACAACTTTGTAATACTGTAGTCGTGTGTACGTTCAGCTTCTACATCAGTGTAAATTAAGTGTCAGACTGAGAAAATTAGGAACTAGGATCCGTTTTAGCGCATTTTATTTCTATAACCTTTGTAATAGAGAACAGGAAAGCCGAAACGCCCCATGCACCCCCATAGCTGATTCAAGGTGACCTTCTATATGCGGGCGCACACACACCAGTGGCTAGGTTACAGCAACAGTCAATTATTTTATATAGTGTTTTGGAGAACTTTATTTTACTTAGAGATGCCTCGAGTTTGTGTTTATTCAACTGCATCGGAGTATCACACTATTAAAAACAACTCTAAAAGTTTGAAGAAATACAATCATACACTACTACTAAGTACAACTACAATAATAAACAACTTCAAATGGATAGTGCAAGTGCACCTGACAGTGAATCCAATTCCTTTATTTTTGTTGTAGACTGATTACATGTGTTTTTTAAAGCAAAAAATTATAAGATCAACATTTTAACTTTTAATTCCAGAGGGTTACATTGAGTAGATCTCCAGATAAACAATGTAGAAGACAACACATTTTGTTTGAACGGAACCATTTTTCATTTGAGCAAAATATTCGAATGTGTGACTGACAGGTACCTGTTTCATAGTTGTCCTGATGTGTCCTATTAATCATTGTGTTGCAGGTCTGCTCTCAGTTTCAGATTTGGACTTTCCCTGTGAAGACTATATTCATACTCGTTAGAGGTATAACCAACATGACAACCAGAAAGCTGGGTACTGGTGAAAAAACAAAACCACTTGTCCAATCAATTAAAGATAGTGAATGGGTAGATCAATGAAAACAGCTGCCCTAAAACAACCGTTAGCGACATCAGCAGCAGCAACCTCCAGAGGGCACGAGTGAAGGTATCACAATCTACTCTTCACAGAAGACTTCATGAACATACATAAGTTCAGGAGCCTCGCCAGAAGATGCTCATTATCAAGAAGAATAGGAATGCCAAGCTGGAATTTTCAAAAAAGGAGGGGGGCCTAAATGCTCCCAACTTTAAACACTATTATTTACATTAGCTAACCAATTACAATACCTCATTAAAAGGATGCACCACAATGAGGAGCATCATTCTTGGCTAGAATTGGAACAGAGAGACTGCAACAACCTCAAACTCTCAAAACTCCCATTTATTTCTACAGGTTTTAAACTCTCTAAATGTTTCAAGAACCCAATAATCGCATCCACCTTAACGGCTTGGTGGAAAAGTCTTGAAACTACAGGATCTCAATTAGCTCCCAATATGCTCTCCCCAGTCTGGCACAATCCGGATTTCAAAGTTAACAATATATCCCTTTATTTTACCACATGGGAACAACGTGGGATTCACCACCTACGACAACTATTTAACAATAATATTTTTAGGACACGTAATGAACTGTTTGAATAATTTAAAATAACAGGCGGAAAATTGCTTCAATACAATAAATTAAAAGCAGCAATAAAAAAAAGAATACCAACACTCCGAAGCACTCTCGAACTGCCGGAGTTTGTGAAGCAAATAGTGAAGCTTCTCCCGCAAAAGCAGCGGTTTGGCTCTTAGGCAGCAGTTTCTTTTAACAACATTCAATAAAAGTTTGGGAACTGTGGACACTAATTGTTGAAGCTTTGTAGGTGGAATTCTTTCCCATTCTTGCTTGATGTACAGCTTCAGCTGTTCAACAGTCTGAGGTCTCCGTTGTCGTATTTTACGCTTCATAATGCGCCATATATTTTCAATGGGCTACGGGTCTGGACTGCAGGCAGGCCAGTCTAGTACCTGCACTCTTTTACTACGAAGCCACGCTGTTGTAACACGTGCAGAATGTGGTTTGGCATTGTCTTGCTGAAATAAGCAGGGGCGTCCATGAAAAAGACGTTGCTTGGATGGCAGCATATGTTTAAGCAAACCATCTTTGCTTGTGAATGACTGGGCAATTCAGGGAAGCTCCTTTTATACCCAATCATGTTACCCACCTGTTCCCAATTAGCCTGTTCACCTGTGGGATGTTCCAAACAGGTGTTTGATGAGCATTCCTCAACTTTCTCAGTCTTTTTTGGAATGTGTTGCAGCCATAAAATTCTACGTTAATGATTATTTGCTAAAAACAATAAAGTTTATCAGTTTCAACATTAAATATATTGTCTTTGTAGTGTATTCAATTAACTATAGGTTGAACATGACTTGCAAATCATTGTTTTCTGTTTTTATTTATGTTTAACAGAACGTCCCAACTTCATTGGAATTGGAGTTGTACATAGCCACTCCCACCTCACTTCAGTTGTACAGCCGGGTTCACAACCCTTGTCCTGCATTCTTCCCCTCCTGTCCTAGCTTGTCCTGTCCTTCCCTCACAGGGTATAGCACTACTGCCCCATACATCACTCATATCGAATGTGTCATTGTTCTAGGTGTATACAGTAACAGGGCTGGGAAAAGTCCACGGATCCATAGAATTCCGCAGATTTTCCTCGTCGAGAAATCATATATGTAAATCGTGTAAATTTGCCAAAGAAATTCTGGAGAGGGGTTAACGTAGTACTCTGTCAACATTGACAATGACGGTCTGTAACCATGACCGTCATATTTATAGCATTGAAGACTGTAATACGGCAGGCAAGGTGAAAATCTCTATATTTTATCGGTGCCATCTGTCTACACATTTAAATTCATTGTATGCCATCAGCTTTTTACATTAATAAGTTTGCGGTATGTTGGTGCCACGGAGGGACATAGTACGGAAGGAGGACGGCGAGACCGACATTGTAAAGAAGCTTGATCAGGATAATGGGATCAAGAATCCGTGGAATTGCCGCTGGTTGGAATTAAAAGTCGGAAATAAAACCTTCACGAAAATATTAGAAAGATTAAAAAACCTGGGAAGGCATCCTGCATGTTGTGTCATCAGGATATGAAGTATGAATCAGGAGGGAGAACGTGCTTGGTCGATCACGTCGTCGGTAAGAAACACACACAGCTCGTTAAAATGAAGCAGTCAAATTATAGATTACCAGGTATTTTGTTATCAAATTTCTATGAATTTGCTATGGATTTACTAACGTAGTTAACATTAGTTGTTTAACTTGTAATATTGTTGACTTATGTGATGCATATATATATATATATATATATATACATACACATACACAACATAAAACAAAATAATAATAAAAAAACAATAATATATGGGGGTCGGCCACCATTTAAATTTTTAACTGTCCCAAAACCAACAACACAAGCATTGGGCCCTACAGAAACATTTGCTTTATTCATTTAAATGATTTCATGAAGAAGCTGTGTGCTGACCAGACGTAGTCATTGTGTGTGCGTGTACAGGTGCGACACCATAGGATAGGGTTAATGTTGCCATATCCACTGCCAAAAGAAATATAGAAACATTACCGCAAGGTGTTTTCTCAAGTTAGAAGTGGGCTGAAAGGTCCGAGTTTAGCCAGTCACAATTCAAGAGCTGCATGACAAAGCTGTTGGTTTTTGGAGTCTGGAAAGTAAACACACTCGTGCGGCTGTTCCCCCACCCCCAAAATGAGTCATTTTGATTGGCTCACGAAGGGTACGTGTGTCATGTGACTGCCTTGTATCGTCTGATTGGTGAATTGGAGTCAAATGACATTAGTGATCACTGTAGCGTATATTGGCGTTTGGATAAAATGTAATTTATTTAAGAAAAAAAATTGTCGAAGCAGCAATGCCTGTGTTGCTTCCGGTTTAGCGGGATTTGACACATAACGTTATAATCTCACTATTTTGTCTCGTAAAGGGTGCCACGTCTCTTTTTAATATGTATAAAATGTAGAAAAAGCGACGAGAAACCTTTTATGAGTCTCATAATCTAAAGTTTGCTACATTTTATGAAATACGAATCCTAGATTACAGAGGCCTCATTATTAAACTCAAAACACAAACACAACAAGGAGTGGAATATTATAGAATATTTAATGAAATCTACAAGGGATCTATAGGGAAACACACGGAGGTGTCTAACTACAAAAAGGAAACAACAAATGATGCTGAAAGAAAGAAAAATAGGCATATGAAAAGGGAAATAGGACATCATGTGTTGTGGGGCTAAAGTTGGAAATGTGAGCATTTAATGCATTGAGTCAGAGCGATAAACCTTTCAAAATATATATATATATATATATATATATATATATATATATATATGGCGGCACGGTGGGCGACTGGTTAGAGCATCTACCTCACAGTTCTGATGGTTCAATCCCCGGTCCAGCCTGTGTGCAGTTTGCATGTTCTCCCCGTGCCTGCGTGGGTTTTCTCCGGGCACTCCGGTTTCCTCCCACATCCCAAAAACATGTGTGGGAGGTTGATTGAAGACTCTAAATTGCCCGTAGGTGTGAATGTGAGTGTGAATGGTTATTTG
The DNA here is from genome assembly GCF_024500275.1 of Phycodurus eques. NCBI lineage: Eukaryota > Metazoa > Chordata > Actinopteri > Syngnathiformes > Syngnathidae > Phycodurus > Phycodurus eques. The sequence goes on from NC_084531.1 coordinate 2,833,627, forward strand.
TTTAAATGTGCCCTGCGATTGGCTGGCAACCATTTCAGGGTGTACCCCGCCTCCTGCCTGTTGATAGCTGGGATAGGCTCCAGCACTCCTGCGACCCTAGTGAGGATAAGCGGCTCAGAAAATGGATGGATGGATATATATATATATATATATATATATATATATATATATATATATATATATGTGTGTGTGTGCTAATTGTTCCTTGTTTTTACTTTTTCCATTTCATAGCCCTGATATAATGATTTACTTTCCTCATCTTGTTTACAGCTCGTGCTTTGTCTTTTGTTGTCTTCTTTTCTCACTCCCTTCTGGAAACCTTGTTCTGTTTGACTGATGAAATTTGATTCTCAATAAATATCCATTAAAATACTAAGAAACCACAGCGGCAGATTAAAAAGTCCACTGTGACACAGTAAAATTGTTCCGGCAGACCTGAAAAGTCCACAGACACATGTTCTGTGCCAGTTGAAAAACCCAAACGTATCGGGAAATCCTTCATTATAAAGCAAATTAACAAAAAAACTTCACGAGACTTTTATTATTATTAATTATTATTATTTATTATTATTTATAAATTAACAAAAAAACTTCATGAAACGTACTGGGCTGGCTAAATCAATGACCAGACTCAAACCCTATCGTGCATGCATATTATCTGCTAAAGAGGATACGGAAGGGAGTAACCCCCCAAAACTAACAATGACTGAAGAGGGCTGTGGCCAAAGCCTGGAAAATCATCCTAAAAAGAAGAATGCAACAGTTGGTGAAATCAGTGGGTCACATGCTTGATGCAATTATTATGCCGAGGAAGAGAAACTGAACAGTAATAAACAAGGAGATATACAGCATAACAGAGACGCAAACAGAGATCATTTGAGGTGGAGATCTCTCAGGGGCGCGCACGCACACACAATCTCAAGTGATGACGATGGTTATATAATGGGACTGTGAGAAGACTGAACAACGTATTTCCACCTTCCATCACTGTGTGCGTGTGACCTGAAGAAAACACAGATCAGAGCACAGAAGACTTGGGGGGAAAAAAGCAACACAAGCAGGAGTTATATTAATTATAGATGGTAGCTGACAGCCTCTCAGGTATTAATAGAAAGCTACTATGTCAATTCATTCTCATGCTTAAATATAGACTCTCAAAGCACAGATAGAGCTCAGGGGTATTTTGCTGCTACTTGCATTGAGGTCTTGTAAATTACAAATGCTGGGCTGCAATAATGAACACAAAAATATTGTGTTAGTTTCAACCGGATGTCACGTGTACTTTTTTAATATTGCATGTGATAAAAGGGGTGCGTGGATCCGATGTAGGACAGAAAGAAGCCTTCGCTAAGTCATTAAAACAAATACTGTACTTCAAATCAGAGATATCTATTGATATCTATTATTATTTATTTTAATTAAAAGACAATTCAGTGCTCACCTTTTTGTTTATTTACCAGCAGTCGCTGAGATAAATTATGGATTTATCATGTTTAAACAAAGTACTGTTTGCAAGAATTCCATCTACATTTTCAGGTGCAACAATCAGCACCAGGATAACCTGACAACCTTATTTTGTTAAAGGAGAAACTCAACGATTCAGCACAGAGTCCGGGTCAACAAGAAAGCAAAGTAAAGCGTGACCTTGGCAGTGAGTAGGAAGGAAGGACAAAGGACGTAAGTCCATAAAGATGATAAGAGACTGTAAGACAGGGTGGAGCAGAGATAAATCTATTAAGGGAGCATGAGGCAGAGCCAGGAGAAGTTATTACTGAAATTCCAAATAAGTGAAAATTGGCAAATACACAAATCCCATTGACAATGGATATGACAAATTTTGTGGGGGGGAAAACATTCATAATGCACTGTTTACATAGTAGAAAATAACAACCAAAAACCTGAGACACAGCACTTCCAACGGAAAATAGAAACACAAAATGTGGAATTCACATTAACATTTAAAGTTGTTAATGTTGACTAAAAGCATGTATTTTATGCTTGATTTACAGAAGTAAACAAATATTGAAAGATCAAAACAGAGATTCGTAACATTCTATAATTTTCAATCTTCGTAACGCTGAATAAAGATGATGTCACACCACGGTGCAGCAGTTTCTCCGGTCCAGGTGACAAGAATAACCAATTCCTTTTTCTTAAATAAACATGGCAAAGGTGTATGGTGAAATATCAGACCAGCTCTCACAACTGAGTGATTCCCAAAGAAACGATAGACATAGAAGGATTTTAAATCCGACACAACCCCCATAAAACCATTCATGGCTGAGATGCTGTAGACTTCTCCTTTAATTGGAAAAGTGTCAATGCTCCAAATTGCGATCATCTCAATCGTAAGATTGCTTCTTCATGCATGTCTAATATGTTGTTACTTTGAAAAAACAAACACATAAAATTCCCTCCAACATGTAGTAATAAAACTACCGGTACATACAGAGAAGTAAAGGTATGTTTAAGTAGCAGAACACTTAGCAATTGCATCTTGGCCATGGTTGATCGCCGAATGTATCATCTGTTTACACTCGCACATCTACAAAGGAGGAAAACAGCAAAATGGGACACAATAGTTAGACAGTCTAGATAGTTGAGCACAAGTAACGTTACAACAGTCAAATCGTGTTCTTATTTGTGGATGTGGGGACACACCCGGTGAGGACATGCAATAACTAACAAAGAGAACAAGATGAGAGAGGAGAGAAAAGGGCAGGACAGGACAGGATGTGGGAAATGAGCAAGGCAATGCTACAGATGAGTGGTGCGATGGGATTCTTTTTCAGTGTCTAAACACCTGTAAGAACCTGTGAGTTGATATGTTAGTATGAGAATCCAAGATGAAGCCTAACCGTGTGGTTGGCGGGATATGCACTGCAGCCCGCATTTGGAGTTGCTGTTTTTAAACTGTAAGCCATTCTACTCGTCGCGTGAGTTTGCATCATTCATCCTGTCTACATTCCGCCTCAAGCTAACACGAACGCTGCACTGCTAACGCTCGCCGAACAAGTCAACGAAATTGAAAAAAAAAACACTCGGACTCACCCCTCATTATTCTCGGGGACTTTAACAAAGCTAAACTCAACCACGAACTCCCTAAATACAAGCAGCACATCGACTGTCCTACCAGGGAAAATAACATTTTAGAACACTGCTGCACTACGGTAAAAAACGCATACCGTGCTATACCTCGTGCAGCCCTGGGCTCGTCTGATCACTGCTTGATTCACTTAATACCGACGTACAGGAAAGAACTTAAATGCACGAAGTCTACAGTGAAAACAGTGAAAAGCGGACCAATGAAGCCAGGATGGAACTTCAAAGCTGCTTAGACTGCACAGACTGGAGTGTCTTTGAAAATTCCTGGATGAATATACGGACACTGTTACATCCTATATCAGTTTCTGTGAAGATGTGTGTGTACCAACAAAATCATTTCGCACATTCAACAACAACAAGCCGTGGTTCACTGCTTATTATTATTTATTATTACATATGTTGTAGCCACAGTTGCTATAAAAGTTTATCCACCCATGTTCAAAAGCCATTTTATGTGATACAAAAATATTAGACCAAGATAAATAAGTTAAAATCTTTTTCCATTATTGTGCCCTCTAACCTGTACAACTCATATTTGTTCAAGAGGAGAAGCAAAATTAAACAACTGAGATAATGTGGTTGTACACAACCACTAATAAATGGGGTGTGGCTGTGTTAACAATTATGATATTCAAACTCGTATTAAATGGGAGTACGCACACATCTGTCTCCATTTAAAGGCTCTGATTAACCCCAAATAAAGTTGTTCTTGTTCTAGTTAGAGAACAGCAAGTTGTGCACAAAGTAAAGAAACATTGAACTGTTTGACATGTGGATTAAAAATTTTAGAGATGGTCACGCATTAAGGTGTTTGTTGCCCCACTGTTCACTACAAAAAGCTACTGAATCCTGATATGTATTTTTGTTTGTACATTTTACATACTGAACTGTATATTGTTGGACAGCTTAGCTTCTCCTCATTTCTATCGCGACCTCTTCACATTCATATTGTATATTACCAACTTATCTCCTCATTCTCTTGTAGAAGCCTCTACCGCTCCCATAGCTGCATAAAACAACACTGTTACATAAATTCATGATTTTTAGTATTTGGGTGAATAGTCATGTTTGACTCCCCTGTAGTCAGTCGTCTTGCTCCCAGAAATGCAGCCAACAACAATGCCATTGTTGCTATTATTATTATTTTTATTAGTAATACTATTCATAGTTATGTTAAAAATTCACTTTATTTTAATTCCTACCTTCGTTGGAATATTACTGTATTGATGCAGCTATTGTTTCACGTTTTATCCCTCCCGAGCCTCCAATCAACCTATCCTATTTTTGTCTATATATCTACGGTACCTTCTTTCCCTCTCTTGTCTCTGTCAATCTCAATCCATGCAGTCTACCCAGCTATGGGATAGAACTGAAATAATCTGTTTCCCAAACTTCTAAACAAAGGCTTTGTGGTAAATTTATCTGCTGTCACCACCAATAACTGATTTGAAGCCAAACAGTACGGAATTATGTTGTATTGAACAATTGGTTGATTTGCCAAGACTAAAGTTTAGACAGTTATTCTATATGCTTGATCTATGAGTAAGAGTACAATTTTGGGAATGTTTTAGATTAATATATGATTTTTAAACCCATTTTATGGGCCAAAATTTTAGACTAAATCCAAGTCGATGGGTGCGACTTATTCTATATGCTTGATCTCTCTCTTTTTGTTGGTCTTCTTGGCTCTCTGTCCTTCCTGGCTAACATCCCTTCAGCTATGGGGCAGCTTCGGCCAACACCTCCCCCCTCCCCTTTTCATTGTCCTTTGTTGCCTCCCACTTTCTTTGTCGTTTGTTGCCACCACATGCGCAAGCGGCGCCTGACCATGAAGGCGGGGGCGGCGTCCGATCAAAGGAGCCGCCCATGCAGCTTCGATCGTTTTATCCCAGCCTTGGTCTGTTGGCAGAGCTCCAGAAAAAAAACTCCCGGCATCCGTACCCGTTGCGCCCGCAGTTGTGAGCAAGAGCGGGGCCTGCAACAAGGTCAAACGGCAGGAAAAGTTACGCGCGCACCCCAACGGAACAACAACTTTATTTTTGCATCTCTTTTGTTTTTACTTTTTGTCCATCTTCTTTTTCAACTAAACCTGCCTCCTTTCCTCCTGAGATGCTCGGAAACAGACCATCCCCAGGGCCAACTGATCTACAGTCGTGAGTAGAGCATGGCAATCGTTGCCAGAATGTACAAAACTAGTGGCTAATAATTTTGGGGTAAAAGATCAGTTTCACACAAGTTCCAACTTTATACGAGCTGTAACCTATTCACGCTCATTTTTAGTCCAGCGATGTCCTAATTTTCTTTACGTATGCCTATTTTCCTTTCTATTATTATTATTGTTATTGTTATTGTTATTATTATTGGCGGCACGGTGGATGACTGGTTAGAGCGTCAGCCTCACAGTTCTGAAGACCGGGTTTCAATCCCCGGCCCCACCTGTGTAGAGTTTAGTTTGCATGTTCTCCCCGTGCCTGCGTGGGTTTTCTCCGGGCACTCTGGTTTCCTCCCACATCCCAAAAACATGCATTAATTGGAGACTCTAAATTGCCCGCAGGTGTGACTGTGAGTGCGAATGGTTGTTTGTTTGTATGTGCCCTGCGATTGGCTGGCAACCAGTTTAGGCTGTACCCCTCCTCCTGCCCGATGATAGCTGGGATAAGCTCCAGCACGCCCGCGACCCTAGTGCGTAGAGGCGGCTCAGAAAATGGATGGATTATTATTATTATTATTACCCTTTTAGATTGAATACAATTTTCTATAAAATTACACTTCCTGTCGTGCTTTGGGTGTGCTTGAGTTTAATAGTGAAACTGCTGTAATCGAGAACTCGTATCTCATTCATGTAGCAGCCTTCTAAATTTCTGAGATTGATCGAGGTTTTTCGTCACTGTTCCTCAAATATACACATAAAAAGATACATGGTAGAAAGTTTGATTATCTCGTTAAACGTATGTCGAACTATGCGTTCACTTCCGGCTTATTCTTTTCCTAAATTAATTACGCTTTTATTCACAACCAACATACACTACACAAGACACATGTAACACAAAACAACCATTCGCGCTCTCATTCACACCTACGGGCAATTTAGAGTCTTCAATCAACCTACCGTGCAGGTTTTTGGGATGTGGGAGGGAACCACAGTACCTGGAGAAAACCCACGCAGGCGAGGCCGGATTTGAACCCGGGTCCTCAGAACTGTGAGGCGGATGTGCTTAGCAGTCGTACACCGTGCCGACTCAAACACATTTACAAAGTTGTAAACTAGATTAATAGTTCGTGGAACAAACTTGCAAGTAGCTGAAAAGGTAAGTCTCTTAAAGTCTCATTCAAATGATTTTTACAGTTATTTAAGATATACTCTGTTCATATGCAGTTCATCAATGATACTGGTATTTCGCTGCACAATTAGTTGTTCACATGGTTGGTCTCAGAACATCTACATGCTTTACATAGTGATCTTCCTCTCTAAGCCCTTGAAACCCATCGAGAAACAGAACGGGTAGCCACTTAATTGGATTGGCTGTAAAATAATTAGGTCCGGGGAGACTGTATGTGTTTGGAATGTCAGAGATAAACATGACCAACACAGTATGTTCCAGTTTAAAGCAAAAAGCTGCTTATATTTGTGTGAAGGACAAATGTTTTGTCTTGTACACAGGTGAAAATGCATAAAAACGGAAGCCTTCATTTTACTTTATTGCTTTTACTCATGTTGGAGCTTAGTTTGAAGTCGTTGCAGGGCTTTTTCACGCTGCAACGACAGGTGCTAGCCTCCAGCTAGCTCGCAAACTGACAGCGGGATCATCCAATACGACATATCAACATAGTAACATTGCGCACATAAGGTAGAGGTGAGGTTTGTTTATTTATTTATTATTATTGTTTTTTTAATGTACATTTTAGGTTTAGGGATTAGTTTCCATAGGAGCCTGTTTGTCTACTGTTGTGGTTGTTGTCTTTGCATGTATAACTCTTGCTGCAAAACAAATATACCTACAAATAAAGTAACCTGAAACTGAATATGTCACTGCCTCGCTTAGTGTTGAGTCGGTGGATCCACATAACAGAGACACTTCAAGGAAAGTTAACCATTTATTAAACCCAGCGGGACACATTATTACGCCTGCAACTCCCAAGACAAACATGGCAGACATTTAAGCACATGGTTCCTGCTAGTTACTATATAAACCCCACAATGCTTTGCATTTCAACATATTACGGTGGCCTGAATAACACAAAATACATAACACCTGGGAATTTAAATAACAACACCGACCTGTTCTGAAAATCCAGGGAAGATGCAATTTTCATGTTGTAGGCATAACTAGCTAGCTAACTGCACGCTTTAGTGGTAGAAATGGGCCAAATAACTATAACTGAGTAACTTGCAATTGAAACACTGATGGAACAAAGGCGCTTATTTGTTGTATAGTGGTAGAGAGGCAGCTCGTGCTGGATGTCCAAGTGGGTTAATCGTGCTGGATGTCCAAGTGGGTTAATGGGCACCAAAAAAAAAAATTAGGGAAACTGAAATGGTGAAAAACAATTTAATAATCTCCACATTTGAGTACTACACAGCTCTCAGTCCTTGTATGTTTTCAGCAATTATCTTGAAACACATTTCTGAAATCACTTTAGATATAAGGTGTTTAAAGTTATATGGGACCTCCTGTGGTGTGGAAAAAAGAGTGGGAAGGTTAAGTAGTTCCAGACCTCTACCCACGTAGCCAACACCCAAAGGAAGACATTTGACCCTTTCCCACAGAGTTGCCCTGGGTAAGCTGTAGTGGCCAGACCTCTGTGGAATTATTCAGAATCAGAATTGGAATCAGAATCATCTTTACTTGCCAAGTATGTCCAAAAAACACACAAGGAATTTGTCTCCCGTAGTTGGAGCAACTCCCGTAGTTGGACAACAGATAGTCAATTGACAGAGAACACTTTTGAGACATAAAGACATTGAGAAAAACAGTCACTGGGCAATAAAGGGTTGCTAGTTATCTGGTAATGCCGTTACAATTATTTATTTATTTTTTTGACAATTATGCAAAAAGATGTAGAGTCCTCTAGCACTTAGAGCAGTTTCGGGTGACTAATCTCGCAATAGTCCGGTGCAATGACCATTGTGCAAAGGGCGCCGAGACTTCAAGGAGTGTATGCAGTTTAAAGTGACGAGTAGCGCGATAATCGGGGACAATGTTGATTGTACAAAAGGTGCAGATACTACTCAGTCAGTGTGCCAATCGCGAAGATGCTACTCTGGCATGAGTGGCCAGTATTGGTCAACAACAGATATCCAAATAGTGCAGCGTCATGAGACTACTACAGTGAGTGCACGAGTAGTATATAATTGGCCCGACAGAAATGTGACAACAAACTCAGACAAAAGAAATTGGCAGGATGTTGCAATGAAATTGTAAGTTAGCTGTTTAAGAAGTTGATTGCAAGAGGGAAGAAGCAGTTGGAATGTCTGTTAGTTCTAGTTTGCATTGATCGGTAGCGCCTACCTGAGGGAAGGAGCCGGAAGAGCCGGTGACCGGGATGTAGAGGGTCCGAGAGGATTTTGCACGCTCTTGTCTTAGTTCTGGCAGCGTGCAAGTCCTCAAGGGTGAGTAGGGGGGTACCGACAATCCTTTCAGCAGTTTTGATTGTCCGTTGCATTTGGAGTTTGTCCTTTTTTGTAGCAGTCAAACCAGACTGTGATGGAAGAACACAGGACTGATTCGATGACCGTTGTGTAGAACTCCCTCAGCAGCTCCCGTGGCAGGCCGTGCTTTCTCAGAAGCCTCAGGAAGTATATCCTCTGCTGGGCCTTTTTGAGGACGGAGTTGATGTTGATCGCCCACTTCAGGTCCTGAGAGATTGTAATTCCCAGGAACTTGAAGGTCTCGACGGTTGACACAGGGCAGCTGGACAACGTGAGGGGCAGCTGTGGCGAAGGATGTCTCCTGAAGTCCACGATCATCTCTACAGTCTTGAGCGTGTTCAGCTCCAGGTTGTGTCGGCCGCACCACAGCTCCAGCCGCTCCGCTTCCTGTCGATATGCAGACTCGTCACTGTCCTTGATGAGGCCGATGACAGTGGTGTCATCTGCAAACTTCAGGAGTTTGACACCCGGGTGCGTTGAGGTGCAGTCGTTCGTGTAGAGAAAGAAGAGCAGCGGAGAGAGGACACAACCTTGGGGTGCCCCAGTGCTGATGCTGCATGTGGATGAGGTGGTCTCTCCCAGCCTCACTTGCTGTGTCCTGCCCGTGAGGAAGCTGCAAATCCACTGGCAGATGGCAGGCGAGACGCTGAGCTGGAGAAGCTTGGAGGAAAGGAGTTCAGGGATGATAATGTTGAACGCTGAGCTGAAGTCCACGAACAGGATCCTTGCGCAGGTCCCTGCACTGTTGTGTGTGTGTGTGTGTGTGTGTGTGTGTGTGTGTGTGTGTGTGTGTGTGTGTGTGTGTGTGTGTGTGTGTGTGTGTGTGTGTGTGTGTGTGTGTGTGTGTGTGTGTGTGTGTGTGTGTGTGTGTGTGTGTGTGTGTGTGTGTGTGTGTGTGTGTGTGGGCACGGTGGGCGACTGGTTAGCGTGTCAGCCTCACAGTTCTGAGGACCCGGGTTCAATCCCCGCCCGCCTGTGTGGAGTTTGCATGTTCTCCCCGTGCCTGTGTGGGTTTTCTCCGGGCACTCCGGTTTCCTCCCACATCCCAAAAACGTGCATTAATTGGAGACTCTAAATTGCCCGTAGGCATGACTATGAGTGTGAATTGTTGTTTGTTTCTATGTGCCCTGCAATTGGCTGGCAACCAGTTCAGGGTGTACCCCGCCTCCTGCCCAATGACAGCTGGGATAGGCTCCAGCATGCCCGCGACCCTAGTGAGGAGAAGCGGCTCAGAAAATGGATGGATATATGTTCTCTGATTATTTTTCTTTGAAATTACATTATCTTTCTTTGTTAAATTACTTTGAACCTCCAATTAATAGATGATGATATAAATTTGGTACATTTCCATTTATTTTTGTAGATATTACCGTATACAGGTTACACAAAAAAAATGAAGGGGTGCCAATAATGGTAAGCACGACTGTAAAACAAGTATGAAAAACGGCAGAAGCTTCCTCCTCTGTAACTTTCTTGTGAGACTTGAGATGCATAGTTTAAGTGAAACTATGTGGCATTTCTCCTACATATCAAATTACGGCACAGCAGCAGTCACCGGATATCTGAATACATCCACGAGAACAGAAGGAATGCTGACCCATGCAGAAAGTAGTGAGATCGATCAACCAGATTCAAAAACCTTCTTAAAGATGAAAAATATGGTGTATGTGTAAGGCCACACATTTATAACTATACAGGATAATATCGATTATCGAAAAAAATCCTCATATATTAAAATTCCTCCGCAGGGTGTCTCAACTCTCCCTCAGAGATAGGGTAAAACGCTCGGCCATCCGGGAGGGGCTCAGAGTAAAGCCTCTGCTCTCTCGCAACGAGAGGAGCTAGTTGAGGTGGCTCGGGCATCTGGTTCAGATGCCTCGTGGACATCTCCCTGATGAGGTGTCCCAGGCACGTCCCACCGGGTGGACACGCTAGAGAGACAATGTTATCTAACTGGCCTGGGAACACCTCGAGATCCCCAGGGAAGGGCTGGGCAAAGTGGCTGAGGAGAGGGAAGTCTGGGATTCCTTGTTGCACCGGCGACCAAACCCCAGATAAGCAGAAAAAAATGGACAGTGGACGGGTGGATACAAACAAGGTTACCGTAACTTCTTTTTTGAGGGTGGAATGGATTAATTTTATTGCTTTGCTTTTTTTTCCCATCCATCCATCCATTCATCCATCCATTTTCCTGACCGCTTAACCTCACTAGGGTCATGGGCATGCTGGAGCCTATCCCTTCTGCCTCTGGGCACACACAAGCAAAGATGGGGCCAGGTTCACCTCTTTGTGAACAAGTGCGTGAGAAAATAGTCGAACAGTTTAAAGACAATGTTCCTCAATGTACAATTGTAAGGAATTTAGGGATTTCATCATCTACGGTCCATAATATCATCAAAAGATTCAGAGAATCTGGAGAAATCACTGCATATGAGCGGCAAGGCCAAAAACCAACATTGAATGCCGGTGACCTTCGATCCCGCAGGCGGTACTGCATCAAAAATAGACATTAATGTGTAAAGGATATCACCACATGGGCTCAGGAACACTTCAGAAAACCAATGTCAGTAAATACAGTTCGGCGCTACATCCGTAAGTGCAACTTGAAACTCTACTATGCAAAGCAAAAGCCATTTATCAACAATTTTGGAAATTGTGGAGGTCATGTCCTCCGGGCCAAAGAGGAAAAGAACCATCCGGACTGTTATGGACACAAAGTTCAAAAGCCAGCATCTGTGATGGTATGGGGCTGTGTTAGTGCCAATGGCATGGGTAACTTACATATCTGTGAAGGCACAATTAATGCTGTGAGGTACATGCAGGTTTTGGAGAAACATATGCTGCCATCCAAGCAACGTCTTTTTCATGGACGCCCCTGCTTATTTCAGCAAGACAATGCCAAACCACATTCTGCACGTGTTACAACAGCGTGGCTTCGTAGTAAAAGACTGCGGGTACTAGACTGGCCTGCCTGCAGTCCAGACCTGTCTCCCATTGAAAATGTGTGGCGCATTATGAAGCGTAAAATACGACCACGGAGACCCCGGACTGTTAAAAAGCTGAAGGTGTACATCAAGCAAGAATGGGAAAGAATTCCACTTACAAAGCTTCAACAATTAGTGTCCTCAGTTCCCAAACGTTTATTGAATGTTGTTAAAAGAAAAGGTGACGTAACACAGTGGTAAACATGACCCTGTCCCAGCTTTTTTGGAATGTGTTGCACCCATAAAATTCTAAGTTAATGATTATTTGCTAAAAACAATCATGTTTATCAGTTTGAACATTAAATATCTTGTCTTTGTAGTGTATTCAATTAAATATAGGGTGAACATGATTTGCAAATCATTGTATTCTGTTTTTATTTATGTTTAACACAATGTTCCAACTTCATTGCAATTGGGGTTGTATTATGCTCCAGCCTGCCATGGTAGCAAATTTTTTAGGACCATATATTTTCCCAAAAACTATCACAATAAATGATTGTGTCGTTAATGTTCTTTTATGCCACTGATATAATATTATCGAGAATAATAAGTCAAGTACATCCTTATTAAGAACAATTAACTTTCAATTCTAAACTATATTGCACATTTCCATTGTAATGTAGAACAATAAATAAAATATCTTAGATAAATAAAAAATACAAACAAATCAGACTCATTCTCTGTTCACAAAAACTTCACTTAAATAAATATTAAATATTTGGCACAAAGGCTATATAGTCATTAACCCAGTAAAGGGGCCCAAAAAAATTATTGAAGCCTGCCAAATTTGAATGAATAAAAAATCCCCATGAATGTACTCGAAAGCATTTACACTTTGTCACTGTTTTTTAAATTGGATGCCATACATTTTAATATCAATGTTATTTTTTAGTCTTTATTTTTATTTATTGTATGAATGTTGTCGTGTTACGTAATGTATCAATTCTGCTGTCTGTATAGGTTCTGCTGCCTCTTGGCTTTTGAAAGAGATTTCTCTCAATAAGCTTTTACCTGGTTAAATAAAAGATAAATAAAATGGAAAATGAGGCCGCCCTGCTGGAGGGTGATGTGAGACCTTTACCTGTGAATCAAATGACGATGAAAATGAGTTCACCGAAGTCAACTACTGCCTGAAAATTGATAACATATGTCGCTGTGGTTATGGTTTATAAACAGCTGACTTTCCCGTTTGTGTGTGTGTGTCCGTGTGTGTGTGTGTGTGTGTTATGTGGGGAACACACACACACACACAATTCCGAGCGCTGACATTTTAACGATGGCACTGCGGTTGAGTTAGCTTTTTACCTCCAGCCCTTAGCTCACTAGCTCGCAGGCTAGTGAATGTAATAAACAGTTAACTTTCCCTTTGTCCCAGTTGTGTGCATCTACGGAGCAAACGCCGTTCTGCCAGCAACTTGTTGCGTTGTGAGTGACGCGGCGGGTATTACCGCAACAATGAAAATTTATCGAGTCCAGAAAAAAAAACTCCTGTGTCCATTGTATGGAACGATAACTCTGCCTCTGATTGGCTAGCACCACGCCAGGATTCGTACTGTTGATTCATTGTGTGTGGATTCTCTTCACCAACACACATACACATATAACACACACACAGACACATACTGTACATAGGGCGGGCCTTGAACCACATGTCTATAGACACAGATTGAATATGCTTCATGCGTCCCTGCTAATTTTTGTGTCTCAGACGTGGGACGCGCATCAAACGAGATCCCTGCAAAATGAAAAATTGTTGGTCAGGCTTTATCAATTCATGAATCAATCAAATGGATAATACCCTCATTTCTGCTGCATAATATGCATAATTCTGTGTCCAATGCTTTGATTTGTGATCATTTTGACAAATGCTTGACTGGTACATCCAGTAAAGATGGAAGAAAATAACTTGTGAGCGCTCTCATCCTTACAAATGTTATTTTTAATTGATGGGCAAAAATTCACAAATGGAGGAAAGCCTTTTACTACAGCAGTCAAGCTGCTAAACCTGCAAACAGGGGAAAGACTGTCTGTTTTATTGGACATAATTGAAACTCATGTTGGAACGACTGCCAATTTACTTTATGTATTCTGTTTTGCTGCTTCAAATGAACAGTTAAACGAGAGTTAAATTCTTGGTATTTTGAGGGAGATGAATCCCAAGATTCTTGACTTTGGTGGACAAGCAAATGATTTGAACACAAAAGAGGGAGATGAAACTTCATGGAGCATATCTAATCTGGCATTTCTAATTAGAGCATCAGAAGCACTGGATTGAAAATTCTCTTTCTCTTCACTCTGGCACTGTGGCCTGAAGATGCCGATGTTGGTCTTTCAGTAGCTTTGCCTGTTCAACACAGATACATGCATGTAGCATAGCATTCAGGCGTACACCCTGAACCGGTCGCTAGCCAATCGCAGGGCACAGAAAGAAACAACCATTCGCACTCACATTCACACCTACGGGAAGTCTCCGATCAACCTACCACGCATGTTTTTGGGATGTGGGAGGAAACCGGATTGCCTGGAGAAAACCCACCAAGGCAGGGGGAGAACATGCAAACTCCACACAGGTGGGCCCGGAATTTGAACCCCGGTCCCCAGAACTGTGAAGCAGATGTGCTAACCAGTCGATCACTGTGCCGGCTCATTGAAAGTCGCTATTGAAAATTAGGAACCATCATAGCTTTTGTGATCCTCTCAACTACTTGAGTGGTTGGAATAAATCACGACAACCTATTCTGTAGCAGTGTATTCTCATAATTTCTTTTTCTGTGGAAATATTAGGAGTATCAGAGGAAGTCAGTATAACTGACATTTTGACAATACAGTATATCTGGTCGGCACGGTGACCGACTGGTTAGAGCGTCAGCCTCACAGTTCTGAAGACTCGTATGTGGAGTTTGCATGTTCTCCCCGTGCCTGCGTGGGTTTTCTCCGGGCACTCCGGTTTCCTCCCACATCCCAAAAACATGCATTAATTGCAGACTCTAAATTGCCCCTAGGCATGACTGTGAGTGCGAATGGTTGTTTGTTTCTATGTGCCCTGCGATTGGCTGGCAACCAGTTCAGGGTGTGCCCCGCCTCCTGCCCGATGACAGCTGGGATAGGCTCCAGCACGCCCGCGACCCTAGTGAGGAGAAGCGGCTCAGAAAATGGATGGATGGACAGTATATCTGCGTCCATCATCTGTGGCACAATGCTGTCTTTTAGCCCTTTATTATTAGGCGCTTTTTCTTTTTTTTAAGCGTTCATGTCTATTGTGTCAACCTTTTGGTGAAGAAATATAACGAAGTGCTGCAATGGCAGCATTGAAAATAATTCTGTTGTTGCTAGATTTTTCAAGTTTAAGATCTAATTCTTCCTTTTTTTGCATCTAAACGACGTGCATAGGTGCTGTCTCTATTGTCTCAAAGGATGTGGACTACGATGTGGTCATTTCTGAACTTTCAAAATGTCAAAACTACATGCATAAATGGTTTCTAACCAAATGATAACTCAGTCATTATCCAAATGTAACCACGGACACTTTTCTGTGTGGCATCAACCCCCCACCAGGGATAAATCTCACACCGCCACTCTGTCCCGCATCGGGAGACGAGAGCACTGACTGACCGCTGAGTTAACAGCCAGGGCTGCTAACCCAGCAGCCAGAACCGTCTTTTAGGATTGGAAAGTGAGGTTTCGTATTACATCCACAAAGCCCAGCTTGCCCCCATTACACAAATACCTCTGAAACTCAAACATATGATATACAGTACCTGGCCCGCTCAAATAATGTATACAATACACAAAGGCACCAATGCCACAGCTTCTTTAGAAAAAAAAAAACTCCCCTTAAAATCCAATTCACTTGATTTTTATAAAAGTCCTGTTGTTACTGAAGTTACTAGAAAGTCATTTTCCTGACTTGGGTGCGGGCAGTGGTACTTGCCACTCGCTGAATGTGAGTATAAATGCATGTCTCTCACTATGTACCCTGTGATTGACTGGAGACAATTCCAGGGTGTAGTCTGCCTTTCACCCAAAGTCAGATGGGATTGGCTACAGCTCCCCCAGTCACTCAACAGGATAAGCGGTATAGAAAATGGATGGATGAATTTTCTATTTTCAAAACAAGGTCTATATATCACTGGGTAATCATTACTTAGCTAGAGTTACTGCAATTTTATAGGGGCAGAAGGGAACAGTGAAAAGCTTCTACGGATTTTCTGGCACAATACATATCAATTAGCGGGAGTCATGATTCGTTTTAACAATGATTTGTATCACGATTCGATTCAAGGACTGCTCCATTTGCACACTGATTGAGGAGTATCTGTAAGATTTGCACAACCAACATTGTCCCAGATGATCGCACTACTCGTCACTTTAAACCGCATACACTCCTTGAAGTCTCAGCGCCCTTTGCACTATGGTCATTGCACCGGACTATCGCAATATTAGTCATTCGAACTGCTCTAAGTGCTAGAGGCATCTTTTTGCACAATTGTTTTTTGTCAATGTCTTTATGTCTCCAAAGTTGTTCTGTAAATTGACTGTCTGTTGTACTAGAGCGGCTCCAACTACCGGAGACAAATTCCTTGTGTGTTTTGGACATACTTGGCAAATAAAGATGATTCTGATTCTGATTCTGTTTCTGATAATGGTTCGAGAACGATATGACCCGAAACGATTCAGTGGCTTGAAATCGATTCAGTAACCTTTTAGCCAAAAATTCAACCAGTGTGACTATGATATACGTAAATACCTGGATACTAGACAGTACAGGTGAAATTTCCGAAATTCATTTTGTCATTTTGGTGAAAGTAATTATAGATACAATAAACAAGCATTAATGGCATATGCATTCACACTTTATTTGAATGAAGTGCAAGTAACATCTCTTCAGGTTGGATTAACAATAGGTTTACCTGCTAATTCTGATGTTGTTTTTCAACATAAAAATAATACGAACATTAAGAATCAACACATTGTAATTGAACACAGAATACATAATGCTCAAATGTTCTAATCATATTTATTTTTACTCACTCACCTGCAGTCACAATGTGTGCCGGAGTGATTACGTAGCTGGGTAGTTTGTGACGTACAGCTATCCGTCGAGCGTTTTACTGAAGTATGTCCGTGATGGAATGTATCTTGGCTCAAACGTGTTAACCGACATTTGAGCTCTCGTACTCCCATGAGGAAAACCTGCTTGAAATGTCTCACGAATTGATGTTTGCTCGCTTGCTTCTTGGCTCCCAGTGATTGTTCAAATACTTAGTGGCTTTGAGTCCTTATATTACTTGATTTACCCGACTTATAGACAACCACGGTCGGCAAACAGTTTATTGAATGTCCATCATGTTTCCTCCTCGATTGTTTTTGATTACTGCAAAACCAAAATGCGTCCACACTTCTGATTTAAGCTTCACAGAACGTTCGCGTTTGTTTTACGCTTTGCTGTGCTCCTTCCCTGTGCAGTGCGCAGGGGCTCATGGGAGATGGTGTTTGCTACTCAGACCGGCCCACCAAATAGCGGCGGAAAAAAAAAAATGTGTTTGGTACTTCCATGATCACATGCGATGTCACAGACAGGAAAAATTAATCGGGTAACACTTAACGCCTTTACCAATGAAAGTGCTAAAACACACACACGCACACACACACGCACGCACGCACACACACACACACACACACATGCATCTATATAAAAATAAATCCAATGCGTTATTTCCTAATACCGATATAATCGATTGGTTACCTTTTAAAACGATTTAATTCGATATATTTGGTTGTGTATTTTTCTGCGCCTTCTCCCAGTGCTTGTGTGGATTCTCTCCAGCTACACTAACTTGCTTCCAAAATCACATATGTTCACTTAACTGAAGATTCTATATTGTCTGCCTCTATCCCAAAATCAGCTGAAATTCTTGAGCACCACCATGGCAGAGAACAAAGAAAGGATAGGAGGTGTCCATGATGAATGGAAATGAGATTGATGGCTATTAATCACGTGAAAATGTGATCTTATGACCTATAGAAGCTATATATTGAGTACTGGTGATGTTGTTTTACTGTATGTAAACGTTAAAAGGGAGCTGTTTGTTCTTATTTGAATACATTTAAATGTCGTTGTTTCCGAAAGAATCCAAGCACCATTCCAGTGTCCTTATGAATATACTACATAAACAGAATAGACCTTAACACCAGAGCACCTCAATGATGCCACCTCCACAGATGGAATCAGTGATCTTCAAATATGCAACTTAACAAGGTTTATGCAGATTTAAAACGGGTTGTATCCATCCCATTTGTTTACTGTAATTACTGTAGCTGTAATTGTGTTAGCAATTATGATTGCAACTTTTTTCCCCCCCATTGTCACACATACACATCATCACCCAATTTTTTTAACCAACAAGGAGGAACACAGTAATTGCACACGATTATGTGGTAATGATCTGATCCATGGCTCCTCAGTCACTTTACATGAGCAAACCAATGCAGTAAATAAGTGAAACCTTCAACCTGCAAGAGTCAAGTTCTTGTCACTGTGTGAAAGGCGAACGGCTCCATGACCAGACACGTTAAGCAAGACTTACTCGTCTGTAATGAATGAAGGAGGCGGTTGAAAACAACCCACTGGGTTTGGCACATGAATGAATTCAAATCTCGACTGACTTGTATCTTTCATTCAGTCAAGGTTGATTCGCATCAAAACGCTTTGTTTCTCAGCCGACGCCACATGCGCGAGGCTGTTTGTTGACACGCACACACGTGTATGCCACTTGATTTTAGCTTCTTACCCACATTTCGGAGTTTACGGTTCCTGGCCACAGAGATGATGACCAGCAGGTTCCCCAACACATCCACCACAGTGGTGAAGATCAGCACGCTGGCCAGCGCTGTGACTGCCCATGCAGGACGCGCGCCTCCCCGGCTCGGCTCCCGCCCGTCTTGCGTCTCATTCTTCAACAACGATTCATCCTCCGGCATATCCATAGCCTCCCCCTCTCGCTTCACTCCCCTGCGTGGCAGATAGCTTCCGTTCTTTTTCTTCTCCACCCCGACATGTCCCAAATATCGGCTGCGTGCCGCTCAGTAGTCGCAGGCGTTCTCTGCGCTCTTACTGCCTCCACAGCCCGTAGACCCTCCGCCGGCCCCCAGCCAGTCCACGCGGAGCGGACCGCAGCCAGCAGAGATCCATGCACACTTCAGGGATCCTCGAAGCTGACAGCAGAGATACAGCCGCATGGGTCTCCACACCACCTGCTGTTATTCTCTCGACCGCTCTGCCTCTCCAAAACTGCTGCTCCTCATTTCTCTTCATTTCTGCCTCCTCCGACACATCTCCTTTCCTTCCTTCTCCTCTAATCTCGGAGGAACTACACGCAACTTGCTAAATCTCCTTTGGTATTCTGTTGATATCTGTGCGCACTGGCTGCTCTTCAGTTCCTGCATTCCATGCATTTTTTTGTTGTTGTAATGGTATAATCCTTTGTCTTGACGTAATATTTTATTAATCACCAACGGAACGTGGCAAGATCTGTCTTCTTGACTGTGATTTTAATAACCCACTAACCTTACGTTTGTGTTTATGCCTCGGTTTTACAGATCTTCCAAATGTCTTTGGTTTGGCTTCTCCTCTGATTGTGTGCGCCTTATGTAACGACAACAATGTTTATGCAAAGGCATTTGGAGCAGGTCTCGGAGTGCTTTACAACACTCAACAAAGTCCTCCTTGGATAAAAGTATGAAATTGTGTGAATAAATTATTCATCTTTGTGACTGGCGCAAATCCGGCATGGCGTGTGGGATAACGCTGCGCAGATGCGGGTTAGACCTCCGGCAGCAAAGCATCCATCCATCCATCCATCCATTTTCTGAGCCGCTTCTCCTCACTAGGGTCGCGGGCGTGCTGGAGCCTATCCCAGCTGTCATCGGGCAGGAGACGGGGTACACCCTGAACTGGTTGCCAGCCAATCGCAGGGCACATACAAACAAACAACCATCCACACTCACATTCACACCTACGGGCAATTTAGAGTTGTCAATTAATGCATGTTTTTGGGACGTGGGAGGAAACCGGAGTGACCGGAGAAAACCCACACAGGCACGGGGAGAACATGCAAACTCCACACAGGCGGGGCGGGGGATTGAACCCGGGTCCTCAGACCACCGTGCCGCCAAAAGCAAAGCAAAGCCAATTTATTTATATCGCGCATTTCATACACATGGTAACTCAATGAGCTTTACATTATTAAAAGCATTTCAAAACAAAGACAAAAATATCTTAGAAACATTTAAAACAAAGGGGAAAAAAAACATAAAATAAAAGTACAATTAAAACAGTGTACAGTGTAAGAAATATCATTTAAAAGTGGAAATACTCTAAAAAGCATGAGAACAAAAGAAGATTTTTTTAACCTGGACTTAAAAAAACAGAGGGTGGACTGCGCTGTTGTGGGTGTGATCACAGCCGAGTTCAATCGTGTCCAATCAAACGAGCTCTCAGTGTTGCTACAGTTACCTTGAAAAAGTAACTTAGATACTTTACAGATTACTTGATCTTAAAGGTAACTTAGTTACTTTGCTGATTACTTGTTTTCAGAAGTAACTAAGTTATACAAAAAAGTAACTTTTTAGTGACTTTCGGCAGCTGCCAAGTGGCAGGAATATCATGTATCCACAGTACAAAAAAGCATAAGCTTAACCATACCGATTACTTGGTAATGTACGCCACACACGTTACAGGATGATGTCATCAACATGAAGCAATAACTTAAATATTAGTGGAGTTGAAGCCACATTAAATCAGCAACTTAGTGCAGATTTGACATGCCAACACAATACAGTAAGTTCCTAAACTTGCACACCGTTCTCAGGACACTGCCGATTGAGGTCCGTGAAAGCAACTGTGTGTGTGAGTGCGTGTGCGTGCCTTTGTACGTAAACGTGAAAGTGAGTGAGACACACACACACACGCACACACGCGCACACTTTGACTACTTTGGGCGTGATAACCTTTGATAGCTTACAGTTACAATAGTTATGCAAAACACAAGAGATCTTGATAAACAAGTGACTTGGACGAAAGTATTTTTTCACAATACCTTCCCAATGACTCACAGATACTGTGCACTCATCCATATGCAAGCATCTACACATTTTTGTAATCCTATGAAGATAAATGCAGATATTTCCAGGTGGGTTGTATGTTACGATCAAATTAAATATATTCTCTCTCTCTCTCTCTCTATATATATATATATATATGTGTGACTGATCTAGTTTCAAAATCCCTACAGCCTCCTTCATTTCTCCAGACAATCATTGAATGTGGAGTGAAATATGAATTCCCCAATTGTAGCATTCAGAAACAAACCAGAACGTACGGGAAAGAAAATATGCCCCCAAAATTTAGAGATCAAGTATCAAGTGAGAATTCAAGAATACCTCAGAATTTCTCACCAGAGTGCAATTCAGCCATTAAAAAAGGATTAAATTGTATTTCAGTGCCATGCAATGCCACAGAGAAGAGTGAAAAGAGAGAGCAGCAAGTGAAGATGGAAAGGCTGAAGAGACGGTGAAAGGTACCCAGTCAATGAACTGTAGTTGAAAAGTGGCACTAAGCAGATATCTGTGTTTTGTTTCGAAGATAGGTGCTGAAAACATATGCAAAGATTTAACAATATCGTGCTAAATTGTTGAGATATAGCGAAAGCATCTTTTTCACCGTTTGAGTTTTCCTGATTTTCTGGGCGGGTTAAAACAGCCCCGTGACGGGGCTGGGACGTATACTTTCTAGATGCGAGTTCCCTCCCCCACTATATACTGTAACTACAAAGTGACGTCATTTCATTTGGCTGCTGCTCAGTTGAGTGTGAGCTGTGCTTACCTTCCATAACAAGGCCCATTTACCTCTCCGGCGTGCAGATAGTAAGCTAACGACAGCTACACCCCGAAAATGCGTCTTCGCTGGGTGCCTCAATTTACAGAACAGCTCAGTGACGCCCAAAGCGCCAATAAAATGAGGAAATAAAAAAGCGATGGACGGTTCGGCTGCGACATTAAGTCACCAACAACGAGTGTAAGTTGACTTGTTTAATGATTATATTTCAGAATAACCATTCAATTTTGAAGAGGAGCCTCCTGACGTAATTTTACATCGTTTATGCTATCACTCAATCGGTATGTTTGATTCCTTTTGGTGCATCCATTCGACACGCCCATAGCGTCTGAGAGCTGAGAGGTGGCCCTTATTATTCAAGTTTTGAAGCCTGATTTTATATACTTAGCGATTTTTTTTATTCATTCAAATTTGGCAGGCTTGTTATCATTACTCTTCTCTGTGCTGTGTCAAATTTACATGACATTTTTTGGGCATGTTTAGTGCCTTTTTTAAAAACAAATGTTTTAAAAATCTAAATACAGTACATAACTGTAGGATACATTCGGTAACAAGTGTACATACCCTGGCATAATTTGTTAGATGTGTAATATACTCTTTAAAGAAAACATGAAGTTATCAGTCAAAACACATTATTATAGTTTTAATGGGATTAAAATTTAACTACAAGGCATTACAGACTAGCACAATCATTTAAACAAAACAGCAACAAAGAAAATAATGAGATGGTCCCCATTTAATCATCAGTCATATTTGGCAATATTGCCAATATTTCACAAATTCTGCCTGGGTATATAAACTTATGAGCACAACTGTATATGAGAATCCTTACCAGGTATCATGAAAAGAAATGTGCAGCTGATTATAAATGTGAAACATAGGGAGGTGGGGGGGGGGGGGGGGGGAGGGATGGAATCCACGCTTTGAGTGGGAGGTACAGTATCTTGGATAATGTCCCTCACCTTTCCCAAACAGCACTTGTGGTAATTGTAATCAATGGAACTGAAGTGGAGCTGGTGAGCAGTCTGGCAGCATTTACTATCTGCTGGAGGGCTTTGTGGTCGAGTGTGTGTGCGTGTATGTGTAAGTGTGTGCGTGTGTGTGCGTGCGTGGGTGGGTGTGTCTGGGTGTGTGTATTGGTGAAGAGCTTCCACACACAGCAAATCAAAAGTACGAATCCTGTCTCGGTGCTAGCCAATCAGAGGCAGAGTTGGGCAGGTTATTGTTCCATACAACGGACACAGGACTTTTTTCTTGACTCGATAAATTTTAATTGTTGTGGTGACACTCACCGTGCCACTCATAACACAGCAACTCGCTGGAAGAACGGCGTTTGCTCCATAGATGCACACAACTGGAATAAAGGGAAAGTTACCGTATTTTCACGACCTTAAGGCGCACTTAAAAATCTTTTTTCCCCCAAAATGGACGGGCACGTCTTATAATGCGGCACGCCTTATGTGTGCACCAAGTTCCAAAATCTGTAAATGTTGTTGTGTGACTTTGATGAGCGCTCCGCTTGACTGACTGGGAGCATTTCCTGCCGACACGCTGCTTATATAGAGGAAAGGCGGACGTGACTGAGGACAGCATGCAGACGTTAAAGGGGGAAGGGTACGTGTGAAGTAGGACGCTAAAGGCACACCCCCAGTAGGTATATAGTGCCGGGGTGTGCATTGTGCAAAACAACATCGGTTTGGCTAAGGACCCCCCGAAAACGGCACCTACGAAGAGACACGCTTACGAAGCACAGTTTAAACTGCAAGCTATTAGTTACCCGGAGGAACATGGGAATCGAGCAGCCGCGAGAGAATTCAAGATCAACGAATCCATGGTTCACAAGTGGAGGAAGCACGAAAATGAGCTTCGCCAAGTCAAGAAGACGAAGCTGATTTTCCAAGGAAACAAGGCGAGGTGGCCCGAGTTGGAAGACCAACTCGAGCAATGGATTAATGATCAAAGAACAGCTGGGAGAAGCGTCTCTACAGTCACCATTCGACTGAGTGCAATAACTCGGAGCTTGCCATCATTCCGGGAGGCTTGACGAAGGAACTCCAACTGCTGGACATGGTGTAAACAGGGCGTTCAAAGTAAAGTTGCGAGCGGCGTGGGAGCCATGGATGACAGACGGCGAACACAGCTTTACTAAGACTAGGAGGCTGCGCCGGGCAAGTTACGCCACAATTTGTGAATGGATTGTGTCTGCTTGCACTGTTGTTCAAGCTTTCGTAAAAGCCGGCATCATTTCCGAGGAGCCGCACGGCAACAAGACTGACTCCGACAATGACGAGAGGGAACCTAGAGTATTTGATGGAGTACTTGCCCAGCGGTTCATTCCGGATACAGAAGATGAGGACTTTGATGGATTTGTGGATGAGGGTTGATAAAAAAAATAACGTGAGTGCATTGTTAATTACTTCAATAAAGTACAACTGAACTCAGTCTTTTTAAAAACATTGTTTTAGCGTGCATGCATGCATGCTACCGTATGTTTTAAGCTAGCGTATGTTTTACCATGCCTGCGCCCAATAATACAGTGCGCCTTATGTATGTGTTAAATACAGAACTAGACCCCGTAACTGAGACTGCACCTTTTAATACGGTGCGCCTTATGGTCGTGAAAATACGGTAACTGTATATTACATTCGCTAGCATGCGAGCTAACGAGCTAAGGGCTGGAGCTCAAGCTCACTTGACCACGGCGATATCGTTAAAACATCAGCGCGCACACACCCACACATATGGACCACCATATACCACAGCACCACACATCAATATTCAGACAGTAGTTGACTTCAGCGAACTCATTTTCAGTGTAATTTGATTGACAGATCAAGGTCTCACATCACATTCCAGCAGGCTGGCCTTATTTTCCATTTTATTTATCCTTTATTGAAAGAGGTAAAAGCTTACTGAGAGAAAAGAAAATCCCCTTTTCAAAAGCCAAGAGGCAGCAGAAATTATACAGGCAATATAAATTATACAGTGCATAAAACAAAAACATTTATAAAATAAAGACTAAAAAATATCAGCGATATTAAAATGTATAGCATCTCATTTAAAAACAGTGACAAAGCCCACATTTTTTGGGCGTCTTTAGTGGGTTAATGACACTGTGTGTGAGGGGCTCCCATGCTCTCCCGGGGTGGGGGTGGTGGTGATGGTGTCGGTAGGGCCCACTGGGCAGGGTGGGAGAGGGGGGGTTGTGGGGGGAGCGGTGGTCCGGTGGCCATGCCCCTCCCTTTGGGACTGGTCGGGGCGCTTCGGTTGGGCTCGGAACCTCCCTGGGTCCTGAGGGGGTCGGTGGCGTGCCCCTGGTTGGGTCCCCTGCTGGACGGGCTCGCGAACCTGGGAGCGAGCTTCCTGGACTCCACCCGGAGTGGAATATGTTTGGTAGAGAGCCAAACTCCCTCTCCCACTTTGTAGTTCTGGGCAGATGTCCTCCTACGGTCAGCTGCTATCTTGTAGGACCGTCCCTGGAGCAGCAGCATCTGGCGGGCTCGCTACCAGGTCCTCCTGCAGCGTCTCACCAAGGTCAATGCAGCTGGAACCGTGGACTCTGGGGCTATGGCAGGAAACAGAGATGATTGGTAACCATGCACAACGTGAAAAGGCGATAGACCAGTAGATGCAGAGAGTAGGGAATTGTGAGAAAACTCGACCCAAACCAGTTTCTGAGACCAGGAATGTGGCTCCTGTACAGCGAGACATCGGAGCCCAGTCTCCAGGTCCTGGTTCAGCCTCTCGGTTTGTCCGTTGGTTTCAGGATGAAACCCAGATGACAGACTGACGGTAGCACCTATGAGACTACAAAACTCCTTCCAAAATCACGCAATGAATTGGGGACCCCTATCAGATACCACATTCTTGGGGAAATCATGAAACTTGAATACCTGGTGTATCATTAACTCGGCAGTGTCTATAGCTGAGGGAGTTTCGGAAGTGCAATGAAGTGTGTCATCTTGGAGAACCTGTCCACGACTGTGAGAATGGTGGTATTTCCTTTAGAGTCCCGGTAATCCCGTCACAAAGTCTACGGAGATGTCTGACCAAGGAAGTTGTGGTATTGGCAGGGGTCGCAACTCCCCAGAAGGACGTTTACGAGAGGGCTTGTTTGCAGCACATACATGGCAAGCATTGACATAGTTGATAACATCCCTTCTAACATTGGGCCACCAAAAGCTCTGTTCGACCACCGATTGAGTTTGACAATGCCTGGGTGACATACGGTCCGGTAAGTGTGAGTCCAGTGGATGACTCTTCCCCTTAAGGTCGGAACCACATAAAGCTGCAACATAGAGCGGACATGAATGATGTGAGTATCCTCATCCGGGGAGAATATCAAAATATCGTCCAAATATACAAAAACGTACACATTCAACATGTCACGCAAGATATCATTGACAAAGTTCTGGATAACAGCTGGAGCGTTAGTTAGTCCAAAAGGCATTACCAAATACTCGTAATGTCCCGTTGGTGTGTTGAATACTGTTTTCCATTCATCCCCCTCCCTTATCCTGACTAGATGAAATGCATTTCTTAAGTCCAGTTTGGTGAAAATCTTGGCTCCCTCCAGGAACTCAAACGCAATTGAGATGAGAAGAAGAGGGTACCTGTTTTTCACATTTATGTCGTTGAGACCCCGGTAATCGATACAGGGTCACAGAGTCTTGTCCTTCTTGTCCACAAAGAAAAATACGGCTCCCGCAGGGGATTAAGATGGGCGAATAATCCCAGCTTCCAGTGATTCATCCATATACTCCTTCATAGCCTTGTGTTCTGGCCCTGAAAGAGAGAACAACCTCCCTCGTGGAGGTGTGGTTCCAGGCAGGAAGTCAACTGCACAGTCATAAGCTCTGTGGGGTGGAAGGGATTTTGCCTTGGATTTGGAAAAAACGTCTTTCATGTCCTGGTAACAGGAGGGCAGATAAATCAGGATCCCCTGATGGGGTCTGTAGATTTTCATTTGAAACATATCCCTGAACATCACATGGAGGCTTGAAACAGTTCTGGGCACAAGACATAACATGCCCAGAGGACCAGTCAATGTGGGGGTTATGTAATTTCAACCATGGGTTCCCTAAAATAAGGTCATAAAATAAGGTCTGAGTCTGCTGGGTTCATGTTATCGCCAGTTTGTTCTGTCATGAACGGAACAGAGGATAGGACCCAAAAATGCACGACTCCACTACAAATGGACAGTTTAAAAAAAAGAGAGGTTTAATATACGGGCAGCGGTCGGTACACAGGCAGGCAATCCGAAAAGGCAACAGTATCCAAAAATGTGAGGCAAAAAGGCAAGGTCGATAATCGGAACAGGTCTAGTCTTACTGTAAGTCGGTGACGTGGAAACAAGGAATGCTGGAACCCGACGACAAGGTACAACGAACTGACGACTAGAAAGAATGAGACACGGAGTTAAATGCAAGGGGTAATTAGGGTGAACGAGGCACAGGTGGTGAAGACAACAACCGGAACACACACCCATGACAGTTTCTGTACGATCAGTGTCAGAGTTTGGTCTTCATTGCCAGCAGTAAGTCGGATTCATTTCCGGTGAGGGTTGGACTCCACCGAGACTGCCCTTTGTCACCGGGTCTGTCCAAGTATCTTGGGGTCTTGGTTATGAGTGAGGGAAGAATGGAAAGGAAGATCGAATGGCAGATCGGTGCAGCGTCTGCTGTGGTGTAGACTTTGTATCGGTCTGTTGTGGTGAAGAAGGCCGAAAGGCGAAGCTCTCAATTTAAGCCGAAAGGCGAAGCTCTCAATTTGCCGGTCGATCTACGTTCCTACCCTTGCCCGTCGATCTACGTTCCTACCCTTTCGGTCACAAGAACAAGATTGCGGATACAAGCGGCCGAAATGAGTTTTCTCCGCAGGATGTCCGGGCTCTCCCTTAGAGATAGGGTGAGAATCTCGGTCATCTGGGAGGGGCTCAGTTTTGAGCTGCTGCTCCTACGCATTGAGAGGAGCCAGATGAGGTGGCTCGGGCTCGGGCTGAAACAACAAAAGAGTTCATCAGCGGATGGCCAGTCAACGGCCACACTCAACCACAACAGAGCATTCATTTTACCTGCTAAAGAGCAGACTCAATGGCGTAATTCCCCAACACAAAAGAACTGTGAAAGAAATAATCACAAGAAATAAACGCAAAAGTGTGGCAATGTCTTTCTCAGGCTTGATGCAGTGATTAGAAGCAAGTGATTATTTAAATATTAAGTCTTCTTCATGATGTCTGTTTACTTTTGCTCACATCAAGATTTGGTGTTTCGTGATTGTTTTGTCAATGTGCCTGCCTGGCCCTGGATTGCCCTCAGCCCCAATCAAAGCACATGGTGAATTTAACAGTGATACACTCACTGCAAAGGAACACACTGGACCAAGCAGACACATGTCCAAGCCAAACAACGGAAAGACTTTGTTCGGGCTTTTTCAGAGGAAAAGACTTTCAAGCTGTGCAGAAACCAAACCCTTTCAACTAAGAAGGACAGCCGGTAAGCGTGTGAGCGAATGTTCTTCTGTTGCAATTTGTTTCAATTGTTAATTCCATATTGCCAATGTCAAATGCATGAGGGTGCTAATGTATTGCTTACTTAGATACTGCATTTGTATCTGAAGTTAAAATCTTCAGAATGTATCCATCCATCCATCCATTTTCAGAGCAGCTTCTCCTCACTAGGGTCACGGGCATCCTGGAGCCTATCCCAGCTATCATCGGGCAGGCCAAGCTAAGGAGGACGCATATCAAAGCGGGGACAGGACCCTGTATAATCGAGCTAGAAACCTGCTGACTAAAGAAATTAACATTGCAGAGGAACTATGCAGCAAAGTTGGATAAACAGTATAGCGCTAACGACTCTCAATCAGGTGGCACGGTGGTCGACTGGGTAAAGTGTCTGCCTCACAGTTCTGAGGACGCTGGTTCAATCCCCGGGTCCGCCTCTGTGGAGTTTGCATGTTCTCCCCTTACCTGTGAGGGTTTTCTCCGGGCACTCCGGTTTCCTCCCACATCCCAAAAAAAGCATGCATGGTAGGTTAATTGACAACTCTAAATTGCCTGTAGGTGTGAATCAGAATCAGAATCATCTTTATTTGCCAAGTATGTCCAAAAAACATGCCCTGCGATTGACTCGCAACTAGTTCAGGGTGTGAGCTACCCGTTGAAAGCTGGGATAGGCTCCAGCACTCCCGCGACCCTTGTGAGGATAAGCGGCCCTCCCCTGTCCTCAGAACTGTGAAGCAGACGCTCTAACCAGTTGTCCACCGTGCCGCCCAGAATGTATTCAAATAAGATTTATTTTAAAACGTTGCTTTTCATAAAACAAAAATTGGCTTAATCACCTTGCTTAACAAACATATCTTAAACTTACCTTAACCTTTGTTCACTTGATTAATAATCTTTTTTTAAACATTTTTTATGTGGTTAAATGTAATTGATAAATGCTTTGTATTTTGTTTGCACTTTTTGTTTAACTGTGTATTTATATACATGCTTGTATTTTCTGTTTGAGGTTTTTCACCTAAATCCATCTTTTCCAAAACACAAACAACTTCTGGTTATTGGAGGGAAATCCAGTTTAAAACTTTTAAGAGGGTCACCATTTCAAGTGGGGTCTGTACATTTACATCTTGGCACCTGGGGACTGGGGAAGTCTCATTAACCAGGGAAACTTGACTGATTCATTGGGAAATGAAAACTGTGACTCTTGTCTAACATTCATCTTTTCATGAAATTGCACTCCCCCCCCCCCACTGTTAAATATGTGAGCTGGTACACTCACGGAAAATTATTTACGCTATTTTATTATACCATATGGAAGAAACATACTTGACCTTTTCAGTGTCTATAGATGTTTTGAGGAAGAAATGTCCAGAGGCAGGCAACACGTCTCAAGACACCAGCAGCAGCAAGCTACAAAGTAACCATTCCCAATTTGTCGATTTTTTTGGTCCATATTTGGTATTCAAGTGGCCACCTTATGATCCTCAAGCCAAGGCTTTTCACTGCCAAGTTCTGACACACTGAGCGACCCCCGCCACGTAATGCACGCTTGCTTTCCTTCATTTCTAAAGCAGTTTCCGTACCTTAGGGCAGGAGTAGAGACTTGATGAATCCATCCATTTTCTACACTGCTTCCTCACAATAATTCTAATTTCTCGTCATGTATGGGGTCTCCTACATTCCAAAAATTGATGTTCAAAATCTTATGTGTACCAGACTGAAGATATCACCTCTATCGTCCCCATATCTGTATGAAGCACAGATCTCATGGTGCACCTCGGTAATCCCAGATAGTGTTTAGTCTTCCCTTCTTCCTTTCCTCCATGCAAGATCTTGCTGAGAGGAGCATTTCAGTTATTTGGATTCCTCCAAGGCATTCTCTTAGGAACAGAGCAAAAATGTTCCCAAAATACAGGGCCTTATACAGAAAACAGTACTTATACACCAAGGATCATCTGGTTGGCCAGAACAGTGACACATGTGGATCACACTCAAGTCAAAGGTCCTTGCCCCACAGATTATTACATACATACTGTATGGAGGAGGTGTGTGAGAAATGTTCCAGGATTGGTGTCACAAAAGATATTTTAAACACAAACTACGGGTTTTCCCTTTCAATGTGGGCTGGACAATGAATCACCACATCGACAACGGGATCCTGCTGCGTTTGCATCATGTAGTACGCGAGAAGTGGTGAAAGTTGCGGCAGGACAACTTGTGGCTTCTTCACAATGACAATACGCCTGCTCACAATGCCCTAAGCATGCAACAGTTCCTCCTGCTAAGGCTGTCACTCTCAAATCTTTTTAGAATCGATTATCCTTATATATATTTCGTCAACGAAACGAGTAATTGCCCCCCCTCCTTTTTAACTAATCGGGTAATCGGATGTATACAACTCCCATAATAACCACCCACCCACCGGCAGAACCCAAATACTTGGGGGGGATTATTAAAAAAAAAAAAAAAAAAAAAAAAGATCCATTAAGGCCTCAGGTGAAGCCGTAGTCTGTCTGCATCCCATGCCCGCAAAGAGTGCACCTCGGGCGGGTATGAGTAAGCCGACACCCCACTGTAAAAACAATACATCCATCACTCGCCAGCCCAATGAGAGAGCCCCGGGTGGCCGATGTTGATGTTGATTTTGTTCTTGCATTTTAACACATTAGTTTCTGTTTCCATCTTAACTCATTTAGTGCCAAAAACATATGAATACATTTGCTAAAATCCATCTGTTAAGTGCCATAAACATTCATACTTTTTAAAATTTTTTCATGGAAACAGGTACTGCAAGGCTTGGTGCTGCTCCACTGTAAATATCAAGGTTTGGGAAGGATTTTACTGTGGTGAATTGACACTAGATGGCACCAGTGCCTTTGATCAGAGCTCTGTCAGCATGATCATAAGAAAATATCAGCAGAGAGGGTGTGGAGAGGTGTAGGAGCATGGTTGATGGAAGATGGACATGTATATATATATATATATATATATATATATATATATATACATATGGATAAATACAGACACTCGACACCTGATGTCACGTTTGTCAAATGAAGATGCCAGACGTGGGGAGATGACGATGCTTCAAAGCCGTAACAACCGTACTGTCGAACAATCGAAACCAAGCGGTGAGATTGCGACCAGGTAACTTCCACTTCACCTGAGGCTTCGTCTGCCGATGGCGATTTGGACTTCCAGCCCTGAGCCTGAAGTGGATTCGTCCGACGACTACTGTCCGTCGAGTTCAACCGGGAGCAGCAGGGCGTTCTCCCCTGAACCCCCAGAAGGTCATGAAAGAGGTAAGAACTAACTAACTTGCAAGCTAACTTTTACCCTCCATCATGCATGCCAGTTTGCCCCACGATACTATACATGTACAGATGATGAACCCTGCAGAAATGGCCAAAATGTGACGTGGAGCATTGATGGCTAGATGAATTAAATCTATTTTTTACTGTCATTCTTTTAGTTTTCAACAGCAGTGCACAAAAAAGTTTGGCTAAAAACACTGAATAAATGAAATGAGGAGCAATAAATTGGATGCCGAGCCAAGAGGAACAGATGAGTGGATACACGTAAGCACATGTTTTGCAATACTATGCGGCCAAATTAAATGGCGGTTCCTACATCACATGATGCTTCTGATAGAATGCACAGTCTGGCCAGTGCCTGACAACTTGGTGGGCAAGTTCAAGACATTGTACCAGCTTGAAGAAAACATTCATCAATGAAGTCATGATGAAGTTGCAGGGGCGCCTGTCCTTCTGCGTATATAAGCCACAAAAACTGGTCAAGTATGGAATAGATTCCTAAATCTTGTGTGATTCGAAGACGGGATATCGCTTCAACATGCTGCCGTACATAGGGGAAGCCTGTACTCTCTCATGTTGTTTTTGTGCTCCTTGACCGCCACGCAGGACATGGCTGCGCACTGTTCATGGACAATTTTTAGAATTCAGCGGACCTGTGTGAGCGTCTACCTGACAAACAGACTGTCTGCGGGACGCTGAGGAAGAACACAGGGCAATCTCAGCCCATAAAAATGGCAACATAAAATACGTTTGGTCCAAAGCGAAAGGTTGCCTACCATAACGGCAAGGTAATGGTGGTTGCGTGGTAGGACAAACACATTGTGAAAATGCTTACAACATGCCACCACAATACAATGCACATAGTGGATGTGTAGAAAAAAGGACATAGAAAGAGTGTGATATGGAATACAAAACGCACATAAATGGAGTGGATAAACTTGACCTGAACATTGCTTGTTATCCACTCGTTCGAAGCTCACTAAACTGGCCAAAGAAGTTAGTGGCCTATCTTTTTCAGATTAGCATGTTCAAAGCCTTTGTACCTAAAAAGAATCAAACATCCAAATAAATCTCTATCCCTCCTGCAGTTTGTAATAGGGGTAGTAAAGTCCTGGACCACCGCGCGACATGAGGGTGCTGACGTCTTGAAATACTGACAGTATTGACCCTTCAAGTAGAGTTGAGGGACAGCTGAGCAAGCACAAGCTTGAATATCACAGGGGTAGTTGTAAATATGCACGCCAACACACACGCAACTGTACATAGTTCAAAGTTCATCAATGTGAACACTGTCAATAGTAGTAATAGTTACACGTGTAAATAAATTATTTTGCTGTGCATGCACTCACACACACACACACACACACACGCACACGCTCAAACACATCCATACACAGAGCAGACACAAAATGACCCATCCACAGAAGAATTACTGTCTTTAAGATGA
This sequence comes from Phycodurus eques, assembly GCF_024500275.1. NCBI lineage: Eukaryota > Metazoa > Chordata > Actinopteri > Syngnathiformes > Syngnathidae > Phycodurus > Phycodurus eques. Next base: position 2,866,524 of record NC_084531.1, read on the forward strand.
GCCTATCATTTTAGCTTTACAAAATGTAAATGTATTGCCTATGTTTGAATTCATCACCGCTTAAACATCTTGGGAGAACAGACATGCTCAAGGTTAGATGCACTTAATCTAGGTGAAAACAACTGAGCAACTATATGAATACATATTACCTTACTCTCTTGAAAACGTTATTGCTACTGAATTATTCAGTGCACGAGCTCCATAAATCATTCTAACCACATTAGCAGCAGAGCATGTTGTACTTATGTCAGGGTGAAATGAAATGTGCATGTGATTAACCTTGGCCACAGTGTGGATATGAATGTTAATTGTGTGTGCGCAAAGGGGAACTACTGTAGAGCAAAATCTGGCATGGGTCTGATTCTGATTCTGATTCTGATTCTGATGGGCATTGTGTGTTCCCTGGTTTAAACACTGGGCCTGGCCAGATGGACAAACATACATCGGTGCTTACGTGACACTCTTTATAGATTACGGATGAGAGCAATTGACCTTTATAGGAAACCTGTTAGCCAATGGCAAAAGGCTGTTAGGGTGACAAGCGCACCTCATTTTGTTAAGTGTTCCTTTGAAAAATGAAGGGTTCTAAGGGCACTCTACTGTCAGGATGAACAAAGAGGAACCAGAAAATACTGAAACAAAGACCTCAACATGGAGTTTGGTAGTATGCGTTACCTGCAAATCGCTCTTACAGCCACAATAAATCCCAGAATTGAAAAAGAAAGAGGACTAAGGATGCTTTCACATGTTTTCCTTGAGAAACTGCAATATCATGTTTGGAAGTGTGCTTCATCTATCATGAAGGGTGTAAGACATGGTCAGATGTGTTGTGGCCTCAACAGGATCATTTTCGCGAAAGAAAACCATAAGTCATGTTTTCTATTTACACAGAACCCAGAAAAGGTATGATATTGCTGCAACTGTGTCCCCCCCCCCCCCCCCATGTATACTGTAATTTCTCGTGCATAATGTGCAACCATGTATAATGCGCACCCCAAATTTGACCTCAAAATTCTGGAAAACCCTTCGACCTATGTATAATACATTTTTACAATGCATGATTTTGCTTCTACCCATATGATCAAAACATGAAGTATTATCTGTATTTTGATAGTTTCTTTCAAAGAATTATTCTGAAGTTAAACACCTTATTTGAACACACAATACTTTCTTTTTATTTACGGCACGGTGGACGACTGGTGAGAGCGTCTGCCTCACAGTTCGGAGGACCAGGGTTCAATCCCCGTCCCCGCCCGTGTGGAGTTTGCATGTTCTCCCCGTGCCTGCGTGGATTTTCTCTGGGTACTCCGGTTTCCTCCCACATCCAAAAAACATGCGTGGTAGGTTAATTGACAACACTAAATTGCCCGTAGGTGTGAATGTTAGTGCGAATGGTTGTTTGTTTGTATCTGCCCTGCGATTGGCTGGCAACCAGTTCAGGGTGTAACCCGCCTCCTGCTCGATGATAGCTGGATAGGCTCCGGCACGCCCGCGACCCTAGTGAGGAGAAGCGGCTCAGAAAATGGATGGATGGATGGATGGATGCTCTTATTTTGATATTCACAGCCCTCCTTTTATTTTGTAAATGAGAAAACACAAAGTTGTGCTCATATGTTTGATTACCCAGGCAGGATTTGTAAGATGTGTACAATTCTTTTAAGAAAACATGAAGGACACTTTTTTTATAGTGGCCGTGGCCCAATGGTTAAGATCATTGCCTGTTAAGATCATCGCCTGCCTGATCATCGTGAACCTAGGTGGGGGACCTAGGTTCACGTCCCCGACTGGACCATCCGCCAACGGCTGTGGTGTCCTTGAGCAAGACACTGATACCCCGAAATGCTCTCCGGGCGTTTCAGCTGCCCCCTGCTCCAGTGTGTTCCACGAACTTGTGATTGTGTTCACTGTGATGGGCTAAATGCAGAAAACAAATTCCGTGTGCATGCATGCATGCATGCATGTTCATGACAATAAAAGGTGATTCTATTCTATTCTATTTGTTCTGGCTAAGTTACAACTCTGATATTACCTCTGAAGGTGGAATATTGGTGAGGTGTTTTGGTCCACCTATTCCGTGTCAGTGCTGGAAATACTGTACAGAACTGCAACTCTGAAAAAAGAAGATTAAAGCATAAATAATGTGTAATTGTTTAAAAATGGGCTGGTGACAATGTCACATTGAGTGGGAGCATTGTGTACATGTAACGATGCTTTGTACCAGGCGTGTCAAACTCAAATTCACGGTGGGCCAAAATTCAAAATTGGGACAACGTCACGGGCCAAACTCAATATTTAATGAAAAATCACGGCGATGTGCGTATTTCCCCACTCAGCAGAAATGTAGCGTTAAAGTTTATCATATGACAACAAACTTACATTTCTCTTCAACACCGAATCGGGAAGAAACAAACTTTAAAATTATAAACACAAGAAATCAAATGTGCGATAAAAGACATCAGTGGTATTTGTTTTTTGTTTTGTATTTAAATAGATAACATGAATTCTTTTGCCTCTCTATCTTCTATTTATCTATCTCCAACAACCTCTTTTTTATGTAAATATTTCTTCGAAGGCCAACAACAAAACAACCCCAAAAAATAAAAATGTACTTCAATCAAAATCCAAACTTCAAACTATTAACAGTTCCTGTCTAGGAGTTGATAAAGGGCATTAAAAAAAACATTAATTACATTATGTTATATTCTTTGTTACAGCCACGTTACTCCGCACACGACAAACAAGTCTGTCTTTTACTTTAGTGAACAGATAATCTACCTCCCACCTGTCTTGGAAGTTAACCGTTTTTCATCTTTCGTTTGGCCATTTTGGGGAAGGGGAAGTGTAAATTTGCTCGAGGAGACTGGTAGCATAGTTGCTAACGATTCCAACAGAAAGTGAAGGGGCGCATGCCAGTCTAGACTGATGGGCCAACACACTAGCAAAGCATTCTGGGATTTGTAATATTAGTGGCGCATATGATATATACTGGCGGGCCAGCTCTAATACACATTTCTATATGGTCTTGCGGGCCAAATATAATTTCATCGTGGGCCAAATTTGGCCCCTGGCCCTGAGTTTGACATATATGCCCTGTAGAATGAGTTTCATTCACATTGTGACAAACTCATACATACTGTAACAGGGCACATATCAGGACTCTGAAATAAATATCAATGAGCAAGCACAAACCGACAGTGAACAGCCAGTGAACTACACAGTATTTAAACTTTGATCAAAACCATTCTTTGTTCACCCTTTGGTATTTGGATACCAAATACAATGTGATTCGAACAGTACCCTTGAGATGGAAGCATGGCAGACGCCTTCGTCGTTAAGTGGGGGATCCCACAAGGCGCGTTCTGGGGACCAGTTCTCTTTTGTATCGGCATAAATGACCTCCCAAGAAGCTATTTCAAGGTGCATTTGTATGCTGATATATTTGGAAACATCCAGTTAGGGCTGGGCAATATGGCAAAAAATGATCTTAATTGTTTTCATATCGTCTGATTTTTAACATGTTTTGTGTATGTTTTTGTATGTATGAAACTTCAACCCCTAATGGAAGAAGGCAATACAACTGGCTCCAATATAAAACATCTTTACTGTATCCACTTAAATTAACCCACCTATTTGAACAACTATTTAGTACCACAACCTTCCTGTCCATTTTGGGACACTTCCTGTTCATGTGGGGAAAATGTGGGCATTTCTATATGGAAAAAGAGTAGCATTTGGGTAATGTGAGAATGAATGATATTCAAATATTTTGTAGTTGGTATGGTTTAAAATTGGTCAAGAAATGTGGAAGCAGGAGAGAATAAAGTAGAATTTGTCTTAATTTAGGGAAAATGTGGGTATTTTAATGTGGGAATATGTGAAAGGTGGGTGAAAGGTAGAATTTCGGTAAAGAGAGAATTTGAGGAATGTGGAAAATATTTTGTAGTTTGAAAGGTTTGAATCGTTACAAAATATTGAAACAGGAGGGAATAATGTAGAATTTGTCTGTGGGTACAGTTTTAACTAACACATTCTGATACAAATAATAATTTTCCGAGTAATCAATTATTTTAAAAAGAATTACAATTACAAAAGAACCACCGAAGAAAACATTGCCTCCCTGAATGCACATTGGGTTCTCACGCAAGCTGCGACATGCCTGCCAGGAATGGCGGCCCCGCAATATCCTTACCCGCCGACATACGTATTTAGGCTCATATATAGTGTGTTCAGATGGGTTTGTCCTGGAAGTCCCGAACAAAACCTGTCACTCTTGAATGAAAATGAACTTTCGTTCGAAAAATGATCACAGATGCCAGAGTGGGCGCGCCAGCAATAACGTTCATCAGGCAGAAATGAACTTAGTTCAGTTCATGTTCGCACAAAATATGAACGAGTTCATGAACTTTTGCTCATTGAACTCCTTCAGATACAACACTTATATTAAAAATACCAATTTGCCTTTGTCTAATAATGCATTTAGAAGCTCTAAAATGAAGGTCTGTTGATGTCTCGTAACTTAGTTGAGTCAAGGATGAGCAAACAGTGAAGCAACTTTTGTGGTCAGGAAACAAGATCCTAAGCAATCCAATGGCCCCAAATCTAAAAACAAACAGTAAGGCATGATGCAATATTCTCACAATTACAAGGAGATGATGTCATGAGCAAGAACCTTTTTATTTTTTGCACTGAATAAAAAATAAGAAATAAAAAAAGACACTTTGTACACTTTCTGCAGAGAACAGACATATTTTGATCCCGCCTTAAAAGCTAACAAATCAGAAATGAAATTCAGTCAAATTATTTCGACTGAAATGCAAAGGTTCTTCATCTGTTATGATACAATGTGTGAATTGAACACTATTCATCTGTAATATTGCATTTATGTGTAATTCATTCAATACCAGTCTGGCAGTGAAGAAATGAAAATAACTGATATTAATCCCCTATTTCCCACATTCTCATTTAAAACAAACAAACAAACAAGGATTACAATTCCATAACTATGAAATCTGTACTATAACAACATAGCTATGTACACTGTACAATGATTTGAACACAAACATACATCTATTTTGCAAATAAAAACGAGTCTTATGCTTGATTTGATCAGCCAATACCTGGACACACTTGTGTTTATGGCGGTGTGACGATGCAACTGTAAAATGCTGAAAGGCAGTGAAGCCAATTTGTGCGATGCGCTGAACAGAATTCGATGGCAGCAACAGTTCCAGGCAGCACGTAATAGGTGCTTGACAACAGTTTTCATTCACGGTTTCAGTTTACCAGTTGAACTTTTTTTTTTTTTTTTTTTTTGTGTGTTCAATGAAAAATATGAAGAATGATATCAACACAGGGTAGGATTCATGAATGTGGCACAACTCATAAACATCTTGACAAATCAACGTCACATCACTTATGTACCATAAAGTAAACCATTTCATGAAACAGAATTACTGAAGCTGAGAGTGCCCGTGGTTGCTAACATACATGAAATTTAATTTGACGCTGTCACTCTCGTTACCCAATAATAAACCACTTTTAGTAACTTCTCATCAATCTCAAATGTTCCCCCCACAATACACTTTACAGTACTTTTCTAGCGGTGGATGAGTAATCACATAATTAAAAAATGTAACATCAATCTGACTTTCTTTAATTGAATAGAATAAAATGTACTATTATAATTAGTTGTTGCCAAAAATTGTTGTCATCGCTACCGCACCATACTTAATGCAGGATTCTTTCTACTGATGATTGCGTCAAAAATGATTGCAAGCATTTCGGTTGGTTTATTCGCCTCTGTGTCCATCATCAGTATGACATGAAAACTACGCGGACTATTTTATTTGCAACAATTTAGTGTTGGGGTGTATTGTTGTGACATTTCCCCTACAGAAGAATCAGTTATGTTCATATTACACTATGCAACAAAGCCAAGAGAAGATAACTGTACAATGTCAAAAGTACTGTTTGTGCTCTTGGTATGAAGCTACACTGACTCAAATGTGATTTTTAAAGATGACACTATGTTTTAAAAGAGAATCTCGAGGTGTGATCCCCAAATAACAAGACCTGACTCAAAGTATATTAGCAACAACAGCAGCCCTTAGCTTTCATTACAATACTAGTCAGGGTTTAAGGGGGCACATTTCACGTGAAATAAAAAATGAAAAAGCATTTTTCCCCACACCTGATTACGAGTCAGGTTAATCTATGATACAAAGTCTGTACAAGCACTTTAATTTGTGCAAGAAGGAGAAACTGGAAGGCAGTACGAGGGAAGGATTTGTGTGTTTCTCGACGGAAGTACTCCTTTGGCATCTGTGAGTCAGCAGGAAATCAAACAATCTTTTCACTTACATTAGTGTCCCTTCTGTTTTACCTCCGTTTCTCCATAACGTGTAAATATTAATCACTTGTGAGTTAGTCTCTCATTCACATTCTCGATCCAATTCTTATGACATTACATATGACTTCCCGTTGAAACAGAAAGGGCACTTCTTATTTTTCTGCAAGTCAAGAAAAGGACTGCCTTTTTCTAATGGGTGTGTTACAATGCAGAAATACAATGGATAACGCTTCCCTCAATTGTATCATTGTTTTGATGGTTTTATCATTCAATGGATCTTCCAAAGCATGTTTTGTTCCTCAATATAATGTATGTAGAGCATTTTCTCTCTCCCACCGTGCCCCTTCCAGTGAGACGTCACTGTACAATCATCACACCTCTGTTTGTTGCTGCGAATCAGTGATGATGGTTACTCCTCGACGCAGCTCGTCCATACTGTCAAAATTGCTGCCATGTTCAGAGTCATCCAGCCCACACGGGCCAGACGCGTCCGATGCTGATGACGCTCCAATTGACAGTCGCACATTTAGAGACAAAGAGTCATCGGCGTCCCCAGTTTTTGAGGTAACCCCGCTCACCGAAGTACTGAAGTCCCCGTGCACTGCCTCCCCCATTGGAAGCTGATGGGGAGGCAGGTATTGACTGGGGTGGAAATGAGGCCTCCCATGCTGATGAGCAGTGTCACCAGAACTCAAGGTGCTCTCCTTGGAAACTGGCAGGTTGGCAGGTAGTAGAGTAGGGGGTTCAGCATAGTCCTCTCCAACAGGCAATGGAGGAGGCAATTGGTGTTGGCTGAAGAATTCTTCCTCACGGGGAGGGGGGTAGTCGCTGTCAACGTCGTAACCTCCCAGATAGTAGTCCGATTCTAATTCACGAGCGCTTCCTCCAAGTCGTGCTGCTGTGGCCGCTGCAGTGCCTCCAGGAGGCGCCTCGTACCCTGGCACCTCTTCAATGTCAGACAGTTTGGTGCTTGGCATCCAGTCTGATGTGTCCCAATGATATGCTGGACAGTAGAAAAGGACATGGTTAGTGACAAGCTGCAATGTGACGGTTCCACATGGAAAAGTCAACACTGCCAACATCTCCCTCCCCATAGTGGAAAGCTTTGCAGTGCACACGCCTTCGGTATGCAAAAGGTGCATCACACACAGGCAGTTGCAGGAACATTACACAAACATTGTGATGGTCAATCACATGACAGGCACTTGCACAACATAACACTGGGTTTCTGAATTGCTGTGGCATGCACACAAGAAGCTGTTAAGGGTCAGGATCACAGCATGCTCGGATTCATGGAAATTGCAGCACAGAAGCCATGTTCAAAAACATACAATTTCAACATTTGAGAAAAGCATGTCAAATATTTGGTCAAATGTGCTCTTGATTGATGATCACATATTTGTTCACAACAGGATGGGCTGTTCAATTACTTTGGCGTGCACCAGAAATGCATCTATTGAGCCTGTAGCCAAAATACTGTACATCATTATATTTATACAGTTAAACCTGACATTATTTATAAGCTTGCCATTTCGAATAAAGCGAATATTTACTTGCTTAACCCTTTTAAAACGATGGCGTTCACCGGTGACACAGCGGCACATGTGTATTTCGAATTACCATAACTCCTCGCTACTTTGTGTCATTTTAATCATTCAAACTGCCCCTGAAAGCTGTGAAACTAATACATATATCTATTGTGGTGCTAAAAGAGCTAATGGGCATCCTTAATGGCACAAGGAAGTGAAACGAGACTGTAAGATGCCGACAAGAGACAAATTAAAAAAAATAATGTACTGTATGTTCTATACATCCCACAATTCATTCGTTTTAATTACAGTACTGTAGTTATAGAAACTCAAGGTAAATGTTGCTCTTATATTTGTTCCTGTCGATTTTGTTGAGTGTGTGCATTAGCTATTTGTCAGGCTAAGGCTGGTATGTTTCAAGTTATTTCATAAAACTCTGACTGTGGCTTGTGTTTTAAACAGTGGCTTTCCAGTCATGTTCTGCAATTTGGTGATTTACCAAACATATGAGTTGAGATCACTCAGTCAGGTTTATTTTTCTACGAGGAAGAAGAGCCCAATTGACCTTATGTGAGTCGTTGCTGCCACATTAAAATCATAAAACCAATAAACCTAACTGAATTAGAGATGTGCAGGTGAGTGACTGCACTAAACTGACCGTAAAAAAAAAATCTGTGATGCACTGAATCCGCTGGAAGTGAACTGCGATATGGCGGTTTCAATATTTCAATATTAGATGCAATGTTGGATTGATTATGAATATGACAATACTGTATTCTTTTTCTTATTCCTGCCTTGTGGCGCAACTGAGGCAAGAATGGAAAGTACTGAGCAGTCTTGGATTGCACACTGAAGCCAAAGCATAACTGAGAGAGCATTTTGACAAAGAATTCTCTCAGAAAAAAGGGCGACCTATCATGGACTGATGGAAATGAACAATTGAGCAAATTGTGATGGAAGATACAAAATGTCAAACAAAAACAATATCATGCATCAAAACAGAACACAAATTGCTTAGAGACTAAGAAAGTGGACTTTTACATCATCAAACTTGCACAATCACTGTTATGGAAGAATAACTCCAAACAGCATGACAGTAGATGTAGTAAGGTAAGTAATGGGGCAAGCAAGAATGGCGTTAGATAGGAAGAAGGATGACAAATGAGTGATTGTCCTCTGCTGCCAAGCCAACAAGCTGTGGGAGGAGGGGATAGAACTCACAGGAGTTGAATGAATTAATCAATGACAAAAGATATAGATAAAAAGATACAAGGAGTAGACTGATTTTAAACCCCTTATTTTCAAAGAGTCACTGCCTGGCTATGTGAGTTGCAGGTGGTTAGCCAGTCAAGCCTCCCTATTATCGTATTCTCTTTTGCTTCTCAGGATAACGGTACTTGATTGGTTTCAAGACTAAGGGTTAGCACTTTTGGGTATTGCGGATATTAATTGGTTCCTCTGCACATAGATCAGTGAAGCCGGAGGGCCTGGTCACAACAAAGTCACAAAATTGCATCCTAACTACTTCTGTCTGTCTGGTACTGGCAATGATTAATGAAGCAGTTGCTGAGTATGGCACTTTAGTCAAATGGAAACATTGACCTCATCTTAGTCCTAGAGAAAAGGTCAGATGGCCTGCAACAAACTTTATGGAAAGTAGGTCATCTTATCTTGCTCCAAAACCAAATGTTGTCACGGTTGGACTGATAGCATGCCATTAAAATAGGAATCTGTTTTGTCATTAGTCATCATTTGGCTAAGACAAATCTACAGCTGAAGTCTACTCCTTGCATAGATATAGATAGATAGATAGATAGATAGATAGATAGATAGATAGATAGATAGATAGATAGATAGATAGATAGATAGATAGATAGATTTCACCTCTGTTGTAGGTTTGACTTTGGTCCATGACTGACACTGTCACATGAAAGAATAACATATGAGATGTTTTTAAGTATTTGGGGTGACTAGATTGTTGCATGATACAGTGCAAAAGTCGGTCACCATTAGCGTTGCTGTTTTAATTGTATATTTCATAGCAAAAATACGCGGCGCGGTGGACGACTGGTTAGAGCGTCAGCCTCACAGTTCTGAGGACCCGGGTTCAATCCCCGGCCCCGCCTGTGTGGAGTTTGCATGTTCTCCCCGTGTCTGCGTGGGTTTTCTCCGGGAACTCCGGTTTCCTCCCACATCCCAAAAACATGCATAAATTGGAGACTCTTAATTGCCCGTAGGTGTACATGTGAGTGCGAATGGTTGTTTGTTTGTATGTGCCCTGCGATTGGCTGGCAACCAGTTCAGGGTGTCCCCCGCCTCCTGCCCGATGATAGCTGGGATAGGCTCCAGCGTGCCCGCGACCCTAGTGAGGAGAAGTGGCTCAGAAAATGGATGCGTAGCAAAAATACAAAGACAAAATATTTGTCACGCTAAAGTTACCAGGAATACGAATCAAAGGGCTATCAATAGAGCTTTCTAACCCGGGAATTCTTATGGCATCATCTGACAAGAACAATGAAGTTGCCCGCTAACTCAGATGGACAAAAAAACACAAATACGGCAATCCCCTTTTTGTTCACTGTTGATAACAGTTTGGCCTTGGTGGAGGTTTGAGTGACATTCTTGCGATACAGTATGTACTGTATTTTCGAACTGCTAAAACAGCAACTCTAATGGTGCCATAAAATCTCGCATGGTACTGTAAATATAGTCAGTCCTTAGGTGAATCGCTTCATCTTTTTTATTTATTTTTTTTTTTTATTTTAAATCAAGCTGCAAATCGAGTGATTCGTTCGAACGACCTATTAACCATTAACAAAGAAAAATCACAGTTTATGAGGCTCTAACTGGACTACAATTTTACCTGGGTCAGAGCCAATATCTTTAAATTTAAAGGGACCTATAATGAGAGTTCAAGCTATGGACGCTTTGAGATATTCTTCAGTTCAAATTGTGTTTTCCACAAATTGTAGTCTGTCAAAAAACACACCCGAGAAAGGAAAAGAGTGGAACAGTCAGAGGTGAGATGCAAAGTCGATGAGACATGGTACCTTCACTTTCGATTGTGTCGACAGCGTCATTGACCAGTCGAATGACGGTCACTATGGAGGCTTTTGGAAGGAAGAAGGAGATAGGTTTTGAAAGACAGTAATTCATGGTGATGGTTTACGACATCCACTCACAATCCCATTTGTTGCTATCTCTGCCTGCACAGAAGATTACCTTTGCAGGCTTTGACTTGAAGACTTCTCTCACAGTTTTGCTCTTACAAATAGAAAATGAACAACCCTATCAAACAAGCATGCAAATGGCTAAACATTACAAATGAAAAATAAAGACTCAGAGAACAAAGAAAATAATAAAAGGGAGTGGGGATGTGGTGTGCATAACAATACACCTGACAAATTGTATTGGCTTGAAATGTCAAAAATAATCGGGCAAAATCAATGCCTTTAATTAACGGCCCATGAGGTTGAGTGACATTTCTGAATCACACTGTTGGGAAAACTGTGGATCTCGAGGAAGCGATGTAATGAAAACAAGGCAATGCAATCAAACCAAGACACAAACCCATGTGCAAAGCTCCAGACAAACGCTGCGCTGCATGCTATCCAAGATTAAAAACACTCATCTTCAGGAATTGCGACTGGCTGTAAGAACAGCTACAATGTGCTTTGGAAAAGCCCCCAAAAATCTGTCACAGCAGGATGTTTACTATATTCTTTACATTTGATGTCACATTCATCTGTGTAGTAACCAATGTCTAAAATCTCTTGGAGACATACAGTTGATATCTGAAGATATATCATATCCGCTGTATTTTATGTATATGATAGGAAATTGCTATCTTGTGTTGGCACACATTCATCAGTCCAAGAGGAACTACAGAATTAACATGAACTTTTCATAATGACCATTATGGCTTGTGGCACCTCTAAATACACTTAATGAAGAGGGAGCTATTATTTGACCAAAATAATACAGTAAAATGGCCGATCCGGAAACCATTCGTTGACCGGGGGTGCTGACGGTTGCAGTCGTCCAAATTTCTAAATCGCTATCTTCATTCACACTCTGTTTGAATGCCCACCACCAAATTTGGATGCCACCGCTACTGTTGCTATTTCAATCAGATTATATGAATAGAAAAATAATCCCTTACACAACTATTTCATCAACCGAAACAATACTTCATTGTTTGTAGTTCTGAAAGTCATGCTTTGGTTTAAACAGTGGAGGAATGATTTCGTTGATGGCAAACTGCGCCAAGAAAGGATTGGTATGCTTGAGTCAATAAAGCTATAAGGACAAACTGCATACAGTGGAATACTGAATCTGTGGCTGTGTGCGTCATGAAGCTGGTGTTGTATGTAAGCCGCATCTTTACAAAAAAATGCAGGAGACACAGTTGGCTGGAGCAGTAACAACACAAGGGAAGCCAGCTTCTGTTGTGTTTCCATTCCTCCTCCTCTTCTCATTGATAATTCACCCGTATTGTTGTGTCCCCTCCAGTCTTTCATTCTCATTCTCCTCATGCACACACCAGAGACATGAGGTCTTTGTATGATGTGCTATTGTAAACCTAACATTTCACCAAGGTATGAAACCCATGTTTATGTAAAGCATTTTTATTTGCATTTCAATGTGAAGATAAAGTCCCAGTCTTTCCGAACAAGCAAAGATATTTGAGACCGACATTACCAGAGCTGAAACTCAAGGGATATTTGAGATTCAGAGTGTATTGCTGACAACACAGTACAATAGAAGAGGAGGGGGGGTTGTATCTTACCATTGTCATCACAGGAGTCGGACTGAAAAGAGTTCAGCGACTGGACCTCTGAATTACTGCCCTTGTTGCTCCCTGAGAGACAAGTTACTTCCTCCGCCGTATCAACCATCTTACCTGCAAAGACAGGATAGAGGATCAGGAGGCAATTCTAGGGTTTAAAGTGTTGTTGTCGTTGTTTTTAACAAAACGTAACTATAAACAGTCCATCAACATTTTCCCAAGTTTCGTTTTCAATTTTTTGTGTAAATAGGAATTATGTAAACTCCAAATAATGCTCCCATCCCTGGGTGAAATTTCAGGATGACCCTAAAATGCACTAACTGTTAGAGATGAACGTAATATGACATTCACTAAACCTCTGAAAGCACATGTCCAACTCTTAAACGTTTTCGTGCCTTTTTGCACAACTTGCTGATTTCTAACAAGCATGGTAAATCACAACAGGTGTCTCAGCTATGACTCCACACTCAGAATTGGTATTTAAACATCCATCCATTTTCAACACCGCTTATCCTGGTTTTGGGTCGCGAGATGCCGGAGCCTATCCCAGCTGACTTCGGGCGAAAGGCGGACTACACCCTGAACTGGTCGCCAGTCAGTCGCAGGGCACATATAGACACGGACAACCATTCGCACTCACACTCACACCGTCACTGAGTGGGAACTGAACCCACGCTGCCTGCACCAAAGTCAGGCGAGTGTACCACTACGCCATCAGTGACTTCGGTATTTAAACAGTCCTTTTAATCATGCTGTTTACATTTTGACGTCATCAGACCAAGACGAAAAACGACATTGTGCCTTCCTTGTTCCTCAGTCAGATTAGATTGCCTTTTGATTGGTTACATTCTGTTTCACGTCACATTTCACGGTGTCATGACTCAGGGAGTAGTCGGCTTTCCACACGCAGATTTTGGGTTGTAAATATTGAACGTGTTTAACATTCAAGATGGTCGGCGCTGACAGGTTTTGCACCATATTACCGGGATAACTCCACTCTTAACATAACTCAAACCACAGGATAATCTTATAGGGTCATCTTTTAAGACGTAGGATAGTCTGGCGTTCGACATCCTTGGTCACTAAGGGGCAAAACTGGGACAAAAACAGCAGGTCATCAGCAGGTTGCAACGCAGATACAAAGAAACTGGAAGAGTCACAGAAAGGCATAGAAGTCAATGCCCTTGGAAATTTCCATGGATCAAACAGCAGTCGTGAATTTTGCTGCTCAATTCTTTGTTAGAGAACTGGAAGTTGTGAAAAAGTACTGAAACAGTGAACAGCTGGAAAGGTGGATACAAAAGTTTAGAGACGGTCAAATCCAGTATCTACGCTACCAACCTCCAAACTGGGAAAAACAGGTGAAAGCACTTCCTTCCAGCACGGGTAAAAGATTGGGACAGAGCAACTGTAAGAATTTTAAACGTCTGTTGTTGAAAACAAGGTGTCACCACAGAGCCACTAAAGTTGACAATGTCCAATCTTTAGGTTCATTAGGTTTGTTCGTGTTTACATGTATCATATTTGTACAGTATAAATAAAGGATATAGTATACATGTATTACATTTTTGTCCGAAGGCACGAGCCATAAAGAAAACAACATTTTAGCAAGTTCGGCTTCAAACCATCATGTCAACAACCGGTAGTTATGCTCGTTAGTGCAGCATACACAGGAGCTGTGCTAACCTGTGTACGACGTGGTTTTCCGAATAGAGCGGGTTAAGTTTCAGATAACCAGTTATCAGTAACCAGTTCAGTTTTTTGTGAATACGGTACTGAGGATCTTCACGAAAAAGGAATACGGTTGTCTCATTTGAATTTCAGTATGACTATACACTCACAAACACTCTTACCCTCGTCAATGTCCCACGGGCTCTTTCGTATGGAGTCACAGTCTGATCGACAAGGGGAAACTGGGGGAAGGTTTGGGGCCACGCTGCACACCACAACCCCCCTCCTGGTGGACCCTGACAGAATCCTTGGGGACTCTGGGTGAAAGGTGCTCATCTCCGTATGCTCCACAGCGCGTCCGTCCACCATCTTTTCCAATGTAGACCGTGGATCACCCTGGAAACAAGGAGTGTACGCCATAGGCCTGACAGGGACCTGTGGAGGTCCCATCATCCCACCCACTCCCACCAGAGTGGGCCCCAGCCCGGTCTCTGAGTAAAGGTTGATAGGGTCTCCTGCTGTGCAATGCAGGGTCTTAAACTGAACACCATTGGCTTTGTTGAGAAGGGCTGCTGTAGCAGGGTCCTGGACCAGCGACAGGTTGTTTCGCGAGTAGCTCTTCTGGAAGACCTTCTTGCGGAAAGCGATGAAGAGGATGATGAGGGTGGTGATGACAAAGAGCACAACGGCGATGCCAATCAACTCCTCCTTTCCGACCACCGCATGCCCAGCTTGCATGTCAGGGACGACAACAGGCCGCAGGCTGCAACGCTGGCCCACAAAGCCCGCAGTGCAGTTACAGTAGAAGGAACCATGAGTGTTGACACAGATACCGCCGTTCTCACACTCGCCCTCGGGATTGCTTCGGTCACATTCGTTTACATCCTTCTCACACCTGCAGGATGGAGGGTTGGAAGAAAGAAGGGAAGAAACTGGTATGAGAAGAATGTATAACTAACAATGGCTACACCAATGATTTGCTCCCATACAGATCAGTTTCCAAAGGAGCCCAATCGTCAAACGAAATGTACAAAGGATAGATCTATCCCTCTGTGAGCATCAGAAACAAACCATTTTTCTTAGATGATTCTTAGTTTTTCACATTTTCAAAGTAAGTTTATGGACCCAAGTGGAAGTTCATGAAACATGTTTTACCAGTATTACCACTACTTGCGAACCTATGCTTGTAAGTGACAGCTTTGACAACAAACGCGGCAGCTACACAACCATACAAACTGTATGCTGGCAATATACATCACATGCACATCACTATTCGTAGGTAGGTGTTACCAGGTAAGATAACTGCTTTTGGCCTTTATGAGAAATACAATGGTTGGCTGTGTTGTCCCTAAAGGACAATACAAAGTGGAGATTTAACTATACTTTCGATCACTGACAGTATTAAGTCAGTGTAATGTGTATCAGAAATTTAAAAAATCATCACGGCTTTCCTGAGATAGGTTTTTCTAAAAGCTAAATAATAACGCGATTTTAAATTACTCTAGAATCATCACTGCTCCCATCTATTATGCTTGCCTCCTATTCGTTCAAGTGGGAAGTTAGAGGTCGCAGGCAAAATCAAAAACTAGATGCAAAAGTAGAGGTAGTATTAAAAAGATTCTCAACCTGGTGGTATTTCTTTATTCAATGTTAAATGAGGTGATGTAGTTTGAAAAGTGAATTAGACTCAATGATGGAGTCACTGAAATGGAAGTTGTACAAAGTCAAATCAAGCATACAGACTGTGCAAGACATCCCAAAAACGATTTACCTTGAAGATCTGTTGGCACACTTGTATTTCTGAAGACTAATTGACAAGCATGTACAAGTACGCTTTTAAATACACGATAGAAAACCGTGTTTAGAAGTGATTATCAAGCTTGAGAAGTAAAAAAAACGTTTTCACAGTATGTAATGTAATATTGCCCCCATGTGGCTACAGAAAGAAAACACAGTGACTTAATTATTATTATTTTTTTAAATAAGTGGACTTCATAGCTCTAAATTCAAAATACAATTTCGAAATTAAGTTTTTATTTTAGTTACAATTATAACATTTTGATAACACAAAATTACAAAATTATTCAACCCCAATTGCAAATTGTAACGCTATTATAATGATAAAGTGATAAACCCACCTGTACCTGAAGTTGTAGTTCCCTGCGCAGTGTTAGTACTATGTGGAGACAGGATCTTTAACGACGACTCGTCTTTACATGACCTATGGCATGTGATCGCTGTGCATTGTTGTGCGTGGCCATGATTATGTTGCGGGGACCGAAAAAAAAAATTTTTTTTTAAAATGTGAATGTACACATAACGGCCTAGCGCCTTGTGCCCAAGTTGATTCAACAAACAACACTGGCTGTGTGCAGAAATACAAGAATTACTTTATAACGGTTGTTGTGTACATTGTGTTCTCATCGCTCCCGACTCATCCCAATATTCACTATCGCTGTGTGTCTTCTGTCACTCTCCACTATCTCAACCCAACTAATGGAGGCAGATGGCTGCCGTGCATACTACAGGTGTTGGTTCGGTTCAAAGATTTCGGTTTTAAACAGGAGGTTTCTTGTCTAACAAAATGCTTACTCATTTGGGGTTCATTTACTTTTTTAGGGAGCAGGAAGTTCAGTTACAAAAACAACAGTTTTTTTTTTTGGCCCGCTTACGGCCATACTACCCTGAGAACGCTTGATCTTGGAAGCTAAGCAGGGTTGGGCCTGGTTAATACTTGGATGGGAGGCTGCCGGGGAATACCAGGTGCTGTAAGCTTGTGTAAGGGAAGGAAAACCCTGACAGAAAAACCAACTGGTCCTCCAGATTGGGGGTTAAGCAGCAGGCCAATCACCTGTTCCCGTGAAAAACTACGGATTACAGAAACCACAATTGTGGCCTTATGTGCCTCATCGCACTGAGAGCTCTAAAAAAAAAATTTCTTGGAACCATGAAAGACGGATTAAAAGTCAGTGCTCAGCTTCAGTCAGGAATGTTAAAAACTACAAACAAAACCAGGAATCCTGGACTTTGACCTGTGACCTATAGCCACATGAAGGCGATAACAAGGTCTCCTAAAGAATATATACAAAAGATTAAAGAACTGATGATTCAGCAGGATTTACAAAAAAAGTGTCTTTACTGGCCTGCCCAAAGAAATCTATCTGACCCATCTAACTGATTTACAATGCTGCTGCCTTTCAGTAAATAATATTTAAGATCACTCTGTACTGTACGTTTTATTCTCCCGTCTAATCTCTTATGTTTATCTTATTTTCTATTTACTGTAAATTTTAACTAAATTTGTTCCGTAAATCTTTGTTGAAATGTTTGTTTGAATTGGGGACTGAATTTCTGTTGTTTTGTTTAAATTTCCCTGTTCTGCTTTATGTATTGATGCCTACATTTTTAGAATCGAGTACTCTTCAATTATTCCATTGATTAATCAAGTGAGCTCCAGGTATTATTTTTATCCATTTGGTGTCACGAGCTTCACATTCTACTGTAGTATCTGTGACTTCAAGCGTTTATGGCTTTAAAAGGTGGGGCCTGGCCTGTTGAGTGGCATAGTCATCCGTGAATGAGAGTATAGAGTTGGCTGGGCCATTAGGAGTTCACTATAAATGTACTTATTACTTGATATTTTTGCTTACTGTTTGTTCAATAAAGCAATTGAAAGTGCACTGGCGGCTATGTCTACCCTTGACCACTTGCAGGGGCATTACAATACGTTCTAACTGGTAACGGTAGGCGACATTAAATTAGCTTAAATCGATATGTTGGCGATCGTAGACGTGCTGCTGTGGTACACATTCCACTTTATCTTCCTTGATAAGTGTGAAATGATTCCAAACTTTGGACTCCTCTGTCTTTTATGGACTCTTTCCTCTTGGCTCACTGCCACTGCGCAAATCATTTCTACAGAGCGGTGCGAGTGTGAGTGCAGTAACTTAAGTCCCTGCGGAAAATGATCCCTGCGAAGCTTTGAGGCAGACATTTTGCTTCGACCTTTTTTGTAATTGAATGATTCGAGGAATTCGATTACCGTAATAATGCGCATTTTCCTCCCCAAAAAATTGTCAAAAGTCAATAGTGCGCAATGGAAAAAACGTTCACATTTTATAAATGTGTGACGCCATCTAGTGGTTATGAAAAAGCTGTACACTTTCATTCCAAAATGCCACCGCCACCTAGTAGTTATAAAAAAGGTGTAGCCTACACTTTCATTCCAATATGACAGAGGGTACGTATGACTGCATATATGTACAGTTATGCTCATACGTTTACATACCCTGGCAGAATTTGTGAAATATATATATTTTTTAATATGAGTGATGAATGAACAACAACCATCATTAATTTCTTTATGGTTATGTTTTGTTTAATGATAATGCTTTTCTGAAATGCTTGGCCGTTTAATCTCAATCCCATAAAAATGTAATTAAATCTGTTTCGCCTGGTCCTTCATGTTTTCTTTTAAGAATTGTACCCATCTTACAAATTCTGCCTGGGTAATCTGTGTGTTTTGTAAGTTACTAAATAAAAGATGGGCTGTGAATTTCAAAATAAGAGCAACTAAATAAATAAAAAAGGATTACGTGTTCAAATAAAGTGCTTAACTTCAGAATAATTCTTCTGACAAAATACAGATGATACTTCATGTTTTAATCATATGGGTAGAAGAAAAATCATGCATTGTAAAAATGCATTGTACATAGGTAGAAGGGTTTTCCAGACTTTTGAGGTCAACTTTGGGGGTGCGTATTATACATGGGTGCACATTATACACGAGAAATTACGGTAATCATTGCAGCCCTAGAATAAACCCTTGAAGGATTTGACCATTTAGAGCTTATTGATTAGAATGATACTCACGTTAGACCAATGAAGCCTCTTCTACAGCCACAGAGGAATGCGTTACCAATAGCCTTACACATGCCACCGTTCTTACATGGATTTGGTACACACGCTGTTATCTCTATCTCACAGCGCCCTCCAGTGTACATCGGGTTACAGCTGCATGAAAATCCTGGCAGATAAGAAAACATACAATTAAGAATTTAGGGGTTGCACGACTTCATTTATTTTTCTTTTTTTTAACTCAACACAAATGAGATGAATGTTGACATGACATTGACTAGTTGCTGATGATACCATTGACCTTGTTTGCAGTACATTAATATAATTTAAAAAAATAATGCATCTATATTCACCAACAATGGACAGCTCATATACCAAATGTATGCTTAAGATACATATTACATTCAAGCGCATCAGTGTGGGCTTGGTAAAGAAATCCTCTCGCTCAGTGTGGCTTGCTGCTGGAACAACCAGGCAACTTTTGCACAACTTGACCAAATAGGGAATATTGTCGTAACTGGGCCCACCATAGCAGCGAGTTCATGAGAGTGGGAATTTGCAGTGTTTGCAAATAATCACAGACCTTTACTTGTGGGGGAATAATTCCCCACTCTCCTACCACTTTGATAGTGTGGGCCAAAGAATTGTTCAAAATCCTGCTTGAGTCTTTTCTTTTTCCCTTTACTGGTTGTCCCTCAATTACCAGAGCTGCACATTCAGAAATAGAAGACATTCTAAATTTAAGGTGACATAATTTAAGGTGATGGACAAATTGTATTCACTACTCATATAATGCTGCTAATGGCTCTGCCTCCCCCTCTATCCAAAAACATGTGATTAGTGACTAGTCAACGTCAGGCTCTAAATGTAATTGTGAAATAGTAAAGTTTACTAGTCGACTAGTCTGTACAACCCCTAGTAAACAATGAAGAGGTTCAATGAAAAAACAAACCGTCTTTGGGGAAAACGTGGACACACACACAATAACAATATAAAGAAAGTACATGCAAATGCATGCAAAACACAAGAAAGTCCTTTAAAACATACATTGCCTACACAAAGGAAATCTATACATTTTTACAGCACATTGGAGACACAAACTTTTCACAGCGCAAATCAGTACAGCGGGAAGCTACAATTATCACCAAGGTGTTCTCATCACTGCATGAAGAAAGAGCATTGTTATGAAGCGATCAGTTGTTTGTCCTATTATTGCTATTTGTTTTAAAATGGTTCAAATCATGCTTCAAATCTATGTCATTGGCCAAATTTAGTGTTCAATTAAAGTAACTGTTTTTGGAAAGCGGAAGGAGGTGAGAGTACAGTGTTCCCCCGCCTCTTCTCGGCACTCTTGGATTCACGTATTCATAGTTAAGTTTTTTTTAATTTCTGGAGAACACATCCTGCATCCTACAAATCTCTCATTCACTGTTTTTGTGCTCTTGTGAACGCCCCTAAGACGCCACAAGATGGAGCCAGAGGCCTGTCTTATATAAAAAAATAAAATAAAATAGTGCCCCATGGACAGTCGGCCACACGCCGTCTCAATATATTACAAATCATTTTTTTTTTTTTCTTTCTGTGAGGCATTTGCATAGAGCTAGCTTTTGTAGCCATGATGAAGTAAAAGGGGGGAATTATATCATTGCTGTCCAGTGAGTAGCACCTTCATTTGTGGTTAAGCTGTAATAACAAATCTAGAGGAAAGTAAAGTCCTACTTTTCTATTAGGCAGGGCTTTGGCGCCATCTTGTGGCATCTTGGTGCAAGGGCACAATGTTGACACATCTTAAATGTGAAAAGCTTTGTGGGGTTGGGGAGTCGTTGCTGCATTTTCCCACGCACCTTTGGGAACATTTTTGCTATTCAAATCATCTGTAGGTAATTTATTTTTTTAGGTCTAATGTTGTAAAATGGGTTTGAAATTGGGCTGTGAAATATAATGATATATATTGTAGTGCAATACAAAAACTTTGACCATAGGATAAACCACCAATTGTTTGTATAATTTTTTTCAGATTTCCTTCTTCGCTGGCCGCTACTGAGGGAATCCTGGTTTGTTTCTTTTTCTCCGCTTAGTATTATGCTTAAATTCAGCTGATTTGAGCTCGTACTGTAGTTTACAGTCAAAACACATAGAAAGATGCTATTCTCATTGGACGGCAGTGATATAATTCCCCCATTTCACTTCATCGTGACTACAAAGGTTGGCTCTACACACACAGAAAAACACGTGTGTTTCAGTATTAAACCGGTCTGAGATGGAGTGTATCACTGTATACTGTGTTGTGTATAGAGGGTGGGTCTTGCTTTGAATGAGCTAATATAATTATGAAGTTTCAATCAAATATTGAGGCCAGCCAAAATTAATACTGGGTTGCTTGTATCATGTTTGGGCAATTGATTTTTGTTTGTACTTTTGTCAGATGCTGTCACTCACCACCAGAGGGCAGGCTCATGCAGCTTCCTCCATTGCGACATGGCTGCTGCAGACAGGCGTCAGGGTAGAGGATGCAACCCAACTTCAGCTCTGTCAGTCCCACCACCTCAGCATAGTGTGAACGTTTGTTCTGCAGAGGCAGCTCATTGTTGTTCAACATGACCGAGTCCAGGCAACCTTGGAAGCCCTCAAGCAATTTCGGGTCCTTTTGGGTGTCAATGAGGCTGCGTGAAGTGGGATGCTGCACCTGGGGTCATTGTGGGCAAGTGTTAGGACAATAACTCAAGACAAAGATATCCGTGGGATATCCAGACTTCCACTGACACAAGTCCTTGACACTAGAGTACCTGTCAGAGCCCTTGAATGTTGGCTTTTTTATGGATAGTCACCCACTCAGAAATTAGCCAATCAAAGTGGGTTTCGTAACATCACGTTCTACTGCAATGCACACTACATTTGCAAATGTAGTGCCAGTTACGAAAGCAAATTAGTTTGTGGACTACACACCACAAGTAAGAAATATTTAGATGAGGATCTTTAAATATGAACAGATAACAATTAAAACATTTTGTGTTGAAATTCATGAAATTATCTATATGTACAGTATATACGCGTGTGTGCGTGCGTGCGTGTGCGTGTGTGTGTGTGTACAGCGGATATAAAAGGTCGACACACCCTGGTTCAAATGCCAGGATTTTTTTTTTAATGCAAAAGAATGAAACCAAGAGAAATCATTTCAAAACCAAAAACTATGAGTGTGACCTACAACCTGTACAACTCAATTGAAAAAATATATTTTCGGGAGGTGAAGTAAAAATAAACCACTAAGTTAATGTGGTTGCACAAGTGTGCACACCCTATTATAACTTGGGATGTGGCTATGTTTAGAATTAACCAATCACATTCAAAATCATGTTAAATGGTATTTAGCACACACCGATCACCATTTAAAGTGCCTTTGATTAATCCCAAATAAAGTTAATCTGTTCTGGTAGGCAGTCTGCAATGTGGAGGTTATTTTATTTCTTTTTCTTTTTTTTTTTAAAGTTAGTTCACTGTTTAATATTTGGACGTAATAATAGAAAGCTAAAGGATTTATTTTCTATAACAGAAACAAAACAAATGTACGTTATGGAAGACTCTAAATTGCCCGTTCGTGTGAATATGAGTGCGAATGGTTGTTTGTTTTCTGTGAAAAAGGTCACTGAAACAACAAAGGTAGGCCTTTGCACTTTACAATACTAAAGAAACCCAGTCAAATGAAATTAAATGATGGGCTCTGTTTCCCCTTCAGTGGCAAATCAACTCATCTTCATTCCAAAGCTGGTCTCCATGAATGCTATGGGTTGGTCACATGCACAAAAGTGACCTTTGAACTCACAGGTTTAAAAAAAAAAGTAATTTAGAGTTAGTCATTTTGAGTTCCAATGATCCAGGTGAGCTGTGATTTAAAAAAGAATCATAACAAAAATGTTAGATACAGATCACTGTTAAGTGAGCTGAGCTGGAACATCCATCCATTTTCTGTACCGCTTATCCTCACTAGGGTCACGGGTATGCTGGAGCCTTTCCCAGCTATCTTTGGGCGAGAGGCGGAGTACAACCTGAACTGGTCGTCAGCCACTCGCAGGGCAAATAGAAACAAACAACCATTCACACTCACATTCACACCTACGGGCAATTTACAGTCTTCAATCAACCTACTACAGATGTTTTTGGTATGTGGGAGGAAACCGCGGTACCAGGAGAAAACCCATATATATATATAGGTTTTTAAATAGCAGCTATTTTTTGCGGGCTACTCATGTGGTCCTCAGGGGCTACCTGGTACACGCTGGCACCACGTTGGTGAGCCCTGTTTTAAACAATTGTTGGGCACCATGGAAAACGTGAAAATTATCCAAAACATCGGCTGATGCAGATTCAGTATTCTGCATTACATAGACAGTATGTTGACGTCAAACATAAAATGTACCCCTACAAGTAAAACAAAATAAAATTAAAAATAAAATCAGCGCTAAATACCTTAACCAGATCGCCTTGACCTGATCCACTACCACATCATGATATAGTAAAACCTGTGTTTGGGTCAATATGTGCTTGGTGAATTAACAGATAATTTGTTATTAAGAGGACATATTCGAGGACAGTGCAGTGGACTGCATTTGACAAAGCATTAAAGTGGATCCTGAGTAACTCTAAAATATTGATACTGATTAAGAAACAAACAAAAAAAAAAGCACTGACCAGTGCTCCAAAGTAGATGGTTCTGTCTGAAGCAAGGGGTTGCATGTAGGCTTGTCCATGTCGCCTTTCAATATAGCTGTCGTCCAGAGAGAGACTGCTGAAGTTGCGGTTGATCTCCATTGCCACCGTGTGCCAGCTGCCATCGTTGATCCGGCGGCCAGAGATCCCTAACATGTCGGGACTGTCACCACCTCCGATGCCAGGTGCACAGCTGAGCTGGAACCACAGCTTTCCCTCGTCCAGCTGCTCACACATGCATAGAAACATATTGTCTGTGACTGTAACTATGGCTTGTCCTGTGGATGAATGCACCTTAAATAATCCTGGACTCTGCCAATGCTATTTTGGTTAAACAAAGACACCTTTAAGAATGAAACATTTTACAAAATGAGAGAGGAGAGAATGTACCTTAAGCATTGTGCAAGGCTCACTATGCGTGTACATGATGATTCCTCTAGTCTGCAATGTTCTGATCCTCAGACTGAGCTTGAGCTCTGTTTGGAGTCGCTCAGAAAGATGGTATTTTATGTAGCTGTTACCTGAGAAACTCAACGATGAATGGCCTAAACACACACACACACACACACACACATGCACGCACACAAGCACACCATACACACACGCATGCATGGACATGAGTCCAAAAGTGCGTTATTACATTATGTAAGAGGAAACAAGAAACTTGTGAAAATAATGTTTCTGACAGACACCTGCACACTCTCCAAGTTTGCCCGGTGGACATTGACATGCATAGCGCCCTCTGTTGACATCCACTGAAACACATTGCATGTCCGCTGGACACGGCTGGTCTTCACATTGCTCTGACAATACAGCACAGTTGATATCTAACAACAAACACAGAAAGAAAAGGAAATACAAGATTTAGCCAACATTCAATTCATTCATGTATTGTGCAGCTTGTGCTTACTGGCAAATTTTGGAAGAATGCATTCAAAGCCAATGAATATTTTTAGCATGAAAAGAGGTCTTTCCCATGTTACTGTAGAAAAACCAGTTATTGGACCTTGTGCATATTGTTGCAAAAGCAGAGGAAAAATAAACCAGTGTGATGACTCCAAAAATGGATTAGACATTACAAGGGATTATCAATGATCATCATCTTTAAAATCTAACAACTTCTTATAGAGTCACATACATTGAGATTACATATGTTATATGCGGGTGGAACGGTGGATGACTAGTTAGCACATTTGACTCACAGTTCTGAGGACCCGGGTTCAAATCCGGCCTCACCTGTTTGGAGTTTGCATGTTCTCCCTGTGCCTGCGTGGGTTTTCTCCGGATACTCCGGTAATTAAATTACATCATCCCATTACATGCAATTAGTTACTCCCTAACTGCTTACCAGTGCATGTGCAGCGTGATGTCCGATGGAAGCGCGGTGAGACAAAACTGACTCGCGGTGTGCTGTACGTTGCCAGGTTGTGTGAATCCAAGATGATGTTTTGTTCACACTGCGCCCCACGACAATCCAGCCCTGAGCAGTTCTTATCCAAGATGGCCGACACTTTAAGGACCTCCTCGAGCCGCCGCCTGGAAGCGCTAAGTTTCTGAGTGAGGTAAGCTGCCTTGTAGTACCCGCCCTCAGCTGTTTCCACAGCAACAAGCATGTCCAGCTGTTTAGTCCCACCAACTGGCTGCAGACTGAGCAGGTGCAGAGCGTCCCGTTTCTGAGAGGTGGCCGCTTGCTGCAACACCTTCAGCACGCTCTTCAGGTGCGAGGCGACAAAGTCTTGCGGCGCTACGCTCTCAAAGCGAACGGTGACAGCCTCACGCAGCATCTCAGGGGTGGCCTGCTCAACATGCACACTGACAGGCACAGGGACGGCAAAGCGGCCATCGCTAACACTGGCGTTAAGGGAGTATCTGCCAGCATCCAAACCTCCCAGAGCAATGATCTTTCCGTCACGAGGGCTAATCTTGAAGAGACTGCGATGGGCTGGCGGGGCGTGGCCAAAGGTCAATGCATCATAGGGGTCAGCATCTGTGGCGTGCAACTTTCCAATGACACCGCCGGGAAATTCATCCTCCATGGTGACAATATGAACCTCGAGTGGCAGGGCTACAGGCCTGTGCAGGCTCTCTTCGATCACCCTGACTGTCAGCATGGAGGAAGAGGACAAGCGAGGCCTCCCAGAGTCGGTCACCTAATACAAGGAGAAGGGCGAAAAGATTAGATGCGGGTACGCAGACTTCAAGCAGTGATTCCCAACTAGGCTTTGAGAGACCATCAGGGGGACTGCGGGAAATTGTCCAATTTCACTTCATTTGTTTGAAAGTTATTATTTGCTATTTACAAATGCATCTTTGTTTATCCATCTACGCCAGTGATGTAAAGTGACAGACAGAACAATCAGATGCTCTTCTATTCGACGGCACAAGGCCCAAAAAAACAATGAGTCGTGGCTTTGATGTCAGCTTTGTGTTCAATTAAACAGGGCCAGATTTTACACTGAGTAAATTTAGACAGGATAATCATTACTTCACCATTCTTACTTTTTGTGGCATTTTGTTTGGTGGTGTGCCATGAGATTTTACTAAGTTAAAATAGGTGCCTTGGCTCAATGAAAAGTAAAATATTGATTAAATTATACATCTCTTGGACTGCCAGAATGTCTTTGCAAATGTACCCATTGTACGTTAACTGGATATTACCTACCCAATTGTACTCAATTAAGGCGCTGCGGAGTGCATTTTTAACATATATTTTTTCTCTTAACAGATATAAAAAATTTTATAAAACATCGATCGAGTAACATTATAACTAGGGCTCGACCAATATGGATTTTTTTGAGGCCGATTCAGATGTTTGGCAGAATAAAATTCAGATGACCAATGAATCAGCCAATTCATTTTAAAATATATAATGAATAAAATCACTTTTTTCCTCTTTGTGGTCCCTTCATGCTTACAACAACAATAATATGAACTATAGGCAGAACATTTGACTGTTTCGCAATACTTTGTTCTTTAGTATTTGATTAACTTTAAAACAGAGAGAAAAACTGGCAAACGTTGGCAGATTTTATGCCGATTTTGTCCGATTTCTTTAAATGTTTTTATTTTTTAAAATGTAATTATCTATGTTGTAATATATTTATGTGTGGGGGGGGAAAAAAGGTAAAACTCAGCAACATGTGATTTTTGCCGATTTGAAAAGGCCAATTAAATCGTTCGGCCCTACTTATAGCCTTCCAAAGTATTTCCACCTATAACTCAAGGGTAACTCATCCATCCATTCTCAATACCGCTTATCCTGTTCAGGGTCACGAGGCGCTGAAGCCTATCCCAGCTGACTTGGGGCGAAAGGCGGACTACACCCTGGGCACGGACAACCATTCGCACTCAATTTTACACTGTCACTGAGTGGGAACTGAACCCACGCTGCTCACACCAAAGTCAGGCAACTGTACCACTACACCATTAGAGACCTCAGATTAAACCATTTCAGGATAAAGCATTTTCAGTATTTGTTTAAAAAAGTGCCTGCTTTATTTCAGTGTGCTATGGTTTGTTTTCTCCGGGTGTTTATTCCTCTGTGCGTCTGCCCTGGAGTTGTGCTTGTCGTGTTTTGTTTCCCCTGTGTCTCTGGATACTTGCCTCACATCAACACCTGCAGATAATTTGGTGCTGTTTACACCTCCTCCCTACTGCAATACAAAATACACCCACTAATCTATTTTCTGGTTGCTAGTTTATTTCCAGATGTATAAGAAGACATATGTTTGTTTAAAAATGTTGCTTAGCACGGCCTTTCTCTAGCCAAACCATCTAAAATATACGTTCTGTTTCCATCTGTTTCAAGCCTTTTGACATACCACGCTCAGCCACTCACACACCAGTCACAGTCAAAGAAACAATGAACAATGGTTTATTGCTTTTTGTTAATAATCTTCCATATTTTTAAGGATGTCTTCATCTTCAGACATCTTGATAGAGTGTAAGAACACAACACTACACAATAAATCAGGTTATATCCATCATTTCCCCACTGCAGCATCTGGCAGAAGAAACTATTATAGTTATTTTGTATTTCCTTGCAATCTGAAGTGAAACCAAAAACTTGCTCACTATATTAAGAAGAATACAAGAATACATTACAATTCTTATTATTTATGGTACTTCCAAAGGAAGTTGACTGTACCTGTATATGAACAACATATTTGGTTGCGAGGTCTCTCCTGAACACCTGATTGGCCACAAGTGTTCCGTCTTGTTCCAGCTCAAATTCTCCACCCTCATTTCCAGACAAGATGTGGAAGTCAAATGGCGGGCCGTTATGGGATGAGTCCAGGTCGATAATGGACAGCTGGATGATGCTGGTGCCAATTGGCTTGTTTTCCTAGGGGAGGAAACAAACTGTTAATTGGATCTGCCAAATTGGATAGTAATCTCTTCTCACACGTTGATTCTGAGTGGTAGAATGTTGCTAAATTTAATGTAATTCCTTTTTAGTTGCTATAGCATAACCAACACTACAGGTGCATTTCAATAAATTACAATGTCAAGGAAAACTCAATTTAAGTTATTCAATTCAAAAAGTGAAACACACCATCACAAAATTCATACCGTGAAATATTTATAGATTTTATGTCATAATTTTGATAATTATTGCTTACAGTTATGGAAACCTCACAGAACCATGGATGGCAAAAAATATAAAATAATGTATTACATAAGAACCCATATAAATGTTTAGTCCAGAAATGTTGGCTATCTGAAAAATTTTCACTGATATGCAGTACTTTGGTTGGAGCTCCTTCTGCATGAATTACTGCATCAATGCAGTGTGGCAGTGTGGCACGGTGGTCGACTGGTTAGCACACTGCCTCACAGTTCAGAGGACCCGGATTCAAATCCGGCCTCGCCTGCGTGGAGTTTGCATGTCCTCCCAGTGCCTGCGTGGGTTTTCTCCAGGTACTCCAGTTTCCTCCCACATCTCCAAAACATGCATGGTAGGTTAATTGAAAACTCTAAATTGCCCATAGGTGTGAATGTGAGTGTGAATCAGAATGTGGCATAGAGGCAATCAGCCTGTAGCACTGCTGAGGTGTTATCGAAGCCCAGGTTGTTCCGACAGCAGACTTCAGCTTGTCTGCGTTATTGGGTCAGGTGTCTCATATCAACCTCATGGCAATACTGTTCAGGTCAGGCAAGTTTGCTGGCCAATCAAAAACGGTAATATTGTGGTCATTCACACAGCTTTTGGTATAGTTTTGGCAATGTGGGCAGGTAAAAGCAAAAGCAACATCTTGATAAAGCTTGTCAGCAGAAGGAAGCATGAAGTGCTCTAAAATTCCCTGGTAAAATACTGCATTGAATTTAACTGCATCATCATTTAACACCACCTTGAGGCAGGCACGGTGTTGTCCCCAAAGCCACCACCATCATCCCGGTCCCAAATAAGTCATCTACCTGCTGCCTCAATGACTGCCGTCTGGTAGCGCTCACTCCCATCCTGATGAAGTGCTTCGAGCAGCTAGTCATGCACCACATCAAGTCCTCCCTACCCCCCCCTCCTTGGACTCCTTCCAGTTTGACTATTGGTCCAACCGGTCAACCGATGACGCCCTCTCCACCACCCTCCACTCTGCCCTCATCCACCTGGACTCTAAGGACTCATATGTCAGACTGCTGTTCATAGACTTCAGCTCCACATTCAATCCCATCATACCTCAACAACTGATTTACAAACTGGACCAGCTGGGGCTCAACACTTCAATATGCAACTGACTGCTGGACTTTCTGACAGGGAGACCGCAGGCAGTACGGGTCGGCAGCAACACATCCCGCACCATAACTCTGAACACGGGGGCCCTTCAAAGTTCTGTGTTGACCCCCCTCCTCTTCACCCTGCTGACCTATGACTGCACACCAACATACAGCTCCAACCTCTTCATCAAGTTTGCAGACGACACAACTGTGTTGGGTCTCATCAGCAACGAGGACGAGACAGACTACAAGAGTGAGATGAGCCACCTGGCTGGGTGGTCCACGGACAACACTCGCTCCCTAAATGTGGAGAAAACCAACGAGATTGTTGTGGATTTCAGGAGAGTCCACTCCCTGCATGCTCCCCTGAACATTAACGGTGCTGTGGTGGAGAGAGTGTGCAGCACCAGGTTCCTGGGAGTGCACATCACCGAGGACCTCTCATGGACCAGCGACACATCATCATTGGCCAAGAAAGCTCACCAGCGTCTCAGCTTCCGCAGGAAGCTGAGAAGAGCCAGAGCCCCTACCCCCATCATGTGCTCGTTCTACAGAGGGACCATAGAGAGCATCTTGACCAACTGCAGCACTGTGTGGTATGGAGCATGCACCGCATCCTGCCGCAAGACTCTCCATCGCATAGTGATGGCAGCTGAGAAGATCACTGGAACCTCTCTTCCTCCCTGCAGGACATTTACAGCACCTGCCTCACTCGCGAAGCCCTCCGCATAGCGGGGGATGCCACCCATCCATCATGCAGCCTCTGCAGGAGACTGCGGAGTCTGCCCGCTCTTCTGTCCTCTGCCCATCTGAATTCTGATGCCCCACAAACATGCACACACACCCACATCAATACACGCGCACACGCACACACACACACACACACCAGACCTAGGGTCGCACCAGCCACTTTAAGCAGCAGGGGTTTTGTCATCTAATTTATATACGTATGTCTTATTTGTCTTGGTTCTCTGACCTTGACTATGTTGCACACGTCACCTGATCTTTGATATTTGTACATTTAATTAACACTTTTCATACTGTCCATACCATAGTTTTCTTTTGTAGCACCGCAGGCCCTTGAGTACCGTAATTTCAATCCTCTGTATGTGTTACGCATATTGAAGAATTGACAATAAAAGCACCTTGTACCTATTTGTGGGTCTGTCGACATGACATTTACCTGGATGACAGTGGTGAGGTTGGCGGGTGAGAAGGTAGGCGGGTTGTCATTGATGTCAGAGATGTCAATCTTGACCATAACAGTGGAGGACAGAGGTGGGATTCCACTATCCAGAGCTCTGACGGCCAGTGAGTAGCCAGGAACCTAGGTGGCAAGAATTATTTTTAAAGAACTGCATTGATCCTGATTTACTATCAGTAACGGAAACTGGGCTATTAACTGGACAATGTCACAGAAAATTATTACAACATCCTCCACTAAAAATCAGTGACTTTAAGGGCTTTACTTTTGTAGACGGTTACAGGGCGCAAAAACAAGCATATCCTGAGTTTCATTAAAAGCACGAGGCTCGCTACGTGCGTTTGCCAATTTGGCAGACCAGTCTGAAACAGGTGGGCATTGCAGCACAGCGAGGGTGTGCCCCTGACGATGTGGCCAGCGGTGTGATTTGGTGGCAGACAGTGTGTTTAAACATGCCTGTTGAGACCATGTCTAAATAGTGGTGCAAGCTGTTCCAGCGTGATTTTGGTGAATTTGATCAGGGCACAGGCAGACAGATTCTGAGCTCTGTGGACGTGTGATGAATGTCAGTATGTATGTATTGTATTCCATTCATTAATATGTGAACAGTGGGCATCAAACACTTTGAATCATTGGATAAATAAATTCATTGAACATATTATTAGTATTCCCTAATTTTTTTCTCACTTAATGCCAGCCATTTTTCAGAAATTGGGAGAGCCGGGTACCAGAAATGTTTTGACAATTTTGACTAATGTTTAAATGCCTACAGAAAATTCTGTTCTGTAGCTATAGAAACATAGAACCAACCAAAAGATTTAACACTCTTCTTTCATCTGGAAAAAAAGTACATTTCTACCTTTTACCTTTCGTTAGTAAACAGGAGTTGAACATAGGTTCCAAGAAAAAAAAAGGGAGAAGAAGCATTTCTTGAAAAGAGGCATTTCAAGCATTTTTTTTTTTTTTTGCTTTTATGATAGCTCAAATATCTAAACAATGCTTCCCAACTATATAAAAATATAAACAACACAAAAAAAGTATTTTGATTGAAAAATAACAGTATATTTACAAGTGCAGCATGCATTTTCACATTTATGATGCACAAGCTTTGAAATACAGTGGCTGAAATAAGTATTGAACACGTCACCATTTTTCTCACTAAATATACTTCCAAATGTGCTATTGACCTGAACAATGACCTTAACAATAATAACAGATCATACCATACATCATTCAAACTTACCTTTGGGAATGATAAGAAAATGAAAGACGCACAAACCTCCTTTACATTTTTTACAACTTCTAAATAACCATATTTTCACGACCATAGGGGCGCACCGTATTAAAAGGCGCAGTCTCAGTTACGGGGTCTATTTCTGTATTTAACACATACATAAGGCGCAACGTATTATTGGGCGCGGGCATGGTAAAACATACGATAGCTTAAAACATACGGTAGCATGCATGCACGCTAAAACAATGTTTTTAAAAAGGCAGCGGGAGCAAAACTGAGTTCAGTTGTACTTTATTTAAGTATTTAACAATGTATTCACCTTATTTTTTGATCAATCCTCATCCACAAATCCATCAAAGTCCTCATCTTCTGTATCCGAAATGAACAGCTGGGCAAGTTCTCAAACAAACACACCGGGTTCCCTCTCGTCATTGTCCGAGTCAGTTTCGTTGCCGGGGGGCTGTTCAGCAATGATGCCGGCTTTCGCAAAAGCTCGGACAACAGTCAAAGCAAATACCTTAGCCCAAGCATCCACAATCCATTCACATATGGTGACGTAACTCGCCGGGCGTTGCCTCCCAGTCTTAGTTGCACTTGGTTTTTCATGATGGGTGCGCATGGAGTCACAGATCAACAGGGACGGTGAAGTGGAAAAAAAACATCCTGTCTCTTTACGTGCACCTCACTCAGCCACTCTCTCATTTTCTCTTTGTCCTTGCAGCCCTTTTGATTGGCCATAGGTGGCATTTTCTGACCATTACCATGGCAACCAAGCACAACAGTAGGGTAGCAACGTTGATCGATCGGTAAATTGAGAGCTTCGCCTTTCAGCTTAGCTCCTTCTTTACCACAAGGGGCCGATACAAAATCTGCATCACTGCACTCCGCCTCACTTGTGAACAAGATCCCAAGATACTTGAACTCCTCCACTTGGGGCAGGATTTCATCCGCGACCTGGAGAGGACACTCCACTCCACCCTTTTCCCCACCGACTCGCAACGTCCTGAGTCGAGGTCAGTAGCGCCCCATCCCGACCATACACAGTGTTGATGGTGCACTGCTTCCCCTGCCTGAGATGCTGGATGGTGGACCAGAATTTCCTCAAAGCCATCCGGAAGTCTTTATATAAAAGTAATCAAAACTCTGGATGCCTCTTTATTTATTTTTTTACTCTGGGCTAGTCAAAGCCCTGACTTCATTGCAACACTGTCCCTCCGTTCCCTTCATCAATGAAAGGTAATGAATGCTGTACTTGGTATTGGCCTAGCAGTACAGGGGTGTGAGGTGAGCAGTAGCTCAATTTCAAAATGGTGTGACTTATTTATTGCCTTTTCATCATATAGGGGAATGTTTACTAATGCTGAATACACACACACACACACACACAGTTTGTTTCCCTGATATGTTGCATTGTTCTATAGATAGCAGTGTATTTGTTTTATCTTTCTCTTCACTGAGAAAAAAAAAAAGTACTAATGAAGTACAATGGGGCGAAAAGCCAATGTAACAGCAAAACAATGTGAGGAATATGATAACAACCCAAATTAATTAAAAAAAAACATCTCTGACTTCCTTAGGAGAGGTAGAGACAGAGAGAGACTGTGAGGGAATGCTCGAGACAATCATAGAAAGAAAGAAGACACCATTGTCAGACACATGCAAACACACAACCACAGGAACCACTGCTCAGTGTGTGATAACCCCTAAAACCCTTTCATCAGCCTAAAGCTTTGATCCCACCCACTCGACTTCAACTACACTCAGATGGCTCATGGACCACACTCATTAATTCTTTATGATAGAAATCTCAACGTTACAGACGTTTTCAAGCACTGCAGACGAATTGGAGATGCCAAAGAAGCAGAAAATAGTGAAGGGTGAGAAAACTACTGAGGTGAGGAGACAAAGGTGGCAGTATGTATTCATGTTCAAATGTATTGCGCTCATATGTGAGACTTCCAAGGTAAATGTGCGTCTGGCTTTCCTGGTCAGGTGTGAATATTTGCCATGTGCTTTGGTTTTCATTCCAAATTCATCTACTTTCCAGAGTTCTCATTGGCTGTCTCCAGGAGCTTTCTTCCAGAAATATGAGATCAGATTAGGGCCCCATTTTCTCTGTGTTGTTCTACTGATAATTGTTGGGAAATATTTAGGTGAATAATGTACGATTTATTTAGATTTTTTTTTTTTAAATATCTACCCCATCATACGACAGGAGTGAGAGAGAGGACTTAAAAAGAAAGGCCGTTGTTTTGGTCACTAACATTTCAGATGCGTACAATGCCTGTGTTCGCGTGCGCGTGTGTTTGTGTTTGCGCTCTCACTGTCTCACGATCCAGATGCTTGTTGACCTTGACGATCCCGCTGAGTGGGTCAATGAAGAACTGGTTGTCTCGGTCCCCACTCACAATGGAGTACAGGATGGCCCCATTCAGCTGACTGTCCATATCCTCCGCCACCAGCTGCAAAAGACACACACACACACAAACAAACATTACAAATATCAGTCTGTCTTGATTCAAGTGTCAGGTTTCAGGGATTTACACCCTTTGGTTTTTACCCTTTCTCGAATTTCGACTCTAGGGATCAATAAAGGATTATCTTATCATAAAAGTCATTCAATTCTTGACTTAATCAAAACTTTACTCATAACAGTTACATGTGTGTTCAATTCCTTGATACAATACTTTATATTTTCTATTTTTGAACAAGACCACTTTAAAATGGTATTATTATCATTATTATTTATTATTATCATTATTATGAAATCCGTATGATGTGGCAAAGTTGTTATTAACAACAGACCTATAAACACTTCTTTCATTCCTTGTTTCAAAAAGCATTGGTTCCATAATATCCTGTATGTTGTAACACTAGAAAATATACTGTATATGCATTTTTATTACTAACATTATGCTTCCTTATCTTGTTTCCCTACTTTACTTTATTTTTCGTGTTTAATTACTAAAATATGTATGCTTGCATGTGTTTATATGTACAACTGTAACAGCGTGTGTGTGTGCATGTGTATGCGTGTACTAAATGCATACACGTGTGTGCAAATAGCACGTTGTCTGTTTTGTTCCTGTTCTTCTGTTTATTATGTACAGCACTTTGTGCTGCATTTTCTATGCATGAAAAGTGCTATATAAATTAAGTTTTGATTTATTGATTGATTGATAACACAGCACAGTTCAAAAATTAACAACTAACAATGAGCAGCAACAATAAATGCAAAAGCCATGATATATTCATGATATTAACAAAATGTGTTGCTTATCATACTTTCGCCGCAATTTCCTATCATTACACTGGTCAACAACAAATTTATTGTCAAAATCAGTTGAAAAAACAACTTTCATTCATTCATTCATCTTCCGGTGCACTTATCCTCATTAGGGTTGTGGGCGTGCTGGAGCCTATCCCAGCTATATCTGGGCGAGAGGCGGTGTACACCCTGAACTGGTCGCCAGCCAATGGCTGGGCACATAGAAACAAACATTTGCACTCACATTCACACCTACGGGCAATTTAGAGTCTTCAATGAA
The DNA here is from genome assembly GCF_024500275.1 of Phycodurus eques. Taxonomy (NCBI): domain Eukaryota; kingdom Metazoa; phylum Chordata; class Actinopteri; order Syngnathiformes; family Syngnathidae; genus Phycodurus; species Phycodurus eques. The sequence goes on from NC_084531.1 coordinate 2,902,124, forward strand.
CCTACCCTGCATGTTTTTGGGATGTGAGAAGAAACCGGAGTACCCGGAGAAAACCCACGCAGGCATGGGGAGAACATGCAAACTCCACACAAGCAGGGCCGGGATTTGAACCCCGATCCTCAGAACTGTGAAGCAGATGTGCTAACCAGTTGTCCACCGTGCTACCCATAGACAATTTACAAAAAAAATAAAATAATTTAACCCAGTGTTATTTATTCATAAATGTTATTTGAGCATGATGAATCATGGTGTTTCGATCCAAAAGGTCAATCAATGACTCATCAACTGATCTAAACATACAGGACCTGTACAACTGACTCTCCGATGGTGGCATCCTCTGACACAACAGTGGTATAGAGGTCACGGCTGAACATGGGGGCGTTGTCATTGACATCTGTCACATTTATCTTCACTGTAGTAATGGCACTCAGTGGAGGCGTGCCCCCATCTTGAGCCTCCACTGTTAAGAAGTAGTCCCTGCAGGTTTCATAGTCCAGTGACTGGGCAACTATAATGGCACCTAGAGGGAAGTGAGTGCAGAAAAAGCAAAACTTGTGAATATGATGTAGTATCCATCCATTCATCCATTTTCTGAGCCGCTTCTCCTCACTAGGGTCGCGGGCTGCTGGAGCCTATCCCAGCTATCATCAGGCAGGAGGCGGGGTACACCCTGAACTGGTTGCCAGTCAATCGCAGGGCACATAGAAACAAGCAACCATTCACACTCACATTCACACCTACGGGCAATTTAGAGTTGTCAATCAACCAACCATGCATGTTTTTGGGATGTGGGAGGAAACCGGAGTGCCCGGAGAAAACCCACGCAGGCACGGGGAGAACATGCAACATGGATTGAACCCTGGTCCCCAGAACTGTGAGGCAGACGCTCTAACCGTCGTTCACCGTGCCGCTATGATGTAGCATAACTCATAAAAATAAATAAATACATAATCAATGAGAGCATTGTCTCCAGTGTGTCGTGAGTGAATTTAACAACAATAATACCTGTCACACTCACCAGAAAGAGAATGGATACTGAACTTTCCATGCTCATTTCCTGATCGTATACTGTAGGTAATCTCAGCATTGGTCCCGATGTCCTTGCTAGCAGCGTACACTGTGAGAATCTTGGTGCCCACTGCCACATCTTCTGGGATGGTCACCAACTGATCACGACGCTCAAACACTGGTGGGTTGTCATTTATATCCAGTACAGTGATTGTAACATTGGCAAATGAAGAGAGGGGCCCAGGTGAACCCTGATCTGATGCGCGGACTTTTATCTGATAAGATGGCTGAATCTCTCTGTCGAGGATTCGTTCAAGCACCATGATCCCTGTTGACTTATCAATAGAGAATGAACCATCAGCAGAGTCTTCCAAGGAGTAGACGACCGTACGTCCTGGACCAGCTGTGTAGACAAAATAAGTAGGTCAAAGTCATTTTCCACCTCGAAAAAAAACAATGTTTGACCAAACAAAAGTTTGAAAAATGACAAAGATCAATCTAAAGACAAGATTACATGAGGAGTGAGGATTAAATGCTAAAATTATAGAATAATCTTAACATTGGTCGAATTCATTCTCTGGTCTGAAAATGGCTGTAATAATGTTTTATTAATTCATCAGCAAATTTACTGCTTTTTTTCTAAAAACTTAACAGCTAGTAATATAGACCACATACAAACAATAAAATTATCCTTTCATATGTGTTGATGCAGCCAGATGATGCCTCTTCCATGGTAGAAAGTGGTTTGGGCATTGAATGGAAACTTTAAATCTTGAACATAATATACTCTCATGTAATGAGGAAAAGACACTTTTTTTTTTTTTTTTTTTGCATAACGATGTCATACATACAGTATTCAAGATGGGAGTTCATTGATATTAAAATTAAAAACATCACCTTCATCAGGATCTATGGCTTGGATACGAGTGAGAAGGGCTTTTGTGGCAGTGTCTTCATATACACTAGCTGTATAGTGTGGCAGGGTAAAGATGGGTGGGTTGTCATTCACATCTGTCACTTCCACCCACACCACAGCACGGCACCACCGCCCACCACCATCAGTTGCTAAGGCAACCAGCCAGTAGTTGGGCGTCACCTCTCGGTCCAGAGCTACAGACGACTTGATCTCACCTGGTTAATGAAGTTATTAACAGCATGTGAACAGATTGAAGAAAACACCGTTATGATGTTTTGTGTTGAGGTGTGCACTATGAAAGGCTGGTAACCGAACCACAAGAATAAGGTTACGACAAACGTGAACTCAGCCACATGTCCAGTGTTTTTAAGACCAGGTAAAAACTCTTTTTTTCCCTCATGCCTATGATTGAGCATTTTATAGCATTTCCATTTTTAAATCATTTTTCCTGCACTGTACTTTTTTTTCCCTCTTTGCATTTAGTTACCTTGTCTATGAAATGCGCTATATAAGTGAATTTGGTTTGCTTTGCTTTAGATGTTGAAGCATTTTACATACTACTGGCGGTGGCGTTGCCATTTTGAATGGCACCCTGTGCGAGACCCTTCTATGGTGCACCCCCACAATCATTTGCTCCCTCGTCATCATTGTTAATGTATAGAGTGTAGAAGGGAAGCATAGCTAATAATGGAATAAATCCTGTCCTGTGTAAACAAATTCAAACAGGAGTATATTGTTTTGTCTCAACCTTTGTATTGGCGGGTCTAATGTTTACCTAATGTTAGCTAGTAATGCAAGTTGCTCCCCCCCGCCCCCCAAGTGTTTTGAGTTTCATTTTGTATACATCATTACATACAGTACTTTATACTGTAGACAATGTAAACGAGTTGTTAAAAAAAAGTACAGCATATCCATTCATACCGGTGTCTGGGTCAATACTGAAGTCATGGGATCCTAGGCCATGCAAGGAGTACTGGATCCACGCGCTGATGCCCACATCTTTATCAGTAGCACCGACCTTTAGCAGCACACTATTCACTGGGATATTCTCCGGAATAGATGCTGTATAGAGTGCCTGTGGACATACATTCACAAACACACTCAAACACACAGCCCTTGGATTAAATAATTTATGAAGCTTTGACAGCAGCTTGCTACATTCTGTCTGAAATAATTTATAGTCCTCTGATACATCCAAATCCAGTGCATCCAAACAATGAAAACAGTGGCCAACAAGAATCTTAATAGTCACCTGGTCACAAATGGGTTTGTTATCATTGGCATCCGTCACTGTGACCTCCACGGTTGCTTGGGAAACAAATAGTCCATCGCTTGCAGTAACATTAATAATGTAGAGGTTGCGTTGCTCCCTGTCCAGCAGCCCTTTCACATACATTTTCCATTCACCCTGAACTAGACCCAGCGCAAACACACCTCGATTGTTCCCACCTGTAAAACATAAACACGGGGCAATGAATCTGGTGTCTGAGTAGTGTACACAGTTTGTTCATTCGTAATAAAAGCTGATCAGACTATCCACCCATCCATCCATTTTCTGTACCGCTTATCCTCACTAGGATTGCGTGCCTGGTCAGACTATACAAGCAAATATTCTGTACATTACTTTATGCTAGTTTAATTACTATAACTGTGGACAAGCATTAATATTAGGTACGTGAATAATCCTGTACATGCATGTACAACATGGTAAACTGTTAATAGAGACTATTATAATGAGAAATACAGAGAGAGTTCAAACCTCATCATTTAAAGAGCTTGCCATTTCAGCAACAATAAATGCCAAAGCCTAAGACAATCACAACTTTAAGAGCATACTGTAGACATTTTCATAATTCCATTTGAACAAGGACTGAAAGCACAGTCATGGTGCATACTTTGGTAGTTTTCCATTATAACGTGTGGAAAATGCAGATGACAGAGATGAGCTAAACCTCTCTGTAGCCTTCCCAACATGCTTCTTCATTACTCGAGTCAAATGAGCATGTCAAAGGTTTTTTTCACTATAAATATAAGTATGTTTTCTCATGCTACTTTGGCGTGTTCACAAGGGGAAACAATTGGTTACACTTGTATTATTCAAGATGAATTAAACACAAGATCTCTAAAATAATATGACATTGTATGAATCATATTCCATTATTTATATCCTGCAGCAATGTTTTAGAAAGCCAATTTAAATCTTAGTTTGATAGGAATTCCATAAATTTAAATGGTTTGACCTATTTGCTGTTCTTTTACTTAGTAGACACTGGTCTAAAAATGATATTATTCCTCTGGTCAACCCATTAGTTGTAGGTTACATCTCACAAGCGCTTTCAATACCTTACAGATAGAAAAGCTCAACACAAGTGAATCCCATATAATAGTTTCCTTCTCAACTGTCAAGTGTAAGGGCAAGCTATTCGGGGTACATGTTTTCTTCCACCAAAAAGTTAATTTGATCTTTTATCTCCTGTCTCTTGGTGGTGCCGCTCTCAGTCTCATGGGATGTTCCAACTTCATTAGCATCTTATTTGTCAATGAATGAAGTAATCCTTTGATCTAAATGCATTCTATTAATGCAAGTACAGAACTAATCCCGCTTTCATTAATTTTTATTGTTTCTTTTGCCCTCAATAAGCGTGTAAGTCTACTTTTAATTTTTCTCGCTAAAATACTTCATACAAATTAAACTCATTTCCTTTTGGAAAAGAACACAACATGGGACTCATTAAGTTCCCAGTGAAATCCCTCAATGAATTTTCGGCTAACCTCACAATTTTACAATGTTTTCAACAACTACAGAAAAAAAATAAAAATAAATCACTCCAGATTTGCCACAGTGTTTAACAACAAATATGCTGTTTGTTATGTATTTGATCTTTAGAGAATTTTAGTTTTCAGATTATTTGAGTTATGAAACATTTTTTGGAGCCCTTAATGTTTCTCTGTGAATAATTTCCCGAATAAAACAATACAATGATGTATTTATTTTGTTACCATAATCATTGGCTTACCCAAACTCTTATCCTGCATACACATTCCAAGAAGCCAAAACTTACAAAAAGTCAACGTTATTTTAATATACATTATTTTAAATACAACAATAAAAAAACTGTTCTTACCAGTTATGTGATAGCTGACTTGTCGGTTAATGGCAGAACTGTCATCATCTCTCGTGTTCAGCACAGCAACCACTTCTCCTGGTGAGACACTTTCGTTAACTGTACCAATATACCGTTGCTCCAGGAAAATGGGTGGGTTGTCATTGATGTCTGATACTGCCACTGTAACAGTGGTGGTGCTGGAAAGAGATAATGCCTCCCCTAGATCTGATGCAATCACTGTGAATGTGTATGATGGATTGGTCTCATGGTTCAGGTTCTTGCGGGTGGAAATCCAGCCTGCGTTGGAGTCAATACTGAACATTCCAGTCAATGCATTGGAATCACGCTCTGAATGGATGAAGCCCCCAAGACTGTATATTACTTGTCCATTAGCAGCTGAGTCTCGGTCGTGTGCTTGGACTTGAATAACTCTGGTACCAATTGGCATTCCTTCCAAAACAGTGGCTTCATAGGAGATCGAATCAAAGGATGGTTTATTGTCATTTTGGTCTAGTACTTTAACGTCAACATCGACAGAAGTTACAGAATCCAGCTTGGCCTGTTGCACAGTGGCAATAACCTTGAAGTGGTATTCTTTGATAATCTCATGATCCAAAAGCTTATCAATCTTGATAACACCTGTATCTTTTTCGACCACAAACACCTCATCTTTGTTGTTTTCTCCATTCTCTCCATTCACCAGGGAAAATGTAGCTGTAAGGGTGTCATATCCAGGAGGATTGTTAAGGTGGACCATACCTATAGCATGGCCTATTAGTGTGTCCTCTGGTATGCTAAATAAGTATGGATGTTGACTAAATGAGGGAATGATGGAATCTGGAGAAAGAACATGCATGTAGACTGACACTAGAGAGTGGCGAAATGGATTTCCACAATCCACCGCTTTTACAAAAAAAGATAACACAGAGTTCCTCAAATGACTGAAGCTTCCTTTTGTCACCATCCAGCCATTTTCAGGATCAATCTCCAAAATGTCTGCCACAGGGGTGTGTGCCTCACTGTAGAGCGAATATGTAACCCTGGCATTGGCACCATCATCAGGATCACTGGCGTGAATCTGTGTCACTAAAAAACCATTAGCCACATCAGATTTGACAGAAGCTCTGTATTCAGTGGCACTGAAATGAGGTGCATTATCGTTGTCATCCAAAAGTGTAACTTGCACTGTACAGTAAGAAGCACGTCCACCTGAGTCTTGGGCAAGCACAGTCAATACTATGTCTTTATTCGCAGAGTCCTCACGATCAAGCTTTTCCAGTGTGGTGATTTGGCCACTTGCATCAATGCTGAATTGGTTCTTGCCAACATCATTGACAAAGGAATAAGCAATATGACCAAATACACCTGGGTCTGCATCTGCTGCCTTTACCTTTAATTTTAAAAAGACAAATAAACATGCATGTTTTTTTCAATTACAATACAATAACAGAAACATTTAATTAACTAAATGAATAACTACATTTATTCTTACCTGTATAACTTTGGTTCCGGCAGCAGCATTTTCTTTCAGCTCTGCTTCATATACATTCTGTCCAAAGATTGGACTATACAAGTTGGCTCCCAACACTTTAACATGAACTTGTGCAGTGTTGGTGAAGACACCATCCGACACTGAAACATTAAGGCTGTAAACAGGTTCCATCCTGTCTTTATTGTGGCTAGACAAAGTGATAATTCCAGTCTTTTTTCCCATCATAAAGTTCATCCGTTCATTTCCAGACAAAATACTGTATTCCAGCTTGTCAAAATCAGAACTGTCTTCATCTGAGGCTTGGACGCAGGTTACAAATTGCCCCTTTGGTGCCAGTTCATTCACATGTGATTCATAAAGAAGCTGGTTGAAAACTGGGGGATTGTCATTTGTGTCATTTACCACAAGTGTGACAGACACGTTACTACTTAAAGGTGGAAAGCCATTATCAGTAGCTCTAACGATGAAGTCATACTTCTGGACTTGTTCATAGTCCAGAATACGGGCAGTCAGAATTAGTCCACTGCTACTGTCGATGTGAAAATAGTCTGTGTTGTTGTGTGAATCAGATAAGATCTGGTAAAGAACAATACTATTCTTCTCAGAGTCTTTGTCAGTGGCGATTACCTGAAGAGCTGGAGTCCCAATCACGACTGTTTCCGATAAAACTACAGAGTAGGACATTTTCTGGAAGATGGGGACATTGTCATTAACATCCTGAATTGCCACATTCACGTCAACCTCAGCACGGGCACCAGTTAAATAGTCAGTTGCTCTAATGGTCAGATGGTAATATGATGCTATTTCATAGTCCAACAAATGGATGATACTTATCACGCCAGTGTCAAAACCAATGTCAAACTGAAGAGCTGGATCTCCATCAACAATTGTGTAAAAGATACTTTGACCTTCAGGGCTCGTTGCATTTATACCAAGGATAGGTGTGTGCACTGGCACATCCTCATTAACAGAAACCAAATAAAAAGATTTGTCAAAGACAGGCATGGCTTTGTTGACAACTGTAATAGGAAATTCAATTGTCGAGGAGAGTGGTGGATAACCACCATCTCTGGCGTATATCACCATCAGGTATTCCATATTAGACAAGTCAGACTCAAAGGCCCTCTTGAGCTTAAGGCTTCCTGTTTGTCGATTGATTTCAAAATGACCATAATCATCCTTGAGAAAGTAAGACACCTCTCCATTAATTCCTTTATCCCCATCGACTGCCATGACTTTGAAAATGTGTGATCCTGGCTGAGCTTCTACTTGAACAGCTGCATAATAAGGAAGTCCAACAAATATGGGGGCATTGTCGTTGATATCTTCTACCTGGACTTTCACCATAACTCTGGCTACATGCAAACGGTCATGCTCCCTTTTTGCCTCAACAACCAGTTCATAGAATTCTTGCTCTTCACGGTCAAAGGGCAAACCTGTGGTTTGGATCACCCCTGAAGTTGGACGGATTTTAAAGCATTTACCAGGGTTCAGCAATGTGTACTTCAGTGGTTCATTAAGACGGTTTCCCACAGCATTGACAACAGCCACCTTGGTGATATTCGGTACATTCTCTTGAATCGAGGAAGTGTAAAGATTATTGGTGAAGCTTAGACCAGAATCCAGAGCTTCTCGTACGATAATGGTTACCATAGCTGTGGTGGAAAATTTCCCATCAGAGACTTTGACACTAAAGCGGAAACGTTCTTTGGAAAAGTTGTTGTTTTTAACAATTATAATACCATTGGAAGGTTTGATGGAAAAATGTTCCAGTGCTCCTTCTGTGAAAGAGTATGTGAGTCCTGTCGTCTGTTTGTCTGGGTCTATGGCTGACACCTGCAGTGCTTCCACTCCCACATAGGTGGGGAGAAGAACGACTGTTTCATAGGCATTCTGGGTGAAACGAGGTGGTGAATCATTTGTGTCTATGACTTCTACTGTGACCTCACTTGGGCTGTCTGCTGTCAACTGTGGTCTGCCATTATCCCTGACTTGAACATGGAAGTGGAAGATCGAAGATGTCTCATGGTCTAGATTTGCAATGGTCCTGATAGAACCAGTACCTGAGTCCACTGTGAAAATCATTTTTGCTGTGTCCTCGACAATCTGATATATGAGCAGAGCATTCTGGTTGTGATCCGCATCAGTGGCCCTGATTACTAGTGGGGAATCTTCTGTGTTTAAAACTAGACTGTTGACTGGTGCAGCTTCGCTAATGCTGCCATAATAGTGAAGTTGCTTGAACACTGGTGGGTTATCATTTTCATCCAAAACTTGTATTAAAAGAGTTGCATTGGAGGCCAATCCAGCCATGTTCGTAGCCTGTACTGTGAGAGTAAAAGATGCTCGAGTCTCATAGTCTAGAGACTTTTGAGTTGTAATTACTCCACTATACTGGTTTATCTGAAAGATTCGATCGGCGTTGCCTTGTTTGATATCATATGTGAGGGTGGACTGACTGACTGCACTGACTGTGGTGACAGAGGTCCCAACCACTGCATTTTCTGTGATGTCGGCTTGGTACTCAGGTTGAGGGAACTTTGGGCCCACATTGTTCGAGAGGGTGACGGCAATACGAACTATCGTGGTGGTGGACAAAGACGGGGACCCATTGTCTGTGACTCTGATAGTGAGTACGTAGTGACCTATACTTGACAAGTCAAGGTCATGTGCAACAGTGATGATTCCCAAAGCTGGCTCAATATGAAATGAATTTCCAATGTTCCCTGTTGGAAAAGAAAACAAATATTTAGTTCATGTAACAATAATAATTTCTAAGTGCATTAAAATAATTTTGGTGAACCAACCTGATTCAATGGAGTAGTGAAGCTCTCCATTCTTCCCTTTGTCTTTGTCCAAGGCAGTCACCTGTACAACGGCTGATCCCACTGCTGCTGATTCATAGACTGAACCCTCATACAATGCACTAGTAAATATCGGTACATGGTCATTTACATCTTCCACTTCCACCAGCACACGAGCCAGGTTCTTCCGGTATGGGAATTCTTGGTCTTTTACCTGTGGAGGGACACATTGTCAAATGTTAGTCTCAATAATGGAGCAGATGTTGGAGAAGTGATTTGATTATTTGGATATTAGGTAGGACTACATTCATAAGAGCATTACACGGTGTCTGTAAAAACTCCAATCTCCCATTCTGATGTTGTAGTTTGTGTTGTGTCTGTGTATTTACTGCAATGTTCAATTATAATTTTACTCTCCATACATTCATCCATTTTAAATGCCGCTTATCCCATTCAGGGTTCTGGGGAGCTGGAGTCTATCCTAGCTAACTTGGGACGAAAGAGGGACTACGTCCTGGACTAGTCACCAGTCAGTCCCAGATCACATATAACGACAGACAACCATTCACGCTCACATTCACACCGTGACTGAGTGTGAACTGAAACTACACCGCCTGCACCTAGTCAGGTCAATGTCCTGTAGCAATTATAATGGTAATACGTGATTCATGGCAACTTAATGTATTTCCATCAGATAGAAAGTACTGTATACATTGAAGAGTTTGATGCTGTCATTATTATCACTATGCATTTGCCGGGAAACCAGAACTTAGCACACTATCACCTCCCAAACATAAAGTGTTGAGTGCATAGTGTCCATTAGACAATGCATTTTGAATCTGCCCTCAACAATGAAGGTTTGACATCTAAGGCTGTAAACAACACAACTACAGTTGAAGGATAAACTGTTTAAATGCCTGGTAGTGGGAGGAAAATGAACTGCTCTATCTCCTCAACATTCAGGGCCTCTAGTTCATGGCTGTTTTTGAGCTGCAGGTACAGTGTGAGCTCACTCTTTCTGCATACTTTCCGAATGTAAACCTGACGATTAAATCAATTTGCGATACCCACATTTGGGAAATGACAACACATTATTCCAAAGCTCTTTTCTTGTGGAGCATGTGGAAGATGTGCAGGCACAATGAGTATTAGCTGTGTGTAATTCGATTACTGTTTTTAGGTAAGCTTTGATCCTTATGAGCATTATGTGTCCTTTCCTAGGTCAAAGGTGAACATTTAACAGACAATGACTCATTCAACAGGTGGACACTGCCATAACTAGACCATGGGTCAGTTAATCTCCACCTGAAGATCTCTTACCATAACAGTAAGGATGTGCTGTGCACAAGCCTCATGGTCCAAACTCTGTGTTGTGTAGACAGTGCCCATGGCGGGGTGGATGCGGAACAGACGCATGCTGTTTGGGTCTATTGCGCTCTGCAAGGAGTAACTCAGCCGGTGATACTCATCTCTGTCCAATGCTAGGACCTGAACAATTTCAGTGTCAGGAGGTGTGTCCTCGGAAATTGTGACATCATAGAATGGCTGGGAGAAGATGGGAGCGTTGTCATTGTTGTCAATGACAGTGATGTGAACCTTGACCATGGAAAGAAAAGAAAGAGAGAACACTGTTGAGTGGTTGTATTCTTACATGCACTTGAAAGTACATGCATTGATGCTTTGCAGATACTTTCATAGTTTCTAGGAAATTAACATTCTGCGAGACCTTTTGCAACATCATTCTTGCTGGTGATGGAACCCTTGCAGTTGAAGTGGTTGTTCCTTATATTGTGATATGAATTTGTAAAATTATTTCCGGTGGGCGACTGGTTAGAGCGTCTGCCTCACAGTTCTGAGGACCGGGGTTCAATCCCCGGCCCCACCTGTGTGGAGTTTGCATGTTCTCCCTGTGCCTGTGTGGGTTTTCTCCGGGCACTCTGGTTTCCTCCCACATCCCAAAAACATTCATGAATTGGAGACTCTAAATTGCCCGTAGGTGTGAATGTGAATGGTTGTTTGTTTGTATGTGCCCTGCGATTGGCTGGCAACCAGTTCGGGGTGTACCCCGCCTCCTGCCTAGAATCCCAATCCCATTCCTTGCCCCTCCACCTTTTTTTTTTTTACTCCCAGTCAATCCTTTTCTATGCTGCCTTAGACACCGTAATAAATACATTGAATGACCGGAATGATCAAGAAACAAAACATATTAACGAAAGTCGTATTAGTCCCTTAGTTTAGCAATGTTTAGCTCGATGCTGATGGGAAATGTTCAAATATCGATTTCATTAAAAATAAAATAAAATACAACTGTCATGGTTTCACTTCCGTCATGGTTTCCACTCCTGTCAACTCCCGTTCCTGCCCAAACCTGCGATTAATGCTGAAATTCAGTCCCGTCCCGCGGGAATCCTGAAAAAAATGTCAGCCTCTACTTCCCAGCAAAAAACAATATTTAAATAAAAAATTGTTTTTTTAGCTGAAAATGATCAAAAAAAACCTTAGCTGTAACTTTGATCAACACATATTCACTAATCCAATTGACTGTGACAGAAAAATGTCAAGAAAATGTTTAGGTCTGTTGTGATAGTTGCATGTCATGACTAGTGAAAGTCTGTGAGTCACCAGTGACGGGTGACAAGGCACAACATAAGGCAACCAAAACACACTGAGCTGGTAGAGAGAGAGAAAAATACAAACATACAGTTCATTCTATCTCAAGGATTACAAAACCAGCTGGTTAAAAGGTTATTTAAAACTAAATGGAATACAAAATATATAAAAAAAAAAAAACATCCATACATATGTCTAGAATGTGAGAGTTCATTTCCAATAACCATGCAAAGACTGGTGGAAAATAAGGAAATTGATCAGTTAGACTAGTGTTTCCCAACCTTTGAGCCAAGACAACCATTTCACATGAGAAAAAAAATCTCATGGCACACACGGCTCAAAAATCTGGGCCTGTTTAACTGAACTCAAAACTAATATAAATTACCAGAAGCCCTAACTTATTCTGTCGTATGAATGGTAAATAAACAGCGTTATTGTACCTTCTGGAAGAACATGGAAGAACATTTAATTGCTCTGCCTGTCACTATAGCTCGCTGGCATAGACAAATGAACAAAGATATATTTGTAATTATTAAATAATTTTCAGACAAATTAAATGACATTGGAGAATTTTCTGCAGAGCCACTGATGATCTCTCACAGCACACAAGTGTGTAACGGCATCCTGGTTGAGAATCACTGGGTAAAATATATAAAGTAGATTTTTTTTTAAAGGCGCTTACACACTGCACTTTCACAGCAGCCACCGCAGGGTAGGACGCAGGACGGTGCAGGGACAACGGCACCATGGCGCAAGCTTAGCCAGATTTGTTGGTTGTAAGCGACCGAACAGGAAGTCACCCGATCCCTTTTCCTGCTGCTTTGGATGTAAAGTAGGTCGCAGACCAACAATATGTATTTATCACTGTTAAAATGGAAAGCCCTGAGTGCTTACAATAGGGAGGAGGAGGAGCTGTGATACAAGTGAAGCATGTGTGGCTATTCTATTTTTTATTATAAGCTAATATTTTTACAATTAGCAAAGCTACAGTATTTAAATTGCTAAAATAACATGTTGATACCCCTTTCAACTAACGTGGTACATCCAAATTAGTAAAAATCTTCCTCCAGTACTGCACTTTTTTTTCTTTTCTTTTTTTTACCACATCCCACCACCAACAGTATGTCATCTGTCTTGTGTCTCAGAGTTTAGAACACTGGGACACCTCATTATTTAGCGATTCCTCCATTTTCGTATTTCTTTCTTTTCTGTGCTTTTTTAACTGTGGAATTACACCACCATCTCTTGTAGTTGTCAATCAGATGCCGTCGCAGCGCGCTAACATCTGGATTGAAAATTATTTTTTTAAAACATTTGGACGAGATAGCACGTACATGCAACGGATGGGCTGGTCAATGGCGCAGTGTGCTCTGCTCAGTGCAGTATTGTATTATTGAGTCATTCATTCCCGCCCTCGAGAGGGGTTGGACTCTCTTCCACTCTGGAGTTGCCTAAGGTGAGAGTCGCCGAGCAAGTGTGGGTATACTTATTGCCCCCCGGCTTGGTGCTTGTACGTTGGGGTTCACCCCGGTGGACGAGAGGGTAGCCTCCCTCCGCCTTCAGGTGGGGGGACTGGTCGTGACTGTTGTTTGTGCCTATGCACCAAACAGCAGTTCAGAGTACCACCCTTTTTGGAGTCCTTGGAGGAGGTGCTGGAGAGCGTTCCCGCTGAGGACTCCATCGTTCTGGTGGGGGACTTCAATGCTCACGTGGCCAATGACAGTGAGACCTGGAAGGGCGTGATTGGGAGGAACGGCCCCCCTGATCAGAACCTGAGCGGTGTTCTGTTATTGGACTTCTGTCCTCATCACGTATTGTCATTAAAGAACACCATCTTCAAGCATAAGGGTGTCCACACGTGCACTTGGCACCAGGACACCCTAGGTCGCAGTTCGATGAACGGCTTTGTGGTCATGTCATCGGACTTGGACACTCGGGTGACGAGAGGGGCGGAGCTGTCAACTGATCACCACCTGGTGTTGAGTTGGCTCCGATGGTGGGGGAAGATAACGGTCCGACGTGGCAGGCCCAAACATATTGTGAAGGTCTGCTGGGAACGTCTGGCAGAATCCCCTGTCAGAAGGAGTTACAACTCCCACCTCCGACAGAACTTTGCTCATGTTCCGGGTGAGGCGGGGGCCGTCGAGTCTGAGTGGACCATGTTCCACGCCTCCATTGCTGAGGTGGCCGACCGGAGCTGTGGCCGTAAGGTGGTCGGTGCCTGTCGTAGTGGCAATCCTTGAACCCGTTGGTGGACATTTGAGGGATGCCGTCAAGAAGGAGTCCTATCGGGCCTTTTTGGCCTGTGGGACTCCTGAGGCAGCTGATGGGTACCGGCTGGCCAAGCGGAATACAGCTTTGGTGGTCGCTGAAGCAAAAACTCGAGTATGGGAGGAGTTCGGTGAGCCCATGGAGAAAGATTTCCGGACGGCTACAAGGAAATTCTGGTCCACCATCCGGCGTCTCAGGAGGGGGAAGCAGTGCACCATCAACACTGTGTATAGTGGGGATGGGGTGCTGAGGGACGTCGTGAGCCGGTAGGGAGAATACTTCGAAGACCTCCTCAATTCCACCGACACGCCTTCCCATGAGAAAGCAGAGTCAGGGGTCTCTGATGCAGGCTCTGCTATCTCTGGGGTTGAGGTCACCAAGGTGGTTAAAAAGCTCCTCAGTGGCAAGGCCCCAGGGGTGGATGAGATTTGCCCAGAGTTCCTAAAGGCTCTGGAAGTTGTGGGGCTGTCCTGGTTGACATGCCTCTGCAATAACGCATGGACATCGGGTACAGTGCCTCTGGATTGGCAGACTGGGCTGGTTCCCCTTCTACTACAGGGGGAATCACACTCCTCAGCCTCCCCGGTAAGGTCTATTCAGGGGTGCTGGAGATGAGGGTCCGTCAGGAAGTTGAATCTCAGATTCAGGAGGAGCAGTGTGGTTGTGGCTGTGGAACAGTGGACCAGCTCTACACCCTCTGCAGGGTCCTCGAGGGTGCATGGGAGTTGGCCCAACCAGTCTACATACGTTTTGTGGACTTGGAGAAAGCGTTCAACCATGTCCCTCGGGGGTCCTGTGGGGGGTGTTTCGGGAGTATGGGGTACCGAACCCCCTGATACGGGCTGTTTGGTCCCCGTGCGACCGGAGTCAGAGTTTTGTCCGTATATCCGGCAGTAAGTCGGAATTGTTTCCGGTGAGGGTTGGACTCCGCCAAGGCTGCCCTTTGTCACTGATTCTGTTCGGAACTTTTATGGACAGAATTTCAAGGCGCAGTCGAGGAGTAGAGGGGGTCCAGTTTGGTGGCCTCCGTATTGCATCTCTGGTTTTTGCAGATGATGTGGTGTTCACGAGTGAGGGAAGAATGGAACGGGCGACAGGCGGATTGGTGCAGCATCAGCAGTGATGCAGACTTTGTATTGATCCATTGTGGTAAAGAAGGAGCCAAGCCGAAAGGCGAAGCTCTCGATTTGCCGGTCAATCTACGTTCCTACCCTCACTTATGATCACGAGCTGTGGGTCGTGACCGAAAGAACAAGATCCCGGATACAAGCGGCCGAAAATTAGTTTCCTCCGCAGGGTGTCCGGGCTCTCCCTTAGAGAGAGGGTGAGAGGCTCGGTCATCCGGGAGGAGCTCAGAGTAGAGACGCTGCTCCTCCACATCGAGAGGAGCCAGATGAGGTGGCCGTGGCATCTGATTCGGATGCCTCCCGGAGGCCTCCCTGGTGAGGTGTTCCAGGCACGTCCCACTGGGAGGAGGTCCCGGGGATGACCCAGGACACGCTGGAGAGACTACGTCCTTCGGCTGGCCTGGAAATGCCTCGGGATCTCCCCGGAAGAGCTGGATGATGTGGCTGGGGAGAGGGAAGTCTGGGCGTCACTGCTAAAGCGACTACCCCCGCGACCCGACCACGGATAAGCGGTAGAAAATTGATGGATGGATGGAGTCATTCATTGCATTTTATTAAACACAAGTACTACTGAGCCAAACTATCAGTCAAATATTTTGTGGCTATTTTCATTAAGTATTGAGATTGATAAAATTAGAACATTTCAGATGTAGGAAGATGAGAAGATCCTTATTCCATATGTTTTCCTCTTCTAAGTCAGTTCGGAAATGAGTTTAACACAATTCTTGACCCTTAAGTCCTTGTGTCAAAGGAGCCCGCACAATGTGGCCTGCTTTTAAATCAGTTAGCTCTAGGGAAGATGAAAAAGGCAACCACTTCTCTCATTTTCTGTGCTGACTGCGCTCCTCCAAAATAAACTAACCAAACTGAAATTGCTACAGGAGCAGCGGTATGACTGGGCGAGGAAAGCATCAACATGTATTTTGCACACATTCAGTAACTAGATCCTGAGATTTGGAAAGAAAACATAAGAAGAAGTGGAAGGAAACAGACTGGAGAGCTGCCAGACAGTTAGTCTAAATATAAACCTGGCTGCGGCAGTCAGCCTTCTCTAGCTGAACTGCTAAGGCTCTCCCTGGCGGCACAATGCTGTGCTGAATCTCTGTACAAGAGACTTCAGTCCATCTTATAGGTGTGTATTTGTGTGCAAATGAGGAATGCATAGGGAAAGGCATTTTATCTGAGCAGATGAAATGCAAATTATAGATAACTGACAGCAATTTTTATTTTGAATGTAATGGTGGAATGGTGAAACATGGGCTTATGAAAAAATATTTAATGTTGTAGCAGTTTAAAGTAACAGTAAAGAGGAAAGTTACCCAATTCTCTTTTCTCCCATGCTAAAGTCAACATTTGCTAACATAACAGGATAAATAATCCAAAACGTCTTCAGGAAAATAAGTATCTAGATTAGGTTGATGTATTCTCGCCTTTATGTGTTACAGGATCTCAGTGTGCCAGTATATCGATTCCATAAAGTGTGGGCAACTCTTAATCCTAAAATACACCTCAACGTTTTATACATAAAATCCAGTAAGTCTAGCTCAAGTCAAACTATACCGAAAACATTAATGTGTTGTATGTGTCTTACCTGTGTGTATGCAATGTTTATGCCATCTGTAGCCTGCACTGTTAGGTTGTAGAAGGAGCGTTGCTCAGCATCCAAAGGCCTGGCAATGATGATGGTGCCCATGGCCTTCTCAACATCAAATACACTGTCTGTGTTCCCACCTGGTCCGCACAGGGAGAGTGGCAGGGGTCAAACAATGTTAATCATGAAGACTTATACTTACTTACACACACACACACACACACACAGACGCACACACTGATGCACACATAGAGACACACACTGGTTAACATGTTCAGAGAGATGTTTATTTTTCTGGCTGTCATTTGCAGTGGTTAAGAACTGCACTGAATCTCACTGAGTAAGACTTGAGTTACATTAGGTTGCAACATGAAAATGTCAAATTTATTACGTGTTTTACACCACTGCAAATTACAATGGCAAAAAAACAAACAAAAAAAACCCAAACATCTGACAGTGCTAGTCAAACTGATCATCATTATCTTTGTAAAGGTAGAGTTTCTCAGACAGCTCCTATATTGGATCGCATACTTCTAGTACTGTGGCCGGTGAGTGTAAAGCTTTAATAGGATGTTTTGATGTCAAATGATAATAGATATCAAATATAAGTAACAACTCCAACTTTGAAAAATGTGGTCCATGTTTCTAGACTGTATGTTCCATTGAATTATTTATGGGAACATTTTGGAATGGACTGTTACTGTAATTTCTTAGAACAAGAGAAATATGCTAGAAACAGACAACAGCGCTATTGAGAACAAATATTTTCAAAGGCAAATGGCAATTTGTTGCGATTTTTTCTTATTAGCAGTATATTCAATGAGCAGAGATGTGCTGTTTGTTCAGCAGTAGGAAATGGGAAAGATGACACAAAGACAGAAAAAGACATTAAAACATACTGTGATCACAGGAAGGTTCAAATTACTGTGTCTGCTGTCCAAACCAAGCATCCTCTTTTAGGCCATGTGGAAGAAGGAGGTTTGGCAAGAATCCTACTGAGGCCAGAGAGAACCTCCCATCTGCCAAGACCAAATTGTATACAAAGAAACTCAGCCTCTGCCAACCTTCAAAATTGGTTTCCACTGCCTGGAGGGTTTATGATCACTGTCTCTCCACAGAACACGCCAATACCTCACCTCACCATGCAGTGTTCAATTAAATGCAGTAAACAATTGGTGGAGGAGCAATTATTAATCATATTTATCATTTTAGTATTTACTATTTAACATATTTATTCTCAAGAGATCGATCAGAAGTCAATAAAGGGAAGCATTTCCTTACTCCAATGCTGTAATTTATGCTGCTCTGTTTCATTCTTTACATCTACTTGTTTTGCAGTGCTGTTTCGCTACCAGCGCAGTATTACACTTATATGCTAATGAGGATTAGCAAGTGTGCTTGTGAGATAGCATTTGAAATAGACTGTAACATATCAAATGAAAGTTTAAACAACAATAAAATCCAGTTCATCTAAAAGTTTTACAAACTTCTTATAAACTAGCACCAAACAGGTTCTCAATGTTTGCTTGCACAAAGTAATTCATTAACGTGAATCCTGACAGTAGTAAAACATTTAATTAAAATTTGTCTTCTTTGGTGTTGGTTCCCTTGTATAGCAAAAACCTCCAAACTGAAGCACTATTCAATAACTAGTCAACATACTGCAGCATACTCCAGACGGGAGTTATTTGGCCATTAAATGCCTGTTAGACCAAACATCTAACGTGATGCCGTGCAACACTAGCTTCTAATTGGATCAATATTTGTTTTGAAGTGATATACTATCACGCGAGAACAATCTCTGGGTGTTAACAGCCAAACGATGAAAAAATTCACCAAGAGAGCCATGCCGCCACCCCTTCTAATCAGTGGTTTCGCATATGTACAGGTAAATGCAAAAGCATAATTTTACGCTATCCTTACAGTTTATCATGGACGTCCTGCCTGTTTAAATCATCTCATGTGAATCAATGCTCCTCAATGTGAAAATACAGTTTGTCAATCATTTAAAATAGCACATCTGGCGACACTTCATACTCCACCAATTACTATCCGAGCAAACCTATATTGCTTAATGAAATGCTGTTTGATACCGTACTACAGATCAAACGGCAATCAATGAAAACAGCTTCTTGGTTAAATAGTCACTAAACCAACTAATTGAATACATAATTATATAACCTGATGATATTTTAGTGTTATGGAAATTTGATTTCTTACGATATGGCATGACTCCTTCTTCTGACTGGCTCCAAGCAAGCCCTCAGGGGTGTCAAACACATTTTTGGCTCGGGCCACACTGTTTACGTTTTCCCTCTGAGTGACATGTTAAATGTTTTATTGCCTCATCATATTATTACATAGACACAATAAGTTGATGGATAAGTAGTTTTGAAATCAGAAGTCATGAATAATAGTTAACTATTGTTCAAGTTACTGTAAAAAGGTTTTGGTAACCAAAGAATGCTTTTGCAATATCTCAACATTTATTACATATGACAAACTGAAATTTTGGTATGGATTTTAGCAATATCCCATGGAAGTTGTCGCACTTAATTGGCTTTTGTGGGCCACATAAAATTATGTGGCGAGCCGCACCTGGACCCCGGTTTGACACCTGTGCCTTAGATCTGTCCGAAGTTTCCAAATTGCAATGCGGAATAAACGTTATGTCTTGATAATTTGGTTTCCTGTTATTTCAAAATGTTTACATAAGCGTAAAAGAACCGCTCTGCTAATCACCTCTCATTTTGCCTACAACTCATCCTCACCTCCGTTTCTCGTCACCGTTACACACAGCAGTGCTGGTTTACACCTGCCTATCAGTTGTGGTATTTTAAGGTACAAAATCAACCACCACAATTCGTGCCAGGTTTTATCAATCACATACCGCATGTTAAATTAATCTATTTTCATAAATCCCTCCCAATATTTTGCATGTTAGGGTAGAAATGTGAAAAAATAACTGCGCAGCAGTTTTGGTCATTTGGCAGACACAATTCTGGGGGTGGGGGGCGGCGGGGCGGCATGGTGGTCGACTGGTTAGCACATCCGCCTCACAGTTCTGAGGACCAGGATCAAATCCCGGCCTCGCCTGTGTGGAGTTTTCATGTTCTACCCGTGACTGGGTGGGTTTTCTCCGGGTACTCCAGTTTCCTCTGACATCCCAAAAACATGAAGGGTAGGTTAATTGAAGTCTCTAAATTGCGCGTAGGTGTGAATTAATTCTGGGGGCGCCCGAGTAGTAGATACGTTTCCACATCATCTGCTTGTATGCGCAATCATGTTTCCACCCGTTTTTGCGCTTGTAAACCTTTCTACATGAACAAATGCATGTTTACTATATGAATTTGTCTTTCTGACAAATTACAAGTAAATTACACATCAATAACTTAGTGGGAGCCTGGAGCAAAAACCCAATGACTTGTTACTACTGCTTTAAGTAGCACTTACTGTACATGCACAGATGGCTATCTGCTGCATGTACCAAGGGAATGTCTAATTTAAAGCAGTTCATAATTATTCTGCCTATTTCATCTTCTGGGTGGAGTATCAGATTTTTATTGGATAATGATGTGTTTGATATGAGGGTGTGGTGGGCGCATGCTTAAATGTGGTTGCTATTACATCATATTACAAATGTGACAGTGCTGTGAATAAGACATATATAAAGAAGAGTAATGATCACTGCATTATCACCTTGCCAGGACACAGTCTTCTTTTGGCAATTGGTATAAATATTTAGTATGCGAAAATATGTTGTTTTATTTGTACACAATTCTACAAAGCCAGAAATCCATCCATCCATCCATCCATTTTCTTTACCACATAGAGCATAGCCGCCATATCTAGAGGCAACACAGGTTTTGCATGACCCAAACTGAAAGCGTAGCCATATTCTGACTAACGAAGCCAAAGAACCGGATCAGTCAGTGATCCTTTTAGATTATGACTAATGCATCTCTGACCAAAATTCTATTCAGAATCTTTCGTTTTCAACAGCTTGGCTACAGAGAGCATTACCCCGAGTTACAGATGCGATTGCAGCTCCAGAACTCACCCATCTCCAGAATGTCATAGCAACCGGACACTGACACTAAGGCATGCTAACTTGGATGACCTGACTTGTAGTTATATTCAATGGAATTTTGTTAGTAAGATAAACTTTTATTTTTTACAATATTACACCAGCAGGTTACACCACCAACAGATTAGAAATATCGACGAAGAACAATTTAGAGTCGTGTGGAGTAAATACGATATATAGATGTTAGCTCTGTGTGCTGATGTGTAAATTAAGTGAATAAAAACGAAAGACGAGACTGCTTCTTGAGAATAACACACCTATCAAATCCGACCATGCGAAACAGGTGGCCAAGCCAGCGACGGCCAGCCTGACCCAATCAAAATATGGAAAAGTGCGTACGCAGTCTGCTGGGGCCAGGCGACCCCTACACGCTTGGCATAAACATCGTATTAAGTGGAGGAAAATAAAGTATTCTCTTAGTAGCGGCGAGGGAAATCAAAAATCTAAAATAACATTTTGAACGACAGACTCCTGCCTGATATCAACTTCCTATTAATTACTTATTGCTTGTCAACAGACCTTCACACAACGTGGGCGGACGATGACAAAAGTGAAATCAGCCAGAACAAATTAAAAATAAATGAGACCAAGTTGAACGTTGACAGCATAAAAGAGGAAATGGAAGTCAGATACCTTCAGAGGAACAGTTCCGGATGCAAGTGCTCTGTAGAATAATAAACATCTCAAGGAAAGACCTGGGACCTTTCAGGCATGAAGCATTGAGGAAAAAGAGGAGAGAACGAGTGAGACACAAAGACCAAGGGAAGAGGACGAAAGGATGGCATGACAAAGGGACAGATAGAGGAGACACGACCAGCACAGTCCCTGCTTCCAGCCGTTTTAAATAATAAAATAATTACTTTAAATGACAAAAGCTATATTGCCAAAAGTATTCCCTCACCTGCCTTGACTCAGATATAATTTAAGTGACATCCCATGCTTCATCCATAGGGTTTAATATGACATCTACCCTCTAAAATTATGACATCTTAAACTCTGCTGGAAAGGCTTTCCACAAAGTGTGTTTATGGGAATTTCTGAAAATTTTTCTGGAAGCGCATTTGTGAGGTTACACATTGATGATGGACGAGAAGCCTGGCTCTCCGTCTCCGCTCTAATTCATCCAAAAGTCTTCTATAGGGTTAAGGTAAGGATTGTGCACGTCAGTGAAGTTCATCCAGATCAAACTCTCTCATCCATGTCTTTATGGACCTTGAGCCATGCACTGATGCACAGTCATGTTGGAACAGGAAGGGGCAAACTCTAAACTGTCTCCACAAAGTTAGAAATGTCCAAAATATTAGCCCCTAAACTCAAATGAACATTGCATAACAAGAGATTTAGGACAGTCAAACAGTTTGGGCATTACCCCTTCCTGTTTCAACATGTCTGCGCACAGTCCACAAAGCAAGGTCCATAAAGACATGGATGAGAGAATTTGGTATGGATGAACTTGATTGGCCTGCACAGAGTCCTGCACTCAACCCGATAGACAGTGAGCCAGGCCTTCTCGTCCAACATCTGTGTATGACCTCACAATCTGGGTAAAAATTCCCAAAACCTTCTCACAGGATTTGAAGCTGTTACAGCTGCAAAAGGGAGCCCAACATTATATGAAACCATATGGATTTGGAATGGGATATCACTTAAAATAATATATGACTCGAGGCAGTCATTCTTAATTATACTGATTAAGGCCATATTTGATGTAAATAAATAAATAAATAAATAAATATTGCTGTCACGGTGGTTGACTGGTTAGCACATCCGCCTCACAGTTCTAGGGAGTGGGGTTCAATTCCCGGCCCTGCCTGTTAGGAGTTTGTATGTTCTCCCCGTGCCTGGGTGGGTTTTCTCCGGGCACACCGGTTTCCTCCCACATCCCAAAAACATGCATGGTAGGTTGATTGGAGACTCAAAATTGCCCGTGGGTGTGAATGTGAGTGTAAATGGTTGTTTGTCTCTATGTGCCATGCAATTGGCTGGCGACCGGTTCAGGGTGTACCCTGCCTCCCGCCGGAAGATAGCTGGGAAAGGCTCCAGCACGCCCGCGACCCTATTCTTTGTTACAGCCACGTTGCTCCGCACACGACGGTCTGTCTTTTACTTTAGTGAACAGATAATCTGCCTCCCACCTGTCTTGGACGTTAACTGTTTTCCATCTTTCGTTTTCAATTTTTGGGAAGGGTAAGTATAAATTTGCTCGAGGAGACTGGTAGCATAGTTGCTAACGACTGCAACAGAAAGGGAAGGGGCGCTCGCCGGTCTCGACTGATGGGCCTAGCATTCTGGGATTTGTAATATTAGTGGTGCATATGATGTATGGTATGATCTGTTATTCTTAACTATTACACTTACTGTCACCTTAATATGAACATTAAAATGAATAAAAATGTTCTTCTTCTTTTCCTTTCGGCTTGTCCCGTTAGGGGTCGTCACAGCGCGTCATCCTTTTCCATGTAAGCCTATCTCCTGCATCCTCCTCTCGAACACCAACTGCCATCATTTCTTCCCTCACGACATACATCAACCTTCTCTTTGGTCTTCCTCTAGCTTTCTTGCCTGGCAGCTCCATCCTCATCATCCTTCCCGTTTCTTCACTTCCTGACCACACTCACCATTGCTCTGGACGGTTGACCTCAAGTATTTAAAGTCCTCCACCCTTGCTATCTCTTCTCCCTGTAGCCACATTCTTCCCCCACCACCCCTCTCATTCATGCACATATATTCTGTTTTACTTCGGCTAATCTTCATTCCTCTTCTTTCCAGTGCATGCCTCCATCTTTCTAACTGTTCCTCCAGCTGCTCCCTGCTTTCACTGCAGATCACAATGTCATCTGCAAACATCATGGTCCAGTCTAACCTCATCTGTCAGCCTATCCATCACCACTGCAAAAAGGAAGTGGCGCAGGGCTTTCCATTTTTCATTCTCTTTAATGCCTTTCTAACTTCCCCCTTACTAATCATTGCCACTTCCTGGTCCACCACACTTGCCTCTTCTACTCTCCCTTGTCTTTAATTTTCCTCATTCATCTTTCCATCTAGCTAGTACACTGCTGGCACCAGTCAACATATTTCCATCTCTATCCTTAATCACCCTAACCTGCTGCACATCCTTCCCATCTCTATCCCTCAGTCTGGGCAGCCTGTATAGATCATTTTCTCCTTCTTCAGTGTCCAACCTGCCATACATGTCATCATATGCCTCTTGTTTTGCCTTTGCCACCTCTACCTTTGCCCTGTGTCACATCTCAATGTATTCCTTTCGCCTCTCCTCGGTCCTCTCAGTGTCCCACTTCTTCTTTTTCCTTGTATGATTTCCTGTACTGTGAGGTTCCACCACCAAGTTTCCTTCTCTTCTTTCCTGCCAGAAGATACACCAAGTACTCTCCTGGCTGCCTCTCTGATCACCTTGGCTGCAGTGGTCCAGTCTTCTGGAAGCTCCTCCCGTCCACCGAGAGCCTGTCTCACCTCTTCCCGAAAAGCTGCACAACACTCGTCCTGTCTCAGCTTCCACCACATGGTTCTCTGCTCTGCCTTTGTCTTCCTAATCTTCCTCCCCACCACCAGAGTCATTTTACACACCACCATCCTATGCTGTCTAGCCACACTCTCCCCTACCACTACCTTACAGTTGGTAACCTCCTTCAGATTACATCGTCTGCACAAGATGTAATCCACCTGTGTGCTTCTACCTTCGCTCTTGTAGGTCACCCTATGTTCGTGCCTCTTCTGGAAAAGTGTTCACTACAGCCATTTGCATCCTTGTTGCAAAGTCTACCACCATCTGTCCCTCCAAGTTCCTTTCCTGGATGCCGTACTTACCCATCACTTCTTCATCACCCCTATTACCTTCACCAACATGTCCATTACAATCTGCACCAATTACGACTCTCTCTCTGTCTGGGATGCTCAGAACTACTTCATCTAGCTCCTTCCAGAATTTCTCTTTCACCTCTAGGTCACATCCTACCTGTGGGGCATAGCCACTAATCACATTACACATAACACCCTCAATTTCAAATTTCAGCCTCATCACTCGATCTGATACTCTTTTCACCTCCAAGACATTCTTAGCCAACTCTTCTTTTAAAATAACACCAACTCCATTTCTCTTCCCATCTACACCATGGTAAAATTATTTAAACCCTGCCCCTAAACTTCTAGCCTTACTGCCTTTCCACCTGGTCTCCTGGACACACAATATATCAACCTTTCTCCTAATCATCATGCCAACCAACTCCCGAGATTTTCCTGTCATAGTCCCAACATTCAAAGTCCCTAGGCTCTGTGTTTTCCTCTTCTCTTTCTGCCGAAGAACCCGCTTTCCACCTCCTCTTCTTCTTTGACTTCGACCCACAGTAGCTGAATTTCCAACGGCGCCCCGCAGGTTGACGGCGCCGGTGGCGGACGTTGTTAACCCGGGCCACGACCGATCCGGTATGGAATTCTTTGGATGAACGCTCATATTTGTTTGGCAAGGTTTTAAGCCGGATGCCCTTCCTGACGCAACCCTCTGCATTTATCCGGGCTTGGGACCGGCCTACAGTTTGCACTGACTTGTGCCCCCCATAAGGCTGCATTTTTAAAATGAATCAAAATATGGATCTGTAATTCTGTAATACTGATCAAGAAGGTTGAAATCCTTGTGAAAAATACAACCCCAATTCCAATGAATTTGGGACGTTGTGTTAAACATAAATAAAAACAGAATACAATGATTTGCAAATCATGTTCAACCTATATTTAATTGAATACGCAACAAAGACAAGATATTTAATGTTCAAACTGATTAACTTTATTGTTTTTCGCAAATAATCATTAACTTAGAATTTTATGGCTGCAACACGTTCCAAAAAAGCTGGGACAGGGTCATGTTTACCACTGTGTTACATCACCTTTTCTTTTAACAACGTTCAATAACATTCTGTTTTTATTTATGTTTAACACAGCAACCCAGCTTCATTGGAATTGGGTTGTATCAGGGAGACATTGATACATGGTAAGTTATAGGCTGCAAAAAGCAACCAGTCAGCCAATCGCACTAGTCAGAAAGTAACTCAAGTTGGATACATGCTGGCTTTCAGTGCTCAGTGACAAAGAAGTGAGACCTAGACAGTGTTGATGAATGTAGCAGTATTTCCTTGCACTGTCACACCACTTGAATCTAATGGAATTACAGTAAAAAGTACTGATAATTGGATCACATCACTCTTGCCACGCCAGTCAGTACTATAGGGAAATTGAGCTTTGTGCATTTCACACAACATAATCTCATGTAAGCCTCTCAAGTGAAGGTCAACTTCGACACATCAAAGGCATAGTAGTGTAAAATGTTGGATCATTACACTAGATACAAAAATGTTGAAATTTGATTTATGATATATAACATACAAATGAGCGGCACGGTGGGTGACTGGTTAGAGTGTCTGCCTCACAGTTCTGAGGACCAGGGTTCAATCCCTGGCCCCGCCTGTGTGGAGTTTGCATGTTCTTCCCGTGCCTGTGTGGGTTTTCTCCGGGCACTCTGGTTTCCTCCCACATCCCAAAAACATGCATGGTAGGTTAATTGACAACTCTAAATTGCCTGTAGGTGTGAATGTGAGTGCGAATGGTTGTTTGTTTATATGTGCCCTGCGAATCGCTAGCAACCACTTCAGGGTGTACCCCGCCTCCTGCCCGATGATAGCTGGGATAGGCTCCAGCACGCCCGCGACTCTAGTGAGGAGAAGCGGCTCAGAAAATGGATGGATGGATGGATGGATGGACATGCAATTAGCCCTCTACTGGTTGGCAGGAAACTATTTTGTGGTTTACCTGTGATGTCAAACCATAAGGGGGCCGAACTCCGCTCCATGGCGACCACGCCAACAATCTCTGTGACTTTGTCATTCTCCATAACAGTAAAATTGTAGAAAGGCTCATCAAACAGAGGTGGCAGAGCTGTGTGAGGAGGACGACGAATCCACTCAATGTGGAGGCGAGCCGTAGAAGACTTCTGAGGACGACCATTGTCTGTTGCCTTGATCTAAAGAGAGAAATCACCAAGCTCAATTTTAAAGAGACGATGAGAAAGGCTCATTATAGTGTCAGTGACACACAAAACAAATGAATTGGTTATATACACAATTTCCTTCTTTTTTTTTCCCTAAATTGAGCTGTTGCTAGAAATGCTCTCCAGACATCTTAAATGTAGGAATTCCATTACAATGCACCAATGGAGCTACACAGGAGGATTCAGCGAAATGCTGAATTAAAGCCATTTCCATTTAAAAAATGTTTTTGTTTTTTTTTGCTATTTAAAGGATTGTTTATGTCAGCATTATAACACACTTCAGAACCGATTATTACCCCCGCCTCAACAAAATTAATCATCTTGCAATAGTTTTGCATGCTTAAATATGTCTCCACTTAACAAAGAGTTGGAGGATACCGGTATTATTTACCTAACAATTGAAGTCTCCAACCTCCTACTCTGAAATGTAGGAGCATTTATTTTCCCAATTATTAACTAAATGCATTAGGAACAGCCAATCTCCAAATTTTGGGTGCGATACTGAAATTGTTCTCATAAAATACCATAATAATTTTGGATATTCTGTGATCAGCAATTGGACTAATATCAGTTTTACATACTGTCAGGATATCATAGCTCCCAGCAGTGAAGGCCTTGCGAGATGACACCACTGCCGTCTTGGGATCAATGAAGAACTTCCCATCCTCGTTGCCATCCACAATGCTATAAGAAAGGTCACTGTTGGGTCCATCATCGCGGTCATAGGCAAAGACCCGATAGATAGGCTCCCCCTTCTTTCTACGCTCCCTCTCTGGTAGTTTGACTTGGTAGACTTTCTCTGGAAATGTCGGTTTGTTGTCATTTTCATCTAGGACCTGGACCATCACCCACACGGTACTCTGCCTCGGACTGGGTCCACCATCTGATACCAATACCTTAAAGGACAGGACAGAATGAAGAGCATGACTGCCTATGAATAAATGACGGCGGTCCAAATATTTGCAATTTCCACAAATGCATCCTTCAGTACATTCTGACACGTTTTCTTGGACGAACTCGGAGTAAGGATGACATTTATGGTACCTCCTAAAATTAGACAGTCAAACAATATATACATATGCATATTAACAAATTTCCACTACGTATGGCCCTCTTGCAGGATTGTACGAGTGACTCCAAACAGGGTTGTAGGTCGAGCCACATTTTGACCCAAATTCGGATTCATACTGTGTGCAGAGAGGATTGATGCTTTTTTTACATTGAAACTTTTAGACACTAGATCAGCATTTTTTATCTATACACGTCAATAGACAATCTACTGTCATGGGTGTGTGTTATGGTTGTTGTCTTCCCCCTGTCTCGTACACACCTGCTCCTGAGCGCATCATCCCCATCTGTGCCTCGTTTACCCTAATTACCCCTTGCATTTAACCTCGTGTCTCATTCTTTCTGGTAGCCAGTTCATTGTACCTTGTCGTCGCGTTCCAGCATTCCTTGTTTCCACGTCACAAACTCACAGTAAGACAAGACCCTGTTCCGATTATCGACCTCGCCTTTTTGCCTCAATTTTTTGGATACTGTTGCCTTTTTGGGATTGCCTGCCTCTGCCCGTATATTAAACCTCTCTTTTTGAAACTGTCCATTTGTTTTGGAGTCGTGGATTTTTGGGTCCTATCCTGTGTTCCGTTCATGACACTACTTTGAGTTTATATGCTGAAATGAAATACCAAAATCTTATTTACCTGAATACATACATTTACTTCATACATATTCTACGTATGTCATTAAGTCATTGGTGATAAGGGATAGGGGAGGAGCTAAAACACAGTCTTTTTTTTTTCAAGGAGTTAGTTTACCTCAACATAAGGAAGTCATCAATACACATTGTTATACTGGAGTGGTTCTGCAGATCATATCTTCGTCTTTTCCTTTCGGCTTGCCCCGTTAGGGGTTGCCACAGCGTGTCATCCTTTTCCATGTCAGCCTGCATCTCCTGCATCCTCTTCTCTCACACTGGCCTCATGTCTTCCCTCACGACATCCATCAACCTACAACGTTGGCCTTCCTCGAGCTCTCTTGCCTGGCAGCTCCATCCTCATCATCCTTCTACAAATATAATCATTATCTCATGTCCAAACCATCAAAGTCTGCTCTCTCTAACTTTGTCTCCAAAACATCGAACCTTGGCTGTCCCTCTGATGAGCTCATTTCAAATTTTATCCAACCTCGTCACACCGAGAGAGAACCTCAACATCTTAATTTTGGCCACCTCCAGCTCTGCTTCCTGTTGTCTCTTAAGTGCCACTGTCTCTAATCCGTACATCATGGCTGGCCTCACCACTGTTTTATAAACTTTGCCCTTCATCCGAGCAGAGACTCTTGTGTCACATAACACACCTGATAGCTTCCTCCACCCGTTCGAACCTGCTTGGACACGTTTCTTCACTTCCTTACCACACTCACCATTGCTCTGGACTGTTGATCCCAAGTATTTCAAGTCCTCCACCCTTGCTATCTCTTCTCCCTCTAGCCTCACTCTTCCCCCTCCACCCCTCTCATTCATGCACATATATTCTGTCTTACTTTGGCTAATCTTCATTCCTCTCCTTTCCAGTGCATGCCTCCATCTTTCAAACTGTTCCTCCACCTGCTCCCTGCTTTCACTGCAGATCACAATGTCATCTGCAAACATCATGGTCCACAGGGATTCCAGTCTAACCTCATCTGTCAGCCTATCAATCACCACTGCAAGCAAGAGAGGGCTCAGGGTTGAACCCTGATGCAGTCCCACCTCCACCTTAAATTCCTCTGTCACACCTACAGCACACCTCACCACTGTTCTGCGGCCCTCATACATATCCTGTATTATTCTAACATACTTCTCTGCCACTCCAGACTTCTTCATGCAGTACCACAGTTCCTCCCTGGGTACTCTGTCATAGGCTTTCTCTAGATCTACAAAGACACAAAGTAGCTCCTTCTGACCTTCTCTGTACTTTTCCACGAGCAAGGCAAATAATGCATCTGTGGTACTCTTTCTCGGCAGGAAACCATACTGTTGCTAGCAAATACTCACTTCTGTCCTGAGTTAGCCTCTACTACTTTTTGCCATAACTTCATTGTGTGGCTCCTCTACAGTTCCCACAGCTCTGCACATCACCCTCGTTTTTAAAAATGGGCACCAGCACACTTTTCCTCCATTCCTCAGGCATCTTCTCTTCTGTTGAACAGCTGGTCAAAAACTCCACAGCCACCTCTCCTAGAAGCTTCCATTCCTCCACAGGAATATCATCAGGACCAACTGCCTTTCCATTTTCATCCTCTTTAATGCCTTTCTAACTTCCCCCTTACTAATCATTGCCACTTCCTGGTCCACCACACTTGCCTCGTCTACTCTTCCTTCTCTCTCATTTTCCTCATTCATCAGCTCCTCAAAGTATTCTTTCCATCTATCCAGCACACTACTGGAACCAGTCAACAAATTTCCATCTCTATCCTTAATCACCCTAACCTGCTGCACATCCTTCCCATCGCTATCTCTCTGTCTGGCCAACCTGGAGAGATCCTGTTCTCCTTCTTTAGTGTCCAACTTTGCATATATGTCATCATATGCCTCTTGTTTGGCCTTTGCCACCGCTATCTACGCCCTACGTCGCATCTCAATGTATTCCATTCTCCTCTCCTCGGCCCTCTCAGTGTCCCACTTCTTCTTCGCTAACTTCTTTCCTTGTAAGATTTCCTGTAGTTTGAGGTTCCACCACCAGGTCTTCTTCTCTCCTTTCCTGACAGAAGATACACCAAGTAGTCTCCTGCCTGTTTCTCTGATCACCTTGGCTGTCTTGGTCCAGTCTTCTGGACGCTTCTCCTGTCCACCAAGACCCTGTCTCACCTCTTCCCAAAAAAACGCACAACACTCTTCCTTTCTCAGCTTCCACCACATAGTTCGCTGTTCTGCTTTTGTCTTCTTAATCTTCCTCCCCACCACCAAAGTCATCTTACACACCACCATCCTATGCTGTCTAGCCACACTCTCCCCTACCAATACCTTACAGTCAGTAACCTCCTTCAGATTACATCGTCTCCACAAGATGTAATCCAGCTGCGTGGTTCTACCTCTGCTGTTGTAGGTCACCCTATGTTCCTTCCTTATGATAAATAGTGAATATGACTGTGACACACACACACACATACCTACACACACACGAATGCATGCACACCTGAACCAGGAACTACACGCTTCTTTCACTCAACTCTGAGTCATGATGAGAAAGCCACTGCATGGTACAATTTATCACTAATCAAGGTAGACCCGAGTTGATGCGGGTTCTCATTATTGTTAAAAGAGACCCGCATAGACTGACTGTCCTCAAACAGGCTCTATTACCAAGCTAATGAAAACCACATTGAGGAAAGCCATAGAGAGTAGAGGGGAAAGAGGTGAGTACGTGTCGTAGATGAGATGGTAGAGGCCATTTGTTTTCATCAAAATCTTGGCAGCTTCTGAAATGGAGTATGAGCTGCAGGGCTAAAGAGTGGCAGGGCGATGTCAACCATATGCTGTTCATTTATAAAGAACAGGTCCCCATTTTGAGTCCAGAGGTAACACAAGATGGGTGGATATAATTTTATTTTGGGAGGTTTAAATATCATGCAACATGAAATTGGATACCTGTATCTCAATGTGTAGAGTCGATTTCCATGTTGAATTTTTATAAGCAATACTGGACTACAGTTGGATTGTAAGTGAAGCAACATATGTGCAGCATTTTGTAATTAGAAACATTTATAAAGTTAATAAATCATGCAGTGTGTCGCATAAAAAGTTGGTGGTTAAAAAGGTTAGGCAAGTAATGTTAATTGCATGCTAATCAACTGATTTTCTAATTTCAACTTACAATTGGTTATTCATTCAGCACAATTGGCAAAAAAAAATCATCTCTTACTCAAGTCATCCATGTGTGTTCTATAAAATAATTATTGCTTTTGAAACCAAGTTTCTACTGTACTTTTAAGACCCAGCACATCACATCAATACAACTGGGGCTTCAGAGCTGTCATTTTATATCTCAGCTGTGCCTGAATTTGTGCTTATTATTTTGCACCCCAAAGTCCTCACCTCTAAAACGTGTTCTGTTTGTTGTTCCCGGTCCAGTTTTCTTGAGGTTGTAGTGATCAGACCTGGGACAGAAAATTTTCTTGAAATCACACACACAAACCCATGCCAGTGAGCAAAATGTCTAAATTACAGTTGGCTTCTATTATTGTAATTAGATAGAAAGAAAAATGAAAACAAGCTACTGTAGCTGTTTGAAAAGGAGGAAAGTTCAAGGTCGAGTAAATGATACATAATTAACTGTGTAATAAATATTGTGTCCCTTCACAATTATGCCTATTCAAAATACACAGTTGTAACAACAACACCAACTACAACAACAACAAAAACAACTACACATTTAGCCTATCCCAAGCTGATTTGTGTACACCCTGGATTGAGCACTGACACCAATCAAAAAAATCGGTACAAGCATGCTTCAAGGGGACAGACATAAAAAATGTACATTTGAATTGCTGAAAAACATATAGGTGTGTCTCTGGAGGGTCTGCCCACCCATGTGAAATGAAACAACCATTTAAATATTTGGTCATCTGCTTCCTAAAATGTGTCGGTAAGTGAGACAATCTGAATTATATTCATGGTGTCATCACAATTCCACAAATTTACATATTTACTTACTTACTTAAAATGAGTGGTAAACCAAAGATAACATTAAGCTGTTTCAGTAGGATTTACTTGGTTGCATCCAACAGCAAAAGCTATGGTCTGCAGAGAGCTTCTAAAGCATCACAACGACCTCATTTAAAAGGTATCAGTCGGGAGAAGCATACAAAACAATGTCTAAGCCATTAGTTACATCAAGGAACACAATGAATACAGTCATAGTCAAGTGGAGAAAAACAAACAACCAATCACACTCACATTCACACCTGCAGGCAATTTAGAGTCTTCAATCAACCAATCATGCATGTTTTTGGGATGTGGGAGGAAACCGGAGTGCCCAGAAAAAACCCACGCAGGAATGGGGAGAACATGCAAACTCTTCACAGGTGGGGCCGTGGATTGAACCCCAGTCCTCAGAAATGTGAGGCAGACGCACTAACCAGTCGGCCACCGTGCCACCACTTATAAACCTATTAAATGAGGTTCATTGACACAATTTACAATCATGACCAGCCAAAAGAAAAATGCGCCGTGAACTCAAGACCTTCCTTTTTTAATATACAGTAAATGGTTTTCTTATATCAGCATCAAAGCCACACAGAATATGATGCATAACAATACAGACACTATTTGACACATCAGACATGAGAAACAAATGCTCATTAATACAAAAACACGACCTAAAAAATAACACCCCTACAAAGAAATACAATCCTATAATTGGATTTATAATTAGAGCTGGAGTGTATTCAGGCACATGTTCACTCCCCTCACACACATTTCCACCATCTGCTGTAAGATGGCCCACGAACAGAGAGAGCTAATTAAGATCAATTATGTCCCTTTCATAGGTAACAAGAACAACAACACCTTCACAGGTTGAAAAATTAGCCAGACTATGTGGTCACTTTACTTTAAAAATAAAAGCAGTTTATCTGAAAGGAAGAGCTGTACATTAAGCTCAAGGTTAATGTTTTAAAGTAAGCAAAAATAAGACTTGCTTCCCACTGCATACTGTAACTTGGTCAACAGGGAATCAATCAGTCACCATGTTCGTCATGTGTTCAGGGCTAGATTAGATGGATTAGGTTGGTTGGTTGGATGGATGGATGGATGGATGGATGGATAGATGGATAGATAGATAGATAGATAGATAGATAGATAGATAGATAGATAGATAGATAGATAGATAGATAGATAGATAGATAGATAGATAGATAGATAGATAGATAGATAGATAGATAGATAGATGGATGGATGGACGGACGGACGGACAGACAGAAAGACTACTAAACCTGTTGAAAATCTGGTTCAGTTAGTTAGCTCTCCCCACATGTCCCTGAGTGGTGGCACCTCTTTTAGAACTGCAGCCAATGATTGTCTTCATCCTATCCCTTCATGCTGTTCTTCTGTAGCATCTGCTTTAACTTCCTTACCACCCTGGGCTGAACTCTGACTCCTTCTCCACATGACTGCGCTCCAGTGGATCACCATCTTTGAAGGCCTTTTTCTCGTTGACGTCCCTCATGATCCAGGGCCTGTTGTTGGCAAACCAGTTTACAGTTCTTACAGGAACATCCATACAGAAGATGATGCAATCAGTAATGCAGTCCACCACCTCATCCACTTTCCCAGAGTGAGAACCTCACAGTACATCCCAGTCTGTTGTTCCAAAACAGTCTTTCAGAGCATGCTCTGCTTCCAGAGATGACTTGCTGAATAAACCGGTAGATGTGGGTCTTTTCCTCACCAGAGGTTTGTAGTAAGGCTTCAACATGATGAGGTTGTGGTCTGCTCTCCCCCAGTGCAAGCAGTGATATGGCACCGCGTGCATCCTTGACATTGGTGTATAGTAAGCCAATAGTTCAATTTCCCTTGGTTTTATAGTTCATATACTGGTGAAAAGCAGGGAGTGTCTTGTCCATAGCAGCGTGATTGAAGTCTAAATATTGAACAAAATGCCTCAGGATGCTGTGCTTAAAGTTTAGCGACGGCGGAGTGGATGACATCACACACTGGCTCAGTATCAGCATGTGGAGGGAAGTAAACTACAACCACGATGGCGCAGAATTACGGCCATAAGTTCGATGTCCCTGCAGCAGATGGAGATTTTGATGTTTACATGTCCAGTGTTATTCCACCTATTGCTCACGTACAAGGGGAGTCCGCCCCTCTTCCGCTTCCCACAAGCATTGGCTAACTTGTCTAGCATGATTGAGCTGGAAAGGGGCATCGACACATTAGAATCCGGGATGACCTTTAGCCACGTTTCAGAAAAACACAGTAAACTGCATTCTCTGAAGGTCCTGTCTTTGTTTATCAGCACAGTTCGTCAATCTTAATCAGAAGCAAGTTCACGTTTCCCATAAACACCAAAGACACACAAGACTTCTCCCTAAGCCACAAAGCCTTTAGTTTAGCTCCACTTCCGCATCCCCAAAAGGCTTCCTCACCTCAATCGGTAAATGGGGAATCACTCCATTGCGAAACTTCCCTCTCAGCGTACGGAGAGTAGCACTTCGAATAAACAAGTCAATTACATTTAAAAACTAAACATGTAGCACTACTGGAAATGCTACCATTTGTGTCAGGGCCATTGAGCAAAGTATGATTTAAATTTGGTTCTTTCTCCAAAACACCTTTGTCAAACCTTACCACACATACAAAGCCTGTCCCTCTGTTTCTTTCATAAAGCTCTGTCTTCAAGAAATATGAATGGAACTCACAACCTTGTGAGTTCATTCTGCAACATCAGTTCACATACAAAGGCAAGTAACTGTGGTAAAGATGAAAGAAAAAGTCATTGCAACCCCACCAGATTTTTCAATTATACTAAAATGGAGCACCAATGTGGGAGGGAATCTAGAAGATTAAGGTCACTGTGCTTTTTTCACCAATGCAAAACACCTACTGTGATAATGTAATTAGCTGCATGAACAAGATTCACTATGAAGTAGTAGATATGAAGATTGGTGTGAATACAAATATGGTTAGCTTAGCCATGAAGACGAGGACAAAAAAAAACATGCAACAAGACATTAAACAAACATTTGTGTTTGCTAGACAATGGTTCATTCCAATGTTTTATACTGTTGGAAAGCTTGACTATTGTACTCATGTTATGAGCTTCTGATTTTTCCCAGGTGCATTAGGGCAAATATAAGATGATGTTCCACCAAAGCGACCGATTGCATTATTTGGAGTAATGCCTCGTAACAGCTACAAACTGAAAGCTGCTCCATGAAGTGGGGGATATGAGAGACAGACTGCGAAGTGGGTGTCTCAAATTCCAAGTTTATTGGGGTGCGAGGAGGACTGTCATCACCATTAGTGGTTTCTATGAACCATTTCCCACACAAAACTCCACAGGACCACCATTGCTGGGCTTCACTTTCATTTAAGATTACAGCAATCACCCGCTATATCGCGTTTCAGATTTTGCTAATTAGAACAAATATATCTTTAGTTCCAGATATATCGCAACATCTGAAGCCGATCACATATTGTTTTTTTTACTGTATTTTTCTGAAGAGCTGTAGATGCTCTGTTCAAGTTTCACATGTTCACTGCTAAGCAAACTGACTTTAAATTTAGTTATAGTAGGTACATATATTTCATGTGTTTGGGTCTAGAATGTATAGTGTGGGAGGGTCATTTCATCTTAAAGAATAGATGAACATATTTTCCAGACCTGAAAAAAACTCCACTGGGAGCCAGTGGCAGGAGGAGGAATTTAGGAGCCAGGTGAGTTAAATTGCAAACTTTTATTATTAATAATCGAGGTTCACGTTAAGTCTGCAGCACCCCTCTCGTCGCGGGAGATGCAGACTTGAGAGAGAGAGACTCTCAAAGACACAGCGGATGGGATTGCTGTGAGTTTAACAGACTGATGACATGGGACATGTCACATTTGTGATGCATCATTGAGCTCAGCATAAAATCCGGAACAGGGCGATTTAACAGCAGCTTATTCACAGTTCATAAGCAGTCCAAATATGCAGTCGAGCTTTTTAGCTCTTTCTGTCAAGCAGTGTACCGACACACAAAACAAAACAAAATAGTCTAGATTACCGTATTTTTACAACGATAGGACGCACCGTATTAAAAGGCGCAGTCTCAGTTACGGGTCTATGTCTGTATTTAACACAAACATAAGGTGCACCGTATTATTGGGCGCAGGGATGGTAAAACATACGCTTGCTTAAAACATACGGTAGCATGCATGCACGCTAAAACAAAAGGCAGCAGGAGCAACACTGAGTTCGGTTGAACTTTATTGACGCATTTAACAATGTACTCACATTATTTTTTGATCAATCCTCATCCACAAATCCATCAAAGTCCTCATCTTCTGTATCCGAAATGAACAGCTCGGCAAGTTCTCCATCAAACACGCCGGGTTCCCTCTCATACTCGTCGGAGTCAGTCTCGTTGCCGTGCGGCTCCTCAGAAATGCCGGCTTTTATGAAAGCTCGACCAACAGTGCAAGCAGAGACGTTAGCCCAAGCATCCACAATCCATTCACAAATTGTGGCGTAACTCGCCTGGCGCTGCCTCCGAGTCTTGGTAAAGCTGTGTTCGCCATCTGTCATCCATCGTTCCATCGCCGCTCGCAACTTCACTTTGAACGCCCTGTTCACACCGATGTTCAGCCGTTGGAGGTCATTAATCCATTGTTCGAGTTGGTCTTCCAACTCGGGCCACCTCGCCTCGTTTCCGCGGAAACTCAGCTTCGTCTTCTTGACTTGGCGAAGCTCGTTTTTCTGCTTCCTCCACTTGCGAACCATGAATTCATTGCTCTTGAATTCTCTCGCAGCTGCTCGATTCCAATGTTGTTCCATGTAACTGATAGCTTGCAGTTTAAACTGTGCTTCGTAAGCGTGTCTCTTCGTAGGTGCCATTTTCGGGGGTCCTTAGCCAAACCGATGTTGTTTTGCACAATGCCCATAGCGGCGTTATATACCTACTGGGGGCGTACGTAAGCGTGTCTCTTCGTAGGTGCAGTTTTCGACTGCGGTCAAGCCAGCCTCCAATCGTAAAGTAGCAGTCAAGCCAGCCACCCCTAATTTTGTTCATACTAGGCATTACGGTAATAAGTCGCCAACTCGTGGCGAGAGCCACTTTCAAAATGAAAGCTTCCCAATAACAAGGACGTCAGTGCTCTTCGGTTAAGGGATGCAACCAGCAAAGTTCATTTGAATCTTGAAATACATTAAAAAAATGTTGTTTATTTGATATCTTCTCAAGATTCAAATTAATCTTGCTGGTTGCACTCCTTAACCGAAGAGCATTGACGTCCGTATTATTGGGAAGCTTTTACTTTGAAGGTGGCTTTCGAGTTGGCGACTTATTACCGTAATGCCTAGTACGAAAAAAATTAGGGGCGGCTGGCTTGATTTCTACTTTACGAGTGGAGGCTGGCTTGACCGGCGCTATATACCTACCGGGGGCGTGCCTTTAGCGTCCTCCTTCACGAGCACCCTTCTCCCTTTACGTCCGTATGCTGTCCTCAGCCACGTCCACTTTTCCTCTGTATAAGCAGCATGTCGGCTGGAAATGCTCCCAGTCAGTCTAGCGGAGCACTCATCACACAACATTTATAGATTTTGAAACTTGGTGCACACATAAGGCGCGCCACATTATAAGGCGCCCCGTCCATTTTGGAGAAAATTTACGACTTTTAAGTGCGCCTTATGGTCGTGAAAATACGATAGACTAACTCCTGTAAAATTCTGTTTCAGACACGTTTTGCATTCAGAAGAATACATTCATCCATCCATCCATTTTCTACCAGAGAGGTGACATTCCACATACCTAGAGTCAGCTTCTGTACCCGGGGACCAAGAGCGTCACAGGACCCCTGCTGGACCCCCTGGAGTTTGCCTACTGAGCAAACAGGTCTGTGGATGACGCAGTCAACATGGGACTGCATTCGAACACCTCGATAGCGCGGAGACCTACGCAAAGATCCTGTTCATGGACTTCCGCTCTGCATTCAACACCATCATTCCTGAACTAATCTCCTCCAACTCAGCGTCCCGCCTGTCATCTGCCAATGGATTTACAGCTTCCTGAAGGGAAGGACACAGCAAGTGAGGCTGCGGGACACCACCTCATCCACATGCATCGTTGGCACCGGGGCGCCCCAAGGATGTATCCTCTCTCTGCTGCTCTTCTCTTTCTACACGGACTGCACCTCAACGCACCCGGCTGTCAAACTCCTGAAGTTTGCAGACGACACCACAGTCATCGGCCTCATCAAAGACGGTGACGACTCTGCGTTTCAACAGGAAGTTGAGTGGCTGGAGCTTCGGTGCGGCCGACACAACCTGGAGCTGAATACACTCAAGATTGTCGAGAAGAATCGTGGAACTTAGGAAGAATCCTTCACCACAGCTGCCCCTTCACGCTGTCCAACAGCCCTGTGTCAAACGTCGTAACCTTGAAGTTTCTGGGAATTACAGTCTCTCAGGACCTGAAGTGGGAGACCAACATGAACTTCATCCTAAATAAACCCCAGCAGAGGATGTACTTCCTGCGGCTTCTGAGGAAGCAAGACCTGCCACAGGAGCTGTTCAGGCAGTTCAACACAGCAGTCATCGAATCAGTCCTGCGTTCATCCCTCACAG
Source organism: Phycodurus eques (assembly GCF_024500275.1). Taxonomy (NCBI): domain Eukaryota; kingdom Metazoa; phylum Chordata; class Actinopteri; order Syngnathiformes; family Syngnathidae; genus Phycodurus; species Phycodurus eques. The sequence goes on from NC_084531.1 coordinate 2,941,501, forward strand.
TCTGGTTTGGTGCTGCCATAAAAAAAGAAAAACTCAGACTGCAATGGATAATCAGGACAGCCGGAAAAACCCCTACCCAACCTTGAGGACTTGCAAGCTGCCAGAACTAAGACAAGAGCATGCAAAATCCTCTTGGACCCTCCACGTCCTGGTCACCACCTCTTCCAGCTCCTTCACTCAGGTAGACGCTATCGATCCATGCAAACTAAAACCAGCAGAGATTCCAACAGCTTCTTCCTGCTTGCCATTAAGTCGCTAGAGGCTAAGTGACTCTCCGTAGTGTGTTTTTGTTTTTATTGTCTCAAAAGTATTTATTTTCAAAATGGCTGTCTTTTGTTATACGACAGCGGCTCCAACTACTGGAGACAAATTTCTTGTGTATTTTTGAAATACTTGGCAAATAAAGAGAATTCAGATTCTGATCGGCAAGGTCCCCACCTTCGGCCGCCGCCCAGCTCTTTATGCGCCCGACCCCCTTGGCCCATCCCACCAGGTGCTCACCATTGAGCGCCACCTCCAAGCCTGCCTCCAGATGAGGGGCCCAGTGACCCGTGTACGTGTGACGGAAAACGTCTTCCATTGTTTTTGTACTCATCATAGGGGATCTTTGAGCCGTGCTTTGTTAGGTCCCTCACCTATGACCTGTTTGCCCATGGGTGAGCCTACCAGGTGCATAAAGCCCCGGACAACTTAGCTCCCTGGATCATTGAGACGAACAAACCCCTCCACCAAGATTAAATCTAAAAAGTGCAAAGCGCAAAGATGAAGTCAATCCATTGTAGAAACAGCTGCTGTGTGTCCTCTTTCCTCTTGCCGCTTAGTTAATAAGGTGTAAAATGATTTGAGCGTAATTTCCTCAATTCATCGACATCCAACATCCCTCATTAGAATGCACACTACTATGTGAAAGTAAAGCTTCAAAGATGTTTACTAATTGCTTTTTGAAAAACAGTGTGAATGAACAGAACGCTTCTTTGACTTTCGTTATGATGTCATAAAACACCACTTGCAATAATAAGACAGAGTAGCCTCTGTCAGCATATCAGACAATTTAGTGCATATGAAATTAAAAAGACAAAGATTGCTGTCAGAAGTTTCACACTTTACTTTAAATAGAATGTGAATGCATTTGTTTTGTCTTAGGGCAGATAATGTACAGCACAGCCGAATATAAAATACTCATAAGTTACTTGTCATTGACAAAAATACATCACCATATTCATCAGATGCGCTTTGTGAATGTCAGTGCTGTACATCACATACACAGATTCAATTGTGATTGTCCACTCATATTTCAAAGGAGCATGAAGATCCATCCATCCATCCATTTTCTACCGCTTATCCGAGGTCGGGTCGCGGGTGGAGTAGCTTTAGCAGGGACGCCCAGAATTCCATTCCCCAGCCATTTCATCCAGCTCTTCTGGGGGATACCGAGGCGTTCCCAGGCCACCCGTAAGACGTTGTCTCTCCAGTGTGTCCAGGGTCGTCCACAGGGTCTCTTCCCTGTGGGACGTCCCCGGAACACCTCATCAGGGAGGTGTTCCGGGGACGACCCTGGACATAATTTGCCATCATCATAAGGGGTCTAGAGCATGAAGATAATAAAGTAATTTCTTCAAATGCTGTTGTTCTATAATTGACCACATTGGTTGTCAGGGCCATCAGACAAACACATACGCTACACCAGTGGTGAGCTGTGCATTTGGTAACTGGGCCTTCAGTGTGGACTTCCATCTAAAATTGCCCGTAGGTGTGACTGTGAGTGTGAATGGTTGTTTGTTTGTATGTGCCCTGCGATTGGCTGGCAACCAGTTCAGGGTGTACCCCGCCTCCTGCCCGATGACAGCTGGGATCGGCTCCAGCATGCCCGTGACCCTAGTGAGGCGAAGCGGCTCAGAAAATGGATGGATGGATGGAACATACTGTATACTGGAAGCAGTACAGCCAAGCAAAATGAAGAGAATTGACTGTTGGGAATAAATTCATACAATTTCATGCAATATATTTTTAGATTGTAAATGCAGGTCATTGCTTCTGATACTGTTTAGGTCTTGCTGGCCATGAGGGCTCACCACTGCAGTGCAGCAGATCAAGTGGTTCACCCCCCCAAAGAAAAAAACAACAACAAAAAGAAATATAATTTAGCATTCCTGATAATCTCACGGTGCCAGAAACAAATACAGATCCTGAAGTTAAACAAACTACAATCTACTGTTGTCATTCAGTACAGAATGAAGGGATTTGGAAGTATAGAACAATTGTAGTATTAACAAGCAACTGTAACTACTGTCAATTCCTCTGATGACAGGGGAATGATGAGTGTGAAAAAGACAAGAAGGAGGAATGGAATGTAAAGGAGAGGATGTGTGTATACAGTATGTGAGTGTGAGAGCGCGAGTGACTTGATTACCATGTAGATATGCGCACTGAAGTCAGTGCAATAAATGAACGGGTGCAGGCTGCCATGAGAGCGACAATTTACTTGAGGAGAAATAGGAACGAGACAGACAATAGAGTATGAGAAAGGTCATGGGCATAAAACAATGACACAACTGAATCAAATCACGTTCTCGTTTACGCATACAATCTCAGTCATTTCAAGAATACTGTATATGGAATCTGTTTAGTCAAATTAAATGAATGACAATGATTGTGACATGTGTCATCTTTGTCTGACACAGGAAAGCACTCTTTCGGGAATCAATACAACATTTAGTCATTTGTTTTCCTGCTCAACCACGTTGTGGACTGACTTCATTTTTCAACCGGCTTAGAAAAGACTAATGAATACTGTCGTTTCAAACAGTACACGGGTGAGTTGAAATGAAGGCCTATTTATACATTGAACAAAAATCTGGTATGGTAGAAAATGATCCTATTACGAGTTGCAATAGATGCCTTCAACATCAGCTCACTGGTTCTTTAGTCAATTTGCACTACCCTCCCCATTGAAGGGTCCCTGTCACTACGTAGCAGCGGGCAGCTGAGATCTAGGAGCCCAAGGTTGGGCCCGTGGACATTTCATTCCATGTAGATGGATGTGCAATTTGTCACAAGAAAAATGTAATGTGGATTGTTAAACATGCAGACACACGTTTACGATCCTGGATACAAAGAAAAACTACGGAGGCCTTGAAAAGTAACTACACTTCAATACCTGGACAGCTGGACCCAGGGAGCAAGACAGCTCCACATATTTGGCTCGCCTAGGCCTCTGACAACCTATGCTGTAACACTGAGTAACGTCCATCTATCCATCCATCCGTTTTCTCTACTGTTTATCCTGTTCAGGGTCACAGGGAGCTGGAGCCTGCTAGCCGTGGGGACCCCGGATCAAGTCACCAACCAGCAGAAAAATGTGGCCAAAAACAAATTCAAAAAACACGCACACACAAAAAAACGTCACCTTGACAGAGCTTGAACTGGAAAATAAATAAACTGGAAAAACATTGGAAGCATTGAATCATATCCAAAAAATATCTAAGATTCAAAGTCTAGCCCAACACCTGATTGATAAATCAATTAATGAATACAGGTGTGTCTCACACTTTGGTTTGTAATGTGAGGGAAGATCACATTTGTACTCACGTCACATACCATAAGCTCTGAATTGACTGCATTTATTCATGTGTTGACAAAACTGTTTTTTCTCCACATCCAATTTCTTCACACTGCCTAATCTCCACCACACACACACACACACACACACACATATTTGAATAAGCCATTATCCATTTTCATATTTTCCCTCCATATTATAACTGTGCATCCATTTAGATGTACGCAGTCTCACCCGACTGAATATCAGTAAAGAGAAAGCTTCATGAAGCTGCAATCTTTATGGGGAATCGTTTGTTACTGTATACCACAATACTGAGCACATCAAATCGTGAAACTTTTTCACCACATATATCGACTGATTCTTCTGCCACCCTTATGTAATATACACAATTACAGAATCATGTCTTATAAATTCTGTAATAATGTGGAAAATAGGTAATAGGTTGTGAATATGAGAATACATTCATCTGTGAATAGCAACATCCTCACATAAACTTACACAGCAGTCTAAGCCCAGCAGGATTTCTTTCTTGAGATCAGATCAATATATATTTATATTTTATATTTGATCCATCCATCCATCCATTTTGTACACCGCTTATCCTCACTAGGGTCACGGGTATGCTGGAGCCTATCCCAGCTAACTGCGGGCAGGAGGCGGGGTACTAACTGGTTGCCAGCCAATCGCAGAGCACATATATACAAACAACCATTCGCACTCGCATTCATACCTACGGGCAATTTAGAGTCTTCAATTAACCTAGCGTGCATGTTTTGGGGATGTGTGAGGAAACCGGAGTACCCGGAGAAAACCCACGCAGGCACAGGGAGAACATGCAAACTCCACACAGGTGAAAAAAATCTGATTAATGGGGTACTTAAACAAGTCAAATCCTTTCTTTTCTCCCATAAAATAAACAAACATTTGTACAATTGCTTCAAATTGCTTATACTCTATTGCTGTCTTTATACATGTACTGAAGTTTACTGCACATTCTTCATCACCAGGATACACTCCTGTGATATTCTTCCTCTTCTTTAGTCAATCAGATTATTTTTATTCATCAAAAAATGATGGCCTTTTTTTCCCCTTCCATTGTTTGTACCAGTACTTTATTCCCAACAACTATTATTTTCTGCTTCTGTAGGCAAAGTACTCTGTAAGAAGAGAATAACTTTTCCAGTAATTTATTCCCTCTCTCTAATTTTCATTCTGATTAGTTAAATCATGGAACTGTTCACCTGTGTTGATGCAGGACGAATACAACAAATAGGAATGAATAAATAAAAGGTAGAAATGGAAAATGGTAAATGGGATGCAAGCTACAATCAGCTTCATCATGTTCGAGTTACAGAAAGACAGCTCATTTCTTTCTGCTTCAGCAATCAACGGCTTCCCTGATCTCTCGCTTCCATTTGTACTCATCCTTTGTAGTCCATTCCTTTTCGCTCAAAGAGACACTTGATTTATATCTTCATTTTGGTACAACACCACTAAAGAATGTGTTCTCAACAGTGACATGATGTAATTATAGCCTCAAGTGAGCAAACTGTACACATGCCAATCTTTAGAAATGAATCACATTATTTTTTTTTCACCCCTAATACCAAGATGAACATTGTGTGTATGTGGCTGGAAACTGATTCAATGTGTATCAGTCATTACTGCAAAATGGTAAGACGGCTCCATCAAATCAAGTCATGACTAATGGAAACATTTTTAATGTTTTCTCGCCATAAAATATTACATTTCCAACGTAATTAAGGCAAAGTAAAGAAAAAAAATACTTACCAGTTCGAGGGTTGATGGTGAAGAAATTTTGAGGGTTCCCGCTGATGATGCGGTAGTTGAGCCTGTCAGTTGTTGAGTGTGGTGTAGCATCAGGATCTTGGGCTTGGATCTGGACCACAGAAACGTCCCGAGGAGAATTCTCTGGTATTGACGGTCGGTACAGCGGCTCAGACGTCAGCGGGGCATTGTCGTTTACATCCTCCACTTGGATAAATACTTCAATTGTGGCAAACTGGGGGACCACACCATGGTCACTGGCATACACTGTTAGCCAATATGAATCCTTGGTCTCGCGATCTAGCATGTCTGTGGTATAGATCACCCCTGTTGGATGAAGGAATGAAAATGTCAAAACACAGAATTCTATGATGGAGCAGGACTTTCTTACTCCTCTTCCTAATATTCTTGCTCCTCTTCCTAATCTTACAGTATGATGTTCACAACTTTCAGTGGAGGAAATAAAACAAGTTCCCCCGAGATAATCTGTATAAATATAAATATAAATATTTGTATGCCAGTCGTGATGCAATTCCCACTGTTTGCAGGAAGCTTTTATTTTTCGCTCAGGTGCTCCCTGTTGTATTTGCTCGAGACTGTCCTTATAAAATATTATAAAAACGTGAAATTAATGTTTTTTTTTCTTTGCATCTGTCTTTCGTATCATTTATTAAACAACAGTTTGAATGCACTTATGGCCCATATGCTGAGATCTAAAATACAGTTCCAACTACGTAAAACTGTATCTTGTGTTGTGCATACAGAAAGATTCTGTGACAGCAAGCGGGGCAAACCAACTGCTATTAATCAAATATATGGGTCATCCATCCATCCATCCATTTTCTGAGCCGCTTCTCCTAACTAGGGTCGCGGGCGTGCTGGAGCCTATCCCAGCTATCATCGGGCAGGAGGCGGGGTACACCCTGAACTGGTTGCCAGCCAATCGCACGGCACACATAAACAAACAACCATTTGCACTCACATTCACACCTACGGGCAATTTAGTTTTCAATTAACCTACCATGCATGTTTTTGGGATGTGGGAGGAAACCGGAGTGCCCGGAGAAAACCCACACAAACACGGGGAGAACATGCAAACTCCACACAGGCGGGGCCGGGGATTGAACCCCACTCCTCAGAGCTGTGAGGCTGACGCTCTAACCAGTCGTCCACCGTGCCGCTATATGGGTCATTTTCATATAATTTCATCAATAATGGTAAAGACATGCAAAAAAAAACAAAAAAAAATTATTTTGCCACCTTGGATTTACTGTATACTGTATGGGTAAAGGCACGGTAGCCGACTGGTTGGAGCGTCAGCCTCACAGTTCTGAGGACCCGGGTGAAATCCCCGGCCCCGCCTGTGTGGTGTTTGCACGTTCTCCTGTGTGGGTTTTCTCTGGGCACTCCGGTTTCCTCCCACATCCCAAAAACATGCATTAATTGGAGACTCTAAAATTTCCCGTAGGTGTGACTGTGAGTGCGAATGGTTGTTTGTTTACAAATGTGCCCTGCGATTGGCTGGCAACCAGTTCAGGGTGTACCCCGCCTCCTGCCCGATGACAGCTGGGGTAGGCTCCAGCACGCCCGCCACCCTAGTGGGGAGAAGCGGCTCAGAAAATGGATAGATAGATGGATGTATGGGTAAATGTCTCCCATGCTGAAACAGCCAGGCTTAAAGTCCTATTTTCAAAAAGTTATTGATTTTAAATTTTAGGCATTCATAGAAATGACAATCCTTACGGACAGAGCAAATGGTGGTGGCTCATTGGAAAACACTTCTTACATAACGGTACAGACAAAAGTGCAGAGCAGACAAACAGCTTCATAAAAATCGTGTGAGCTCCAGAATTTCCGTGTTGCCCTTCAAACTCTGCAGATACAAGTTGCATAAATGATCCTAAATGATCCTAACTACTCATTAAACCCATTATACTCTTGTCTTTGTATACAATCGGAATAACGGTAAAGACATACAATAGTTCCGACACTGACAAATTCATACAGATTCATTCATATCTCAGAAATAACACCATTTATTTTGTTATCTGCTGAATTCTGTGAATGTAAAATGGCTGCCTCATCCTGGCAATTCACCTCACAGATCCCTCTGGTGAATTGCAACAGCATAATGAGGTGGCAACGAGTGCCATTAATGGTAAACACTTCTAGAGTCACAAAGATGGACTGTTTGTGAAACAAAAAACAAAAAAAAGCAACTCTGAAGACACATAGATGCATTTGTGTTCGTTTTCATGCAAAAGGCATATGAAGAAATGTGAAAAAACATCCTATCTGTCCAAAAGTGTAATTAGCACCTTCAGAAAACATGCTGCAAATCATGAAACGTCATTTTGGAAATTTAACGGTTAAGACATTTTGGCATTAAAAGTTTGAAAAGTATTACTTTAGAATATCTTTTTTTCTAAGAAACAATTTCAAACATTTTGACTATTTGACAATTTTGATGGACAACAACTGCCAATAATTAAAATACTCATCAGAATCAGAATCAGAATCATTTTTATTTGCCAAGTATGTCCAAAACACACAAGGAATTTGTCTCCGGTAGTTGGAGCCGCTCTAGTACAACAGACAGTCAATTTACAGAACACTTTGGAGACATAAAGACATTGACAAAAAACAATTGTGCAAAAAGATGCAGAGTCCTCTAGCACTTAGAACAGTTCGAATGACTAATATTGCAATAGTCCGGTGCAATGACCATTGTGCAAAGGGCGCTGAGACTTCAAGGAGTGTGTGCGGTTTAATGTGACGAGTAGTGCGATCATCTGGGACAATGTTGGTTGTGCAAATGTTACAGATACTCCTCAATCAGTGTGCAAATGGAGCAGATGCTACTCTGGCATGAGTGGCCAGTATATGCAAATAGTGCAGCATGGAGAGACAACTACAGTGAGTGCACGAGTAATACATAATTGGCCCCACAGAAATGTGACAACGAACTCAAGTCAAAAAATTGTCAGCTTGTTGTAATGGAATTATAGGTTAGGTGTTTAAGAAGTTGATTGCAAGAGGGAATAAGCTGTTGGAATGTCGACTAGTTCTAGTTTGCGTTGATCGGTAGCGCCTACCTGAGGGAAGGAGCTGGAAGAGCTGGTGACCGGGGTGCGGAGGGTCCGAGAGGATTTTGCACGCCCTTGTTTTAGTTCTGGCAGCGTGCAAGTCCTCAATGGTGGGTAGGGGGGTACCGACAATCCTTTCAGCAGTTTTGATTGTCCGTTGCAGTCGGAGTTTGTCCTTTTTTGTAGCAGCACCAATCCAGACTGTGATGGAAGAACACAGGACTGATTCGATGACCGCTGTGTAGAACTGTCTCAGCTGCTCCGGTGGCAGGCCGTGCTTTCTCAGAAGCCGCAGGAAGTACATCCTCTGCTGGGCCTTTTTGAGGACGGAGTTGATGTTGGTCGCCCACTTCAGGTCCTGAGAGATTGTAATTCCCAGGAACTTTAAGGTCTCGACGGTTGACACAAGGCAGCTGGACAACGTGAGGGGCAGCTGTGGCGAAGGATGCCTCCTGAAGTCCACGATCATCTCTACAGTCTTGAGCGTGTTCAGCTCCAGGTTGTGTCGGCCGCACCACAGCTCCAGCCGCTCCGCTTCCTGTCGATATGCAGACTCGTCACCGTCCTTGATGAGGCCGATGACAGTGGTGTCATCTGCAAACTTCAGGAGTTTGACAGTCGGGTTCGCTGAGGTGCAGTCGTTCGTGTAGAGAGAGAAGAGCAGCGGAGAGAGGACACAACCTTGGGGCGCCCCAGTGCTGAAGCTGAGTGTGGATGAGGTGGCCTCCCCCAGCCTGACCTGCTGTGTACTGCCCGTCAGAAAGCTGTAAATCTACTGGCAGATGGCAGGTGAGACGCTGAGCTGGAGAAGCTTGGTTGAAAGGATTTCAGGGATGATGGTGTTGAACGCTGAGCTGAAGTCCACGAACAGGATCCTCGCGTAGGTCGGTGCACTGTCGAGGTGTTCTAGGATGAAGTGCAGTCCCATGTTAACTGCATCATCCGCAGACCTGTTCGCTTGGTAGGCAAACTGCAGGGGGTCCAGCAGGGGACCTGTGACACTCTTGAGGTGGTCCAGCACGAGACGTTCAAAGGACTTCATGACCACAGATGTCAAAGCGACAGGCCTGTAGTCATTCAGACCCGAGATTGCAGGTTTCTTGGGGACTGGACTGATGGTGGAGCATTTGAAACAGGATGGAACTTCGCACATTTCCAAAGATCTATTGAAGATCTGAGTGAAGACTGGAGCGAGCTGGTCCGCGCAGACTTTGAGGCAGGATGGGGACACATGGTCCGGGCCTGCCGCTTTGTTAATCTTCTGTTGTTTGAAGATGCGTCTCACATCCTGTTCATGGATGGTTAACACAGAAGTCAGAGGTGTGGTTGTGGTCGCGGGTGCGGCCGGGTGGGTGTGTGGTGTGAAACTGTCCTTTTCAAATCTGCAGTAGAAGGTATTCAAGTCGTTGGCTAGTGTGCTATTGTTCTCAGCTTGGGGGGATCGTCGCTTGTAATTAGTCAGCGATTGGAATGCATGCCAGACTGATTTAGAGTCGTTTGCGCTAAACTGTTTTTCCAACTTTGCTGCATAGATCCTCTTTGCAATGTTAATTTCTTTAGTCAGCTGGTTTCTAGCTCGATTATACACGGCCCTGTCCCCGCTCTGATATGCGTCCTCCTTAGCTTGGCGAAGCTGCTTAAGTTTAGCAGTGAACCACGGCTTGTTGTTGTTGAATGTGCGAAATGATTTTGTTGGTACACAAACCTCTTCACAGAAACTGATATAGGATGTGACAGTGTCCGTATATTCATCCAGGCTGCCAGCTGAATTTTCAAAGACACTCCAGTCTGTGCAGTCTAAACAGCTTTGAAGTTCCATCTTGGGTTCATTGGTCCACTTTTTGACTGTTTTCACTGTAGGCTTAGCACATTTAAGTTCTTGCCTGTACGTCGGTATTAAGTGAATTAAGCAGTGATCAGTATAGCACGGTATGCGTTTTTTACCGTAGTGTAGCAGTGGTCTAAAGTATTATTTTCTCTGGTAGGACAGTCGATGTGCTGCTTGTATTTAGGAAGTTCGTGGTTGAGTTTAGCTTTGTTAAAGTCCCCGAGAATAATGAGGGGTGAGTCCGGGTGGTTTTTTTTCAATTTCGTTGACTTGTTCGGCGAGCGTTAGCAATGCGGCGTTCGTGTTAGCTTGAGGCGTAATATCATATCAGTAATATGAATTGATTTTCAGAAGGAAATTCAGTGGTCTGCATCTTAACCGCTATTGATCAAATTATATAAAAATTACCCATATCACTCTGAGTAATACATTTAAATTATCTTGTTTGATGTATTTTCTTCATTATTATCATCCCAGAAAATCACAATAATTGCAGCCCTATGCAAGCACATCCACAATATACCATACTAATAGTGTCACTCTCACACATTTTGAACATAATAGTTATTCGAGAATAATGTACGTACGTCACCTTGCATTTAAAGCTGCTAAACTCAAAAGCAACGAGAGCATGAGCACCACCCTCTCACAGTGGATTCTGGCAATTTCTGTCAAGCAGACTTCAGCCTGTCAGAGTCACTCATCTTCAAGACATTTTATGATGGAGCCCCTGGAGGATGTGCACCCATCCTTATACTTTATTCACTTCTCACCCATAACTACACTGGTTTTGTGGAAGCAAGTCAGGAAAGTTGTCCTGAGTCATTCTTTAGTTATGCTGCCATAGACCTAGACTGCCAGTTTTTGCCATTATGCATTGAGCTCCACTCTCCTTTCCATTTCCATGTTCACATCCATGTGAGTTGATGATTTTCAACCAACTCAGCAATTTCTTGAACTTAAATGGACTTTTTGACAAATTTCAATCAGGTTTCCAAACTCATCACAGTACAGAATCTGCTTTCATCAAAGTGCTACATGATATTAGGTTGAATGCTGACTCGGGAAAGGTGTCAATTCTGGTTTTGTTGGACCTCAGTGCGGCTTTTGATACGGTAGATGATAATATACTGCTGAACAGGTAGTAAATGTGTGTAGGACTAAATGGAACAGTCCTTAAATGGTTCCGGTCCTACCTGGAGGAAAGGAGTTATTTTGTAACCACTGGAAGTGTTCAATCTCATCGAATGGCAATGACCTATGGGGTCCCTCAAGGGTCAGTCCCTGGACACCTCCTTTTCAGCTTGATACCCTTGGCTCTTCAGAACTTTAATTTTGACTATCATAGCTATACAGATGACACACAGTTATATCTAGCAGTGTCGCCAGATGACTACAGTTCAATTGAGGTGTTGTGTCACTGTCTAAAACAGATATATAACTGTATGAGCCAACATTTTCTTCAATTAAACCAAACCAAAACAAAACTAAGAAAATTGTGCTTGGCAATGAAGAAAAGAGGATTGCTGTTATGAATACCCAGAGTCACTCTTCAAAAACCAAAGACCAAGTCCAAAACGTTGGTGTACGGATAAATTGATTGATAGATTTGAAACTTCAACTCGCCTATATGAATATATGTACACTGTTACATCCTATAGCAGTTTCTGTGAAGAGGTGTGTGTACCAACAAAGTCATTTTGCACGTTCAATAAAAACAAGATGTGGTTCACTGCCAAACTTAAGCAACTTCGCCAGGCTAAAGAGGACGCCTATCGAAGTGGGGATAGAGCCCTGTACAATTTCGTTAGAAACCAGCTGACTAAAGAAATTAACATCGCAAAGAGAAATTATGCAGTAAAGCTAGAAAAACAGTTTACCGCTAACGACTCTAAATCAGTCTGGTGTGAATTACAATCGCTAACCAATGACAAGCGACCACCCTAAGCAGAGAAAAATAAAGGACTAGCTGACGACCACCAACCACCATCACACCTTTGACTCCCTCCTGCGTTGACCATCCACGAACAGGATGTTGACGTATCTTCAAAAAACAAAAGATCAACAAAGCCGCAGGCCGAGACCATATGTCCCCATCCTGCCTCAAAATCTGCGCTCCAGTCTTCACACAGATCTTCAAAAGACCTCTGGAACTGTGCGAGGTACCATCCTGTTTCAAACGCTCCACCATCATCCCAGTCCCCAAGAAGCCTGCAATCTTGGGTCTGAATGTCTATAGACCTGTTGCCCTGACATCTGTGGTCATGAAGTCCTTTGAACGCTGGACGATCTCAAGAGCGACACAGGTCCCCTACTGGACCCCCTGCAGTTTGCCTACCGAGCAAACAGGTCTGTGGACGACGTAGTCAACGTCGGAATGCATTTCGTCCTAGAACACCTCGACGGCGCAGGGACCTACGTGAGGATCCTGTTGGTGGACTTCAGCTCTGCGTTCAACACCATCATCCCGAAGTCCTATTTTCCAAGCTTCTCCAGCTCAGCGTCTTGTTCATTGTACGCTGTTATAATTGTACTTTTATTTTTTCTCTTTATTTTAGATGTTTTTCTCTATGTTTTAAATGTTTTATAACCTGTTTTTAAAGTTTCAAATGCTTTTAATAATGTAAAGCACAGTTTGGGAACTGAGGGGACTAATTGTTGAAGCTTTGTAGGTGGAATTATTTCCCATTCTTGCTTGATGTACAGCTTCAGCTGTTCAACAGTCAGGGGTCTCCGTTGTCGTATTTTACGCTACATAACGCGCCACACATTTTCAATGGGAGACAGGTCTGGCCTACAGGCAGGCCAGTCTAGTACCCGCACTCTTTTACTACAAAGCCACGCTGTTGTAACACGTGCAGAATGTGGTTTGGCATTGTCTTGCTGAAATAAGCAGGGACGTCCATGAAAAAGACATTGCTTGAATGGCAGCATATGTTTCTCCAAAACCTGTATGTACCTTTCAGCATTAATGATGCCTTCACAGATGTGTAAATTACCCTTGTCATTGGCACTAACACAGCCCCATACCATCACAGATGATGGTAAAACAATTTGAAATGTGGACTCGTCGGACCATAGAACACTTTTCCACTTTGCATCAGTCCATCTTAGATGAACTCGGGTCCAGAGAAGCCGGTGGCGTTTCTGGGTGTTGTTGATAAATGGCTTTTGCTTTCCATTGTAAAGTTTCAAGTTGCACTTACGGATGTAGCGCCAAACTGTATTTACTAACACTTTTTTTCTGAAGAGTTCCTGAGCCCATGTGGTGATATCCTTTATACATTGATACATTGATGTCGCTTTTTGATGCAGTGCCGCCTGAGGGATTGAAGGTCACGGCATTCAATGTTGGTTTTCAGCCTTGCCCTTACATACACTGATTTCTACAGATTTTCTGAATCTTTTGATGATATTATGGACCGTAGATGATGAAATCCCTAAATTCCTTGGAATTGTAAATTGAGGAACATTGTCCTTAAACTGTTCGATTATTTTGTCATGCACTTGTTCACAAAGAGGTGAACCTCGCCCCATCTTTGCTTGTGAATGACTAAGCAATTCAGGGAAGCTCCTTTTCAGAATCAGAATCAGAATCAGAATCAGAATCATCTTTATTTGCCAAGTATGTCCAAAACACACAAGGAATTTGTCTCCGGTAGTTGGAGCCGCTCTAGTACGACAACAGACAGTCAATTTACAGAACACTTACTATATACACAATCATAGCACCCACCTGTTCCCAATGAGCCTGTTCACCTGTGGGATGTTCCAAACAGGTGTTTGATGAGCATTCCTCAACTTTCTCAGTCTTTTTTGCCACCTGTCCCAGCTTTTTTTGGAACGTGTTGCAGCCATAAAATTGGAAGTTAATGATTATTTGCTAAAAACAATAAAGTTGACCACTTTGAACATTGAATATCTTGTCTTTGTAGTGTATTCAATTACATATAGGTTGAACATGATTTGAAATCATTGTATTCTGTTTTTATTCATGTTTAACACAACGTCCCAACTTCATTGGAATTGGGGTTGTACTAATAGATTTAGACAAGTAAGCATTATAATGACTACAGTACAGTCCCCTGAATTTCGAAGCACTCCAGTCCGTATCTTCTTTAGTGTTCAGTTTTTAAAGCCGTCTCAACTTTTTTAGTGTATTTCCACTGCAGGGGTAACAGAGGGGGCGGCACGGTGGACGACTGGTTAGAGCGTCAGCCTCACAGTTCTGAGGACCCGGGTTCAATCCCTGGCCCCGAATGTGTGGAGTTTGCATGTTCTCCCCGTGCCTGCGTGGGTTTTCTCCGGGCACTCCGGTTTCCTCCCACATCCCAAAAACATGCATTAATTGGAGACTCTAAATTGCCCGTAGGTGTGACTGTGTGGGCGAACGGTTGTTTGTTTGTATGTGCCCTGCGATTGGCTGGGAACCAGTTCAGGGTGTACCCCCCCGCCTGCCCGATGACAGCTGGGATAGGCTCCAGCACGCCCGCGACCCTAGTGAGGAGAAGCGGCTCAGAAAATGGATGGGTAACAGAGGGATTTGCTACGAGGGATTTCTTTAATTGTTTTTTTTTTTTTTTTGCAGAGACGATATCAGTTTCAATAACTCTGCACAGAGACTCTTACAGTCCCTTTTTCTTTAGTTGTGTTATGTCAGTTTTGATGATTATCTTGAATGGCTCTCCCATTATACTGTAGTTCTTGAGGCAAAACAGTGGGGACTTTGTGCTAAAGGATTACCTCATTAAGTTCTGACCAACATCCAACAGCTAAAAAGCAGAAAGTTTGATACTCTGCACATAACAGTTAGAAACAACCACAATTAAAGATGAGTTCTCCTACATGATGTTTGCTGAGGTTAACTACAGGTTATGGTATCAGACACAAAAGAATGTTTCAACAGTTTTATCCCATAGGACAGTAGAACAATAAAGGTATGTAGTTAATTATGTTCGTCTCTGTTCTCTTTACTGTATGTTACTATTCATTCCCCTGTGCCTGCTCACTGCCTCATGACTTCACTAAATTGTAAATAACAAATAACCTTCCTTACAAATAACGTCTTTATGGCCCATCCCGAGCATATCTTAATAATAGATTAAAAGAATCAGTTTGATGGAGAATATTAAATAAAAACATATTTATGTGAGCTGCAATCAAAATGAGCTAAAAGTTCTCTAATGTCCTATAATTAATAATCATAATTATGAAAATATGAGTTAAAAACACCATCATGATTTATAAGATTGGAAAAATGGATAAGGTGATGATGAAAAAAACTAATGTTCAAGTTTTATCATCACTACCAGTCCTCCACGTTAACAGGGATATTTGAATTCAACAGCCGTCAATGGTAGTGAATGAGTTAAAACTGAAGTCCACTAATTGTTTTACATGTTTGCATCTTGTATCATTCATGTTGTAGTATCATGCCACCACCAGTGTGTACTGTTTATAAAACACTAAAGACAATTTCAAAAATGTTCAGTGCTACATAAATGTATTGGAACAGCATCCAATGTAAGGCTTTATGCTACAGATACTCTACATTAACAACATGGTAATGCTTTTTAATATTTCTGTAATGTTTAATATACCGATATGTAGAACATTTTTAATCAAAATGATAGTTAGTGTAAGAATTATTGTTATTAGTGAATTTTCTAAATTACTGCTCTACAAAAGTATGTAAAACATAATATAATTTCTCGATTACTGAACAGAAAAAATTAGTTTTAGTTTGGTTGAATGTTATTTTTGAATAATTGATTTTGCAGCGTAGCCTAATGAACATGCTCAAAATTGTGTATTAAAAGGTAAATTCACTTTGAAATTCCCAATTCCTGTTCAAAATATGAAAACACTGAGAGCTCACTAAAATGGAAAGAGTTTGCATTAAATTGCTTCAAAATACTGGATGATCTTTTTGTTGAAAGTGGTCTATGGTAATAAATGAATTTTTATTTTAATACTTCATATTGCTCAATTAGGTTAAAGGTTTGAGAGGTGTACGCAAATGCAATAACTTACCACTTTATATTATGGGCAAGCAAATCTAAACATCTTTATCATGCCTTATCAATTTGTCTACATTGTATTGGCAGGGGGCACCACGGTGGCCGACTGGTTAGAGCGTCACAGTTCTGAGGTGCGGGGTTCAATCCCCGGCCCCGCCTGTGTGGAGCTTGCATGTTCTCCCTGTGCCTGCGTGGGTTTTCTCCGGGCACTCCGGTTTCCTCCCACATTCCAAAAAACATGCATGCATGCATTGGAGACTTTAAATTGCCCGTAGGTGTGACTGTGAGTGCGAATGGTTGTTTGTTTGTATGTGCCCTGCAATTGGCTGGCAACCGGTTCAGGGTGTACCCCGCCTCCTGCCCGATGAAAGCTGGGATAGGCTCCAGCATGCCCGCGACCCTAGTGAGGAGAAGCGGCTCAGAAAATGGATGGATGGATGGATGGATGTATTGGCAGGGCTCGAATAATGATGGTAAATACTTGTGCAAAAAAATAAATTATAGCTTTATTTTATTTTATAAAACAGAAAAAAATACATCCATTAGAATATCACCACCACAAATGGCTAGTATTGGCCAGTGTGTTGCTGGCAGATAGAGATGAAATGAGTACTTAAATAGCATTATCTTGTCATCAAAATGGATTATCGTAAAGTAATAAAAGAATTGAGTGAAGCCTGAAACCGAATCCACAGACGCTGCAATGAATGATGAGTTGAATACCACTAAACCCCCTGAATAAAATGAATGAATGCTTTTTAGTCTTTGGATTCCAGATCAGCTAATGTGTGAAGTTGCCTGACTATCCTGAGGGTAGAGGGATATCTGGGGAAGTTCATTTCAGCAAGCCAGACAAAGTGAGTCTCAAGATTAATTGGGAATTAGGTGAGGCTTAATCAAAGAAGTGATTAGCATTTGCACTAATCCGTGGGAGTGTAATACATTTGTAATTCACTACACAAGCACTTGCACTGTGTATTGCTGGTCCCCTCTCCAAAGTTGTGTGTCTTTTGAAGGGGGATTCCTCACATCTGTAGTATTGCTGCTGAAACACACTGACTGGCATGTCAATGTGCTCATGTGTATATAAAAGCACCAGTGGAGCTGCTTTAGTAATCAGCCTTTAATAAAATCCAAATGAGTAAGTCTCAATGAACCATCTTATATGCTCCTTCAGGGAGGTACATATTTCTCTGTATAGCTGTGGTAGCTCGAACTTCATAGACAAATATATGTCTGTTTTGTGTTTACAGCCCTATGCATGTAGAATGTGATGATGTAGGATAATGACTAAATGTTTGATAAAACCACCCCTCAATATATAAGTATCATTACAATATATATATATATATATATATATATATATATATATATATATATATAGAGAGAGAGAGAGAGAGAGAGAGAGAGAGAGAGAGAGAGAAAGAGAGAGAGTGGGTATGTACGTATTAAATTAACTAAATATATTGAAAGAGATGTTACATTAGGTATCAAGTCACAGACACTCACACGCACGCACGCACATACACTCACATAAATGTAAATGCACACAAACACACACATACATACACTATATTGCCAAAAGTATTCGCTCACCTGCCCTGACTCACATATGAATTTAAGTGACATTCCATTCCTAATCCATATGGTTTATTATTATGTTGGTCTACCCTTTGCAGCTGTAAGAACTTTGACTCTTGTGGGAAGGGTTTCAACAAGGTTTAGGAGTGAGTTTATGGAAATTATTTCCCATATTTCCAGGAGTGCATTTGTGAGGTCCACACACTGATGTTGGACGAGAAGGCCTGGCTCACTGTCCACTCGAAATCAACCCAAAGGTGTTCTATTGGGTTGAGGGCAGGACTCTGTGCAGGTCAATCAAGTTCATCCATTCCAATTCTCTCATCCATGTCTTTATTGACCTTGCTTTGTGCACTGGTGTACAGACATGTTGGAACAGGAAGGGGTTATCCCCAAACTATTTGACTGTCCAAAATCTCTTGGTATGCTGAAGCATTTAGAGTTCCTTTCACTGGAGCTAAGGGGCTAATATTTTGGACATTTCCAACTTTGTGGAAACAGTTTGCAGATGGGCCCTTCCTGTTCCAACATGACTGTGTATAAGTGCACAAATCAAGGTCCATATAGACATGGATGAGAGAGTTTGATGTGGAGGAACTAGACTGGCCTGCATAATCCTGACCTCAACTCTGTAGAACACTTTTGGATGAATTAGAGCGGAAACTGAGAGCCAGGCCTTCTCGTCCAACATCAGTGTGTAACCTTACAAATGTGCTTCTGGAAAAATTGTCATAAATTTCCATAAACACACTCCTAGACCTTGTGGAAAACCTTCTCAGAAGAGTTTAAGCTTTAATAACTGCAGAGGGGGGACAGATGTCATATTAAACATCCCATTCTTATTGGATTAAGAATGGGATGTCACATAAATTAATATCTGAGTCAAGGCAGGTGAGCAAATACTTTTGGCAATATAGTATATATACAGGTGTGTGTGTCTGTGTGTGTGTGTGTGTGTAAATGCCAGATTGTGAGGCAGAAATGAGGTTTTTAGGGCAGAAATGGGCAGTGGAAAGCCTTTATCAGAGTATTGTTAAAATGTCTTCCCTGGGGGTTGGAATGAGTGTGAGCTCGTTCCTTAAACTATGAGTCGGGATGAGCACCCCGGCCCCCCGGTAAAGCCCTCATTATCCAACTACCATAACAACATAAAACATTAGGGCCTCAATTTCGTATCAGCATGAGGGAAGGCAAGTCAGTTGGCGAAATACAGTAAAGGTGAGCACATGAATATGAGAAGACTTTCTGTTCTTAGTCTAACTGTGGGGTTCCTTTCAAAGGGCAACTGCACAATGAAGAATAAACAGTGATACAGCTGCTTCAGTTTAATCTTCATGAATTATTTTCTATTCAAAATTGTATACTTAGCCACTTTAAACAATGATGTAGACAGTCTCAGCTAGTCAAGACAACTGTTGTGTGGAAACAGAGTGGGGGAGTGGACACTCTACATAAACTTGCTGGTCACAACAGCAGATTTACCAGCATAATGTCTGTTCATCCATCCATCCACAGACCTGCCAACAGAACAATTTGTCAAAATTTGTCTGAATTTCCATCCATCCATCTATTTTCAACACCACCTATCCTGGTTAGGGTCGCAGGGTGCTGGAGCCTATCCCAGCTGACTTCTGGCGAAAGGTGGACTACACCCTGAACTGGTCGCCAGTCAGTCGCAGGGCACATATAGACACGGACAACCATTCGCACTCACATTCACACCGTCACTGAGTGGGAACTGAACCCACACTGCCCCCACCAAAGTCAGGCGAGTGTACCACTACACCATCAGTGACATTCTATTAAATCAGATAAATCAGATCTCAAAAGTCAATTAAAGCTCAGCACTTGCAAACATACAAATAATATTTCTGATTGATTGAATTGGGTAGTTTATGCATGGACAATAGTTTAGCATTGTAAGTTTGTGAATGTACTTATATAAATGTCTTCTCTTGCATGCTATTTGTATTATATATTTCTATTTTCCTATATCCACTCTTGCTACTGAAGTAATGGAAATGTCCTCATTATGGTTATCTTATCGTACATTACAAATATTTATAATTAATCATAATAAATATTATACATAATAAAATTATTAAATAATAATAATAATATACTTTTAACCTGACCCCGTTCTCAGATGACATCTCCAGTGATGTATTAATTCAGTTCTGGTTCAGAGGCCGTGAATAATTTTCCATTTATATCTCCAGACACGTATTAATTGGCTTGTTATTTCGTTGTTCAAACTTGGTTCTACGTGGTTCCAGCCGGACCTAAGTGTACTGTATCGCCAGAAACTTATTTCGGTGTTTTGCTACTTCATGACATGATAGCTTAGTAATTAGCATCATGCTTTTCCTTCTTTTCCTACCCACTCCTCGCCCTCCCTTTGTGATAACATAAATGATAAGTCTAAGAAGTATGGTAGGAAGTGTAGTTTACTCGCTAGCACAGAGATGATGATTAGTGACTTACAATGCATTTGACACTGGAAGCAAAGAGAACTTTCGCTTCTGCGGCTTGGCAGCAAGGGGCGTAATAAAATAGCAATAATGCATCGCAAATAAATAGCAATATAATAGCAAGCCTCCGAGCAGCTTTTTCTTTTCTCTTTTTTGAACAATGTAGTATTTATCCATCCATCCATTTTCTGAGCCGCTTCTCCTCACTAGGGTCGCGGGCGTGCTGGAGCCTATCCCAGCTGTCATCGGGCAGGAGGCGGGGTACACCCTGAACTGGTTGCCAGCCAATCGCAGGGCACATACAAACAGACAACCATTCGCACTCACATGCATACCTATGGGCAATTTAGACTCTCCTATTTATGCATGTTTTTGGGATGTGGGAGGAAACCGGAGTGCCCGGAGAAAACCCACGCGGGCACGGGGAGAACATGCAAACTCCACACAGGCGGGTCCGGGGATTGAACCTGGGTCCTCAGAACTGTGAGGCTGACGCTCTAACCAGTCGGCGACCGTGCCTGTAGTATTTATTTTTCATCAAAATCATTTCCTAAATTTTTATCACGGGGGCCGGCCACAGCGCCGTACTGTTCGGTAATGTTGGACGCTGGATTTTTTCCCCCCCGAATATCCGGAACAATCTGTGTTATGGCCGTAATGAGTCAGCGCTCAGTGATTTCATCCATCCATTTTCTGTACCGCTTATCCTCACTAGGGTCGTGGGCCTGCTGGAGCCTATCCCAGCTGTCATCGGGCAGGAGGCGGGGTACACCCTGAACTGGTTGCCAGCCAATCGCAGGGCACATACAAACAGACAACCATTCGCACTCACAGTCATGCCTACGGGCAATTTAGAGTCTCCAATTAATGCATGTTTTTGGGATGTGGGAGGAAACCGGAGTGCACATCCACGAGTGATCGTGCGTGGCTGGGGATAGGTTTTATTGAGGTCTGCGTACACATTAAAGTCACCTGCGGTTATCGCCAGCTCATCCTGTAATTCATGACGGTTATCTCTTGCCACTTCGGCCAAGTGACGATGCTCGAGTCAGCACGGATCGTTCTCTCCATGCATGCGAGACCGTCATTGCCCCTCCCTTAAAGGGAATGAATGAATTAAGCAGCTTTGATTAGAGGCGAATAAAGTCGGTTATGTTTACGCCCACCGGCGCAGACGGCCCCTTTTGTGCTGCGTACGTCTGAGAGATTTCGGCAAACCAGTGACTGAAGGGTAGCTTGTTCGAATCCAGGCTCCGACTGTTCGCATGTCGAAGTGTCCTTGGGCAAGACATTGAACCCTAATTTGGGTTCAATGGCTGCTTGCATGGCAACAACCATCCATTGGTGTATGAATCTGTGTTTGAATGGGTGAATGTGAGGCTTTGTAAAGTGCTTTGGGCACTGTGATTGTGTAGATAAAGTGCTGTATAAGTGCAGTCCAGTTACCATTTACAATGTGGAAGGAACCTCATTAGAGTTGGTGAAAACTCCAAATATGATGGGGAATCTGATGAGAGATGTCCGTATCACCTGCAGCCGTGACACTCGGATTATTAGGAAGGAAAAGGGAAAGCTAAAGTGACATCCCTTGGTGCCTGTCAAACTCATCTGTCATTGGAAAAACGTCTGTTTGGCCAGGATATTGTGAGCAGCACTATATCCTTGCCTCATTACTTGGCTTCTAAAGCCACTGGAAGGAAACTATTTCGAATTCTCCTATCCATTCATTGCTTGCCAGCTATTGTTCTCGAACATTGTTAAATGTATCTAAAAACAGGCAGTCAATCTAGTACACTTCACTTGATTGATTAAAACATCAGTGGAATTTTCTTTCTTATTACTATCATAATATACATTGTTTATCACTCCAAAATGAAAGATTGCCCAAAACCAGACTGCATTATCAAATTGCTTTGCTTATTTCCACCATATGGGACTTTAGTTATCATGTTTGCCTGATCAGCACTTTGTAACAAATGCAAATTGTGATTGGGAAAGCATTTCGTCCTTTATTTGAGCCACCTATTTATTCATTCATTAATTCATTTTCCATACCGTTTATCCTCACTAGAGTCACAGGCGTGCTGAAGCCTATCCCAGCTATCTGTGGGCGAAAGGCAGAGTACAGCCAATCGCAGGGCACATAGAAACAAACAGCCATTCGCACTCACATTCACACCAAGGCCAATTTAGAGTCCTCAATTAACCTACCATGCCTGTTTTTGGGATGTGGGAGGAAACTGGTTTACCCAGAGAAAACCCACGCAAGCACGGAGAAAACATGCAAACTCCACACAGGCGAGGCCAGATTTGAACCCTCAGAATCCTCAGAACTGTGAGGTGGATGGCCTAACCAGTCGTCCACCGTGCCACCCACACACACAAAAAAATTGGGGGGTACTAAACATGAATATCTTTCGTGTTCTAATAACTGACCAAGACAACAAGATAAGAGACAACAGAAAAGGGCAGGACAGGATAATGTGGGAAAATGAGCAAGGCAGTGCTACTGAAGAGTGGTGCGTTGGGATTATTTTTTAGTGTCTAAACACCTGTAAGAACCTGTGAGTTAATACGTTAGTGTAACCTGTGTTGTTGTTAGTGATCCCAGCGCAAGTAATTAAAGCTTATTGTGTGTCTATCGAACTTATTAGTGAAAGAACACCATATTATGTGCATGTTCGTCAACTGGTGTACAGAGTTGCTGAGCCGGCACATCGAAGAAGGGTATGTTTGTGAAATATATTTTCTAGTGTTATATACTCTATGACAAGATTTTGCCATTGATTAATGTTGACTGCTTGTTTATTTTTCCAGTTTAATAGTATTGTTTTTTTAGCGATAGCGAGAATTACAACGATTGGTTGAGCATGTTTATTTGGATGATCTATACCTTTTATATCACCCAGCAGACAAAGATTAGGAGAAATCGGAATCCTACAGTTCAAAACTGAGGAAAGTTTCTGTGTAACTAGTGGCCAGAAGCGCTGTACGGGTGTATAATGCCAAAGAGCATGCAAATAAGTGTCTGGAGTGTTTTGAGTACAATGAGTATATGTTTGATTTTAATAGCCCATTTTATGCATACTATATTGTGTAACATGTGATCTATGGAGTACTTTGAACTGGATTTGCTGTAAATTATAGTTTTTTGTCATTGAGAATCTACAGATTTGTGCCCAGTAATCAATGTCAGAAGACACTGAGATGCCTTTTTCCCATTTTGGTACTGGTAAGTGTATTAAATTCGAATTTTAGATTAATTTGAATACTTTTGAAAGGAGTATTTTGTATTGTGGAAGTAGTTCTTCTATTTTCTGAACAAAAGCAGGTAGTTCTAAAGTATTCACGTGTGTTGAGAGTCATTTTAGGATTGTTTCTAACTTTATAGTATTGAAGGAAGTTACCACCTCTAATTTGAAATTCTTGGAATAAGCTTTCACATGACATGAATACATTATTTTTGAAAAAGTGATGTAGGCGGTCAATTCCACTTTGTTCCCATGTGCTGCAGTAAAGGGGTATTCTGTTCATCTCAAAATCGGGTTTGTGTCAGATTGGGGAGGAATGATATGGTGCTTAATGAGATTGCGTGGTTTCTAGACTTTTCCACCAAGATGATAAAGTGGCAGCAATAATTGGATTCTTAAAACAATTGTGGCGTTTCAGACTTGTGCTGATAAATGAGCGGTCTGAAAGTTTGGTGCTATTGCAGTCTAGCTGTTCTAGTTATTTATCGACAGTATAAAGTGAGGCGGCAGTAGTGCATCTGTAAGGATTTCGTAAGGTTTTAGAGCCCGAGGGTCACAGTTTAAGACCTGTTTCGGACAAAATGTAAATATGGCAATTAGTTGTTCGAAAGGCCACATGCTACTGTTGAGCACTGAGATTAGTCTTTCTTCACAGATGATAAATAAATATATGGCTGCACATTTTGGGTGCAATCCATTGCTTAAAGGGTTACAGCACTGCAACATAGATGCTACTTAGCATTAGCACTAAGCTAGCGGATTGAAAGGCTAAGCTATGTGGTTGTTATAAAAGGCAAATTCTCTTTGTTTTATGTTTAGTTTGACAGGAGAATTCAACTGTGAGTGGCAAAAAACAGCTTGCAGCTTCTGTTTTGAGGAATTGTTCACAAGTGCTGCCCATTGTGAAGTGAGTTGAGTTGAGCTCACTGACACCATACTTCGCCTGTATCTCAAGTTTGCACTCGCAGGTCAAAGCATTCATTCATTCATCTTCCATTCTGCTTCTCCTCACGAGGGTCGCGGGCGCGCTGGAGCCTATCCCAGCTATCTTCGGGCGATAGGCGGGGAAAACCCTGAACTAGTTGCCAGCCAATCGCAGGGCACATAGAAACAAACAACCATTCGCACTCATATTCACACCTACGGGCAATTTAGAGTAACCTACCTTGCATGTTTTTGGGATGTGGGAGGAAACCGGAGTACCCGGAGAAAACCCACACAGGCACGGGGGGAACATGCAAACTCCACACAGGCGGGGCCGGGATATGAACCCTGGTCCTCAGAACTGTGAGGCGGATGTGCTAACCAGTCGACTACCGTGCCGCCCATTTCAAAGCAAATAAATTAATAAAAAAATGAAGAAAAAAAAAAAAAGGCTTGTACCTCCAAAAACTCATAAGTCAAGTCACTCGTCTCTTAATTAAGGCACCATTGTATAAATGCATGTACGCACACACACACACGCAGCAGTACTGAAAGAACATCAGTGCAGAAGTGGCATGTCAGATATTGTGTGATTGCATATAGCTTGTTTGCATGCACGTGTCCCCGTTTCCTCTGTGCTTCACATTCAAGTCTCTCCACAAAGCTGGTTTTGTTGGAAGACAAAGATGCAGCCCTCCCATCTGGTTACAAATTAATTCCAATAGAAATAGAGGCCATGATTTATGTTCCCCACCACCCATGCTTTTCTATCATTCCGTCACTTAAAACAGGAGAGGCGACACTGTGATTAAGAGTCTTGACGTGAAGCGCTTTCTAGTGAATACAGTGGGCGGATGAATGACATGGAAGGCTTAGGCTTTGGAGGAAGTTTTTGTGTGTTTGTCTATATTTCTTTAACACATACACATAAAAACAGGACTGCAACCAGAACAAATATGGTATTCAGGCAAGCTCAGTTCCTTTATGGGAGGGATAGAACCTATCCTTGCAGATTTAGGATGAAAGTCACCCTGGTTGAGCACTAATTTCAAGACTAAAGGCCTTTTCACACTGCACTTGGCGATGCGATTGACGCCTGCGACTTTCCCATTCATTGTCTCTGTTCTGAGGGAGGACAGCGCGTTTTGCCGTCTCACTCCGCGGGTCGACAATATACAGGGCGGCTGACGCTCCGCGGGGCGTCTTCAAATAGAAAGATCTATTTCGAGAGCGCTATCACGGGGACGTCAGGATGGTCCTCCACTGGGAGAGGGGCTGGCGGAGTGATTTCCATGTGCTTTTTTTGGCACTTGTACTGGGGAAACGAACAAGCCTACACTCTCCGAGGTTCCGACGAGCCATTACTATGGGGTGCAGCCATTTCCTTTTTTGTCTGCAACTTGTCTCCTTCTCCTCCTCCTTAAAATGACCAACACCAAGGCTTTCTTTTGCAAAAAAGACAGATACATCTTGCCGAAGTTGCCGAGGTGTGGTCTACTTCTCCAGCGGGAAAACTTACCTGTTACTTCCTGGTAGGTGTCTATGTCAGCACTTCCGAATTTGGGTACCCTGCACCGGGGCACTTTGGTCGTTGTCGCTATGACGTGCGGTACTTTCACACTGACCAAGCGCGGTGTGAAAAGGCCTTAACACGTAACCATTCGCACTTGCATAAGCAAAAGAAAGTTCTAACCAGATACTAGAAATAGTACTTGTCCAGCCACGGTTCTGAGATTTTGGAGCGTGAAAATACAAGTTTTGTACAGCGGGTATCAGAGTTAATGAAAATGACACTGTTACCATTACCATGTAAAAGCTTAAAAAAAATACAATCTGTAAAAACTGAGGAAATGCAAGGAGGTACAGTGCAACCTCATTTCACAAACTTAATTTATTAGGAGACTCTATTCTTGAAGCGCAGTGTTCACGATCTGAGCAATTTTTGCCAATTAAGATGAATAAAAATAGAATCAATCTGTTCCAGCTCTAGAACTAAATCGCCTTCACGCCCAGCTATTAGCAGACAGTGGGGCCCCCGGTCAACACGCAGTTGAGAACACCAAGTTGGGAGCTTCCAGTTAAGTCGCTGGACCCCGCCAGAGCTGGGCTGTATTTCGCAGGGACCGGGCCAGAACGCTAATATCAAAAATCGGATAATTAACGGCCATGATAACTGCATTCGAATATATATATATATATATACTGTATACTGCGATTGGCTGGCAACCAGTTCAGGGTGTACCCCGCCTCCTGCCCGATGGCAGCTGGGATAGGCTCCAGCACGCCCGTGACCTTAGTGAGGAGAATCGGCTCAGAAAATGGATGGATGGATATACTGTATATATACTGTACAGTTGTATCTAGTGTTGAGTTCAGTATTTTCTGCCACTTATCCAGTTCTGAGTCACTGATGGTGAGTTTGCTCGCCTGACTTACATTCATGCACCGGAGGATCAGTTCCCAATCAGTGATTGTGTGACTCTGAGTATTAACAGTTGTTTGTCTCTACATGTGCCCTATGGTTGACTGGCGACCAATCCAGGGTATAGTCTGCCTTTTGCCATAAGTCATCTTGGGTAGGCTCCAGTTCACCATGAACCTGAATATGACAAACATCATAGAAAATTAATGGATGGATTATTTAGGGTTGTGGGGGAGGTGGAGCCTATCCATCTTACTTGGGGCAAAAGGCTGGGCACACCATCATCGGCTCAATGTTGAGATGTGTGTTTGTATTTCAACCATGACTTAATTGAATATGCGGTGGCGTGACCCCCTTGGGACGCTATGAGTAAACAGATGTTAGTGGAAGTGTAACATGGAACTGATTGGATGGTCATGAATATTTAAATTTTAATAATGCTCCTTATGCCTCATGTCAGTCACAACAGATAATTTCATGACTGTGGATGATGGTGCAGTTTATCATCAGACATTTGCATAATTGAACAATTCATTTTGATTATGTCCATCATTTGTTATGTTTTTTAATATGTTTAACTGGAAGGTAATTATCCATCCATCCATTTTCTGAGCCGTTTCTCCTCACTAGGGTCGCGGGCGTGCTGGAGCCTATCCCAGCTGTCATCGGGCAGGAGGCGGGGTACACCCTGAACTGGTTGCCAGCCAATCACAGGGCACATACAAACAAACAACCGTTTGCCCACACAGTCACACCTACGGGCAATTTAGAGTCTCCAATTAATGCATGTTTTTGGGATGTGGGAGGAAATCGGAGTGCCCGGAGAAAACCACGCAGGCACGGGGAGAACATGCAAACTCCACACAGGGGGGGCCGGGGATTGATCCCGGGTCCTCAGAACTGTGAGGCTGACGCCCTAACCAGTCGGCCACCGTGCCGCCGGAAGGTAATTAGATATCCCTAAATATTATGTTTTTATATAAAATAGCAACTGTGAATTTCAATCTAGCCAACATCAGTAAAGACACAAACTACTACATTATTCTTCGTTTTTACACACATTTTCTATTACAATAATAAACTGTGGATGTTGGACAGCTCAATCAGGAAACCAAGTCTTATTTGAGAAAAGGGTATTTTGGCCGCCACCCTAAACCTCCAGACTCTTGATTTTTAATTATAGATTTAAGTGCCAGTTCTAAAATGGCTTTGTCTCCAGTGCCAACATTCCATATTCCTTTTTACCCATCTTTGATTTTTTTTTCAATAAATGAGCCAGAAAGTCTATCATTATGACTTTATCCAAGTGCAAATCAAATTTTGCCTTAACCCTAACACCCACTCCCGATGTAACAGCATATTTTTACCTCTTGTACCAAGCCAATATAAATCATTCAATACAATATGTACATTCATGAAGCAGTAAATGTACGATCCCATCTATGCCAATAAAGTGTATCAATGACAGCGAGCAACATTTTTTTTCCCCTTTAAACATTGAATACAACACATTATTAGTTAATGATTGTATTCATATTTATTGTATTTTACAGAACTGGGTGAATTAGATGTGCTAATGTCAGTGTTTGAGTATGCAGAGGGGTTTCTCATTCTCGTTTTAAGTTGTAATTGCATTTATAGAGTTTCTCAGCAGCTCAGAGCTGATTTATGAGGCCTGCCACAGCTCAGTTAACAAGGGCAATAAATCCTCACCTTCACTGTGCTCTTGTTCATCACCTAGGGACAAGCACACCGAGTTAACTACTGTGTCTTGGTATGTCATAAAGATTGTATTAGTGTACAACTGTGCACTGCAATACAGGTGTGCACTCTAATAGAGGGGTATTATACCGTATTTTCATGACCACAAGGCGCACTTAAAAGATTATAATTTTCTCCAAAATGGACGGGGCGCCTTATAATGTGGCGCGCCTTATGTGTGCACCGCGTTCCAAAATCTGTAAATGTTGTTGTGTGACTTTGATGAGCGCTCCGCTTGACTGACTGGGAGCATTTCCTGCCGACACGCTGCTTACATCGAGGAAAGGCGGACGTGACTGACGACAGCATGCGGACGTAAAGGGGGAAGGGTGTGCGTGACAGAGGAGGCTAAAGACATGCCCCCAGTAGGTATATAGTTACGGTAGGTGCATCGGTTTGGCTAAGGATACCCGAAAATGGCACCTACAAAGAGACACGCTGACAAAGCACAGTTTAAACTGCAAGCTATTAGTTACGCGGAGGAACATGGGAATCGAGCAGCCGCGAGAGAATTCAAGATCAACGAATCCATGGTTCGCAAGTGGAGAAAGTAGGAAAACGAGCTTCGCCAAGTCAAGAAGACGAAGCTGAGTTTCCGCGGAAACAAAGCGAGGTGGCCCGAGTTGGAAGACCAACTCGAGCAATGGATTAATGAGCAAAGAACAGCCGGGAGAGGCGTCTCTACAGTCACCATTCGAGTGAGTGCAATAACTCAGAGCTTGCCATCATTCCGGGAGGCTTGACGAAGGAACTCCAACCGCTGGACATCGGTGTAAACAGGGCGTTCAAAGTGACGTTGCGAGCGGCGTGGGAACGATGGATGATAGATGGCGAACACAGCTTTACTAAGATTAGGAGGCAGCGCCACAATTTGTGAATGGATTGTGGATGCTTTTGGTTAACGTGTCTGCTTGCACGGTTGTTCGAGCTTTCGTAAAAGCCGGCATAATTTCTGAGGAGCCGCACGGCAACGAGACTGACTCCGACAATGACGCGAGGTAACCTGGTGTGTTTGATGGAGAACTTCCCCAGCTGTTCATTTCGGATACAGAAGATGAGAACTTTGATGGATTTGTGGATGAGGATTGATCAAAAAATAACGTGAGTAAATTGTTAAATACTTCAATAAAGTACAACCGAACTCAGTTTTGCTCCCGCTGCCTTTTTAAAAACATTGTTTTAGCATGCATGCATGCTACTGTATGTTTTAAGCTATCTTATGTTTTACCATGCCCGCGCCCAATAATACGGTGCGCCTTATGTATGTGTTAAATACAGAAATAGACCCTGTAACTGAGACTGCGTCTTTTAATACGGTACAACTTATGGTCGTGAAAATACGGTACTTTTTTTATTTAGTCGCAACTTTTCCCCTGGTGATGTTTACACAGAGGATTGGCTCAATACTTACGCAATGTTTGTTTTTTATCATTTAGTCTTTGTACTCTGGCAAAATTGAACAAAGGTGAATGAATTGTGATTAAAAATGTCACAAAATATATGGCATTTATCATTTCGAATTCATCAGGATTCTAACCTTTGTTTTTTTTTAACTTTATTTTAAATGGTAAATGTATTATATAGCACTTTAACAACACCATCACGGTGGCCAAAGCACTTTACAAATGCTAATAGAAACCCACAAAGGCACAGATTAATTTTTTAATTATTATTTTTTTCCCCACAAATTGATTTCCCATTCACAAACTTCAAAAAAAATCAAGGCAATCCTGGCAAAAGCAGGGCTATACTATGTAATATTAAAAGGAAACCTACCTGTTTCTTCATCGATGGCAAACCGTCCAAGTCCACTCCCATCACGAATGGAGTACTGGATTTCTCCATCCCTGCCATCATCTTCATCATTAGCACTGACTTGTAGAAGGGTAGTTCCAATACGCGCATTTTCTTTAATTAATCCTGACAGGGCAAACTGGGCAAAGTATGGTGCATATAGGTTCTCATTTACATCCAAGACCTCTACCTCCACAAAGGTGACAGAGAGAAGAGATACTGGTTTTCCTTTGTCTTTGGCCCGAACAGTGAGGTTGTAGAACTGCTGTGTCTCATAGTCCAGCTCTTTGGTCAGACGAATGGCTCCACTTGTTTTGTCTATCTCAAACCATCCATTGTAATCATTGGCTAAAGAGTAGCGGACCTGGCCACCCAAACCCAGATCTAAGTCTTGGGTTTCTAACCAGGCCACAACTGTTCCAACCGGGAGATCCTCTAGAGCCCTGGCTTTGTACACGCTTGGGATAAAGAGTGGGGGACAGTCATTTACATCTTCCAATATGACTTCTAATGAGGTTACAGAAAACCTCTGTCTCCCTTTCTCTGCCTTATCTCGAGCCTCTATCTTCAAATAAAAAAAAGAGCCAAACTCCCTGTCAAGTTGCCCAGCAACATATACTATGCCATTTGTTGAGTTGATACCAAATTGGGTGGTGCTGGTCAAAAAAGAGTATAAGAGTTCTCCATTTAGTCCGTGATCTTTGTCAGTGGCCTCCACTTGAATGAAATCTGTCCCTATGACTGTGTTTTCAGGTATGACAATTCTATAACCACCTTCTTGCAAAAACTGAGGTGCATTATCATTAGCATCTATGATGTAGACAGTAAGCAAATGCCAAGCAGCTTTCTGTGGCAGGCCAAGGTCATAGATAGTTATGTTGAGGATATAACAATCTCTTTTTTCTCTATCCATGGGAAGAAAAACACGAACAAGACCTGTCTCCATGTCAATCGTAAAACAGCTATCAGTATTTCCATCTGAAATAGAGTAAAGAAGCTGGCCGTTGAAACCAGTGTCCGTATCATACGCATTAATCTGGAAAACACTTGAGCCCACCTTTAGATCTTCTACCACAGAGATATCAGCAGGGAAAGAGCTCTCAAACTGTGGCATTTGCCGATTGACAGAAAACAGGTCAATAAAATCTTCTATTTTTGACTTGTTGCTTGCCTTTGACTTTTTGAGTAATTTTTCTGCTAATTTTTGAGCTACCCTTGTTTCTTTGCAGTTAAAACCTTTGGGGGGAGATTTCCCATTAACAAGCGAAATGTTAACAAACATAGGATCAGAAAAATTCTCACCATCTGTGGCAGTTATTTTGAGACTGAAGACACCATTCTTTGGATTGGCTGTAGCCAAGGGCCTTCTCAGTGCGAGGACCCCTGAATCAGGGTTCAGGTCAAAGTACCCCCACTCATTTCCTGAAATTATTTTGTATTTTACTATATCTAACTCATCTATATCGATTGCAGACATTGTGGTAATCACGTCATCAATTGGGAAGTCTCTGGACATCACACCCTGACATGCTACTTTCTCAAACAATGGCTGGTTGTCATTTATATTCTCCAGGTGAATAGTAACATTTACTTCACTCTCTCGCCTATAAGGTGAGCCCCAGTCAGATGCTCTGACAACAAACACAAAGCTCTCTGAAGAAGATTCAAAGTCCAACTCTTTTGTGGTGCTGATAACACCAGAAAATTGATTAATTTGGAATGGCAAGTTCACAAGACTGGAGATACTATAAGTTATGTATCCATTTTCTCCTTTATCCACATCGACTGCAGAAACAGTTAATACAGCGGTCCCAACTGGTACACTTTCGTTGACAAAAACCTTGTAAGAGGACTGAGTAAATGTTGGCGTATTGTCATTGGCATCCTCAATAGAAATCTGCACTTTAACTTTTAGATCACTATCTATTTCCAGAACCTCCAGGTTAAAGACATTCTGAGTCGCCTGGCTAAACCAACGAGTGGTGGATATGACACCGGTTAAGGTATTTATTTGAAAAAACACATAATCTGCAGAGGGTGTCATGACATATTCTGCATCATCTGGCTCTGGTTTAATTTTCACAGCCAGTACAATTGTACCTGGTGGTGCTATTTCACTCAAATTAACATCATAAAACTCTTGCTCAAACTTGACATCCACTTTTTGCTTTTTGTTAACTGCAATATGAACAACTTTGACTGCAGAGAATTTGGGTGGATTGCCTTTGTCTTTAGCTTGCAATGTTAGGTTACAGCCATGTGGGTAAGTCTCCCAGTAAACTGTCTCAGAAGCCTTAATGGCAAATTCAACTTCATTAAATCTTTCTATGAAAAAATGGTCAGACAGGTCTCCACCAACAATGATCACAGAGTCTACGTCACCATTTAAACCTTCATCTGGGTCTTCAACAGTTACTATGGCATATACTGAATTTTTATCAAGCCAAGAAGGGTTCTGGGTGACCACGTTTATGAGTGGCGCATGCTCATTTACACGCTCAACATGAACAAAGAGTTTGGCCGTGCTACTGACGCCATTATTTCCATAGAGTTTCATGCCTCGGTCCACCGCCAGTATTTCTAAGTCATACCGGTTTTGTTCCTCAACATTGAGGTTTCCACTAAGGGAAACTACACCACTAGTTGGATGCACTGCAAATAGCTCCCTTTTTTCTTTGAAAAAATAGTAAAACTCCCCATTGGAGCCAATGTCTGCATCGGTAGCTGTAACTTGTGCTATGCTAGTCCTGAGAGGGGTGCTTTCTGCTATGGTCACAAAATAAGTGGTGGGGGAAAACAGTGGTCGAAGGTCATTCATATCTAAGACTTGGATGCTGACTTTAGCCCACGTCTCCAGTTGTGTCTCTCCCTTAATCGAGCCTTTGACTGTTAAAACATAGTTGTCCTGAATTTCTCTGTTTAAGATGGCAGCATTTCCACCTTTAGTTCTAATGCGCAAGAAGCAGAAGTCACCCAGAACATACTCCTCAGCCTTGAAAAACCCCTCATCATCTCCTGATGTGATTCTGTAGCGAATATCCCAGGAGCGCTGTACCAGGTGGATTCCCATTTTAATTTTACTGTTGGCATAGGTGCGAGCAGCTGAATTTTCATGGACTGTGGCATGATACACAGGCTGAGTGAAACCAAAATGAGGTGCATTCTGAGGGGCCCCTTGGGTGTTCTGGCCGCAGCAGGGTGGTGGTTTGAAGAGAAACAACAGCAGCAGCAAGATGAGGCCAAGCAGAGGGGCACGCATGCCTGCCCACTGGCCCATATTCACTTCCATCCCATCATCACTCCATCCTGCAACAGAAAAATACAGATGAACATAGCAAGAGAGATTTACAGCAACAAAAGGAACCACAATTTGACCTATGAACACTCTACTCTGTTGGGCGACTAATTACCCAATAGACCACTAGATTGATTGGATGTGGGGAGGGGGTGACAGTGAGTGCACGTTTCTTGGGAAACCAAAATGAGGTCAGACATCATCCTTTTGTGGTTACAAAACAATGACCATCAATTGCAAGTTTCATAAAAACCAGAGTTGGTTTGTGAAGGAACAAAATAATTATATGGCTAGCAAGATAAGTGTAACATCACCAAAACAAACACTGAAGAAACTAACTGGCGTGGACAAAATGATGGGTTACTTCATCATGACCCTATCATAACCATTTTACAAACATGCAATAGCTCCAGAGGAAATGGGATATGGTTTTGAACTGAAAGTCATGTTAATGTGTTCAGTGTATGTTCTCAAAAAAATGCAACCTCAAATATGTGCAAATCTAGTCTTTGGAAGACAAGCCTGATCCGGTAAATGCCATGTTGTGGTCAAAGGAGTGCTACATTGGTCTTCAACTTGATGATTTGGCACTTTTCACCACAAGGAGTACAGAGATGGGGCGGGACAAAAAAGCATATTTATAATAACATATTGCCAAGTACAAAGATGAAATTCTCAATCACATATTGTGTACATATTGCTTTTACAAAATCAACATTTTATTGTCTTGCACAAGAGTGTTGATCTCTGAATGTTTTGTTTTGTCTGCCTGGCCAAAAACCACCTCTGTGGAAACAATGCAAACTGACTCTGAAGCCAACATTTAAATATAATTCAAGTTATTCAGGGAAGACAGACTCAAATCCACACTAGAGAAATGAAGATGAAGGACCTTGCAATTTTCATCTGACCCTAAACTGTCATCGGAATATCAACTTGAAGAGGTTGAGTGGAGGTGGGGGTTGGAAATGGGAAGAGAGGCATTTTGAAGACTTTCCTGTGAGAAGAGTCCCAAAGAAATCTACATCAGTTTTACTAGGTCAGTCCATCTTTGCTCTGAAAAAATAGTGAAAAGAGTGAGGCAGCCCTATAATACCTCAACCAATGCCGAACTACCTTAACAATAGCTGGTTTTGCCTGCTAATTTTGACAAAACCTTAGCAGCATGGAAGACAAGTTAGACACATTAACATGCCAACGTTACAATGTGGAACAAATGCAATTGAAAAATAGGAACTTCCCTGCCAAAGTAGAATGAAGGGGAAAAAAGGCTGAGACATTGAACTTGTGTACAGATTTAAACATGATAGATTTATCACCTGTCGCATTATCACAGACCCAAGGGAAACACTACTCTCTTTCCACTATTCCATTATTCTCTTCAAGTGGGTATGCACCCATGTCACTGAATTACATGCAAATGACTAACAACACATCTCGAGCTTGAGGTAAGGGTTTTTACATATCTGCCTATTAC
The DNA here is from genome assembly GCF_024500275.1 of Phycodurus eques. Classification (NCBI taxonomy): domain Eukaryota; kingdom Metazoa; phylum Chordata; class Actinopteri; order Syngnathiformes; family Syngnathidae; genus Phycodurus; species Phycodurus eques. The sequence continues at coordinate 2,976,761 of NC_084531.1, forward strand.
TGAAAGTGTGTCTGTAAGTGAGCTGTTCTGTACTACCGCCACACTGTTATGTACAGGTTGGGCTAATTTACATAAAAACCACCCCCACACCAAGTTTCCTAGCTAATGACTGAGCAGATAGTCTGGCTAAAGTTTTTTGACGCAATGTCAAAAGTCAAGCAGTATCTGTCAGTGTTAGCTGCATTAGCTTCTGATAATAATGTTATAAGAATGTTCAGATGTTCAGGTCATTTGTTGATGTGGGGGTATTTTTGTTTGGCAATGCTACACCGCTACATTAATTGACCTGCAATTAAAGTTTAACTCAGTCGGTTGGTGATGAAATGTTGTGGTGAGAATGCAGTTAAATATCTATGGGCGCTCGCCTTATTTGTGAGTGGGTATGGTTAACACAGTAGGTTGTTTTCTGGGGTTCACAGATTAGCGTTATAACAGGCTTAGCTTCTGATAAACGTTGCCTACGGTATGTGATTGCTCTGTGAAGTTGTTGGTGGGGCGGGGTGTTTGTTTTGGCACTCTGTAAGGTAAAAATGCTTTAAAACGATCTTATTTCTTATTATCTTATTTATCGCACTACTCGTCACTTTAAACTGCATACACTCGTTGAAGTCTCGGCGTCCTTTGCACAATGGTCATTGCACCGGACTATTGCAATATTAGTCATTCGAACTGCTCTAAGTGCTAGAGGTCTCTGGATCTTTTGCACAATTGTCAAAAAAAAAAAAAAAAAGTACCGGCATTACCAAACTACTAGCAACCCTTTATTGCTCAGTGCTTTATGTCTCAAAAGTGTTCTCTGTCCATTGACTGTCTGTTGTTGTACTAGAGCAGCGCCAACTACCGGAGACAAATTCCTTGTGTGTGTTTTTGGACATACTTGACAAATAAAGATGATTCTGATTCTGATCTGATTCTGATTTCACCATGCCAAGAAATATGCTCGAAGCATATGCCTACAATTGTTTATCACTGGGGTATTTCGAGGAAAGCATGCCACAGACATGTTGGTAAGACACTTGGGAACTGTTTTAAAATTAAGAAACAGAAAACGCATAAAATGTCTACTTTAATATGTGAATGTCATTCTCTAGGAGACAGGCTCGAGCTATTTGCTGCAATTATCCCAGGTTTTCACCGGAATTGTGAGTCAGACCACATAATATTTAGGCGCATTGGCTCAGGAAGCAGATTGGTTGTCTCTCAACTTGAAGGTTGCAATCCCCAGTTACAATACAACCTTGCCAAATTATTTTTGGGAAGATAGTGAAGCCCCACTTGCTCCTGACTCAGGAGTTTGTGAATGAGCTGTTACATTGCTTCCACCTCAACCTATGCCACCATCCTCAAACATTTGGATAACGGTGACAATGGAAAGCATCAAAGAAATTAAGATAGTTAAGTAAGTTAATAAATTAAAGATGAGTTAAAAAGTTACGTTAATAATTTATGATACTCAAACTCCACATTGGTGCTTTTTGCAAATACAGTACTTCATGCATACAATATGAATTCATACAGTAGTACTTCATACATATAGCCAACTTTAAGTCGGTTGCTTTGTGTTCACCTGTAACAAATAGCCAAATCAATGTATTCACAAGACGTAAACTTTTATCTCGGTCCCTGGGTGGACACCCCGATCTAATAGAGTCCATTGAGATACAATGGGATGCTATCATTATTGTTTACAAAAAGCAATTCAGAGAATAACCATTTCCTGACAGTGCTTATTACAGATTTTACATTGCTCATGAGGAGTGAGAGCCTGCACTGCCACTACTACTGCTGGTGTAAAGTTAGATGTGCATGATTTAGCCTGCTGTTATTTTCAGTTATGATACTATATTGCCCCAGAGATAGCCATACTTTGAATAACCATAAACACACACAGGCGAAGTATTCCCTCCAGTTTGACACCACACAAACACACTTGTGGCCATCGAGATTCATTCCCGTACCCCACATACTGTATACATAGACTTTTGCCCCCGGGGCTAGCTTGAGGGCAGCGTGCAGTACTTTGATAACAGTTTGATGTTGAGACGTAGAGACGACATGCTGACTTTAGAACACGCTCATCACTTAGACCGTGATTGTGTTGCCCATTAAACAAAGAAACTAAAATGTGTTTGTTTAACAACCAACACAAACCCACTACATAACAGACATGTACTGTATATGTAAATACAAATACAAACAGCAGGATGACAAATGTTCACTAAACTGCACTTTATCCACTTTGGTTGACTTGAAGTTTTATTTATTGTTTATACAGTATGTGCCCTGCGAGATATATATATATATATATATATATATATATATATATATATATATATATATATATATATATATAATTAAATGAGTATGTATCTTTACCGCGTTATTAGGATTCCCACATAGTTTCTAGGCAGGATACACCCCGCTGCAACATGATTGGCTCCGGCGTCGCGGGAAGGGCAGGCTATGTAACGATGCCACGAGATGACCATCCCAAAGTGCGGGAATGTATCACATTTTGTGCAAAATAAAATCAAAGACATTTGTTATGGCGGCACGGTGGGCGACTGGTTAGAGCGTCAGCCTCACAGTTCTGAGGTGCGGGGTTCAATCCCCGTCCCCGCCTGTGTGGAGTTTGCATGTTCTCCCCGTGCCTGCGTGGGTTTACTCCGGGCACTCCGGTTTCCTCCCACATCCCAAAAACATGCATTCATTGGAGACTCTAAATTGCCCGTAGGCATGACTGTGAGTGTGAATGGTTGTTTGTTTCTATGTGCCCTGTGATTGGCTGGCAACCAGTTCAGTGTGTACCCCGCCTCTTGCCCGATGACAGCTGGGATAGGCTCCAGCACGCCCGCGACCCTAGTGAGGAGAAGCGGCTCAGAAAATGGATGGATGGATGGACATTTGTTATGGTGAGGTTTAGGGCTTGGTTTGGTGGTTTAGGGTTAGGGTTTGCGTTAGTGGGAAACATTAACACCGCCACAATTTTAAGTCACATACTTCTTTTGCTGTCTGGAAGCAGTAGGGCGTGTTTTACAGGGATACACCAGCCAATCATAGTGCAATGGGGCACGTCCTGGAGCTAGTAATATTGGAGCAGTGCGTGATCCGTCTAGAAATTACAGTATGTTGGAATTCTAATAATGAATTTTTACCTCCCTACTACTTCTTTATTTTGTTTTTATTCTACTTTTTTTGTACAAATAGATCTCCCTTAATGTGAGAAAGACTAGGGTGTGATCAATTTTATCTTATTACCTTATTAGTCTTGTTTGACTTTCGGCTTGTTAAGTTCACAGGTTATATTTGTGTGATAATTACTGTACTGTACGTTGTTTGATGATCTTAAACATTATAGTGGGGAAACTATGCGAAATATAAGAATTTCAGGAGGCCAATACTTTTTCACAGCACTGTAGACGCATTTAGACTAGATTCAGCTCTCAAGTACATAATTGGTAGTTGTTTTTCATACAGGGAAACACCACTTGCCAAAGCCACTCGTCTCTGCGCGCACACACACACGCATACACAAACACACACACACACACGCACACACACACACACATGCACACCACATGGATGGGGATACAGAAAAACATCCTCTCCACTAAGAAGCCCCACTTACTGTTAGTTCTAAACACCCTCTCATTATCTTTTAATCACTGGCTAATTAGTTTTGAATTGTGTGGGGAAACCAGTCGACTCCACACCCTACGGAAGCTACTGTGGCTTCTGGTTGGTCAGACCTCTTGCTCATATATGTGTTATCAGAAAGACAGGCAGCCAGCTGATAAAGGTTTCTGTTTTTATTGTCTTTCGACATGATGACGAAGTGTGTGAAAGGCCTACAAATACCTTCTACAGAAGCAGGCTGAAAAAGTTCCTTTCATACCTTTACCTTCAGTTACAGTGGAACCTCAGGTTAAGAATTTAATTCTGTTTCTAACCCAAAATGTTCATAAACTGAGGTAATGTTTCCAATTGAAATGAATGGAAATGCAATTAATCCAATCCGTTCCAGGCACAAAACATACTGTACCTATTTAATCAGTGTGTGGTTAAAAATAAATATAGTACAATATAGAAACAAGTGAAAACACACTATTTAAAAGAAATACAACAATAAATAAATCAATAAATAATTCTGATTCATGTATTTGTTTTCTTTTGTCTGTCTCTTTTCTAATTCATTGGTTGATGTTGGTACAACAAACCGATACAGGGGAACTTGTCTTTTTCTTTTTGGAAATTTTTCATTAAGTGGGACATCACATGCTGGCACGGTGAGGACTGGTTAGCACATCTGCTTCACAGTTCTGGAGACCGGGGTTCAAAACCCAGCCCGCCTGTGTGGAGTTTGCATGTTCTCCCCGTGCCTGCGTGGGTTTTCTCCGGGCACTCCGGTTTCCTCGGCAACAAATTCCTCTGCAGCCCGTTTATTTAACCTAATAAATGCCTGAAAACTTTGTGAATTTCGCATCTCTTGCGAAACTTCTCAAACCAGCCTCAACAGACTTTAAAATCATATTCGCCTCCACTTGTGAGGTCCTTGTGCAGCATCTTTGCCTTCTCACAGATGATTGCCTCGCTCATGCTATCACCAGTGAACGCTTTCTCATTTCCCATTAGAAGGTGTAATTGAGAGCACAAAAAAGGTACAGTGCATTGCTTGCATTGCGTGACGCACACAGCCAATGATTGTTACACAGTGCAAAAGGAAGCACAGCAGACATCCTTCTGCTCATTCATGCCAAGCGCTTCCTAACACTATCACTAGCATTTTTTCCTTTTCTTAGGAGCCATTCTAATTGTTTAGCCCTTGTTTAGGAAACGTTTTGCAAGCCATCAGAGACAAATCCAACACAACTGCACTCATAAAAATGATACAAGCCCTTCTTTCATGCAACATATTTATTTTTTGTTTATTTTTCTAAAACAAATCTAATTAACAACTTATACATGTACTTTTTGTTAAGCTGAAGTAATAATTTCATGAACTCCAAACAAATGTGTTTGATTTGAAATTTCAATTGGGACCGCCCATTGCAACGCTCAGACACTTGTTCCTTGCGCTCTCAGCTTGCTTTCTTTAGCGACATTCGACAATTTGTGGCGGCGCTGCTGTGGAGAAAGACAGGTGTGATTCCCCTTCCTGGTGAGTACTGATTATTTTTTAATTTTTAACATTTTTTAAAAATAACCTTTCCCAAAAGACCGCGAAGACTGTCAGCATAGTTGGGCAGGCATTATGGGCTAGCTAGCTATGCTAGGTTTAACTGCTAAAATGGCCTACACTAGAAGTGAGTTTGAGTAGGACTACTCATGTTTGTAGTTACTCTAACTAGTGTTTTAACCGCAGAACGTGTTCTGGAAAAAGTGTACATGTACGTACGGGCGCTACGAATATGAATTATTAACTAATAATTTGTTTTGCCAGATGCCCCCTCCGCATAGCGCCCCACCCCCACCACTCGTGGATTCTGTTGAATGTATGTATGACTCGAAATTCGTGATGTTTGTGCTTTATTCACTTCTCAAAAATCGCCATATGAATGGAAGGCGGGTCATTTATGGGGCATTTATAGTACAGTATATTGTTAAAACACCAAAGGGTAGCTAAATTGCCCATTGAGAGACGAGTAGCACCTGGCACGTGACCTCCTTCCCTCCTCACTCCCTTTTTTCTTGCTGCAAGCGAATCAAGTTGGGCGAAAGCATTTAAGAGTTTGTGACCAAGTGTTGTGCGTACATTAAAGTGAGTACAGTACTTATTGTTTACATTAACCGCACTGGTCTGTTAATGCCGTATTTTATTTGCTAATACTGAATCAGTGTTATTTTTAGCTGCTGCGCCACTGTTGCGTTAAGAGTTTACAAGACGGCTCGTGCACACATTTTATTCTATCCCACTCTTTTGACCATAACAACTGATAAACCGTTGCTTTAAACTGCTGTATGTAATTTCGTATATGGATTTCTGTTTGTTGTCCCCCGTGTGTTGCATTTTAATTAATTTGTTTTCTGTGTTTGTGTTGCTGTTCAGCCCGCGGTCGCTAAGGATGCAGAAAAGAACATCACCACCACAGTCATAAAGATTTACACAATCCGAAAAGATGGGCATGAGGAGCCCGAGGATGTGGGAATTATGATCGAGGGCATTAAAGTCCTCAACAACGCTGGCAGTGTCATCATGGTGTTGATCATGCTGTTTGGGCTCATCAGGGCACTTCATCTAGTCTTTCCAGAAAACCTGAAGTACACCTCTGAAGTTTTCCAGATGATCATTATGAACTAGGATGGACCCAAGCTAGTCCATCAAAGGTACAGCAGCTGAAAATATAACTTTTTTCATAAAGGACAGTCAGGGTGTGTGCTCACAGTCCAAGACTGTCATCGAAGATGCTTTTCTAGTACCGTATTTTCACGACCATAAGGCGCACCGTATTAAAAGGTGCAGTCTCAGTTACGGGGTCTATTTCTGTATTTAACACATACATAAGGCGCAACGTATTATTGGGCGCAGGCATGGTAAAACATACGCTAACTTAAAACGTACGGTAGCATGCATGCACGCTAAAACAATGTTTTTAAAATGGCAGCGGGAGCAAAACTGAGTTCGGTTGTACTTTATTGAAGTATTTAACAATGTACTCACGTTATTTTTTGATCAATCCTCATCCACAAATCCATCAAAGTCCTCATCTGTATCCGAAATGAACAGCTGGGCAAGTTCTCCATCAAACACGCCAGGTTCGAGTCAGTCTCGTTGCCGTGTGGCTCCTCAGAAATGATGCCGGCTTTTACGAAAGCTCGAACAGTGCCAGCAGACAGTTAGCCCAAACATCCCCAATCCATTCACAAATTGTGGCGTATCTCGCCCGGCACTGTTCCCCCTCGTTTTAGTAAAGCTGTGTTCGCCATCTGTCATCCATGGCTCCCACGTCGCTCACTTCACTTTGAACACCCTGTTTACACAGATGTCCAGCGGTTCGTCAAGCCTCCCGGAATGATGGCAAGGTCCAAGTTATTGCACTCAGTCGAATGGTGACTGTAGAGATGCTTCTCCCGGCTGTTATTTGCTCGTTAATCCAACTCGGGCCACCTCGCCTTGTTTCCGCATTTTGTTTTTCTTTTTTTCAACGGAAACTCAGCTTCGTCTTCTTGACTTGGCGAAGCTCGTTTTCCTGCTTCCTCCACTAGCGAACCATGGATTCATTGATCTTGAATTCTCTCGCGGCTGCTCGATTCCCATGTTTCTCCGCCTAACTGATAGCTGGCAGTTTAAACTGTGCTTCGTAAGCGTGTCTCTTCGTAGGTGCCGTTTTCGACTGCGGTCAAGCCAGCCTCCACTCGTAAAGTAGCAGTCAAGCCAGCCGCCCCTAATTTTGTTCATACTAGGCATTACGGTAATAGGTCGCCAACTCGTGGCGAAAGCCACCTTCAAAATAAAAGCTTCCCAATAATATGGAAGTCAGTGCTCTTCGGTTGAGGAATGCAACCAGAAAAGTAAATTTGAATCTTGAGATAGATTAAAAAATTGTTTCTTTGATATCTTAGGAAAAATAAATGGTAAATGGACTGCACTTATATAGCACTTTATCTACATCATCACAGTGCCCAAAGCGCTTTACACAGCCTCAAATTCACACACACATTCATAAACCAATGGGCGGCTGCTGCCATGCAAGGGGCTGCCAGGCCCACTGGGAGCAAATTAGGGTTCAGTGTCTTGCCCAAGGACACTTCGACATGCGGACAGTCGTAGCAGGGATTCAAACCTGTTCTACCTACTGAGCCAAAGCCACCCCAACATAATCCCATTGGTATCACAAGACAAGTCCAGATCTGTGTGACAGACCACGAAGGACTCCACTAAAAGATTTTTGATGAGGATCTGATATTATATTTCAAAATAAAAGTCTCTGAAAACAACTAAACAAAATTTTTTAATGCATCTCAAGATTCAAATTAACCTTGCTGGTTGCATTTCTTAACCGAGGAGCATTGACGTCCGTATTATTGGGAAGCTTTTGAGAGGCTGGCTTGACCGGCGCTATATAAAGGGGGTGTGCCTTTAGCGTCCTCCTTCATGCGCGCCCTTCCCCCCTTTACGTCTGCATGCTGTCCTCAGCCACGTCTGCTTTTCCTCTGTATAAGCAGCGTGTCGGCAGGAAATGCTCCCAGTCAGTCAAGCGGAGCGCTCATCAAAGTCACACAACATTTACAGATTTTGGAACTCGGTGCACACATAAGGCGTGGTGCCGCATTATAAGGCGCCCCGTCCATTTTGGAGAAAATGTACGACTTCTAAGTGCGCCTTATGGTCGTGAAAATACGGTACTTAAAATGTGTTAATTCAAGATACACTAACCTGCGTTACTATATGAGAGACTAGATTCAAAGGTGTTTTATACAATTACAAAGAAGCTTAAAAATGTAAGCATGTAAAGTTCAAAATGCATTTCCAAAGAATGTAGTTTTATTTTGTCAGTTTTCAATAAAAACACATTTACCAGATTTTGTGTTGTGTGAAATAAATTGTGGGGAGGGGTAAACGCTAAAATAATTTATTTTAGACTAATTATAGTAATTTGAGTTGGACTGATGTGAATCCATTTAGGTCACTTAATGTACTTATTTTATTTGGCTGACTCAATTATACCACATTATACGGAACTACTAAGTTTGAGTTGGAGTCACACAAATAAAATGGATGGAAAACCTGCCCAAAATGTATTTGTGTTCATCCAATGAGTGATTTTTTGGAGTGTGTTGCTTGATCTGTGATCGGGTGAGCAACTGTGCACAGGCGGAAAATACACCTCCAGACAACTATCGTGTTGTATATTTTGATGTGATTACGCTGACATTAACCATTTGTGGTCTTAACCTAAGAGGCGCTACAATACAAAAAATAACACATACTGTAGAGAGTTTTTTACCACAAAAATAAAATAATTTTCAGACTTTTGGTCACGCCGTAGATTTGTGATTGGATGAGCGATTGTGTGGAGGCAGAACTTCCGCTTTCATGCACATCAGGCTGCTGCCTTCTGCTGCGGAGCAGACAACTAGCTTGATGTGGTTTTGGCTGATAGTAACTATTAGGAACCATTCTGAGGCATAAGATCAAAAGAACATACACAAGATACAGTACACTTATTGTAATCCGTTATGCAAAGAGCAAATAATGGTTATGCAGCGCGAAGCAAAACATACATCAGTCCATGCCAAGACTTTGCAAATCGAAAATAGTACGTAAATAGAGGTAGAGATTTAAACATCACTAACATTCATGTACTTACACTACAAAAAAGAAATACATGCTTCATGAAAATTTAATTTTGTCAGTTAAGGCGTCTCACTGCCAAGTCTTGCTTTGTGAATAAAAAGAATAAAAAAAGAGAGTTGTCTTGTATTCCTACTGTGATGATCAAAGGCCAGTCTATCTGGAAAGAGTGTAAGAAACTAGACTGGTGGATGGATTAAAGTGCATTAAAGCCATAGGAGAAAACAAACAAAAGCAAGAAATAGGAGTGTGTATTATCTTATCCACAGAGAGAACTGCACCCACAAGACTGACTGAAACCATGACTGTCGACACTGTTAAACAAATCAATCAGCAAAATCCCATTGGGCCGAGGAAAAAGTCAATTACTCCAAATCCGTTATTATTTTTTTCATGGCCATCTCAAAGAATGTAGCATTCCAAAATCCCCAGATGACTCATAGTAAGACCAATTAAAACCATTTTTTTTCATCACAGACTGATTTGGCTTAAACCAGTGCGTGGGTAAATGTTTGTTTTTTGTTTGTTTGTTTCATTTTGCTTCTGTGTGATAGAAAGAGAGACAGAGAAAGAGGGAGAGACAGAGTCAGGAAGAGAGTGAGTGAGTGAGTGAGTGAGTGAGTAACTGAGTAAGTGACTGAGAGTGTATATCCACAATAAAAATGAAAACCTTACCTCAAATAAATTATTTATTCTCAATGATTACAATACCTCATCAAATGGATGCACCACAATGAGGAGCATCATTCTTGGCTAGAATTAGAACAGATAGACTGCATCAACATCAAACTCCCAAAAGTCTTAAATGCCATAAATGCTTCAAGAACCCAATAATCGCATCCACCTTAATGGCTTGGTGGAAAAATGTAGAATCTACAGGATCTCAATTAGCTCCGAGTATCCTCTCCCCAATCTGACATAATCCAGATTTTGAAATTAACAATATACCCCTTAATTTTAGCACATGTGGAAAAACATGGAATTCATCACCTACAACAACTATTTAACGGTAATGTTTTTAGGAAACGTGATGACCTGTTCTAAGAATTCAAAATTCCAGGTGTAAACTTTCTTCAATACAATACATTAAAAGCAGGAATAAAAAAAGAATAACAACACTCCAGAGCACCTCGAACTGCCGGAGTTTGTCAAGTAAATAGTGAAGCTTCTTCTTAAATCAATGCAATCATTGCAGGCAGTACGCTGACCGACTGGTTAGCACATCTGCCTCACAGTTCTGAGGACCGGGGTTCAAACCCAGCTTGATGCATGTTTTTTGGGATGTGGGAAGAAACCGGAGTGCCTGGAGAAAACCCACGCAGGCACGGGGAGAACATGCAAGCTCCACACAGGCAGGGCCACGGATTGAACCCCGGTCCTCAGAACTGTGAGGCTGACGGTCTAACCAGTCGTCCACGGTGCCGCCTGAATATCCATCATAATACTAAGAAACCACAGCAGCATCTTAAAAATTCCACAGTAAAACTGTTCCGGCATAAAAGGGATACATATCCTCCATTCTGCTTGACCTAACGGCTGAACAGGACGAAACAAAAAAAAAAAAGAGTCAGTGAGTGAGCAAGTGCACAAAAAAAGCAGAAAGAAAATATGTCCAGCACCAAACTTCAGTTTCACTGCCTTAACAACAACCATCTCTGAGACAAACTAGTAAAAAACAAAAACAAAGGTGTCTCACTTGTTCAACTCATAAAAGTTTAACTTTTGTTGGCATTAGTTCAACTCCCAATTAAATCAATAGTAGAATCCATATCATAGTGTTCCTATTTCCACAACAAAATAATTACAATTCCATGTACCGAGCACAGGGAACCAACATGCTGCTTCCAAACTGAGCAGATCAAGAAAACCTGCGGTGTCAAAAACCCAACGAGCTGTATTACTTGTGTAGCAATAACAAGTATTCTGTTTCTTATCTTTCAGTAAAAGGCTGTTGCAGGTGAAAATAAGATCAAGTTCAGTGTTGTGGGAGAGTTGCTTCAAGCTTGGCTTGGCACTACATTGAACACAATCAGTGCTAATTGTGGGAAGTCAGCGAGGGATCAAGTCTCTCGCCACTCAGCCAGGAGTGTTTAATCTCCTTGCATGTGAGGGAGGAATAGAACTGAGAGGGTGGTTAAGAAACAGAAGAAGCTTCCAAATGAGGGAAAACAATGCATGCAGGCATTTTATAATCGTCTTAGAACCTCTTATACCACCTACTTTCAATCTTGCAGGTAACGGCTTAAATTGTATTTCAAAGTGTATTACTAAAACCGTAAGGAATAAAAAAATATATATATATTATTGAAATTTAAACCTCAATTGATGTTGTCAGAGTAGTAATGAACTGTAGATGATAAATTCTTCACATTTACCTACAGTATGTTGTTCTTTATGGGTTTTACTCACTGTGGTTTGATAGAAAGCCTTTTTATTGTGAAACATGCACGCACAAATGGCTTTTACCTAATGTAAAATAGCCCAAAGGTTACAGCAGGAAAAACAACTGGTTGTATATAATAAATGGGGGCGCTAGGTGCAACTCCCACACACAAATATCCATTAGGCAGTAGGCTGTCAATGCCAGAGCCAGTGTTTATGTCCTTGGTGTACAGTATAGGTAATCTGTCTGAGAGTAATGGATTAGCAATTAACAGAGGAGCCCAGTCAGTCATTCTGTTCAACTCCCCCGTCATATTGTGGCTGTGTCACACACTGCACTGAGTTTTAGACTTTCAGGCTAGCAGTAGCACAGACTGTAAGGACTAAGCTTGGGGACAGTTGGGAGGTCAAAATTTACAAATTGGGACAGGCTGCTACAGATGCGCCAGTCAGATTCTAAAACATAGTCGACATACTCATAAGCGAGGCAATTAACCTGCAACTGCACATTTGTGTGCAGCCAATCGACAACAATATTTTCCCTTGTAAGTCAACAAGTCAGTACATAGGAAGCTCGATAAAACGGACCCCGATATAATGGATGTAGGACAAAACGGACCGTTGGGACTGAACAATTCGTCCAAAAATAGTTTCCATTTGTCACTTACAATGCCGTTGACAAAGTCTGTTAGTTCGAGAATTGGCTGCTGTTGTTTACTGGTGCCTGTGGCGCAATGCAGGCAGAGAATGGGACTGACCTATTTCCGGGTTACAGATATACAATAATACTAGATCCTCCCGTGCCTACGTAGCGGCTATGTTGAAAGTGGGGCCATTGAGGTGGTGGCCATGTGACGATAGCAAATAGCATATTGTATCAATATTGTACATAGAGCAGAGAGAGAGAGAGCACGGCATGGCTGCGGCGCTGAGGAGTACAAAACACAAGTCTTTGAGGTCTGGAACATGCTATTTTTGGTAGAGAATCTTTTTTTTTTTTTTTTTTAATCAAGCCTTTCGCCCTTGGCAACAGATTTGGAACTAGGAAGCACACAAATTCCTCGCGGCTCATGAAAGCGACTCGCCTATGAATAGTACCGTACGTCAACAATGTCACCATGACCAAGCACACTGGTGCGGTAAATTAGAATGTGAAACTTCTAAACATTTTTAAGCTTTTTTTTCATTCACTTACAATTGTTTATTATTATTTAATTACAATAACTTTGTACTGTCCTGGACGTTTAAGGCCATTAAAAAAAACCTACAAAACAATAATTTTGTACTGTACAGTAACATGGGTGCCTATGGTCTTAAAAAAACAAAAAACACAAAAAAAAAGTGCTTTAGTGTGTAGCAGACATGTTCCCCGCAACCTGAGGTGTCACAGTGACTCCCCCACAACTTGATAAGCTGCTTTCTTCCAAGTGGCCCTGCTGTGCGAGACAACTACAAGAAGATGCCTACTGGACCTTAAGCAGCTTCCAGTCAAATCTGGATTTCCGTCTTCAAAAAGACTCCTTTCCTTCTTTTGAATATAGCGACCAAAAGGTGGGATCCTCTCTCGGCGAAGAGCAAGCTGGGACAGATCGACAATGGAACGCAAATACAGCAATGAACTATTTGTTTAATATTCAAACATGCATGCAAGGTGCCACCGACTGGCATTTGAGAGTACTGCAACCCAGAATTGTTGTTTTTAACTGAAGATAAAATGTCCGTTTTGATATTTCACAAACTCTGCAGAAATATTCCAAATGTATGCCTTGATGTATGTGTCAGTGTGTCAACTTTACAGGTCCAGCTGCGAGACTTTGAGAACTGCTTGTCTTGAAGCCCAAACAGCATGAAATGTGATTGAACCATAAACAGTTGATTTGCCAAGACTAAAATTTAAACAATCATTCTAAATGCTTGATCTGTTACTGAGAGTACAAAGTTTGGAGCATTTTATGTTTATATATGATTTTTTACACCATTCTTATGGCTAAATTGCAGACTGAAATTCAAGTGATCTTCTCCAACCTTCTCTGTCCCTTAGTCACGCCCCCTGGGTATTTAACTCTGGAATCCCGCCTCTCTCTTTCGTGTCTCTTGCTTTTCTCTGGCTTGCTTTGAGTGACCTTGGCACGGCTTAGCCAAACGTGAGTTCTCTCTACTTGCTAGCGGATCCTGAAAACCGGCAGGGAGTGAAACGGTCATATCCTCTCAACGAAGCGTGACGAACAACAACAATTTTCCTCTTCCGCCTGTTTTGTTTTTGTTTTATTTTTATGGATCGTTTTCTTCTTCCACCAAACCTGCACCGTTTTCCTCCTGAGATGTCCGGAGAAAGACCATCCCCACCGACCAGCAGATCTATGGTCGTGAGTACAACACGACAAGCGTTGCTAGAATATACAATATTAGTGCCTAATAATTTCGGGGAAATTACTAGCTTCACACAAAATCCCTATTTTGCTCTCTCTCTCTTTCTCTCGCTCTCTCGTCCAGACTGAACGCATTTAAACGTTCACGTTTTCAACTTTACTCCAGCAACACATGGTCCTATCTACCCTTGTCATTACCCTTAGTGTTATTTTCTTCCTGTAGTTAGACTTTGTGTTTCCCTATAGATCCCTTGTAGATGTCATTAAATATTCTATAAAATTCAACTTCTTGTTATGTTTTGAGTTTAATAAGGAACCTTTTACTTGTTATTTCCATTTCCCTCACAAAACGAAAGAAAACATTAGTTGTACAGGTTATGGATCACATTGATGGTGGAAAATGTTTTGAAATTAATCATTTTGATAAATTTTATTTTACAAGACAAAAACATGGCATTTGAACAGGGCTGTGCCAATCTTTTATAGCCACTGTACATTGGCCTTCGTTGTCATTTTCCCACATCCTCAACCATTCTTCTTTAAAAGGCAGAAATATTATATGAAAGTAAGTAACTTATTTGATTTTGATTTAAATCAAGCACAAGATGACTGAGTTAACTGGTGTGAAAAAAAAAACAGTTGGTGTTTTTGTACACCTATTGGTTTGGAGGCATGATTGGATTCACCAATTGAATTATATATTTGAACTCAACCATTGAATGGTAAGTATTGCTGAAATAATCTAAGTATCAGTATATTTTAAATGTGTAATCTACTTATTTAAATGTGTGTGTGTGCGTGCCTGTTGTGATTCCCATGTACATGACATAAATAATTAATTGGGACTCATTGATATTCTGCTCTCATTAACTGATGGTCACTCAGTTTGGTGCAGCACAGAGGTAACATGACTGATGAGAATTATTTATGTAATTTCATTTTGCCTTCCAGTCATATTCCAAAGGTCAAAGGATCTGATCCATTCCTTGATATTACCATGTGACCTGTTGCGAACTCGGTGAGTACTGTCAATGCAAATTGTTTAACAGTATTAAACACCCCCCTGACCAACCCACAAACCATCCCAGTCCCGTCTATCCTTCTAAAGTCCTCTTTTTAAATAGCTGTATCTGCTGTTTGAACACCGATTCATCTTCTTCACATCCTTTACGCTCTGTGGACCTGATTTACTAAGATCCCATATAGCGAGTACGAAATTTTATGTTTAATCTAACAGACTGCATCCACTGTTGGTGGTCATGTTGCTCGTGATCTACTGAGACTGTGATCTTTTTCTAAAATCCCAAATAGCGGGCACTAAATTGCATGTTCACTCAGAAAAAGTGGTGGAGACAACCATATTTAAAAGAAGGTTCCATGTTTTACTTGGTAGTTCAGATGGTCTTCATCATGGAACAGTGTGAGTGATAGAGTGAAACAGTGAAACAGAAGAATTACATACAGGCGTACAAAGTTACGGAAAATAAATCGATAGCTTCGATAATTTTGAAGAAGCCAGCAGCTGCATAAAAGCCAAGAGTTGATATAACACGTCCTGAGAGCGTGGCAATTTGATGCTTCGCCCATTCTGCCTAACATTACATTTAAAACTTGGGATACCACACAAAGAAATGGTCTGGAAGATGCCAACACCAAATGTCACGATGAAATTAAATGACCCAGACATGCATAAATGCAGAGTTGAAAGTAGTTTTCTCATACATGAAATGGCATGGCTCCTTGTGACTGACGCCAAGTCAGCCCTTAGAATGTTCAGAAGCTACAAAATGACATTGCTGAATAGTTATATGTTGCAATCTTTGTTTCATTGCAGCGCTAAATTATTCTATTTGCCCTAAACTCCTTCCAGAACGCGCTAAATGTACTACGCAGCAATTTTGCATGTTTGGCAGATGTAATCCTGGGTACACCCAGTTAGTAGATCAGCTACCACATCTATTTTTGCACATGAAAACCAGAAGTAAATCAGGCTCCATGTGTCTTATTCGTTCTGCCATCCCCTCGTACGTCCCTCTCCTAGCTTTTGGCCCCGTTTCGTTGCAGCTCTTCATTTGCTTTTGTTCTAATAAATCCTGCCCTGATTCCCACTTGTTGCGCTCTCTGTATCCTAATAACCTATTTCTCTCACTGTAAGAGAATGTACAATCATTAGCAAATGGTTTATCTTTCACTTTTCTTCATTCTTATCCTGCTCACCCCGTTATGATTTCCTCACTCGGATATACAAGGCTTCAGTGACATGTCCAGGTTTGTTTTCATACCCTATACAGAGAAATTGTTTTAAATGAGTATTTTCCCAATAGCATGGGGTCATTCCTTTCAGTTAGAGAGGTGAGGGGGAGACTTTATTGAAATCACAAGGGGTGTTGAATAGGAGGAGGGTCAAATTTCCATCTGGAATTGTGAGCAGACTGACTGTGCTTAAGTTCTTTTACGGCAGCTGACGTAATCTGAGCAGCCCCAACACACTGAAGCAAAGACATGAATAAAACAAACAAGTCTGAATAATCATTCCCAGTTGTTTTAAATCAATATACCCTCAGCTAAACATTTTGCTTTGCCAAATATGGGTGTACTCATGCTGGTTGTTATAATTCCACTCAACCTACCTATAAATATTGTGTAACAACATGGAAAGCAACAAATAGACTGAAATAAGGAGACCAAACCATTTCTTTTTTCATTTTACCTTTTGTCCATCTGTAAATCTCTCATCAGCAATTACACATATGTGGTGGGAATAATGTTCCTGAATATAATGAAAGAAACACCAACTCTAGAATAAATTTTGTGTTGCTGATAATAACACCAAAATTAAGTCATTACTTTGAATTGATTGCAGAGGGAAAAGGGAAAATCAGAAACAGTGTGAAATCAAACCCATGTTTATGTTCAGAGTGAGTTCCCAGACCCCATTATTCTTCTGCTTTAAAGACACGCAGGGCAGGTAAGTGATTTTGCAGAGATCCTTTCTGCTTTCTACCATCTCCTCCACCAAAGCATTTGTTCTCTAAGCCTCCACTGCTTATTCTCTCTGACCTCTTTTTCAGAACGCTTTTCTGGGTAAACACAGGCGTTCTCATGTTCCATAGCAGCTGGATGGGGGAGGAATAGTGTGTGACACCGCTTAATTCAGTGCTTCCATGTTGTCCTTGTAGCAGCACTATTTGATTAACACGGATATGTATGTGTATGCGTGTGTGTGTGTGTGTGTGTGTGTGTGTGTGTGCGCGCCCACAATAGTTTTAATTGTCCTATTACTATTAAATACTGTATTTTTCGGGACTCTCAAGAATTTAATAGCACAGGTACTTCTCTGACTCAGAATCTACTCCGGGTGCATGACATATGCAAAAGAAAACCTTTTTGAGAAATTATTTGATGCCAGTTTTGCTTTCACAATAACTTTGACACAAAACAATTGAGGTTACTCATTACCACCTCTTTTCTTTCAAGTATAAAAGAATTACAGATAATTGCCATTTGCAGAATCCCCAAATCCACCCAACTGAACAATTAGATTTGGGAAATCATGCTCATGTTCGATGTCTACTTACATTACGAACAGTGTAGTCAGCTGCTGCTGCTGCTTAGTGGTTCTGTTCGAACCACTAAACCCTAAATGGCTTGATGTCTGCTTACATTAAGTAATCATTGTGAGTAAAACACACAAAAGTATGTTTACTACCAATGTCTTTCAGGCTCCAGGGGACTGTGAGCCATTACTTTTTTTGCTAAATTTCACAAACTGAAGGAAAGAGCTTCAGTGCAATGGGGTTAATTATTTTTCTTTTTAATACATCGCTATGCAAGTAAACTTCAACAAAAATATATTCTATTAATATAGTTAATTGTACGATGTTTATAGTTTTCAGGGTCACATGGACATGAGAGCCAATCCCAGCAGACTGACCAGAGAAGCGGGGTGAACTGATCGCCAGCCAACTGCAAGTCTAATTTAGTGTCTTGCACAATATTTGTAAGGAAATAAAATTTCTGCCGAGATGGTACACTAATCACTTTGTAAAATCTTTTTTTGTAACAGTAGTCATGCTTTGGATGGGTGGTTAAATTTGTGGTATCTGTAAATTACTTCCGCGGAGCACTTAAGTGATTGGTGTCGAGAAAAAGAGAGAAAGAAGAAATCCCTGAATGCCCAGGGTTAGACTAATATAATACTTGCATCATTTTGTACGTATATATTATTATAACTCATTTATATGCATAGTAGGTAAGATTGGCTCCAGTTCACCCACGACTATCATGAGAACAGAAGCGAATGAAAATCAATACAGTAAGAATAAACAACAGAAAAAAATGTGGTTGCAAAATTGTGCACACACTATTATAACTGGGATGTGGCTGGATAAATGCAAACACGAGTAGCGCGCCGTTGCCTTCATGGTAATGCCGACCTTCCCAACATGGCCGTCACGTACGCACGACGATCAGCGGAGGAGGCCTATCTAGTGTGAATACCTATGTCCGGGAAGCCCAATGGAAGACTTTGTGTGATGTGATGTGACTTATTCGTGTTGATTAGTGAACTAGACTTAAACGGCACGAGCGCTTAAATTGGATGATGCAAACAGTGCTCGATGCGGAAGTCGAAGTCATAGACTCTCGCACGAAATAGTTGATAAATAAGCAATAATTGATAAGTAAAAGTAGCGAGCGACATTTAGATCATTGTAACAGCGTACAAGTGAATTATTAACAGCAGACGCGGCGGATGTCTTTTTCTGGTCTCGTCAACTCCTGTGACTTCGAGCGCACAGGCGGAACCTCAGGCTGCATATTAGTCCGCCGCGGAGTAATATTCACAATTACATCTGTGTGTGGATGGTGGATGTGCGGAATGGCTCTCGCTGCCAGTGTTCAAGGAGTACGAAACAGCGACGGTGACCACCCCCTCCAGGAAAAACTCATCGGATCTATCCGATTTACGTAAATGGCGACTGATTTGCATGTATGTTTTCTGTACCGCTTATCCTCACTAGGGTCGCGGGCGTGCTGGAGCCTATCCCAGCTATCTTCGGGCGAGAGGCGGGGTACACCCTGAACTGGACGACAGCCAATCGCAGGGCACATAAAAACAAACAACCATTCACACTCACATTCATACCTACGGGCAATTTTATGTGCAAAACCGGAGTACCCGGAGAAAACCCACGCAGGCACGGGGAGAACATGCAAACTCCACACAGGTGGGACCGGGATTTGAACCCTGGCCCTCAGAACTGAGAGGCAGATTTACTAACCCGTCATCCACCGTGCGGCCAAGAGTACAATAAAAATAAATCAATTAAAATGACAATTGATGTAGGCAACGAGAGAATAGGCAATCTGGATGAAAAAGTTTTAATTTGAATCTGATAAAATTTTCTTGTTTATGTTATCATTAATCTATTTCTATTGAAAAAACAATGTTTTTGTGTCACATACAGTATTTCTATTTGATTATATGAGATTAATTAATGACAAAGGCTCCAATTAATTCATTGAGTGATGGACATATAGATTCCCACATCCATTAAATCTATCAATATCTTCTTTGTCATTTTAACAAAATTTTGTGGGGTCTTGCTTGCATGCATGAGAATTCCATTTTGGTTGTTGCTGTTTACAATTTATTTTCCCCTTTTTTTGTATTTAAAATAAATCATGTTCTAATACTTTTGGAACATGATTTATTTATATCTTGATTTTGTTTGTTTACATTTGTTTTAGCAGAAGGGCAGTAGTGCAGATGATCGTGATAATTTTGGTCACAATAATCGTAATATGAAATTTTCATACTGTTTCATCTGTACTTCGACCAATATTTCAGAATGAATAATTATCTTTAATGTGAATCTTTAATGCGCACACAGTAACACGCTGTGATAAAGCCAAATGAGCAACCACATCCACCTCTTCCCTTTGCGCTGAAAGAAAATACTTGACCACCAAATACACCAAATACTGCACCAAGATGAGTGTTTTTTCAAATAGTTTAAAAAAGACTGACATAAATATGCACATACACAGTGAGAAAGCAGTGTTGACCTTGAAGCCACCTGATGAAATGCTATCTGCACTAATGGTCATCTGGCAGACGGATAAGCAGCATTACAAACTCACTCAGGCAATTTTCTGATACATACGCGTAGTGAGAGGGAATCAGGCTCGTGCTCATCCATATTAATTCTTTTAATATTGCCAGAAATACTATATGTGTGCATGTTTTCACTTCCTATGCTTCCCTTGTTTCTGAAAGCATTCATTTTTCACTAGAGACAAGTGTGTATACTGCTATGATGCGAGGAGATACCCATTATCGTTCCCACACACACGCACACGCACGCGCATGCACACACAGACACTTCAGAAAGGATGCATTGCGGAAAGGCAGAAATAATTGCATAAGTCTTACTGAACAACCCATTTACTTCAGTGGAACGCAGGGGAAATGCATGAGTAGGCCAGTAAGTGAAGGGCTGCATGCATTTCTGCTGAAATGCTCTCACACTCAAACAGTTGTGTGCGTTCCTGCTCCACCCCACGAGAGGAAACTAAATCCAATCAACCATCTTTTTTTTCAGTGTACGTGTGCTCATAGCTAAAGCAGCAGGGGCCACACATGTGTGTCTGTCCTAGAAGACCTTTGAACACACTGTGCATGATAATTGCAGCCTTTCCCAGACCACCCCCTCAGTTCTGCTTCTGTTTCTTGTGGGCCCATTTGTTCTGTAAGAGCAAAGATCCTTTTAAGGCTTATGTGTCTGAGGCTGATGTGGGTTCTGCTCTCGTTTAAGCCCCCGCCATGTAATGCTATCCTTGTCATGTCCCTGTAAATGTCCCCAGAGGTTTGGAAAAGAAAAATGGAAGAATGGGGTCGTGAAATGTTAAATGGACGTTGAGGAGAAGAAGACATGGATAAGGAGCATCGATCAAGATTGAAATCTAATCCTATAACTGGAACTATAGGGTCCACATCATATGGCGTGTGTAGATCTGGAGAATGATTACAAATATTTGAACAGGCAGAATGAAAGGGAAAAAGTTGAGCAGGATAAACCACACTGTGGCAGATGATGAGAGCTAGCCAGCTATCTAGTTAGCTAGAAAGAAGGCAGCTGGTCCCAGCCAGCGAGGATTTAAGGGAACCGAGAGGATCGCAAAACTAACCCGGGTTCCACCTTTGTTCATGGGGATACTGGTTAAAGTAAGCCATTTTAACTAAAAAGAAATACTTCTCCAGAGGAGGAAGCGGCACCGTACTCTCATTTCGGTTCAATAGAAAGTGGAACCGCGGGTTACAAAAATGTTATTGGTTCCGTGACCCAGTTTATAACCTGAAACGTTCTTAACCTGATGTAATGTTTCCCATTGAAATGAATGGAAATGCAATTAATCCGTTCTAGCCCCAAAACTAAATTATAAAAATAAATATAATGCAATTCAGAAATAAGTGAAAACACACTATTTTAAAGAAATAGAACACTAAGTAAATATGATAACAGTTTATTGCTCATTAACTTTAACTAAGGAAGGAAAGGGGAGGAGGACTACAGCTCCTCATTGAAGAAGAGCCTTCTTCCACACTGTAAGGATGGAATTGGCCAAGTGATGAGCGATCCCTGTTTTTTGCAAACATTTCTTCTGGCATTTACACCACAAAAAAAAGTTTGTTTTTTGTCTCATCAGACCAGAGAGGATTTTGTTCCTCATGTTCTTAGTCTTTCAAGTCCCTTTAGTTAAACTTTAGGTGGGCTGCCATGTGCTTTCTACAAACGGCTTCCGTCTGGCCACTATACCATAAAAGCCTGATTGTAGAGAGATTGTTGTCCTTCTGGGAGGTTCTCTTCCGTCACAGAGGAATGCTGGAGCTGTGACAGAGTGACCATGAAGGTCTTGGTCAACTCCCAGACTAAGGCCCTTCTCCCCCAATTGTTCAGTTTAGATTGGGTGGTTAGCTCTCGGAGGACTTCTGAAGGTTACTAAATTTTTCCATTTGCGAATGTGGGAGGCCATTGTGCTCATTGTGACCTTCAAAACCAACATATTTTTTTTCTGTACCCTTCCCCAGATCTGTGCCTTGAACAATGCTATCTTGGAGGTCTGCAGCCAATTCCTTTGACTTCATGTTCAGATTTTCTGTCCACTGTGGGACCTAATGTAGACAGGTCTGTGCCTTTTAAATCATGTCCAATCAACTGAATTTACCGCACGTTGACTCCAACTAACATCTAGAGGATGATTAGTAGAAACAGGAAGCTCCTGAGCTACATTTTGAGATTCATGGCAAAGCCCATAAATACTTATGTACATGTGATTTAAAAGTTTGTTTTCTATATAAATTTGCAAAAATCTTAAACTACTTTTTTACAGTGTCAATATTTTGTGCTGTGTGTAGAATTTTGAGGGGGAAAAATATTTGATAAATTTTCGAATAAGGTTAGGTAACAAAACATGGAAATGTGATTTGAAGAGAGTTATTTTGGATGAAGCACCCCTTTTAACCTAGACTTAAAAACATTCACACTTGGGGCTGACGTCACTTCTGTTGGCAACTTTGAAATATATTTTAAAGCTGACTGGGAGCCAGTGTAAAGACTTTAGAATTGGAGTAATATGTTCTGACCTCGCGGCACGGTGGACGACAGGTTAGAGCATCTGCCTCACAGTTCTGAGGACCGAGGTTCAATCCCCGGCCCCACCTGTGTGGAGTTTGCATGTTCTCCCGGTGCCTGCATGGCTTTTCTCCGGGCACTCCGGTTTCCTCCCACATAGCATAAGTTCCCAAAACTATTCCAAAACATGCATGGTAGCTTAATTGACAACTCTAAATTGCCCGTAGGTGTGAATGTGAGTGTGAATGGTTGTTTGTTTGTATGTGCCCTGCGATTGTCTGGCAAACAGTTCAGGGTGTACCCTGCCTCCTACCCGATGATAGCTGGGGTAGGCTCCAGTACGCCCGCGATCCTAGTGAGGAGAAGCGGCTCATAAAATGGATGGATGGATGTTCTGTCCTCGTTGTTCTTGTCAGAACCCAAACTACAGCATTCTGTATGAGCTGCAGCTGTTTAATACTCTCTGGAGTCCGGTCAGAAGACCATTACAATAGTCAAGTCTGGTTGAGGTAAAAGCATGGATGAGCTTCTCCTGGTCTGCTTGGCACATGCAAGCCTTTACTCTGGATATGTTCTTCAGATGGTAGAAGGCCGTTTTCGTAATTGATTTGATATGACTGTTGAAAATCAGGTCGGAATCTATCATGACACCAAGGTTTCGGACTCTGTGTTTGGTTTTTAAAGAGAGTGACTCCAGGTATTTACGAACAGCAATCCTCTTTTCTTTATTGCCAAAACCAATTATCTCAGTTTTATTGTGGCTTAATTGAAGAAAACCTTGGCTCATCCAGTTATTTATCTGTTTTAGACAGTGACACAACACCTCAACTGTAGTCATCTGGAGACACTGCTAGATATAACTGTGGGTCATCTGCATAGTTATGATAGTCAAAATTAAAGTTCTGAAGAATTTGACCCAAGGGTAGCATATACAGGCTGAACAGGAGGGATCCAAGAACTGATCCCATAAGTCATTGCCATTCGATGAGATTGAACAATGGTTACAAAAGAACTCCTTTCCTCCAGGTAGGACCTTAACCATTTAAGGACTCTTCCATTTAGTCCTACCCACGTTTCAAACCTGTTCAGCAGTATATTATGATCTACAGTTTCAAAAGCGGCACTGAGATCCAAGAAGACCAGAATTGACGCCTTTCCCAAGTCAGTATTCATCCTTATATCATTTCGCACTTTGATAAGAGCAGATTCTGTACTGTGATGAGTTCGAAAACCTGATAGAAATTTTTCAAAAAGTGAATTTAAGTTAAAGAATTTTAAAAATTACTTTCTCAACAATCTTGGCTATGAAAGGGATATTTGAGATGTGTCTATAGCTTGCTAATGTGGAAGCGTTCAGTGTTCTATTTTTTAAAAGAGGTTTAATGGCAGCTACTTTAAGAGCTTTAGGAAACTCGCATGACTGAAGTGAGCAATTGATTATTTTGCTGCAAATCAGCGAGCACAGACTTCACAATAGCTTTGAAAAAGTGTAATTTGGGGACTTGGTGATGAAGTGCTACCTCCATGAGTGAAATACAATACGCATTCGTGTCTGCTCACTTTTTTTCTTTACATCTGAGATTCCGCTTGCGCAAGTAGAAGCCACTTGCTTCTTCTCAACTGTCTAGTTCCATCCACAGTCGTCATGATACCGAAAGCCATACTCGACAATGACTCAGCAGTTGATGGGGCATGGTAAGCTCTGGCTCTTTTTCATGAGACAGGCTCAACCCCTCAGCGAATTGTGAAACAGGTGTAAGTGCGTAATTCTTGATCTTAGGGGTATTTTGTCAAAAGCAAGTAAACTGGGAGCTGTACATTTTGGGGGAAAAAATTCTATTGGACGTCTCCTTTAACATAAATCTCCAGTCAGCATTTGTTCAGATTTAAAAAGTAATAAGAAAAATTAAAAAATCTAATTTTGAACATAGCAGTCCAGCTGTATTTTTTTATAAATATTTCAGATGAAACGGTGTTAGGGACTCTGATAGTGTTGAAAGTCCCTAGATTTGGGGGCAATAAGTTATAGATATAATATTTTAGTTAGTGATTTCATGCCTGACCTACTATAAAACACAGATAAAGAAAGTCAGAAAGTAAATCTCCAGACTGATACCATTGTGGTCTATTTTAAAAGACTCGATCAGTCAGCATTGTTTCAAGAAACAAATGCAGCAGCGATAGGCCTTGTTTCAAATAGAGGAGTTATAATAGCAGATCAAAGAGAAAACACTCACTGGTGAGTAATGCAGCAGCTTCAACTGTGGTATGCCCTTTAGGGTCAAACCAAGCAAACAACGCGTTCTTGGCCCATGAATACGATAAACCGACCACTTTTCCAATCAAATTATAACTTCCTGCCCTTGTAAACATTCTAAATTTGTTATTGTTGTCGTACTCGTTTTGTGAAACAAATCATCTGGGTTGTCTAGTGAAGTGTGGGATTCTCAGCAAGATGGCATCAAGACCCATCTCTTTTCAGTCCACCCATCAACTGTGGGGTTTGTGTGCATGGGTGCATGGGTGCTATTGGATTGTCTCATTAGACCACGTGCTACCACCTCCTGTTTCAGTTGTGTGCGCGCACACACACGCAAACACACGTACACACAAACACACGATGAAGGTAACAGTTCAGAGGTTCAGCTCATATCTAATTAGCAATGCATCTGTGACATTACAAAAAGGCAACAAGTTAAATCAGGAGAGACACACATTGGCTGGGTTGTGATATCTGTGTTTGACTGTTGACTTGGAAATTACAATTAATGTTGAATCTAATCAATGAAAACTGTTAAACAACTCAGAACTTACTTCAGAACAATGCCAAAGTGGTAAGCACTGACAGAAAACTCAAACAGCTCTGTGGAATGAGAGCCGATACCACAAAGTGGACGGGAAGTCAAACAAACCATTCACCAAATAAATGGGCAGATGAATAATGAACAAACCACCCACAATGCACAGACCACACAAATATTTTTCAGCAGATTTGTATTTAGAAGGTCAAATCATTGAAATGTATACAATCAGTGGATGCCTCTCTTCGTCTTGCTGCAACACACTGTCAGCAGTGGGGGATTTACTCTTTCCAAAAGCTATGTATGATCAATGGTCTTCAGCAGTGTTGTGATATTGCACTACTAGTGAGCTTATACTGACTAGAGAATATATACTGTAATATTTAAACAAAGCTCAGTAGCTAAAGATTGCGGCCACATCTTTCTAATTGAACCATATCTGAACTCGTGTGGTGCAGTATTTTTTTTTGTTAGACTTATTATAAACCCTCAAGCGGAAAATCAACTCCTGGTAGCAGTCAGGAAGGAGACTAACGTCCCTCCAACAACTGGTTGGCATTCTAAATTTTGTCCACACCAGGACTTTAAACGTGATCATCCAGCTCCAAAGCCCTTTTGTTTACTAGTACAATATGTTTTTTTATTTGTCAAGTCACAACGTATCACTTTTTACCTGACTACTCCATGTGGTGTGACTTCACAAGGGCGTTCGCAAGTTGAGACATTAAGACAGCATACAATAAACTTCCCACGGCTGAATTATTATATTGTAGGCTAGAAATATCTCTTTCCCTAAGTACTCCATCAGCATGTCATGGTCTGTGTTTTAGTTTAGATTATGTTTAGTTTTGTTTCATGTTTTCCCGTGTCCCATGTTATTCATCTTGTGCTCATTTAGTTATTGTGTCCACATGTTATTGTGAACCCTCTACCTTGTGTCAACCAATTAGCTCCCTCCAGACACTCGTGTCTTGTCCAGGTGCTCCTCGTAGCCTCCTCAATTTCTTTGTATTTAGTGCCCTGGTTTCTTTCAGTGCTTGTCGGTTCATTGTCATATGTCGACTGTCGTAGGTCTATTCTCATCTAGTCTCCTGAGTCCCGTCAGGTTCCTCTCTTCTTTGTTCCCTAGTGTTTCTTTGTTACTTTGTGTTTAGATTTTGCATTTTCCCTGCACTTGGGTCCTCCACTTTCTTGCCTCCACCACCTCGAAAACCTGAATGTGACAGAATGAACTGACCACAAAAGGACCCAGCAGGAAGCACATGGCATCGTCCAAACGGTCAAGTTACTAGCAATGATGAAGAGCGTGTTTGTATAGAATTAGATGGTTTCTTGTTTGATTCGTTGAAGGAGAAATGATTGGTGAATTTCGACTGTTTTCTATCGCTAGTGCACAGGCTGTTTTCTGTGTTCTGCACTGCTGACTTGCTGGTAATTTTGACGAGTCACAGCAGTGTTGAGGATGTGGTCATGATCACGCGCATACTTTAATCCTTATTATTAAACTTGGATTCAGTTCCGATTATAAAGGCCTCCTGTCAAACTTCAAGTTGATGGTCTAACTGTGAAGGGTATCATACCAAGTAAGGAAACTGATATTGAAAAATTCACTTGTCCTATTAAGTTCTGATATCCACTGAATTATACATGTTAGTATTCAGGTCCTTCATTTTCCATGTTGTATTTTTAGTCAGTGTTACACACATCTATATTTGTCCTAAGTAAATTTTTTACTCGATACTTTGCAGTGCATTAACAAGTTGGATATAAATTGGTTTGTGAACCTACTCTAACCCGGGTATTTGTGTGAAAAATTCCCAAGGTTTTCATACAATAAACAGCTTTCCATGTTCATATCTAGAGTCAGTGTTACAAGTGACCACTGGTCAAATAATGGTCATATTAAGTAAACTATGTATGTTTTTATCCCATGAACCCCTAAATGTAACTGGTATACTTCAAAGAAATTTTACTAACATATTTTCAACAAAAGTATTCAAGTTCTTACATTTTTCTTACATGTCACAAATTGTGTACCACCTCAATGGTATATATATATATATATATATCTTGTATATATATATATTTCGTCCACATTTATTTTCTGCACTAGCATTGTTATTTTTTGCCATTCATTGTGGCACACAGACAAGTGCTAGTTTTGATAAGCCATTGGAAGTGTATTGAATTTAAAAAGACACGCTGTCATGTACTGCCGACTTAATTCACCGGCAATCATTCCCTTTAAATGTGACGCTATGACAGTCTCAACTGAGACATCTCCGTGTGGAAGAGGACGATGCTTGATCACAGCGATCTGTGTGTAAATGGAGGATTGTCACTGCTCTTGGCCAGTGTGGCAAAGCACAATGTGAGCGGCTATACGTATACAATGAGCTGGTGATAACCCTTGGTGACTTAAAAATGTCCATGGACCTTAGTATCTGTCTTCGTGTGTCCCGATCAAATTCACCAAAATCACATTACACCAGTATTTAGACATGGGAAGAGCAGACGTAAAATTTAGATCAACTTTCTGCCATCAATTTGTTCCTTCGCCAAGCACATGTCCACGGAAACTCCCTCGCTGCGTCAGAATGCCCATCTTAGCACAGACTGGTCTGCCAAATTGTCAAACAAATGCGGCGAGCCAAGCTCTTGGATGAAAATTAGCACGTCAGCATTTGTGTCCAACTGCAGATGTGTCATCTACGACAATAGAGCTCGATGTTTTCACGGACCACCTGGCGCTAGATGAAAATGTAACTCTCCGAAATTAAATTCGCCAGCTGAGACAACAGGTCAAGAACCTGACGTTGAAGCAAAGGTTCGACATTCATCATTTCACATCCTCGAATAAAGGCACGGTTCTTCACCAGGTAAACAAGTTCCATTAACATGAGTACCATGCATAAAATGTATGCCTCTAATGACACTTTAAAATGCCTTTATTTGAAAACTGGATAAATACAATAGAGTTGAGTTTCGGCACGTGTAAGAAATACTGCAAAAATGCAGCATATATTCCTTATGAATATAATTTGACTGATGTTAACTCATTCATTCATTAATTTTCCATACCGCTTATCCTCACTAGGGTTGCGGGCGTGCTGGAGCCTATCCCAGCTATCTTAGGGCGAGAGGCGGTGTACACCCTGAACTGGTCGCCAGCCAACTGATAAATAAAATAAATCAAAGACAGAAGAGAGTTTCTACTACAACAGCTAACATACACTAATTTTGAGCACAATAACAAATCAGGAAAATGTCTCGCAAACCAACTTCAACGTAACAAAGAAAAAACTAATTACAACCATACAATATTCAAATGGAGAATTTACTCAATCACCACAGGATGTTAATGATATTCTACAACTACTACAGTAGTTTATATTCATCCCACAATAAGCCGAATAAAAAAAACATTGAAACTTTTTTCAATAACCTAAACATCCCTCAATTAACTTCAGAAAGTAAACCGTTTTTAGACGGCCTATGAACCCTCGCAGAGTTACATAATACCTTAAATGATATACCAACAGGTAGAGCTTCAGGAAATGGTGGGAGTTCTATAAACATTTCTGGTGGATGCAAGAACCACTATTTTCCAGAATGGTGTTAGTGATAAAAGATAAAGGCCTAATTAGAAGCCAAATGAATACAGTCGCAATAAAACTACTACTGAAACCAGGGAAAGACCCCACTCATCCAGCTAATTCCCGAACGCTGTCAGTAATTAATAAGGACATCAAAATCATTTCTAAGGCATTAGCCAACAGACTAGAAAAAATTATTCCCTCGATAATACATTGTGACCAGGTATCATGAAAGGACGGAGCTCCATCAACAATGTCAAACGACTGATAAACCTGTTTCAGCGTAATAATATAAACAATTGTCTTGTCACTAGATGCAGAAAAAGCTTTTGACAAAGTTAACTGGTCTTTTCTTTTTGATGTACTTCACAAATTTGCATTCGGTGACTCATGTATTCACTGGATCGCAACGTTATACAACTCACAGAAAGCAACTGTCACCACAAATGGGGTCAGATTACAAAGTTTCACTTTGCAAAGAAGAACTAGACAAGGATGCCAACTCTCGCCCCTGCTATTTGCACTATTTATCAAACCGCTGGCAATAGCAAAACGGCAGAACACTAATATTAAAGGTATCTGTACTCCTGTGTCAGAACACAAAATCAATCTTGATGCAGAAGATATCCTTCTTTATTTACAAGAACCCAAGGTTCTGCAAACTGTTTTTAACCTCATTAAGACATTTTCGCAATTATCAGATTTTGCTATCAATATAATCAAAATCAATAATAATCCCTATCATGATTACTGTATTTTCACGACCATAAGGCGCACTTAAAAGTCTTAAATTTTCTCCAAAATGGACAGGGCGTCTTATAATGCTGCGCGCCTTATGTGTGCACGAGTTCCAAAATCTGTAAATGCTTTTGTGTGACTTGGATGAGCGCGCCGCTTAACTAACTGGGAGCATTTCCTGCCAACACGCTGCTTATATAGAGGAAGGCGGATGTGACTGAGGACAGCATGCGGAGATAAAGGGTGCGCGTGACAGAGGACGCTAAAGGCACGCCCCCAGTAGGTGTATAACGCCGGTATGTGCATTGTGCAAAACAACATCGATTGTTAAGGACCCCCGAAAATGGCACCTATGAAGAGACACGCTTACGAAGCACAGTTTAAACTGCAAGCTATCAGTTATGCGGAGGATGCAGCCGCGAGAGAATTCAAGATCAACGAATCCATGGTTAGGAAAACGAGCTTCGCCAACTCAAGAAGACGAAGCTGAGTTTCTGCGGAAACAAGGCGAGGTGGCCCGAGTTGGAAGACAAACTCGAGCAATTGATTAATGATCAAAGAACAGTCGGGAGAAGCGTCACCATTCGACTGAGTGCAATAACTCAGAGCTTGCCATCATTCCGGGAGGCTTGACGAAGGAACTCCAACCGCTGGACATCGGTGTAAACAAGGCGTTCAAAGTGAAGTTGCGAGCGGCGTGGGAGCGATGGATGACAGATGGCGAAAACAGCTTTACTAAGACTAGGAGGCAGCGCCGGCCGAGTTACGCCACAATTTGTGAATGGATTGTGGATGCTTGGGCTAACGTGTCTGCTTGCACTGTTGTTCGAGCTTTCGTAAAAGCCGGCATCATTTCTGAGGAGCCGCACGGCAACGAGACTGACTCCGACAATGACGAGAGGGAACCTGGCGTGTTTGATGGAGAACTTGCCCAGCTGTTCATTTCGGATACAGAAGATGAGGACTTTGATTGATTTGTGGATGAGGATTGATCAAAAAATAACGTGACTACATTGTTAAATACTTCAATAAAGTACAACCGAACTCAGTTTTGCTCCCGCTGCCTTTTTAAAAACATTGTTTTGTTTTAAGATAGCGTATGTTTTACCATGCCTGCGCCCAATAATACGGTGCACCTTATGTATGTGTTAAATACAGAAATTATTATAATTGAAATTGACCCCGTAACTGAGACTGCGCCTTTTTAATACAGTGTGCCTTATGGTCGTGAAAATATGGTAACTCATGGAATCCTGCAGACCAAAATCCAAAACTTTTATCCAAACAAAAAATGTAACCTGATAGGTTGTATTCCAAAAATATCTAGGCATTAATATCTCGATGAAACTTACACAGTAAAATTATTTAAATCATGTACCTCTACTGGAATTTTTTTTTTCATTTCAAACATTGGAACAGCCTACCTAACTCATTATAGTACCCAGGACTGTGAGCAACGTGTGAAGTCCTGTAACAGACACTTGGAGATTAATATTTAATAGCAAGGATGATAAATAATGTGTGTATTTGTATCAATAGATCTTAGATTGAGATTGCTGTTGTACTTAACAAGAGCACAACTGACTGGTTAGTTTAAGTGCCAATGTCATTCACAACAGCATTTGCCACAACTAAATGAGTCGGTCCTCCATTTATGATGTCCATCTCCAGATTTGGCACTGTTTCCTGTCGCCATTCTTTGTTTGTGCCTACATCATCTTCAGTCAGCTGCATTTATTGGTTTTCCACTCCATGTGACAATGTCAGATTCTGTGCATGGGCTGTCCTCTGTGTTGACCATACACAACAGAATTTTTTGTTTTTTCTTTTTGATCCTGAAAATAATGTTTATTATGAACAACGTTAGTCTCTAAATTGCCCCTAGGTGTGAATGTGAGTGTGAATGGTTGTTTGTTATGTGTGCCCTGCGATTGGCTGGCAACCAGTTCAGGGTGTACCCCGCCTCCTCCCCGATGATCGCTGGGATAGGCTCCAGCACTCCCGCGACCTTTGTGAGGATAAGCGGCTTAGAAAATGGATGGATGGATGGATGAACAATGTTAGCCCTCTGAGGTTTTCCAAGCACATTGGAAGTAACAAAATCATTTTTAACAAAACTCAAACTACAGGACAAAATAATCTTTACAGTCTTCAGATAACGCAGCCTTGCTAGCAATGATCAGAAAGGGGCTCAAAAGCAGCCCAATTATTAGGCGTGTACCAGACTTAACTGGATGCAAAAAAGAATGAAAGAGAATTGAATGAAAAAAGAATTGAAAGAGGTACCCTCAAGACTGATTCTTGCAAGAAGCCAATGTCTGAGTCAAACATAAGGCAGCAGCATAAAGCGGATCGAAAGGGTGTATTCCTCCTAGGTGTAAATTAGGGCCATGAACATAACTGCTTGCGCTGCAGTAACGAGGGATTTGCTCCCTCGGATTTACACTAGGCTAAAGGCTTCACACCATTTTTTTTGTTGGCAGAGCACAATCAGACGGTATTTATAATAGTGGCATTCGAGTTTTGACCTGAAGTAGCTGCTTTTGTGAGATGAAAGCTCCTGTTTCTCAGTAATCGCCTGGGGATCTGCACACAATAATAAAATATAAACAATCACACAGATGTATATGCAACTCCACACCCTGACTTACACACAGCTGTATTGTTTGATGGTAATTGAGCAGGAACATCTGGACAAGAACTTAACTGAAGGTTAAAAAAAATTTTTGTTTCTTATCAAGCCCCAACCAACACCAAATACAAAGTGTGAATGTGTGTGTGTGTGTGTGTGTGTGTACCAATATCTCCTACATCCATCCATTTTCTGAGCCGCTTCTCCTCACAAGGGTCGCAGGTGTGCTGGAGCCTATCCCAGCTGTCATCGGGCAGGAGGCGGGATACACCCTGAACTGGTTGCCAGCCAATCGCAGGGCACATACAAACAAACAACCAGTTGCACTCACAGTCACACCTACAGGAAATTTAGAGTCTCCAATTAATGCATGTTTTTGGGATGTGGGAAGAAACTGGAGTGCCTGGAGAAAACCCACGCAGACACGTGGAGAACATGCAAACTCCTCACAGTCGGGGCCGATTGAACTCGGGTCCTCAGAACTGTGAGGTTGACGCTCTAACCAGTTGCCGCCTATCTTCTACATCATGATTGCAAATCATGCAACAAGGTACCATGACTGTTTTACACCAGGTCAGACATTGACTTGTTTGCATCGTGGGGAACCTTAATCAAAATGCCACAAAACACACCAAAATCCCACATACATTTTAAGGGTTGGCACTGGCTTATGAAACCTCTTAGCCAATCTGGCTAAACATTACACACACATATAAAAATCTCCGAGCCACACGTGTGTAGTTAGCCACAACATCACGTGTATTTATGTGGCTTAACCTTTATCCACACTTAGCCAGTCCTCATCACTGGGAGCTAGGCCAATTATATTTAAGGGTGTGAGCCCAATTAAAACTACCTACTCATCAATCATGAGTAGGGCTGAACGATTTGGGAAAATACTCTTAATTGCAAGGTTTTTTGTTTTTTTTTTTGTTTCTTTTAACAAACATTGCGATTGCAATATATCATGTGATTTTTCAGGAGGACATTTGTTATCTTCAGCATTATTCATTAAACACAATAAATTAATTATTCTATAGTATGACCAACACAACATTGTATACAGCCAACAAATAAGTTTCCTGTTAGCCAGGCCTAAATGTGATGAATTGATATGAAGAATAAATCTTTATTAGATAGTGAGAGAGATAAAGTGGAGTTGTGCATATAAAAGCGGTTCATATGGTAAACTATATTAAATGTTAAATAATGTTCTTATCAATTCAAGTAAAAGTGTTGAGATGATTCACTTATTTTGATAATCTTCAAGAAGGATCTTAAGGACTTTATATAAAATTATCTCAAATTCAAGCTTTTTAGTTGATGATAAACAATATTCAAAATCTTTGGTGGAAAATATTAGTAGGCTAATTTTTGCTGGCAGATAATTGTAATGGATTTCAAAAGGAGGACAAAAGTGGTCTAAATTACATAAGGGGGTCGTTGGAGTGGCTGTGACTACGTTGCCTTGGGCCCCCAAATGACCAGCGAGTTACGCCCCGATGTGACCCAGCGCCGCCGCTAGGCATGACAACCGAAGTGCGATTAGATGTTCTTCAGATGGTAGAAGGCAGTTTTCGTAACTGATTTGATATGACTGTTGAAAGTCAGGTCGGAATCTATCAGTACACCATGGTTTCGGACTTTGGTTTTTAAAGAGAGTGACTCCAGGTATTTACGAACAGCAATCCTCTTTTCTTTATTGCCGAAAACAATGATCTCAGTTTTGTTGTGGTTTAATTGAAGAAAATTTTGGCTCATCCAGTTATTTATTTGTTTTAGACAGTGACCCAACACCTTAATTGAACTATAGTTGTCTGGAGACACTGCTAGATATAACTGTGGGTCATCTGGATAGCTATGATAGTCAAAATTAAAGTTCTGAAGAATTTGACCCAAGGGTAGCATATACAGGCTGAACAGGAGGGTCCAAGAACTGACCCTTGAGGGACCCTATAGGTCATTGCCATTTGATGGTATTGAAAACTTCCAATGATTAGAAAATAACTTATTTCCTCCAGTTAGGACCTGAACCATTTAAGGACTGTTCCATTTAGTCCTACCCACGTTTTCAAACTGTTCAGCAGTGTATTAGGATCTATCATATCAAAAGCAGCACTGAGATCCAACAAGACCAGAATTGACACCTATCCCGAGACAGTATTCAGCCTTATATCATTTAGCACTTTGATAAGACCGATTTTGTACTGTGATGAGTTAGGAAACCTGATTGAAATTTGTCAAAAAGTCAATTAAAGTTCAAGAAATTGCTGAGTTGATTAAAAAGAACATTGTCAATCTTGGCTATGAAAGGGAGATTTGAGTTGGGTCTATAGCTTGCTAACATGGAAGCATCGAGCGTTCTATGTTTTTTAGAAGAGGCTTAATGGCAGCTTCTTTAAGAGCTCTAGGAAACTCGCCTGACTGAAGTGAGCAATTGATTATTTGCTGCAAATCAGCTAGCACAGACTTCTCAATAGCTTTGAAAAAGTCAAATGGTATTGAGTCAAGACAGCTCATTGATGGTTTCAGCTGCTGAACCGTTTTCTCTACAGTTTTTTGGCCAACTATATCAAATTCTGACATGGTAATAGAGTTTTTACATAGTATCATTTTATCATTTTGCTGATTTGTGCTGATATTTAACCTGATGGGTTGTATTTTTTCACTAAAATACGCAAATTCATTGCATTTTTCTGCTGTTAGGAGTTCCGGAGCTACAGTATCAGATTTGGCAGGGTTGTGAGCTTGTCAACCACAGCAAACTTCTTACTGATGATTTCAGAAAAGTGTTGCTGGCTAGCCTTGACTAACTCTTGGTTAAAATTAAAAAGACTGTCTGTTAGGGTTAGGGTTTTTCTCCACTTAAGTTCTGCTTTCCTACACTTTTATTGAGAGGTTCTAGGTCGCCTCAAGATTGTCTTTTAATAGGAGCGACAGCATTCCAGGTGAAATTATCCAAAAGTTCATCAACTGTCTCAGCATTCACAGTTTGTGGCACAGCTATGGTCTCTATAAACTAAGTACATTTTCTTCAGAGAAATAGAGGTTGTCTGACCTTTTGGGAGAATCTGTAATGCAAAGACTACACAAAAATGGTCAGAAATAGCCACATCCTTAACGTCAACTAACAACGTCGACACTTGTTCATAAAATAAAAATTTGCCTCATTTAAAATGGTATTACAACTACTTTCTGTTAACCACGGTTCATTTAGTAAGAAAAAGTCTAGAATCTCGAGCATAGGTTGTTATGATGTCATTAATCAACATTGATTTATTACCCAGCGGCACGGTGACCGAACTGGTTAGCACATCTGCCTCACAGCTCTGAGGACCGGGGAGTGGAGTCTGGAGTTTGCATATTCTCCCTGTGCCTGCGTGGGTTTTCTCTGGGTACT
Source organism: Phycodurus eques (assembly GCF_024500275.1). Taxonomy (NCBI): domain Eukaryota; kingdom Metazoa; phylum Chordata; class Actinopteri; order Syngnathiformes; family Syngnathidae; genus Phycodurus; species Phycodurus eques. The sequence goes on from NC_084531.1 coordinate 3,012,607, forward strand.
CCGGTTTCTTCCCACATCCCAAAAACTTGCGTGGTCGGTTGATTGAAGACTCTAAATAGCCCGTAGGTGTAAATGTGAGTGCGAATGGTTGTTTGTTTATATGTGCCCTGCGATTGGCTGGCGACCAGTGCAGGGTGTACCCCGCCTCTCGCCCGAAGATAGCTGGGATAGGCTGCAGCACGCCCACGACCCTAGTGAGGATAAGCGGTACAGAAAATGGATGGATGGATTTATTACCGAGTGACCTGATATTGAAAAGAGCTAGTCTCGCAGAGAAAACTGGAGACAATGGTTTGATAAATTCACATTTTATCCTCACTAAATTTGTAGTTATACTTTTTTTGTGCCAGATTTCTTTGACCAAGTTTCTGTCCCTTGCAATTACAGGGATTAAAAATGCCTGATCTCTATAGGGGTCTGATTTATTCTGGAAAATAATCCGCAGATATTAGTCAGATTTGCAGATAAGAGTCTTCATGGGTGGAGGAGGGGCCCTTCGCATCTTAGTCCACGTTGGTTTTCAGGCGAGGAGGGATGACAGGATGATCTTGGCGTGGTGTGCGTTGGCTTCCAATATTGACAATAGCCTTCAACCTCTCTGTCACACCAAACAGGGCATTTAGGCATTTTTGTGTTGGGTTTTGCTCCAGAGGGCAGGAAGGGGTGGGGGAGATTCCAAGTGCTGCCTCATCTCATTCCTCATTCGTTCCTCCGATTGTTTGGGTGACGCTGATGAATCCATCTGCGCCTTGTGTCGCCTTATATCTTGTTCCGCCGATTGTTTGGGAACAACTGCAGACTCCTTCTTCGTGGCTCAAATCTATTTGTAAGTCTGATGTCAATGTTTTGCATTGACTCGCCTCCTGTTTTCTTTCCCTTCACAGTAGCGACCCTCCACGGCCGCTCTATCAGGGTTGAAGAAGGACGCAACGCAAGCCAGCCCAATTCCTCAGTAATCTGCTGGTGTTGTGTCCTCCCTTTTAGATGTTGTCCCATATCTTTGGGCTCCAAGTAAATTCCAGGGAGAACTGCTTGATGATCCATTACCGTTTCCACAGTCCACATCCGTCCTCTTTGTTGAGCTTAGTGACTGTCTGTTAGCACGCTTCTTCGCACCATTTTGAGAAATTGGTAGAGTGGTTTCATTCCCCGACAGTCCAGTTACATCCATATACACTTCAAGACAGTGTTTTTTCTTTTCCAGGACCGCCATCTTCTGTAGCCGTTTGTGACAGTCTTCAGTGGAAAAAGGAGGCATCTTGTTCCTGATCTTGTTGCTAATAGCAGGCTTGTGATAATTAGCAGGCCACGCTCACGTAATCGTAAGGGGGTATCAAAAAATATTGGAATATGGCAACAACTTACTGTGTCTCCAAAAAAATAAAAAAGTACAGTCCCACAAGTTTAAAAATATCAAGGAGTCGCTTCTTCTCATTTCTTTGGAAGAAGAAAAACAAGCTTATCAGCAAGATAAATGCAAACGGGGCGAAGCAAGCAGAGCGAGCAGAAAAGCATCTGCACTGTATGAGCGCGTCTGCGTCAATAAAGCAACAATGCTCAGGGTTAAGTGGTCTTTTACTGTACTTGTTTGAAAATAAGGTTAGACAAATTTTATAGAATTGGGTTAAGTCAAGTCAAGGTTCTTTTTGATTAGCACACGTGCACACACAACCATGTTCTATACCGCTTATGCTCATTAGGGTTGCAGGTGTGCTGGAGCCTATCTCAGCTGACTTCGAGCTAGAGGCGGGGTACACCCTGGACTGGTCGCCAGTCAATCGCAGGCCACATAGACACAAACAACCTCTCATATTCATACCTACGGATAATTTTGACTCTTCAAATAACCTAATATGCATGTTTTTTAAATATGGGAGGAAACCGGAGTACCCGTAGAAAATCCACACAAGCACAGGGAGACCATGCAAACTCCACACATGGGCCAGAACCTGGATACGAACCCATGCCTTCTGAACTGTGAGGCGGATGTGTTCACCAGTCATCCACAGTGCCACACTTAAAAATGGTTTAAAACCTTTTCATTTACTTTCAATTTCTTTGGTTTACAATACGCTTGCTGGCTAGAATGATGTTTTACATATTTTTTTCTGTTCAGTGCTTCCAATGGACATTTAATTATCTGGCTACTTGTGCTTTGCTGTCATTGTGTTTTACTGCAACCAAGGTTTGACAGTTTGACAACTTTAAGGGCCTATCTCACTGGTGGGGACGTCACGGCGATTGCCGAGGCTGACCAGTTACGGTGACTGCGGCAACCCAGGAGCCCAGAATATTGCTTGTGCTCTCACCAGGACGATGCATCGGAGACATCTCCAGTCAAGGTGACAACCACTTCACCCAGAAGCCACTCATATAGGCCTATATACAGTATACAGTACATCACTCATAATTTATTAGTGGCCTTGTATTGTTTTCTTTTGCTGTCGAACTCTCAAATGGGTGCTGTGACCCGAAGTGAGCACGGTCGCCGAGACAGCCCACTATAATGAAAAAAACGCTCTAACATCCATAAAATCATCATTGATCTTTCTGATATTTTCAGAGGTTGAAGTGGGCATAAGAAGAGATGTCCACATACATTTTGGTGGCGATTGATCTGACTTGCCTGACACTAAGCGACGATAAGCTTTTTTTCCATCGTGAGCATAAACGGAGAGGAAAATGCTTATGTCCATAAAATACAAAATATTGGCGGGATCGTTCTGACGTTTTCAGAGGTTGAAGTGAGCATACGTTAAGTATGTCGATATACAGTACATTTTGGTGACAATTGATCGCAGTTTTGTTTTATTTAGCGACATTAAAGTGCAACAAAACAGGACAAAAAAAATGTCTTGGAAATGTGGCAAATTTAAACAAAATGCAAAGTATGTAAAATCAGGCTTCAAAATGTTGAAGAATTGAGACATTCTTTCAGCTTGCAGACCCTTATGGGCATGTCGCTGAGAACTCTGAAAATTCCGCCTCTCCTGTCAATCAAATACACACACCGCCCTCTTCTATCACTACTCCTTTCCAGCGACCGACATATCACACGCTTTCACAGGCTGCAGAGAAGCAGCCTCTGAGCTGGCATAATGGCTATAAACTGTGCCGCCAGGTCAATTTAATTTCCTTTGCAATTCAGCGAACAACGTGTTTCTGTGGCCGCCGAATGGTGCTCCATCAGCGGCCAAAGCCATCCTCATGTATGAATTTTGTCTGTATGAATTTAGTAGGGAAGGAGGCTGTGAGGCTAACGGCTGGATCTCCTTCTCTCACCCCTGGCAATGGGCCACGGGGTGGCGGGTCTCATCCGTTTCGCTGCTGCCCCGCAGCACAATGTGCGTGGGTGCCAATTGGCAAGACACATTGCCCAAATAACACTAAACACATTACACTTCAGGGAAGATGTATTTTTTCAAGGTGTGGACATAATATCATGGCCAATTACATGCTATACTGGTAGAGCTGCGTGGAGCTATTTACGAACAAGGAAGTGCAATTCCGCCAAATGGCTACTGCATGGAATAAGCGCACTTGGTGTTTATATAGTGGGGTATACGACTCAGCCCCATGATGTCATGGGGCTAGTTTTTAGCCCCGCCCACAATATCAGGAAACTTTAGAAGGTGAGAAAGAGTTTCATGCCATAACTCAAATTCAGTACTATATTGTTCTCAGTCTTTGCACGTTTTTAGCACTTATCTTCGAACATTTGATGTGTTTAGAAACAAAACCCGAAAATGAGTTTTGTTACACTTGAAGCTTTTTCTCTATAGTGAGCATATGGAGGACTCCAAAAGGTCTCCCAACGCAACTCCCTGGCGACCGGGCTAGTATACGGGAGAATACAGGAGACATTGTTAAGACTCGAGTCGCCATCAGGTCGTCAACTAGTCTCCCGGCCAGTCAGATAGGCCAGTTAGTTTTATGGCCACTATGGAGAGGAGCAGTAGAATGCAAGAGGGTGATCATAAAAGGTGTCTTACTCCTGAGCAATTTGTCTCCCTCCCACACACATTTCTGAAATGATGTCTACTCCTCTCTGTAAGTGCTGTGTTGTCAAGTATGTTGACAATATCTGCTGTTATACTCCAAAATTGAAAAATGACAATTTAATATATAGGTAGTCTTTGTTTCATTTTTCATTGGAATGTTGTTCATCCCTTTTCAAATGCACTAGTTAAGGTGTATTATGTTGCTTTTCTTATCCTGGATGAATCCCTTTATTGTTGTTCAGTATGCATTCTATGGGAAGGAGAGGAGGATCTCAAGTTGCATGAGGCATATTTCACACGACTTTGTAAGGTGGGCAGTTAAGAGTTATTTTGTTTAGATTGGCACAACTTCACAAGTTAATTTCAGTTGCCCTCAAAGTCCTGACTCAATTTAGTTCACAGTTTAGTCAGTTGACAGCAACAAGGAACCTTGCACCAAATTAACTGTCATGGTCTGATTGAAAACAACTAGCGTTCGGCCTGGCCACGGTAAATTGAGTGTAATCCTGTTTAGTCAGGCTTGTGCTGTCTCATACGATGCCTGGAACCACGCAAACTCCTCCTCTTGACCTCATACGAGAGGCACTTGTCTGAGTATTTGCAGTCAAAGACACCTAACTGCATTACTCTGTCTCTTGGTTGCAGAAACTGCACACCTACAATTGTGTCTCAGTCTGAATCTCCACCCCATTTATTATTATTATTTTTTTGCCTGTCCCACTCCCTTTCACCTCAGTTTTGCTGGAGTGACTTCAAGTTTCTGGTCTTAAACTCATTAGTTCAGGCGCCTTATAATCTGTTACAAACAAAACAAGCCAACAGCCAAGATTAATGGCAGTTCGGTGACTGAGAAAAAGATTGGCTGAGATTTAAGGCTACTTCACAGGTTCACACTTTCCCACACACACACACCTCCGCCTCAATTGATGTGTGGGAGGAACTTACAAACTAACCGTTATTTTACCTCTGTCTTTACCAATTGTTCGGCTTGTCCTTCAGTCTTTGTCTTTCTCCCCCACTCTTCCATCTAAGCCTATAAATGTAGCTGTAGCAGAGAGGAGGGGGTGAGCCACCATGGCAGCAGATGCCAGGGACTCCTCTGGCTCATGCCCACTGCCTAGCATTCCAATATCCTAACACTACGCTTCCAGCCAACTGCAATAACAGTCACCAGCAGACAAAGGCTGCCTGGCTCCCACCACCTTACGATGTTCACGGTTTGGCAAGGACATCATTATTCCACATCCAACATGAATGAGTCAATACAGTCTGTGTGTGTGGGTGAGTGTGTGTATGTTCACCCAGGTGCCTTGTCTGTCTCTGAGAGCCAGTCTGAATTTGAGCGCTATTGAATTTCAATTGAGCCAGATAAATCATGGTTTTAATGGTTTTAACTGACGGAACTGAAGCTACAGCTCTAGGCCAACCGGAGATGACAGCAGGAGTTGACCATGCGGGTGACTGATCAGAAATGTCAGTCTGTTGAGTGATGTGTAAATGTGTTTATGGTTTCATTTTGGTAACTTTTAAACTCTTGATAATTGTTCGCGTTCCTGACGGATCTCTTTACGTGATAGGACTGTCAGTCGTGATGGACTTTGTGTGAACAAGTTTCAGATGTTTGTGCTGTGTGACAAGAAGAATTAATTAACTATGTTACTTAAAATACTACTAAATGTTTGATAATGGTGACAGTTACATGCTGGAATGGAGTACTTATATAGTTGTTTTTTTTACTTTTTTACTTCAGCAAAAAATTGTAACCAGCATCACAGATTTTGGGCGATTCCAGATGTTCCACTTCATATAAAGTTGTTTCCATTTAAAGGGAAAGTACTGATGACAATTAATTTTGAAATGGTTGTATACAAATAGTTGGGTCTCTGGAGCCCGGGATTCAAGTGTGAAAACAAAATGTGTGAACTGCCTATTCCCAAAAATGTGTCTTCTCCAAATTGTAACATCACATTTGTGTTTGTGTGTGACAACGTGTCCACTGCATGTACCACATGGACAAATGTAATTCGGCGGCTTTGTGGTGAAGTGTTGCCTCCAAGAAAAAATTCAATCAATGCATTTGCTGTCTTGTGGGGTCTTTTGAGCACAAGTAGTGCCGCTTGAGCACAAGTAGCCACGAGTGATCCCCTAATTCTCCCGTGGTCATTGTGGTAACACAAAGCCATACTTGCATTGCCACACCCCGCAGTAGAAGGGGTCTGCATGCATGATCAATGACTCATTTGCATGAGACAGGACTGCCCCCTCAAAATAATAACTTCTTTCCACGTTGCCATAAAAAAGAGGTTGAATTGTGTTTCTAGTCTGTGTTCACGGTTCTGTCTTAATAATGTCTTATTCGGACACATGGGACACCTATTTTACTGTTCATTGTTATGCCTCCTTTCAGATTTAATGCATATTCATTGGGTAGGATTCGGATGTACTGTGTATTTGTCAATGACACAAAGTTTTCTTTTCATCTTTAAATGAAGGTTACCAAATGTAATCTCCATGTGAATCTATGCTGAGCGTGCACTGTCCTCAGACTGCTGATTAAGCCAGCTCAGTGCTCTGATGAGATGACAGACATGTAACAGGTGGATAGTGAAAACAACAGGCTCTCTTGTGTTGCTGAATATTTTAGCAGGATACCTAAACTCCAACTGACTGCAAATCTATTAATATAGATACTTGATACTGCAAGTCATAATGGGTAAACTCATGGGCTGTAATTCCTGTATGAGCAAGTTGATTATGGAGTAATCACAAATGACCTCAAGGAAGCATTTGTCTGGAAGTGAAAACAACTTTGTCCCATAACCCATTTTTACAACTCCCTTAAGTAAGAAGGGAAAATGCTGGAAAAATGTGCAGCACATGATAGTTTTTGACCCATGTCATGGGAGATGAAGACACTAGACTAGACTATATTCTTGCCTGTTCGTAATAAACCCCATTATGACTAAAACAGATTTCCTGTGTTTGGCCAGAGACAAGATCAGTTTTCTTGAACCACCACAGTTCATATGAAATCATAACCTTTGGAGGACATGGCTCCATTACAGCTGGATTGAAGAAAAACATGAGGGTATCATGTTTGTGGTGTCGGTGCATCCTCACTGTATGTTGGGAATGAGAAGCAAAATCAGCTTTGGCATGACGACATGTTCCGTAACCCACTCTTCAACAAGATCCTACATAAATGGCTGCATGGTGATTCCTTGTTTAAATCAAAGTCTTGACAGGATTGGAGTGCTCTCATAATAACATTGACTCATGTGCATCACTTTGATTGTTGCTGAGTAGCTGTGTCTTTTTACTGAGCTGGAATGTGTTTATAATATTTTAGTCAACAAATCTGTGATTATTTTCAGAGCTTTTTAGTTTTCAAGAAAATTAGCAACGCGTCGTCAGCTGAGATACCAAAAGACGATAAATAGATCTTGGTCTTCGAAAACCACAAACAATGTCTTCTGGATTATCCCACACATACCATACAGAAGTGGATTTAACCACAATTAGTCTATTTGCACTACCTAGTGGGGAAGTTGGCAAATAACTTAATCAATCCGTGTATTGTTGGAAAATAAAATGTAAAAACTGAAGATGATGAAATTGCTGGCCTTTGTTGAGATCTCAAATAGTTATAAACAAGACAATTGTGAAATTTACAAAATAAAACAATCCCATTGGCATTCATAGGTCATGTAAAATTCGAATGCAAATACGACTTGTACATAGATATGTAAACACATGCGACATAAATATCTGATCATTGAAACTAATAAACGATGCTGATAGATAGGTGACGAATGTACGTAAATCATCCAGCAATCATTCATTATTCCCTCACGACCTGGTGCCTTTCAAACAACCATGAAGAAACACTTTGACTTAGCCAAAACAGCTGTTGTATCGAGTCCCTCAGTGTAGTGCTACCATATCTGCAGTTGTAATTGTTTCATTATTCATCAATATTGTAATTGCTTCTCTGGAGTGGTATACCATCAAGGCCTATCCTGTCTTCTATGGTGATTAGCCGGAAAGCCTGAAACAGCAATGTTGGGGTGAATATAGTGCTGGAATGATGAAAAAAAGATGACACTGCAATGCAGGAAAATCTGAAGGACACCTGTGGCATGCAGACAGTATGAATGATGAAAGTGCGAGGGTGAATGTGAGTAAAGAACTGTTCTTTGCTCATGCTTAGTATGCAGAGCCACACTCCTCACAGTGGCTCGGTAGCAGAGTGTTGATTCCGATCAAAGATTGCCGCTGGGCTCCCTTCAGTCACTTATTCACTACTGCAGAGCTTGCATCCTAATAGTGTCTGTACTGTGATCTTGACTGAAGGATGAGTACTTCTCAATGTAGTTCACCATCACAACACATTTTGCTTTGACATAAAACAACAGATACTTTTTACTGGTATACGGTCGCTATTCCACTTAACTATGTGTTAAATATAATATTCTATTTGATAGAATATATGATTCCCGGTAGCACAGTTGTACATGTGTTAACACTGCTGCATGCAGCAAGACGACATGGGTTGTGTTCTGGGTTTAAAATTCTGCTCAGACTTTTCGATGTGGACTTTAGTATACACATTTTCCCTGTGCTTTGTGGGTACCCTCCAGGTACTCTGAATGACGGGCTTTTGATTAGCTCACATACAACACATATTAACCATTGAAACGGTGTGATATAGCAGCTTAGGTTATTGACAGAGCGTTAGAGCGTCTGCCTCACAGTTCTGGGGTTCAATCCCCGGCCCCGCCTGTGTAGAGTTTGCATGTTCTCCCCCTGCCTGGGTGGGTTTTCTCCCGCATCCCAAAAACATGCATGGTAGGTTCATTGAAGACTCTAAATTGCCCGTAGGAGTGAATGTGAGTGCAAATGGTAGTTTGTTTATATGTGCCCTGCGATTGGCTAGCAACCAGTTCAGGGTGTACCCCGCCTCCTGCCCAAAGATAGCTGGGATAGGCTCCAGCACTCCCGCGACCCTTGTGAGGATAAGCAGCTCAGAAAATGAATGGATGGATGGATGTCTGTGATGGCATGATGCTGTGGGCTAACTGGAATCCACATCAAAATATTTGAATGTGCTTCAGTCATGTTAAGTGACATTTGTCGAACAAACAGCTCCTCTGATGAATGATGGCCAGGTGTTACTATCGGCATGCTGCAACATGTTACACCGGACACGCAGTCTGAGAGAGAATCACATAATAATTCAGCATGCATGTCCAGTATGTTGAGCCTCTCAGGGTCAAATATTCACACCCCATACCTCAACAGATGGAATTGATTGCATCTTCTGCAGGACACAAAGCATCACATCACGCAGAAGCCCTGCCTATCACACTCAAACGTGCAGTGCATGATAAAGACTGTTAGATGTGTATTCTACCCAGTAAAACTGATATTAGCTATTTTATAACACAGTACATAATTGTAAAGATTGATTACTAGGAAAATTATTATTTGTATGAGAATACTTTAGTTAAAGCACAACGATCACACTGTGATAATGTGGAATGTAATTTGATTTGTAATATAATAGTAGATCAATTATTTTGTTAATACAGTCAGCCAGAGCTGTGAGGAATCCAAAGTTGTCCTTTGACCTTCTTTCCTGTCATACTGTGTTGCATATTTTTGTTTGCACATTAAGGACAAAAGTGCTGTTTTTGTTTGAAATCCTAATTTTAAAAAACACCATTCAAGCAACGCATTTTTCCTCATGTTTTTGAGATTGCAGAGTGAAAGCTGGAGTTGGCTACTCGTGTGGACTTAATGGGTGGCAACAATGGGGAAATTAAATGCCAGTATTTTAAGGGTAATAGGCCGTAAGCAACATATTGGAAAAAAAATTAAAAAGAACTATGAACTAGTTAATTTTTGGAATGGTGAATAAATAAAATCATCAAAATGAATATTAAATAATAATGAAAATGCTTTGCTTTTATATACATAATCTCAATTGCAATTAAAATTCCAATAGAATAAATTTTCATCCATCCATTTCCTAAGGCGCTTCTCCTCACTAGGGCGTGCTGGAGCCTATCCCAGCTATCATCGGGCAGGAGGCGGGGTACACCCTGAACTGGTTTCCAGCCAATCGCAGGGCACCTATAAACAAACAAACATTTGCACTCACATTCACACCTACGGGCAATTTAGAGTAATCAATTTACCTACATGGATGTTTTTGGGATGTGGGAGGAAACCGGAGTGTTAATATTGTAATTTTGAATAATCAGGTCTACATGGTTATTTTTTCCGACTCGTGCTTGAGCAGTAGCTTGATAGAGGTCACTAGGACTCTTGCATACTAATCTGAACACTGACATCCATATTCATGCCACCCGTATGTTCCCACGCTTAGAGAATATTGTGTGTGAGTGCGTGTGTGTTTGTCTGTTTTAGGTGTGTGTGTGTGTGTGTGTGTGTGTGTGTGTGTGTGTGTGTGTGTGAGCTGTAGCTCGAGAAAAAAATAACAATGCTAGTGCAGAAAATAAATGTGGACGAAATGGTGTGTTCTTGGTGGCACGGTAGACGACTGGTTAGAGCGTCTGCCTCACAGTTCTGAGGACCGGGGTTCAATCCCCGGCCCCGCCTGTGTGGAGTTTGCATGTTCTCCCCGTGCCTGCGTGGGCACTCCGGTTTCCTCCCACATCCCAAACACGTGCATGGTAGGTTAATTGACAACTCTAAATGTGAGTGCGTGTGGTTGTTTGTTTATATGTGCCCTGCGATTAGCTAGCAACCAGTTCAGGGTGTACCCCGCCTCCTGCCCGATGATAGCTGGGATAGGCTCCAGCACTCCCGCGACCCTTGTGAGGATAAGCGGCGCAGAAAATGGATGGATATATATATATATATATATATATATAGTTTATTTGCAGTGGAACAGTGGACTACTGGTGACTGGTTAGCACATCTGTCTCACAGTTCTGAGGGCCCGGGTTGAAATCCGGCCTCACCTATTTGAAGTTGGCATGTTCCGGTTTCCTCCCACATCCCCAGAAAAAAAAACAAAAAACATGCATGATAGGTTAATTGAAAGCTAAGCCCTCCAGAAAATGAATGGATAGAGTATTTTTAAGCTTTGTTTTGTAAGCCAGTTAAAACTATGTCTAAAACGAAATTCCACACATTGAAAAAAAAAAAATAATAATGTTTTTTCTGAAACTGTTTGACCTTTAAACTTGCTCTGCATAGTTTGTGGCCCTTGTGCCAATGCCTTCATGTTTAGTTCTAAAAACAGAGGCCTGCCCAGATTGCCACCCTTGCCCTCCACATCTGCTGGGAGTCTCTCAGTTAATCAGTGGCTGTTTCAACAGCCACGACAAACTGGTGAGCTGAGCCACGCACCACAGCGCTATGTCAATATTCATGTCATGCTGAGTGAGCTGACATTTACAGAGTGATGCTACAAACAGTGTAATGAAATGATGCTTACACTCTTGTCCCACACACACACACATTCAAAACACACAGTCTTCATATTTTTTTGTCATTACTGAAAAATATATGTGCACTAACAATGCGATCCTCACTGCAACAGAAGCCTCCAAAATGGATTGGAAAAAGTATCTAAAGTGAGGCAATGTCTCAACCACTGGCTCATGGACCTTGCCAAATATTTCTTTAAAATCTCATTTACAGTAGATGCTCAGTCCAGCACCCTGTAGCAAGCACAGTCTCTCACCATGAGCTTGGAGCTAGTGGTTAGTCACGTCCCTTCTACTGGCAAGCTCTTGCGCGACCTGATTCTCCCTGTTTTTTAGTCTTCCTGCATGTTCTGACAGTTCTGTAAGACATTGAGGCATCACACAAGGGTGCAAAAACCCCTCACGCACTGCAACACATAGAGAAGAGTCATCACAATAGAGAGAGTGTGACAGAGAGTGCCAGACAGAGTGAGGAGAGCGAGATATAGCTGCATACTCAAGATAAGATGAAGTGAACTATAGACAGTCACAAATGCTTCCAGACGTTATAATATGTGGGCAATATGCTATACTTTAGCAATACTTTATGATCGAAAATATTCCAAATATTTTCCTTAGCAGATATGAAAATGGAAGGCATACGGAGTGTTTAGTATTATATAGATTTTACACCGATCTGATGGGCTTGATCGGTATCGGCCAATCGGCTTTAATGTCATAATTTGCTGATCCAATCAATGACATCATGGATTGGCTCCGCAAAATACAATTACTCCACGTCGCTGTCATATGCAGTATATTTGAATCCAACAGCTAGTTTATTTTTAGCCTTGTCGCGTGTCTTGACATCATTTACGATCACTGGGCTTTGTCAAATCAAACACGACCGGATACATTTGTTACCGCGGCCACAAAAACAACAATGGATTACGCGTGTATTGTGTTGATCAAAAAAGAAGAAAATGGGGGAAAACGTGTGGTGGTGGTGGTCACTGGAATACATAACCAGACGAGAGAATATTTTTGAAGATACTCAGTATACAGTACACAAGTATATACAGTAAATTAACAAGTCATTTAAATAAACACATTGCTCCATCTTCTGATCAGATCGGTGATCGGTTATCGTTTTTTTTAACTTGGCCCCAAAAATCCTGATCGTGTAAAGCCTAGTTTTATAATATGTAAGCTAAACATTTACTTCTTTTAAAACATGGACATTAAAACATTAAATACAGTGTCCTTTCCTGCAAAGCTAATAAACCTTACGGAAGAACCAGTAGGAGAACTAGTAATGCAGTAATGACAGCTCTGCGCAGAAAAGGTATGACAAAAAGAAAAAAGAAAAGAAACAAATCAAGTCATTACTTGTGGTAATGCTAAGAATAAAGCATTTAATTAACGGCTTCGCAGAGTTCATCCAGCCATTTATTGTGCCGTACTGTTCACGGTACAAATTTCTTCACCTTACATTAGCTCTGGCGACCGTTCTGGCTGCAACATATTTTTCACTGGCAAGAAGAACAATATTTGCCGAAAAGTACAGATGTCATCTTTCAAAATTCTGGGTGACTGCAGGGACTGACCAGCCAAAGAGTAATGGAAAGGCAAAACGCTTTGAGAAAGAAAGAATCTATTTTGATCCATACAAGCTCATCTGTGAAAGACAGCGGAGGTAATACATGGCTTATTCTGGGACTGGTTCAATAATCTACATTGATTAAAAAATGGCAAAATGGCAGCATCAAAATAAACTCAGAAGTCTTCAGAAACATTTTGTGGAGGAGTGAAGTATCAGTGGCCAGAACTTTGGTAATTTCAGAGGCTTGATGTAGTTATGGCAAGTAATTTGTTACTAAATATTAAGACATAATCACTTTAATAAATTTAAAATGCACTCTATATGTACCAATTATAGGGCTGCAACTAACAATTACTTTAATAATTGATTAATAAGTCGATTATTTTTTTAGATCGATCGATGAATCGACTTTTAAAAACTTGTTTCAATTTGAATTTCTTCATTGAAAAACAGGACATTATATCAAATTGGCAGTGCAGAAAATGCACAAAGTGATTATGATTCACCTGTTTGTTCCGTAACAACCGTCAGAAAATCCAAAAAATCAAAAATGTTTCTCAAAGTAAAATAAGATGTTTGCATATATCTTATTTTGATCAAAGATAATCAGTCTGCTTTATAATGATGATAAGTACAATTATTATGTATTGCTTTATTATTACAATGAATGTAATCATTAATATTTGCTGTTGAAAGGCTGAAATTCTGAGGATCAAGTTAAACAAGGTCAATACGCAAATAATCGATTATCAAAAACCGTAACTGATTAATTTGATAATCAATTTGTTGTTGATTAATCGATTAATAATTACACCGCTATACCAGTACTATACCATCCATCCATTCATTTTCTGAGCCGGTTCTCCTCACTAGGGTCGCGGGCGTGCTGGAGCCTATCTGAGCTATCATCGGGCAGGAGGCGGGGTACACCCTGAACTGGTTGCCAGCCAATCGCAGGGCACATAGAAACAAACAACCATTCGCACACACATTCACACCTACGGGCAATTTAGAGTCTCCAATTCATGCATGTTTTTGGGATGTGGGAGGAAACCGGAGTGCCCGGAGAAAACCCACGCAGACACGGGGAGAACATGCAAACTCCACTCCGGATTGAACCACGGTCTTCAGAACTGTGAGGCTGACGCTCTAACCAGTCTGACACCGTGCCGCCTGTGGTCTTCCATTACAAAAATAATGTTATCTTCTGAGTTGTTTTTCAAGAAGAAGAATCATATTTTATTGTGACGAATACATGCATATTTAGGAAAGATGTCCTCTGCATTTAACCCATCACAGGAACACGGCAAGCACTCACTGTTATGGCACACACTGGAGCAGCCCCTGGGCCACTGTTCAGGGTATCAGTGTCTTGCTCAAGGACACCACAGCCCTGTGTCCAGGGGAGCTTGGGCTGAGGGTCCATTTCAGCATTTGCTCTAGCCACGCTTGACAAAGCTGATGATTTTTTTTTTGCCCTCTTAAACAGGGATCCCCATGGTGGAACTCATCATTTGTCTATCAGTATCCTCCCCAGTGCCCCACTGACTCAGACTCAGTGCCCTTATCATGATAGCCAGAAGGAGTAGCCATCTTGTTTGTGAGACGATACACCCTAAATATACAAATCCAATCTCTATTTCACAGTTTCCTCAAGGGATTGTAGCCTTGAGTAGTTGTTACACTGCTAGGGCTTTGGAGTGAAGTGCAGCTGATGCAATCATCAAACTAGACTTCAATTTCTATTATCTAAATATGTTTGCCACTTTACTGTGTACGCCAATGTCATTTCACATAAATTCCTGCAGAGAAATTGCCAATTTAGCCAATTCACTCCTCTGTGTGAGCCGCTGTGCCCTGCCCCACCTCCGCACCCACACAACCAACCTGTTTTCAGCATTTTAACAATCTACAATGGCCAACTTTTTACAAGGTTCAAATCAATATCTTCAAAACAACACGAGTCAAATCACAAGGTATATGAGTTTCTTCCATGCCTTCATTCGATGTAAGCTGTCAGAGCCAGTTAGCTAAAATAATGTATGTAGAGAAAAACACTGACACATTGATGTGATCAGATAACATCATCGCCTCAATAAACTGTGTAAGACAATGGGTAAAGACAACAGAAACATCTAATAAAACTGATTTAAAGTGATAAAGATGACAGTTGATCAGACAAAAACATGGACAATTTCAAGTTGAATTGCAAAATTATGCTGGTGAATAAATATTGTTCAAAGTTATAAATCAAAAACATTTGTGATGAATTGGTGTTTGAATTGAAGCAGATTTTGGGTACTTACTAGGGTTGGGCATCGTTTGAATTTGAGCGATTCCGGTTCCTCATTTCGATTCCGGTTCCAAACAAGTCTCGATTCCGATTCTTTTAGGGGGCTGGGTCAGAAAGGTTTGCATGGTTTAAATAAAGGGTGTCCAAATTATTAACATCCATTTTCTTAGCAGCCCGCAGCATAGACTAAAATGAACATTTGACTTGGGGTTCTTTATAACCAGTATCAATATCAAACCTAGGAACTAAAAGGCAATGTGTGTGGAACTAACCCAATTGAGTTAAAAGTTAAATATAGCATTGTTAAAATAGTTATTTGGGACAGTTTTATCACGTCAAATGGTTTATATGTGCAAGTTTTAACTTGATTTCCTGTTTTAAGCTTGTTGCCTTTTATTTTGAAGGGTAGGCACTGGAACGAAAAGTAACTTCACACGACATCAGTCATTTATTATTATTATTTTTTTAATGAATGGAACAAAATGGGCCGGCACGGTGGACGACTGGTTAGCACATCTACCTCACAGTTCTGGGCACCGGGGTTCAAATCCCGGCCCCGCCTGTGTGGAATTTGCATGTTTCCTCCCGCATCCCAAAAACATGCGTGGTGGGTTGATTGAAGACTCTAAATTGCCTGTAGGTGTTAATGTGAGTGTGAATGGTTGTTTGTCTCTTTGTGCCCTGCGATTGGCTGGCGACCGGTTCAGGGTGTACCCCGCCTTCTGCCTGAAAACAGCTGGGATAGGCTCCAGCAGCCCGCGACCCTAGTGAGGATAAGCGGTAAAGAAAATGGATGTTTGGATGGATGGAACGAAATGCTATAAAACGTTGATTCTTTTTCCTACCCACTGATGAGGCACAAGGTTAGTGTTTGTGATTCTATGAGACGTTTATGTGAATTTTCATAGTGATGTGAAGTTGCTGCGGTGAAGTTTTAGCTCAATGTAAAGCTTTTTTTTTTCTGTCATCAACTTTTACATTGGTTTGAAGTCGAAAATAAACGCTAAAAACCATCCCTGCAAAAGTACAACCAACCGTTTATCTTGTTAGCTGCCTCAATGTTGGCATAGACATATTTTATTGTTTCAGTCACCCAATTGACTGAAAGTTGAGTTTAGTGAAGCTCCGCACGGTGTAGGCTGAAGGTCAAAGCGGGATGGAGCACGTCAGGCTTCTACACATCGTGAAAGCCTCCTTTGCACAATATAATCTTATTCCAAGTGTTGCAGTGAGGCGACTGGTCATTAATTTTTTTTTCCATTTTTAAATACTTTAGCAATTGTAATCATTTTGTCTAAACTAACTATTGCTTAATTATTGCTATAAACTCATGGTAACTAAACAAAGAGTTCATGGTTTATAGTCAGCTATAGTAGGCAGACAGACTGGGAGAGTGAGGGAAAAAAAGGGGGTGTCGGGGGGAGGAACTTTTCCCGCCGTGTTGTTCAACTGCCTGTCAGACACTCATAGCTGCAAGGTTCACAGACGGTTTCAGTGTGTGCGTGTGTGGGTGGGTGTACTGTGTGTGTGTGTGTGTGTGACATGCCTGCGTGCTTGTATCTGGTGGATATGTATAACTGTGCTAAAAAGAGCGAGTGGGAGCAGGAGAAGGGGCAGTGAAATGTTAATGAGGGCAGTCGGATGTGAACAAACAGCTCCCAGCCTGATGAATCCATTCAGACAAAGACAGAAACAGAGATAGAGTGAGATGGCCGCTCAGGAGGAACTTCAGGGGTCAAACACTAAAATTTGAATATAAATGGGCGCAGATGACCATGAAGCTTAGTTGCCCCATACGTGTATGTATGTGTGGATCTGGGAGATTGTTCACCTTGTGGACATTAGGTTTTAATATTTAGTATGATGCATAACATGTTTATTCAAATACAAAAATGCCATAGTCATCTGTAGTTGTTTTTTTGTTTTTTTTCCAAACACAACACACCACTCAGCATCATGAGTTGTCGACTGCAGACAAAATCCAAAACACATTAAATTAGTATTTTTCTGCTATTGCCATTTTTTGTAAAGGCTGGATTTTTTTTAATACATCTCTTGTATTGATAATAGTATCAAATCCTAGTTACACCTGCGGAATATGAAGATTTGACTATGCAGGTGCTCAATATATAAGGAACTAATAAGAATGAACAAGAAACTAATCTAAAGGGGAAACATGATCTCTAATACTGTGTAATCTCTATAACTGTGTATGCACTGTGGGTAATAAATAATGTAATGTAGGGACATAAAATAGCTGGGATCGGCTCCATGCCCATGACCCTTGTGAGGATAAGTGGTACAGAAAAATGGATGGATAGATGGAATGAATGCGCGTTTAACGTTTTTTATTTCATGTTCGACTTCAAACGTTTTCTGAACAAGCCGAAAGTTGCAAATTCTCAATTCTTCTTGTATCTTTTTCTGAATCGTATTTCACAATTCAACATATTAAATTTTGTTGATAATGCTGCCCCTTTTCTTCATTTCTCGTCGCTTTTTCATTAAGTGTGATTATTTATATTATATATCGACGCACGCACACACACGCACGCACACACACACTCACGGTGGATGACTGGTGAGCACATCTGTCTCACAGTTCTGAGAACTGGGGTTCAAATCCCAACCCGCCTGTGTGCAGTTTGCATGTTCTCCCTGTGCCTGCGTGAGTGTTCTCCAGGTACTCTGGTTTCCTCCCACATCCCATGGTAGGTATAAATGTGAGTGCAAATGGTTGTTTGTTTATACAGTATGTGCCCTGCGATTGGCTGGAAAACAGTTCAGAGTGTACCCCGTATCTCG